>NW_027142392.1:5243663-5843663 GCF_026170545.1 Melanerpes formicivorus
AAAAGGAAAAGGAAAAGGAAAAGGGCTGGTATCAGTTTGACAGTTTTCTAAACAGATGCCCTGTATACTTGTATATTTAAAATTAAGCACATGAAAAAGGGTGTGCAGGACTGAAACCTAAATCAGTGCTTTAAGCACATCTCAAGCAATAGATTCCCATGCAGACATTTGGACCCAAACATTTTCCTTACAGCCCACACTGCACAAGAATAGATATCACTTCTTGCCCCAGCATTACAGACTACTGTTACCTACCTTTTGGGATGCAAACTTCCAGAGAAGCTTTTGATGAAAGGTTGGTGCCTCAAAGCATTTCTGGGTTTGGCTGTCCTTTCTGAAATGCCAATGACCTGGATAGTCACACACATACCTGCAAGGAGCTCCTGCAAAAAGAGAGCTCAAGATCTACAGCACTTGAAACCTTAGCAAGAAAAGTTTTCTTTAAATCCTTTAGGTAAAGGATTGGTTTCTTTAGAAAAATACTCCTTGGTGTAATTAGCTGTTTGTTAAATTTACCCTTTTTCATCAAAGCTCTGTGGTTCACCTGTCTGGAAAATGGAAATGAAAAAAAAATATTAGTCAAAGCACATGTAGCCTAGCCTTATAGGGAGTTCTGTAGGGGTCCTGTTAATTCAACAAGCATCAGTATACAGACAAGATCCAGCTGGTCTCTATAATGCCTCCCTCTGGATATTAGAGGCCACTGCCTATTTCTATGCCAAAATAATTTAGTTCATTTTAACTTTCGTGTATTTCATAGTCTATAATGGCAGTAAAATAACTATGTACAGTTGATTTACATAAAAAAATCCCACCTTCCTAGACTATCAAGTGAATAAAAGATTTTTCAATATCCAGCCATTATTTCCCAGGCTGTAACAGTTCTTAAGAAGCAATCAAGCATTTGACACATATACAGAATTATTTGCGCAGGCTTTTGGAGAATACTTTTCATATTATTTGATGTGCAATGATAGCTATGATATTTCCTTCCTTCCCTCTGCCCCCTCCCCCCCCCCCCCCCCCCCCCCCAATGTTTAAGTAGCTGTGAGGCTTAAGAAAAGAGGAGAGGAGAGGAGAGGTTTGGAGAGGAGAGGAGAGGTTCGGAGAGGAGAGGAGAGGTTCGGAGAGGAGAGGTTCGGAGAGGTTCGGAGAGGAGAGGTTCGGAGAGGAGAGGTTCGGAGAGGAGAGGAGAGGAGAGGAGAGGAGAGGAGAGGAGAGGAGAGGAGAGGAGAGGAGAGGAGAGGAGAGGAGAGGAGAGGAGAGGAGAGGAGAGGTTCGGAGAGGAGAGGTTCGGAGAGGAGAGGAGAGGAGAGGAGAGGAGAGGGGAGGAGAGGAGAGGAGAGGAGAGGAGAGGAGAGGAGAGGAGAGGAGAGGAGAGGAGAGGTTCGGAGAGGAGAGGTTCGGAGAGGAGAGGAGAGGAGAGGAGAGGAGAAGGAGAGGAGAGGAGAGAGAGAGGAGAGGAGAGGAGAGGAGAGGAGAGGAGAGGAGAGGAGAGGAGAGGTTCGGAGAGGAGAGGAGAGGAGAGGAGAGGAGAGGAGAGGAGAGGAGAGGAGAGGAGAGGAGAGGAGAGGAGAGGAGAGGAGAGGAGAGGAGAGGTTCGGAGAGGAGAGGAGAGGAGAGGTTCGGAGAGGAGAGGAGAGGAGAGGAGAGGAGAGGAGAGGAGAGGTTCGGAGAGGAGAGGAGAGGAGAGGAGAGGAGAGGAGAGGTTCGGAGAGGAGAGGAGAGGTTCGGAGAGGAGAGGTTCGGAGAGGAGAGGAGAGGAGAGGAGAGGAGAGGAGAGGAGAGGAGAGGAGAGGAGAGGAGAGGAGAGGAGAGAAAAGAAAAGAAAAGAAAAGAAAAGAAAAGAAAAGAAAAGAAAAGAAAAGAAAAGAAAAAGAAAAGAAAAAGAAAAGAAAAGAAAAGAAAAGAAAAGAAAAAGAAAAAGAAAAGAAAAGAAAAGAAAAGAAAAGAAAAGAAAAGAAAAGAAAAGAAAAGAAAAGAAAAGAAAAGAAAAGAAAAGAAAAGAAAAGAAAAGAAAAGAAAAGAAAAGAAAAGAAAAGAAAAGAGAAAAGAAAAAAGAAAAGAAAAGAAAAGAAAAGAAAAGAAAAGAAAAGAAAAGAAAAGAAAAGAAAAGAAAAGAAAAAGAAAAGAAAAGAAAAGAAAAGAAAAGAAAAGAAAAGAAAAGAAAAGAAAAGAAAAGAAAAGAAAAGAAAAGAAAAGAAAAGAAAAGAAAAGAAAAGAAAAGAAAAGAAAAGAGAAAAGGAACAAAACAAAGGCACAAAAGATACAGGAAAGGCAAACATTTGTCTGTTCAAAAGGTGAGCATAAGAATCCACATTAGGCTCACCCCATTTGAGTTAATGCCATTTTTACAGTGGCAGAAGGGATTGAGTATGTGACAAAGGTGTCTGGGATAGTCTCCTTTGGGACTAAGTGAGGAGAAAGCTCTTCACAGAGAGAGTGGTTAGCCGTTGGAATGTGCTGCCCAGGGAGGCGGTTGAGTCACCATCCTTGGAGGTATTCAAGAGAGGATTGGACGTGACACTTGGTGCCATGGTTTAGTAGTCATGATGTCTTGAGTGATAGGTTGGACTTGATGATCTTTGAGGTGATTTCCAAGCTTATTGCTTCTACGATCCTATGATTCTATGATTCTAAGTGGCACAGCTATGGAGTACTCTCAACAAGCAAACCTGTGACCAGGCTGAGGATAACAAAAGGTGGGGACAGCCCATGCGTTCCTGCATTCAGAAGAGGTCAGCCTGCTGCTGAGTCCAGGCTGGGACTTCCTGCCACAGCATTAGTGGTGACAGAGACTGATTGCCATCAGTGCCAGGCTTTGGCACTGGTTTTGTAAAGATCTGTATGTATTTCATGTATTGTCATTAATCTCATTAAAGTAGTTTTAGTTTTCTTTTCCAATTCATAAGTCTCTTCTTTATTCCTGTTCTTTTCCCCTTTGGGAAAGGGGAGAGGTTAATAGAGAGCATGTCTCAGCTATTTAGTGGCCAGCTCAGCCCTTAACCTTGACACCAAGTAACCACAGGCCTTCCTCCTCCTTTTCGGTAGCGGCTTCTAATACAAGGATTTGATTTTGTGGACAGTCTTTCACAACGGATTATTTTTGCTTTGGAAGCTCACTGTTTTGCTTGTTTGTTTACTGATTTCCTTATGCACACACCTCTGAATAACAGGGCATTTCACAGTGATTTAAATGAAAACACAAGTCTTTCATGTGCTTCTTTTCCTCTGTTCTCCAAAAGAATAATCTTTTTTCTTTTTGACAACCCCTAGTGAAATTAAATTATTTCCTAGGAATATAATCATGTTGACCACACTTTTCTACCTATTAAAATGAAAACCCTAGAAGGCCACATGGCACATGCATGATCTAAACCATTGAGTCATATCGATTTAGATAATCTAATCAGCTTTGCTCTATTTTGAATGATTGAGTCCAGTTTTAACAGGTTTACATTGCTGCTTTGCTTTGCTTGCAGAAAGCAACAGAGTTCTCAAGTCCTAATTTTCATTCAACTACATATATTAGAAAATATAGTGAATTATAAGGCACCTAATCACTGGGATCTTACCCCTTCTTGCAATGCAACCTCGGAGTTTGGAGAAAGTCCAGCCTTAGAATTAATGAATGAGTGTGATCCACAGAGAAATAACTTTAACCACAAATTGGCTAGACCTTAAACTCTGCATTTTTATTGGTTTTGGCATCCAGAACTGTATTTCTAATGGATTCACTTCCCTTGAGACAGGTAGTGAAAGAAAGGTGCATAGTCCTAAACTTGAACCTTTTGTGATTTCTTTGCTTTCTTTTCTGAGATTTAAATGGCATTAATTAAATTGTAACCAGAAAAGTCAACTGTCTTACAGTACTACAGCATTTGGCTTCTTTCCAAGACGTGAGTCCCTGTGCTAAGAAGAAATCACATTCAGCCAGGACTTGTTCCAACACTGACAGCAGCCTTGGGATCAATGCTGTAATGGCTTTTGGCTCTCACTTCCCTTGAACATGGCTTGTGTAAGCTCAGAAAACCTTAAACACAAGACAGCCAGCACCCTTAGGAGCTGTTGAAATGAATCATGAAAATGATAGAGTACAATAACTAACCCAGTGAGGTCTTTCCCTTCTCTGCCTGGTGGACAGCAGTGCTGAGAAGGTAATAACTGCAGGTGACCAACACTGTTTGTTCTCCCTGTTATGTATCGCAAAGTGATGATGAAAAGATCAGGGAGACCTCTGTGATCAACACCTTACCCATTAGAAATGGACTGCAACCACTGAACTAACACATTGGAAGCCAACTGGACCACTGTGCATTACTGTCTAAGAAACCTGCCACTGGGTGGAGATTTTTTCTTTCTCTGCAGGGAACAGTTATGCAAAGCACAAGGCTGGGTGTTAATAGAGCACTTTCCCCAGGCATCTGTCACTAAGAGGTTACAGCAGGTGGCAGGAGATGGGACCTGGGAGACTTGCATCATTGATGTCTACCTATAAACTAGCAGCCCAAGGCTCTCTTCATACTCAGTGATGAGAAGAAGGCACTTTTAAGGCATCATTGTTTCAGATACCAATTTAGGATGAGATGGATGACACATTGTTTACCTCAACTGCTTACTACAAATTTCTCTTTAACACTGCCCACAATTAAAACCAGCTAGTGATCTCAAACTTGTGTTTACATTCACTCACAGACACCTCTGTTGGGTTTAAGGAATCTCACTCAGACTTCTCAGCAGGTGTTCTGGGTAAAGTTGAGAAAACACATCTGGAAGATGAGCTTTTCTGGACCTGTTCTTCACCGTCAGGGAAAACATGGACGTGACAGCCATGGGGTTTAGAGTAACAAGAGAGGGTTAGGGGATCTTGTAATAAAGAAGAAAACAGAATAAAAGCCTGCAAGAAAACTAAGTAGAATAATTTCAGGTAACTGCCAGCTAACACCCTATAGAAATACATGAGAATGAAAGGGATGGGGCAAACTGAGAATTCCATTTTGAAATAAAAATAAAGAAAATTAGAAGAATTGGAATAAAGTATCCTGAGGCAAAGAAAAAAAAGGAAACAGTGGGGGGAGTGGAAGGAGGAAGCAGCAAAGGGGCATCCAGCTGAATCAGATGTCTTCAATAACAGGAAATATAAAGAAGAATCAGATAGCAATACAGAACAGCCAGCTAGGGACAAGAATTAAAGCAAAGCAGAGCATTCAAAGATGTGAAAATCAATAGAGATGCAATTAACAAGTGACATAAGTAGCAAGAAAATATTTATTATATATACTAGATAGAGTAAGGCTATGAAAATAGTCTTGCCACTCTCACTGAAAAGGTAAAGTCAGGAACAGAAGATCACAGAATGCTGAGAAACACTTCAAATCTGTATGTCATGAGCAGAACAGCCAGCTGTCACCAGACAGGAGACCCATAGCCAACCACTGCAACCAATCTGGTGGCAATTAAGGAAATCTAAAATCAGAGATTACTCAGATAATGAAGGATTACTTAGACAAATTAGGTCCACATAAGTTATGAGTGATTAGAGACAAGTACACATCTGCTTCATCTGTGCTCTGAGCTGGCCCATCACATGGTACCTGCAGTCTTGGGGGCTCTGTGGCTTGGTTAGTTTGGTGTGAGACCAAAACCCAAAGAGACCAAAGCTTGAAACATATACTACTAGCCTTCCTGCTTCTTCAGATCAAGTGCCCAAGAAGGGAAGTATAAATATTTCTGTTCTGATTAGGTTTATCTTGGTTCAAAAAGTCAAAGACAAATAGTGCTTAGAAGCCCCAAAGGTAATACAAATAAATAATAATTTCCCTATTTCGTTTAACATTGTGAAACTGCCACCAAGCTTCAGTACCTCTTTAGATAACCTTACTTTGTAAATTCTGCTGTGCTGAAAGCCCTCCCAGCAGCCACCCAGAAATTGTCCTGGCCCAATGTAAAGTGTCAGCAAGACACCTACAGTAATCTGCGGGTAACAGAAATCCAAAATATCGTGAAATATCTTTAATCTCTAGAAAGTTACCTAACTATTTGCTCCATCATATGCATTGCTTTGTGGAGTAGATCTTTCCAGCAACAAAGCCCTATGAGGAGAGACTGAGGGCACTGGGGTTGCTTAGCCTGGAGAACAGGAGGCTCAGGGGAGACCTTATTGCTCTCTAAAACTACCTGAAGGGAGTTTGTGGACAGGCGGAGGTTGGTCTCTTGTCCCAGGTGACCAGCACCAGAACAAGAGGACACAGTCTCAGGCTGCACCAGGGGAGGTTTAGGCTGGAGGTTAGGAAGAAATTCTACACAGAGAGAGTGATTACCCATTGGAATGTGCTGCCCAGGGAGGTGGTGGAGTCACCATCATTGGAGGTGTTTAGGAGGAGACTTGGTAGGGTGCTTGGTTGAGTGGTTTAGTTGATTAGGTGGCATTGGATGATAGGTTGGACACGATGATCCCAAAGGTCTCTTCCAACCTGGCTTATTCTATTCTATTCTATTCTATTCTATTCTATTCTATTCTATTCTATTCTATTCTATTCTATTCTATTCTATTCTATTCTATTCTATTCTATTCCATATTGAACTATTAATATAATGATTAGCATTATTTAAAATGCTTTTTTCTGTTGATAAATCCTAGCTGGAACTGAAAGAGCCTTGTTTTAGGATTTCAGAGAGGTCTGAGGTTGGACAAGGTGACCTTCAGAAGTCGCTTCCAATCCCTAACAATCCATTATTCTGTGATCCTGAGGAGCACAGCATGGATCCTTCTGCAGAGACCTATTTCATCTCCACAATGAGCATCAGCAGGTAGCTCCAGCCCTGAGCTGTCTTGCAAAAGGTGCAGCCAATTTGTGTGCTCCTGCATCCAAACCGACTGCACATCATAAAATAAAGCATTTGTGTTGTTCTGCATCCATGGTAGGCTTAGTCCATAACCCAGATAGACATTGCTGTGGACATTATTATTTTAAAATTCACTAATTTTGGATGAAGATGAATACTGACTGATATTTTTTTTCCCCATTACTATTCATCTCACTTTACTTTTATTATTTTTCAAATGGTACCTAATTTGACAACATGTGATTGTATACTGGAAACGAGAAATAAAAGGCAATGTATGTTGATCATTAAAAAAAACCCCACCTGATGAAGCCTCACAGGCATCCAAAGCTGGCTGTAGCTCTTTTGAGTTTTAAATAACATGTAACATTCAGAGTAAGAGATTTAAATTATCAATATAATTAGTGCACTGGGGTTCTAATAGCAGCCAGAGTGAATTAGCTATACAGAATGAGCTATACAAAGGGGCTTTAAAGCCTCTGTTTTGAAGATGTTTATCCCTGCAAGTTTAACCTCATTATCATATCAATTTTGTTATCTTTTTCAGTTTGGCAAAATATTTATTTGCTCCAATAAACAGGAAGAAACTCATATATATATAAATGATTACATCAAGGGCAAAGCAAAGACAACTGAAGTCAGTTATAGTTCCAGCCTGTAGCCTACTGAGTGAATTTTCACCTTTTTTTTTTCTCCACATTCTTCTCATCTATGATAGTCAAAACTTCTCATACAGAGTTCCACCTGAGTGAAGAAAGATATTATTCTGAGTAGACAATTTTGTCTTTAGAAGGTTAAAAAGGGCTGTGTAGGGAGGGAAAGCAAATGCAAGTTAGTTTTACTTCTCAGATTGGCACCTAAAAAGTGCTGCTGTAAGTTTATCCATGAGTTGATTACTGCCACAGCAGTTAGCTATAATGAGTCTGAAGACACAGGGTTCATCCGTTTCTTAACTGTCCGTTAAGATTCCCTGGGCAGACCACTACAGGTATCCCAGGGGACACCATCCCCAAAACTGTCCCTATTCTGCATCCTTCTGCCCTACTTCAAGGGCTGTCTGCCTACCTGAGTTGTCAGTCTTGATGGTCACCTTTTCTGCAACAAGCCCAGCTGAATCCCAGGCAAACTTATTCTCAATGGAAAAGCCAAATTGTGTCCAGTTTCCTCATTTCTTTAGCTTCATGGCAGTGCAGATGAAGATTATGCTGTCCAGCAGCATTTCGTTTTTCCAAGCATGTACCTGGCCATAAACAAGGTGCTGCACTGGAGCACAACTGCACCCATCTGAGAGCACCTTGTCCTTGTTAAAAAGGAAAAAAATAGAATAAGTGGTTTTAACTGAGTCCCTGTGCACTCTGCTCTGGTCAAGAGCAGCCTCCCATACTGCATAGCATCTTCATTTATTTTTGGCTTGTAGGGATAGATTATCCTTTCCTTTGGGGAGAAGACCTGTGCACAGGCAACTGCTCTGAACCTTTTACACCTGGAAAGAATCTGCTAGCCCTGTTTAATTGAGCAATTTAATGAAGTTACTCTTCCAGATCTTCTGTGAAGTTAATGGGAGATTTATTAGTTACTTCAGCAGCAGCGGGATCAGGCCCTTTGACTTCACCAGGCACGTCATCCATCTTCACATGAACAGGCTGACAGGACGGGGATTGAAATTTCACAGTCTATGATATATTTAGAGATTGTTTAGATTGAATTAGGCTATGGAAAATACTGTGCTGACCAAGATAATCATCCTTCAGATATTGATCTACCCCCTGTCTGCTTTAATTTATTCTTCAAAATTACATTGCCTGCAGCTGCCTACCACTGTCTCAGTGACAGCTACTGGTACCCCTGTATTTTCCCCAGTGGAAATCAATGATGAAACCCCAACTGACTTCAGCAGAGCAGGATTGTGCCCTACGAGGCCTCTTCTCAGCATTGTGCCCCATGGGGCCCCTTCTCAGCAGCGCATTTCCCACTAAAATCAGTGCAAGTTTTGAGCCACTGTGCTGAAAATCAGACTACAACATTCCAACTCATCCCAGTAATTCCACATTTAGCTATGGGGCATGGTAAGGGGAATACACCCACAGAAGTCATGGCTGCAATGCTGCCTAGACCAGTTATGAACATATTGGTGGGAGTGATCAGGCAACATGTCAGACTTCAAAAAATACTGTATCAGGGCTAACAAGCATGGCCCCAACAGAGCTAAAATGTCCCCAGGAGACAATTGTACCACCATGGCTTCCAGCACTGCTTCCAGCGTGGCATTAGCTTGTTCCAAGATAGCTAAGGTATCTCTGGGTGGTGCTGCCTTGTCATGCTTTGATTCAGGCACATTTTTAGACCTTTACTGAACTGATTCTAAATATACACTTGTGGACTAGCTCCACAACCTGGTTCTCCATTACAACCATGGTGTTGGATCGCAACTCTAAACACTGAAAAGGGCAGACAAAGAGAATGACTCCTTGCAGCTCTGAAAACTGGGGACTTAGCCAGCGAGGCATAATGCAGAATAAGACCTACAGGACTCCTAATGCTGTGCCACCTCCTGTTAGATATAAGGCAGGCCCAGCAAAGCAATTTTGCAGGAAGAAACAACAAAATGTGTTAGCTCAGTAAGTACAGCTCCAGCACTGCTTTATAGACTTCACATCACATTGCAGTCGAAGCACACTATGAAAATCAAATAGAATTTAATTTTCAAAGTCTCCTTACTCCTGCAGGGAGAGAAATTGAATTAAAGTGAATTTCTTCCAACACCTTACATGCTGCACAAAATAAATGTAAAACTCTGCTACATCCATACAGATTTGGGATTTTACAGTATTATAAAAGACTGCTCCCAGGGCAGAGCGCACGAGGAGCTGTGGCCACAGCTGCACTCCTCAGCAGAAGTGCAGTTGGGCTGAGGCATGGGGAACTTTGATCACCAGCTGGAGGGAATGTGGCAGATCCCTGGGTCATACCACAACTATGGCACAAACTCAACTTGTCTACAGGAAGGCTGGGGAAGGACTTCTCAGGATCTCAGGTAGTGATAGGACTAGGGGGAATGGAATGAAGCTGGAGGTGGGGAGATTCAGGCTGGATGTGAGGAGGAGGTTCTTCACCATGAGAGTGGTGAAACCCTGGAATGGGTTGTCCAGGGAGGTGGTCGAGGCCCTGTCCCTGGGGGTGTTTAAGACCAGGCTGGATGAGGCTCTGGCCAGCCTGATGTAGTGTGGGGTGTCCCTGCCCATGGCAGGGGGGTTGGAACTAGATGATCCTTGTGGTCCCTTCCAACCCTGAATGATACTATGATACTATGACACTATGATACATATGAATAAAGCACCACCATCATTGGGATTGGCTGAACAGAGCAGAGGGGTTGGTTTAAAGAATTAACACCCATGTCTAGGGTAAAGAAAAAAACACTGGAAAATTAGGGACAGTGGTGGAAAGTCCAGCAGCCAGATGCAGAGCTGAGTTTGTAAGTACAACCCTTTCTTGTTTCCAAGCTTCTCAGAAGGGTGCGACAGCTCAATAGATGACGGCACACGTTCACGGCAGGTTTTTTTTCAGCGGGGTACGGACATTTCACAAGGCATGCTCTTTGCTTCCCACAAGAGGGCCCCGCAGCTTCACTCTCCAAACTGTGGTACTTACGGCAGTGCTTATGAATAATCTCACCATGTCTGGCAAGGCTACTGTGTAGTATACACTGTCACAGGCTCCGCGAGGAAAGCGTCTTGCCCGCTATGAAGCCTAAGTCACCTTTGTAACTCCTCGTGAGACAGAGGAGTAGGATTAGAGCCATAGCAGGAAAATAAAAATAAGCCTCTTTTACAGAGAAAGAGAAACCGTTTTCAGGCCCCCTGGGTTAAAAATTGACAGGTGTGATTACACGGGACTCAGTTTCAAAGTGCAGGAACCTGTCTCAGCTTGTCATGCAGAGCTGCAAACAAACGTTACTACCAGCTGGAGATAAAACACATGGTACAAAGAGGATTGGTTTCAGCAATGCATTCTGCAGTAATGCTATCCACTGGCAGGATAACAAGCAGAAACGCTAGAGATAAGAGGCAGATATTTGCAAGCAGGCTCATGGGCATGTTTCCTTGGCTGGTACAGTGCTGATATGTGGTCACTAAATGAAGCACAGTGTAACCCTGACTGGATCCCTTCCTCATCACCTTCATGGGCTCCCTGGGGGAGTCCTTCCCTGGGAACACTGTGAGAATTCTTGCCCAAGGTTGCAGAAAAGAGCCCCCACAGTACATCAGTCCCCTGGAGAACTCAGTCCTGGCATCTTGCAATATACAGACACAAAATTCACCTCCTGCTGCAGATATAAGAGAGGCCAGGTAGAAGCAGTGTCTTAAGCAGTGCAATGCTGGTGAAAGTTTTTAATTTCTCCAAGTATTTGGTGTTTTGGTTTTTTTTCCAAACTAAGAGCTGGATCCATGCCTTCCCACAGTGAGTTATAAGTGAAAACCAGTACAGAAACATTTTTCTCCCTGTCATTTCTTTTCATTAGTGCGTGCTGGTTCTTGCTTTATCTAAAAGGAAGCAGGATTAAACTGCAAAAATAAAGTTCTGGAACATCCAAATTAATTTCCTTTTCCCACTCTAAGTGAACTATTTATAACAACCAAGAGATCCTCCTACAATGATTTTATTTCAATGCCAGAGGGAAACCCAATATCAAAACCATAGTTCATACTCTGTATGACACATTCTTCTCTTTTCTCCCTTAATTTCAAAAATGATAACAAATATTTTACAGGACTGTTACTGCCATTGGAGTCATATACAATCACTTTGGCATAAAACATCAACCCCAGCTACACCCTAATTCCATATGTCCTCCTTAGACTCAGCAACGCCCTTCCAGCAAATGGCACAACCTCAATTACTGTATGAAATTCCTCTTGTGGTCTTAACAGTTCTGAGAAACATATAAAGGGAGACTTGCAGCAGTTCTTGGGACTACAGATCAGAACAGATCCTTACAGTGTTTGCAGAACAGAAGAACAATAGACTCTTGAAGAGCAAAACACACAAGCAAGTGGAACAGCCAGCTACGCTCAACACACACCAGCGCTGGAAAAATAAATGTTTGCACAAAACTGCACAACCAGTGTGGTCACCTAATGGTGTTTCCTATATTGACTAATTCCAAACATTTTTAACTTGGGTTCACTTCCAGGTGCAAGAACAAACATTCAGTTAACTCAAAACAGCTGAGGTCTTATGTGGGTGTGGAAGAAAGTGGTCACAATTAACATCTTGTTCAAAGCTAGCAGAAGCAATGCTTTTGCCAGCCTGTTGGTGCAGTGCATTTGCCAACCCTCTTCTGCTGCATTGCTGTGTATCAAGTATTTATTTTGATTCAAAAAAAAAAAACCAACCAAAACCAATGCACATTTTTGTCTTTGTTTATCAATGATTGCAATGTTATTGTGGAGACCAAATCTGGATGTTATTGTAACACAAGATTTTCTTCAGGCAGAAGGTCTGTTTCTGTATAGGCCCTTGTACATCACCTACACTCACAAGCATTTGTTACAGGAAAATGAAAACTAAGCAAAACAAAACACCAAACAGCAGAATAAGGAAAAGTTGCAATTCCCTCATTTCATTGTGGTCTAAGTTTAGAAAATCATGTCCCAGATACCTTTGGTCAGCAAAGAATTTAGAAGAGCATTGGACTCTAAACACTTGGTAATATCCCAGGGAAATAAAAGCTAAATACATGCTTATGCACCAAAGTGGACCTTCTGTATTGCTACAGTGAGTTTTGTCTTTTAAAACACAACCAACTAATTTAGATTAGAGATTCTCCCAACCATGAGGGGAGGGATATAAATCAATCCCCTTGGCCACTCATCCAAGCCATCTGGGAGCCCCATGTCAGGCAGGATGAGAGCTCCCCAGACATGCAAGCTGGAGCTCTCACTTCTTCCAGCTGTTTTCTCCAGTGCAGGGGTTTTTCTGAATGTAACCTGAAGCCCACTCAAGAGACTTAGGTGCTACTGTGGGCAACTGATCTGGTTTAATTAAGATGTCCTTTACATAGGACAGATCTTCTAAGGAAAGGACTTCATGATATACAATCCAGTGCATTTAGGAGTGCTATCCATTTTCTCTTAAGTAAAATACTGCTTTGCAGAATCTTCTTGGCAGCAGTAAAGACCCTGAGAGTCAGAGTTCCCTTCATCCTAATATCATGTTCATCAGTGTCTTTTCTCAATATCTGCATAAAGTCTTTTCTGCTTTGCCTTACAGAATCCATGCTTGAGGAAATATAACGCTAGTAAGGTATTAAATCAAGTGTGGATTCACACAAGCAAGTGGAGCTGGATAATATGAAAGCTCCAGCATTATGATGGGCATCTGTACCAAGTCCACCTAATCATTACAGTAGAAAACCACTCACAGTCAGACACGTCTCTGCCTGATGTTACATGGTTATATTCTGCTTGAGACAGTCTTTCTGTTAAAGAACAGGGGAATTACATTAGGAAAAGATAAAATAACAGAAGGAGCAGCTTATTCACTGCAACTGTCAAAAGGATAGCTATGCTAAGCAGCTCTGCTCTCAGTGTCCTCTGGTATGGGGGCATGAGGTCCTTCCCACATCCACATCCACATCCAACTCTCCTTTATCAGCTTTTTACAGAAGGGACATGGTATAACTTACATGGCCCTCACTAGTACTAAACAAGAAATGTGTGGCCAGAATTTTAATTTCAAGTTGTCTTCCACTATTTTATCAATTTCATCTCCAGCTCCTGCTACACTGACTAAGGTTCAGAAGCTTCCTGGAATAAATGTGTTATAAAGAGAAATTTCCTTGGTCTGTGCTGATGGATTCAGAAAACTACTAGAATAAGGAGAATCACCTGGTATTTAGAATAAGTTTGGAAGCATTTCTGCCTATTTTATACCCCCTAGACACTTTCTGTCTGCTTTAAAATTCATTGTTGGTTATTTAGGTCAGGTTTACAAGCTAGTCTTATTCCATGCCTCTCTCAGGCATCCTGTGAATCCTATGCAGGATTCAATTTGCCAAAGATTTATGAGTCCTTCCCATTCCAGAGTCATATACATCATATGGAAACTATTGTGCAATGAAGAGCTTTGAGGTAGTCCCTCCCTGGTTGTCTCTGTATTGGCACTGCAAACTAATAGCTTCTGTAAAGAACTGTCATTGCAGTACTATAGCCTTTTTTATTCTCATTTTTGTAGAGATTTAATTTAGGCTCACTGAATGCTTTCTAGACAAACCCTAGCACCAGAGGAGATATTACTTTTCTACTTTTTACTACTGTAAGCCCTGATCACCAATCGAAGTGAGGCAAAGGTGGGTGCCAACACAGAAAAAGAAAATGGTCACTAAAATAGCACTGGCAGTGTACATGCCATACCCTATTCCTGAAGGCCTGCATTTGAAGGTTGAGAGCTGCTGTGTCAAAACTTTTGGCTTTTTCAATGCTAGCAAACACTGGTCTGGTATCCCTATAATATATACATGCAAAGGCTGCCAGCTTTTGCAATTCTAACTTCATCCTCCTTCTGCCTTGTAGTTTCCTGCCTGAAGGCTCCACTGGTAGAAGAGAGATCTTCCCCACAGGTTGAGCTTTCATTTATAAGGCATATTTCCATCCCCTATGGCTAGAGAAAGAAAAAAAAACCAACCAAAAAACTTTAGGAGACAAAAACATGTGTCACCCAAGGATAGGGATAGATTGGCAACTAAACAGAATTCAGAATATTCTATTATAAAATAATTGCTTGATTCTGCCAGTCTGGGTTTGCCAATGCACTTTTGCAAAGCTCTCTTGGCATCTGTTTATCACAAAGTGCACCTCAAAACATGAACAGGCAGAGGTGTTCATGCAGTCTTCTTTAGCAATGACCATCTGTCCCTATTTGCAGAAGGATAAACAGATTATCTAAACTATCATGTAACACTCATTGAAAATTCAAGAGTATTCAAGTTACTGCAGATGGATAAGGGATTTCCCTGAGACACCCCATGCCTCTCCCTTTAGGATTTTGGTTCATGGCTGTCAGGCAGTTGGAAAGCAAATTTTCCAGTCACCTCTATTTACTGCATGTTAGCTCATTTTGAAGTGTAGCTTTGGTGAACACGAACTAGGCAGCTTTCAGGGGAGACTAAACCATGTGCACACCAGAGCACTCTGGCTCCTAGTTGGAGGTAGGAGGCATGATCAGCTCTGCAGGCAATCAATTCCCACACACTGGGGGACAAGCAAGCCAGACTACAAGACTAGTCTAGTCTCAGGTAAAAGCCTTGAATGTCACAGAGTTCAGATGAAAAGCATCAGCACGCATTGCTTTATCTACTGATCCTTTCTTACTGCTCTTAATTAACCCCCACCACAAAGAATTAAGAATGAAAAAGTGCAATATATTTTTGTCATTACCTATTTATCTAAAAGAAGGTAACTAGTAACCTTCCCCAAAATAACCCATGCTGATGCCCACTTTCCCTAGGGTCAGCAGCCTGGCTGGAGCTGCACTGAGGACACTTCCCTGAAAATCATTTGAGGCATACAAATTCATCCCTTCTTTCAGACATTTCCAAAGATTTTGGGCATCTCTATTGATACAGCTGAATCTAGCCCTGCACAACCACTGCATCAACATCACAGCCATCTGGAAAGAAATACAAGTGAGTTCTTCCTTCCTCACTTAGGATTATTAACAGACAATAGTTAATATTTTGCTACAAAGCTCTTGCAGCATGTGTGGTCATCTATCCCTCTGTACTATATGCCCCTGACAGTCCCCTTCTGTCCTCCTGCTGCTTTATCCCTGTACAGATGCACCAGGTGTAAGGTGGGGGATATTAAGGAACCAGGCAGGAGATCATCTGAGCCATTAGCTCACATTTTCTCTTCTAATGTCAGAAGATTCAGCCAAATAATTACAGCACACAGCTGGTGCCTGCTAATATGCTTTAAATTTGATAATCTCTCCACAAGTGAAGAACATTTTGATTCAGTGCAGGTTGGAAAGACAAGGCAAGAGAATTGAATGAGACAAGGTATTTCCAGCATGATCTTTTTCATTACTGTGCTTCAGCTCTATTGATGTTAGGACTAGAGCAACAACTAGGCAAACAAAAGATTTTTCAACTTCAGAAGTCATACAATTTAATAATACTACCTCTTTTTCTTCTCCAGACACGCAGAGCCTTAGCAACCTTTCTCTGTCAAAACCATGTCTGCTCTCAAGACCAAATTTTCTTCCTGCCCCACCTGAAGAAGAAACGTGTCAATTACGTATTGACCAACTTGATCTCCTTCTTTCACAAGGTAACCTGCTTAGTGGATGAGGAAAAGGCTGTAGAAGTTGTTTACATGGACTTTAGCAAAGCATTTGACACTGTCCCACAGCATCCTTCTGGAGAAACTCTGTTCATGGCTTGGATGGGTGAAGGTTTCACTGGGTAAAAAACTGGCTGGCTGGACTGACCCAAAGAGTGGATGTTACCATGCACAGAAAACCTGTAGAGAGGTAAAATGACATCTTCAAGTTCCTCAGTTTCTGCCATAATTATTCAAGCCTCAGAGCTTCTCTCAGTTTGAGAGAGCTGCTGACCCAGTATTCCCCAGCCTTGGAGGGTGGGCTCCTCAGAGGAGACAGGTTTTCTTCCAAATACTTTTTGTAACAATTACTTCCAGGACTTAACAGTTTAACTCATTGTTTGCCACAGAAAACCCATGTAATGGAGCAGGTTTTGGCACTGACCAGCTGAGAATTGAAGAAATTCAAGCTCCTATTGTTCTGATCAGAGACATAAAGCTCATTGTAGCAGAATCTCTCCTGGCTCTTCGTATTGCACTTAATTACCTTAGCCCAGGGAACCTGGTTTTGCACCATCAGAGTATCACAGTATCATTCAGGGTTGGAAGGGACCACAAGGATCATCTAGTTCCAACCATACCATATATTCTCCCCACTGTACACCCACAAACAGCCACATACCTGCACTCCTTATTCTTCTTGCATTACAGGACTTCTACTACATTAGGAGCCTACACAGCTCATGCTCAGGAAGAACAGAAAAAGATGAGTGAGAGAGTAAACTTACAATAGCAAACACATACACACACACACACACACACACACCTCCCCCCATAAAAACAACAAAATCAAACAAATAAAAGACAGATGAAAACTGCACGGGAAAATGTCTTTTTCACAGAGTCATGGGACCATTTGTAACCTGGGGTGATCACAGGATATTAGGGGTTGGAAAGGATCTCAGGAGATCATCAAGTCCAACCCCCCTGCCAGAGCAGGGCCATAGAATCAAGCACAGGTCACACAGGAATGCATCCAGATGGGTCATGAAAGTCTCCAGAGAAAGAGACTCCACAACCTCTCCAAAGTAGTCAAAAATGTGAAGCAAAACTGGGGAAACCATCTCCTCAAGCAAAGAGAAGCCAGGGTAATTTCTCTGATCCTACACAGCATGCAGAGACTAGCAAACCCCAGCAGGAATAAATATATTTTAAAAGGAACTTATTTCAGATCCCTTTTTCCTTGGCTTATCTGTCATGATCAGAGATGGGACCTATCTATCACACTAGATGATACACTCTTTAGCATGGCTGAGGCAGCTATGCAGGCTCTGGAAGAGAGCTCTGCACTACTGTAGGTGTTTGTGATGGGCATGACACGGACCTTGGCACGTAATGAAAATTTTAGCTTGCATTCAAAATGTGCTTAGAAGTGCAGTCAAATGCCATTTATCCAGCCAAACAAGCTTTAGCTCTCTTGATAGTTTCTCTGCTCCTACTTTCATTATTTATTAGGATAAATTACTGGGGTTATGGGAATGCTTAACAGCTTGAACCAAGAAGGGAGTTTTCATTATCAAAGGTGTTGTACATGCACACAGCAACAGACAGCTCCTGCCATGAGAGCTCCTGAGCTGAGCAGGAACAATAGGCACATGCTGGGAAAGGCAAAATGACACAGGGTCAAAAAATATTAAATGCTTGTTCTGCTGCAGTCAGGAGCAGTGATTGCACAGCAAGCACTGTTTCTACACTTAGGTACAGTGTTTTCAAGTCTTTTCTGCCTTATTGGGGCAATTTGCATGTAAAAGTTCCTACCTGTGTGTTCCCACTTGGGACCAACTGGGATCCTGAACATCATTAAGTGAGTTGGCTAATTTCCTCATCATTCCTCCCTGCTTTTTTTGCCCACTTTCCAGATGAATCATGTCATTAATTTGTGTTTGTTGAATAGTAAGCTCCTCCCAAATATTTTTTGAACCTTTTGGCTCACAGCAGCCAAATTTAAGAGAGAAATAAAGGTCCTAACATTTTTCTGGCAAGTTCTATAGCAGTACTAAGTAATCAGAGAGAGGGGAGAGACCTCATTAATACCCTCACTGAGAGAAGGACGATCTTGTAACCTCATCTCCTTTCAGGAACTGAAACAAGTGCAGTCTCAGAACAAAAATTACTTACTGTTGGTTCTGCTGCTCTTGGGACAATCTGGCCATGTAAATGCTGATACTTGGATGACTTGGCTCATAAAAGTTAAAGAACATAAGTCATGTCACATCTGTTTCAAAGATATGTCACTTTATCTTCTCTCCCAGGGGTCCCATCTTTTCTTAAACGAGATCCCGTGACAAATCTTACTCCTAGCTGTGCTGGGATAATCAGAGCTGTCTTAAGGCTTTCCAGTCATGGAGCAATAGCTGATTTTTCCCATCCATAAAGACAAATATATGCAGTCTTTATTCTCAAAAGAGCCCCCAGATTTATTAGTGACACCACAGCTGATTCCCAGACTGTTAAGGAAAAGGGTGGCTGTGGAGAAGATAACTCTGCTGGGTGTTGCAGAGCTGGGCATCTTTCAGGTGCCCACTGGGCTAAGTCCATTCTTCCCTACTCCCTAATCAGGTCTTCCTGGATTTAGTCCCTCCATCAGATGCTGCCCCCCACTGCCCTACACTGCTCACAGCAACCTGGCCTCCTTTGCCTGATGCATATTGGGGAAAGCGGCACAGCTGCTCCTTCCCACATTCATTATGTCATACCTGCATCCATTCCTCTTGGCAGGGCTTACTTTACAAAAGGCTGAACTGGTCCTGGGTGCAATTCCACTAGAAGCCAAGCAAAGTATTTCAAAGTAGAATTTAGCCTGATGTAGAATTTATCCTGCTCACATGAGGATATGGCCTGTGTCTTGACTACACAATACATTGGTGTGCTCATCACCATGCTTCGTTTCCTTACAGAGCATCCAAAAACATACCCTGCACAGTGCCCGGTGAATGCATCCCTAAAAGAATGTTGTAAACACCACATGAAAACCATCTGTCTCCTCCATAGCCAAAAGCACTGGATACTAGTATCAAGGCTGCTGAACAACTCCCCAATGCTTCCACCGTGCTCCCAGATGTGTCCAATGGTGAGGCAGAAAACAAAGGGTTCAAAGATAGAGCCAGCCACAAATGGGAATTCACAAGGGTCACACAGTTTTCAGCTTTTGCTGCGAGAAGCATTTGGAGTAGAGAAGCAACGGCTCATATTGGTCAGAAAAAGTCATTCCTTGTGGGTGAGGCTCAGAAGGACTTTGTATATGGGAGCCCTGGGGAAGGAAACTGAAGGGTTGGTGTGACTCAGCAGAGAAACAAACAGCATGACCAAAATATGCTGATTTGTTTGAAGCTGCAGCCTTAGTGACAGAGAAAACTCACAAACAGTGGCACCTTCCTATTGCTTCACTGCCCTGCAATGCTCATTACTTTCCCATCTGTGGAACTAGGAGCCTGAAGAACCCATGGCACTAGGAAATGATTGCACCTGTGTTTCAGGACAATGGGACTGGGACATGGTCTGCACACTCCCCAGTGCAATATTCAGTTTGTGGCATCACCTTCTCAGCTTAGCTAAGCTGCCTTCATAAGGCACTGTCCTTAGCAAGCAACCAACCAGTATCATTTCTGAAAAATAATGGATTACTGGTAGAGAAAGGACTGTGAAAAAGAAAAGGTGGATGGATTTTATTGTGCAAAACCCACTCAGCTGGGTATTACTTTTGGTCATTTTTTTTTTGGCAGACTTTAGTTTGGCTCCAGCATTTGGGCCAATCAGATGGGCAGTCTGGTAACTCTCAGGGATTTGGAGTGAGCGGTTCCAGCACTGAGCTGTCTCCCAAAGGCAGCCAGCAGAAAGTGAATCAGCTGCTATACTAACAAAAATGAACAAGAATAGAAAGTAGATATCCAGTCTTCCTGCTTTACAGCAGTTTTGTTTTTTCTTGCAATGGCAGCAGTGATTACCTTATCTGCGCACACCAGGCAACCACACAATCCAGGAAAAGCCACCATCCCAGAAATACCCATTTAATAAGTCTTGGCATATTGAATGGAGACCCAAGAAGGCAGGATGGTGCACAAGAACATATTCCTTCAGACAGGCTCTGTGTCAACAAATACAAACCTGCAGTATGAGGTAAACTAAATTTCCAGGAGGGAACTAGTAGAACACCCACCCTCTCTAGGAGAACATTGCAAAACCCCTTATTGCTCCAGTGGGTGGAAGTTTCTTTGCAGTCACTGACATCATATAAACATAGATTTTGATCTCCAGACCCATATCCCAATGTTGGGGCACATTTATGAGTATCCTTGGAGGCTCAGTAGGTGGGTCTGTGAACTGTTTCCTCCTTCCCATGACCCAGATCATCAGGTGTCCCCATGTTATGGCTCTCAGAGAGCTGGGTGATATCTTCCCTCACAGGGCCTTCAACTATTTCACATATTAGGTAACTGAAAGTTAACAGTACCAGAAGACCTAGAAAAGCCTGGCCAAATAGAGGTAGAGATTATATGATTGCTTTGCATAAATATATCAGGAGGTTAATCACCAGTGGAGGGAAAGAGCCATTTAATGAAAAGAATATGTTGGCAGAAGAGCAAATGGTTATGAACTGTCTGCCCATGAATAAATTTAGACTGGAAATTAGATGAAAAATTCTACTCATTAGGGAAGTGGGGATCCAAAACAACCCCAAAAAGGTTGACTGAGACAAAAATCCCAAGACAGGACCTAAAATGATAGCCTCCAGTTGGAGAGGACTGGACTCAGAAACACACATGGTACCTCCCCTTCTTATGCTCCTATGTTCTTGATGCCAATTTGAAGGGAAAACTTTCTTATCTCAATGCTAACCCCATGGCCTAATACACATAGACAGGGACTTGTATCTCAACAAGGAAAAGGGAGAAACGCAGGGCAGTGCCATTGCATTGCACTGCATCACAGTGTGTTACATTGTGCTGGACCTTTTTCTCCCACTGGCTGAAGTATGAGGGCAAATTCTCTCCTTTTCCCCTCAAAACAGCCTATGGATGATTTCCATCTTTAACAATATACCAGTTAAAGCCCAGTCCATGAAAGCAGCTCTGCAGCTGTAAAACCAGAAATATGTATTGTGGGATGACCAAGCAGTCACCTCCTTTCCTACAGTAATGTGCTGAACAACTTATACTTCCCACCCCTGAAGCTTCTGATTCCTGGCAAAACCTTCAGCCAAGGTGAAGCAAAGGTATTTTCTCCTGTAGCACCTCAGCAGTGTCACACTTTCACTCAGTGGTGTGCATGTTGGAAGCAAAAATGCCAAACTGTTCATCTGATCTCAACAATTAAGCAATGAGGGAAGAGCCTTGAGCCTTCTTGAGATAAGGGACCATGTACCTGAAAGCTCAATGCATGCACAGGCCTCCCGGCACTGCAGGTACATATGTTTGTACTGATTTGAGCTGGACTAGCACAACTTTAGTCTCAAAAAAAGACAAAATCATCAACAAATACTCAGATGGTGAGAGGATAGGATAAAGGTACTACTGGAGTACTGTGTCCAGTTCTGGAGCCCCTATTACAAGAGGGATGTAGAGGTGCTGGAACGTGTCCAGAGAAGGGCCACAAGGATGATCAGAGGGCTGGAGCACCTCTCCTATGAGGACAGACTGAAGGAGTTGGGACTGTTCAGTCTGCAGAAGAGAAGGCTCCGAGGTGACCTAATTGTGGCCTTCCAGTATCTGAAGGGGGCTTACAGGAAGGCTGGGGAAGGACTTCTCAAGATCTCAGGTAGTGATAGGACTAGGGGGAATGGAATGAAGCTGGAGGTGGGGAGATTCAGGCTAGATGTGAGGAGAAGGTTCTTCACCATGAGAGTGGTAAAACCCTGGAATGGGTTGTCCAGGGAGGTGGTCGAGACCCCGTCCCTGGGGGTGTTTAAAAGCAGGCTGGATGAGGCTCTGGCCAGCCTGATCTAGTGTGGGGTGTCCCTGCCCGTGGCAGGGGGGTTGGAACTAGATGATCCTTGTGGTCCCTTCCAACCCTGAATGAAACTATGAAACTATGAAGTGAGATTCCCTGTTGCCTTTTATCTCACTGAGTATGTCAGGTGGAGATTGTCTTTCTCCCATTAAGCACTGTCATATACCATCTGCCCTGGAGAAACTGACTACATAAGGTCAGTGGAGATCTGCCCCCCAAATGGTTTGGCCCAGCAGAGCGTGCGTGAAGCCTTTAAAGCAGACACATCATTTTACCGGCTATCTGCCATCAGCAGGTTTCCTCCCACCTCACTGCAGAGGCAAGCTTTAAATCTGAACTGCAGCTTTACTGTATTTTTATCAACAGCTATTATCCCAGGGTCCACTGTCATCAACCACTTGAAGAGGGCATCTTTCAGGAGCAGCATGTGAGACTGAAACAGAACACACAAGTTTCCCAGGCAAAAAAATCTTAATGCAGCTCGTCAGGGAGACAGATGGCAGCTCCCCTCCCAACAGGCACCAAGGGGGCTGAGTTTGCTCAACTCCCTCTCACTGCACTTTGATGTATTCCATCAGCTGTATGAAATTAATTCCAATAAATTAAACCTCTTGCAGGGACAAATGACCTGGATGAAAACTATAGAGCTAGGGGCAGTCAGCCATTTGAAACTCCGTGGTCTCAGAGGCAAGGGAAGGCAAGTTGCAGGCTGTATCATAGGCATTAGCTGAGGGCAGGCAGAAAAGGCTCTGTCAGCAGCTTTCAGGATCTAAATTTCCTTCTGTATAACTACAGCATGCCAGCCCATTGATTTACAGCGATCAAAAATCAGCCCAGCATACCCAAGCCTGAGAGCTGACATTCCTTATGCACCTTGAGGAGGATCCTGGCCATAAATTTACACAAGCCATGATAAGGCATTCCATGATGAACTTCAACAGATCAACCTGTTAGAAACACACAAGTCTAAGAACTAACATTCAGCTTATTCATTGCAAATGTACTTTTGACTGAAGCAGTGTCTTTACTGCCCTTATCCAGCTGGTTGTGTCAGTGGCTGGCTCTGCGTTAGGAGCACTCCAATGAATATGACAACGCACATAAGGCTCGGGGGGTTGAGCCTTGAAGGAAGAGCATCTGGAGCAGGTACTTGTGTGCTGGTGTTTCTGCACTGTCAGCACCAATCTCTTCTCAGCTGTGCAGCAGGCAACCATTACACTCAGCAGGGATATTACTGGACATTTTATCTCTTAATCTTTGGGAGTAGAGAATTTTTTTTCAGGGAGTCTGCGCCTACTAATTTCAAACTTGTTCTCAGGAACACCTGAGTAATGTGCCCAAAGACACTGAATCTTCAAAATTAGAAAGAATCTTTGTGGGTTTTGAGTTTTACTTTCACTAGTACTTGATATGAATCTGCATTAATTTTTTTCACCTAGATGACCCTTTACAACTGTAGAATTGCTTAGCATCTATTGCTTGAAGTGTCTCAAATGGAGAAGGCATTAATCTTTCACGGTGAAATCACTGACATAGTGATAGTGCATGAGAAGGGAGTCAGGAAACATGGATGCTGGTCCTCTTTCACCCCTAGCTCTGCTTCAGTTTGCCTGGCTATTAACTGGGAACAAAAATTTTAAGCATGGGCTGGCAGCATGTTATGTTCTTGGTTACACAGTGTCTTAAGGTTGGTTGATTGAAAGTATTAGCTGGGACAATAAAGCACTCTCTCCTTTGCCTTTTGAAGAAAACAAGGTGAATTTTCAAAATGCTTCTCTATGTCCTCTTCTGGACGGAGTTCCTGTAAGAACTAAGAAAAGAGAGCTGCTGGGAAAGTGTAAGGGATGTGCCTTTCAGGGCCAAATGGCCAAATAAAGTAATTTGCCACAGAAAAATTTACTCTAGCACATCCTTATGGTACATTAGATATAAACTCACAGGCTATTTTTGTTATAATTTATCACCAATAAGTGTGGTAGGAATCATAAGCATAACCCTTTAAGAAGCAGAAGAAGTAGGTTTGTGTATGTTAATGTGGAGCAGCATCTGAACCCAACACCCTGATGGGGTCTATCCCTACTTATAGTACCCTGGCCTCCATTTTATCTCTCACTCTGCATAAAATAATGTATTGCAAAAGCCTAGACCTCAAATGACCAATGTATTGAAACAAGTTGTAATTTTCAGCACCAAAGTCTCAATTTCACATATGGATAGGAGCAATGTGCATTTAACCATCTGCTGCTGTAACTCATCTACTGAAGGATTTTATGTACTGGTATAAAGTGGGTGTAGCAGTCTTGCTCTTGCTCAGATGATCAGAAGTGTACCTCTGAAATGACCATCTGAATGAGTCTCAGAACAGTCTGTGTGAGAAATGAGTCCCTGAACTCTGAAGACTTGATAATGATCCATATGAAGCTCTCCAGACTGATAACTCAGCCTGGCGGCTCACTGAAGTGGATTACTCTGGTACGAAAGGAAATGACTGCCTTTGATGTTGTAATATCATACAGTGGATGCAGACACAGTGGAAGAAATATGAGTCATAGGGGTAACAAAGATAACATTTAATCTGGAATAACCCTCCCCCATTAACAAATGAGCATGCAGAGACCACAAATTACACAGTTAATTGCAGTGTCAGGCAGAAAAGCTCTTTGCAACTTGTTCCCTGCCCAGTGGGGAAGTGGTATCTAGCTGCAAGAGATCACATGCCCGTGTCCCAGGAGCAATGACACTGTGGGCAATGGTCTTCCTTTCGAATTTCATCTATCATCTCACAACTCCTCTCCAAAAAGGACAGGAAAATGTGCACCACTTCTGCCTTTTTGTGTTATTCTCCTTTCAAATTACTTTGCTTTGCTTTACCCAAGGAGCCACCAGAACTGTACTACCCTAGCAGGAGATTTGCATACCGTGGCACATATGTTTAAAGATATCTTGTTACTGGTGGGCAAGTCTGTAATTTGGAGCCTTCCTCAGTTACTCTCCCCGAGAGGACAAGCACCTCCCAGAAGTTATGACACACATAGCCCCCAGCAGCAAACAATGCTAAGATATATTAAGCACAAAATGCATGTATTCTTATGACTAGCAGAGTGGGATCACTTGCTGTGACAATATGAGTGCATTTGACCCTAAATTGCAAAAGCCAGGCTTTTTCAGTGTTAGTAACTAACACCCACTTGTGTAAGGACACTAAAAAGTAATTCAGAACAAGAAAAAATGAATCTATTAATTGCCTCTATTCTGCTTAATTATTTTTAGAATGTGGACATATTGCTAATCTGTTCTCAACTTACTGAATTAGGTTAAACAAATAATTGCCACTCAGAAGGAGATTCAGAAAGAGGAAGAAGGAGGGGTAACAAGACAGGGGAAGGATGGAGAAAAAAAAATATCACAGTTTTCACAAGCTGTGACTTGTTGCCTGTAGGCACTGCAGGACCTTGCCCTTGAGCAACTCCTGCTCGGTGGCAGGATCTTCAACTACGCAACAGCAATTAAAAGGGTTCTGTAATTCTCATATAATCCTTCTGCATCTTTCTTCTGTTTGACTATGCAAACTTACCAAATGTCAAGCACTGACTCAAGGTAGTATTTAGGGCTAAGCAAGCCACAGGTGACAGATGAGCAGGAGAAACAGAAAGACAGAAAAAGAACAGAAGGGTGAAGCCTGGCGATCTTTAAAAGGCAACTGAACTACAAACAGGAAAATTAAACCAATTGAATATTTGATACAGGATCATAGTATCATAGTATCATTCAGGGTTGGAAGGGACCACAAGGATCAGCTAGTTCCAACCCCCCTGCCATGGGCAGGGACACCCCACACTAGATCAGGCTGGCCAGAGCCTCATCCAGCCTGGGCTTAAACACCCCCAGGGACGGGGCCTCGACCACCTCCCTGGACAACCCATTCCAGGGTTTCACCACTCTCATGGTGAAGAACCTCCTCCTCACATCTAGCCTGAATCTCCCCACCTCCAGCTTCATTCCATTCCCCCTAGTCCTATCACTACTTGAGATCCTGAGAAGTCCTTCCCCAGCCTTCCTGTAGGCCCCCTTCAGATACTGGAAGGCCACAATTAGGTCAACTTACTGTCTTCTAAAATTATTTTGGTGATACCCTATTCTTATAGCTGTATTATTTTGTCATACCTACTAGAATTATTACAACACTCAACATATTGAAGTAATTGTGGACAATTCGTTGCAAATTCTACCCCAAAAAAAAACACCCCTCAGGACTCAGCCATTTTGACAGCCTCACTACAGCATTGTAAGTCTGATATAAAGGCTAAAATTATATGGATGTAGCACATCTAAATGATGTAATAGCAGATGCAAGGAAAACAAAGGCAGAAGAAGAAACAGAAAAATCTCTGGGCTGTTGTCCAAGAGAATTCTCTGTGGATGAAGCTATCACAGGAAAATAGAGTTAAATGTGACAAATACATACTTTAAAATACCACAAAACTGGAAGAACAGAAATGTAACCAAAAAAACTATTAAAAATAACCATGAAGTGCAAACATAGAGAAGCACCTGATGAAACCACCTATGCTTTGCTGCAAGTGTGTCCCTTTGGTCTTCTCTAACTGTTGCAACACCAATGTTAATGCTTGCTCCCTGGATGGAGTTGAAGCAGACAGACATGTGTGGAATTCCCTGGCCATCCTTAGGGCATCAGCCAGCCTTGCTTCTTTGTCTTACTTTTTTTATGGACAAAGTTTTATAGACAAAGACAACAACTTGCATACTTGAAATTGCCAAATTTAATCCACAAAGCCCTAAATCCACACATATTGCACAGTATTACACAAAACCTTTCTACTTCAAATGAGTATGGTGTCATTTTCATTCCAGATGACTTACAGCAAGTAATTAAAGGGATCATTAGCAAAGAAGAGTAAACAAATCCTTAAGCCTCTCATGATCAATCTGCTTTCTTAACAAGTGGAATTGACACTTCCACCCACCCATTTGATGTAGATTTTTCTGGGCATATACCACATTTTCTTCCTAGACTCAAACCCAAAACACCACCTGATCAGATCTGCTGTGCCTCCACTTGCTCATGTAATGATCTGTCCTTAGAGTGATTTACAGCTCCGTCAAGGACTTCCTGAGTTACAACTCTGGGTAAACCATACATTTTCTCTTTGCTCCAGCACAGTGTGATCAGCTTTGTGTGTGCAGAAGCAACTCTTCCTGGAACACATGGTCACCCTAAAAGTTCAAATAATGTCAGCAACATACAAAGCATTGGCGAGGAATGCTAAAGAGAAAAAAATATCCAAACTTAAAGTGTTTCTATAATCTTTTATTACTATTATTGTCAGATAATAACTGCTGCTGTAATCTACTAGTTTTACCCTAGGTTTTGGGGTGGGTTTTTTTTTTGATTGCATGAGCTTTTTGTTTTATTACTGGCAATGTCAGATTCAAAAAACCACTTTAGGTAAATGGAACAAATTATTTCAATTGTCAGTCTTGTTCTTCATAAACATTTGCCTCTGTGGTTTTACTCGTATCCCTGTACAGACAACTCAGACATGAAATCAAATTGGCTCTTACATGCCTGCTTTTTAAATATGTGACTTCAGCTTAGTGCTGTCTTGTATTTCTCAGGGGGAAAAAAAAGAATAGGAAAAAAAAAGATAATATATCCTATGCAAAACTTTGTACAAAACTCCAGCTAAGACAATATCCCTCAACCTCCTGAATGTGTTGTAAAAAATACATAAGCCAAATGCCTTAACTTTTTTAAAGAGAGAGGAAAGGGCACACGGCTGAAGAGTGGATGACCTGAACTGTGAAGGAGAGAAAAAAGAAACAAAAAGGAAAAGAAAAAGGAAGTTTCACCCAAAAGTTTTGTCTATTGCAAGCAGCAAAAGCAGAGGGCACTGCCTTTGAGTTCAGCAGACAGAGCTGGTCTTGAAAAGGCTTAACACCAAATCCAGAGCACCAGTTGCAAAACCTAGCTGCAGAGCTAGGGTTGCAAGGGGAGCCTGTGGAGGAAAAGCAGTTGACCCCAGCCCAGCTCCCCTGTAATCCCTCAAGACATCTGACTGTGGGAGACAGCTAACAACCTGCTCTGCTCAGTCTTTCAGGCTGTTTTCTTCTCTTCCACACCTTGTGAAAGTTAGAATCTTTCCTATTTCTGGTTTAATAATGCAAGAAACAATCCTTTGAAAGCATTTAATTCAGTGTTTCCTGAGGTTGCAGGATTTTATGGCCTGTGGAAGTATAAAAAGGAGGAAAAGAAGCATGTGACCCTCTTTTGACTAACATACATAGTTTGGGACAGATGTCTCAACCAAAATGTTAACCACTGATACGCCTGTTACAGTTTGAGCTGGGTGCCCCCCTGAAATGTTTACTTTCTGTGTCCAGAAGTCCAGCCCAGAGGGGTGGACACAGGAAATTATGTAGTATTTCCTCCCACAATCCTTTGCACCACTATAAGATTCAGTGCGGAGTCTAGCACGCTCTCTTCTCTTCCTCCTCCTTCAGCCGGTAACTGAGGGAACTGCAAAGTGGCAGAACCCGAGGTAGCAATACCAGAAGGGTAGCTGTTACTTCCACAGTTCCCCAGAACAACTCTAGTAGCTCCAACAGTGGCTCCAGTTGTAACATGCAAAGCTGTAACAACTCCTTTCGGTTCATTAAAAGGCATTTTGCTACCCATGGCATCCACCACTGCAAAATACCACCAGACATGCAGCCTGGGGTTGCCCTGCTAGGTAGGATATGATCTGGAACAATAAACAAAAAAATAAAAAACCCAGGGGAAAATAAAACAAACAAAACCATCAAATAACCCACCCCCCACCCCCCACCCCAAAAAAAAAAACCAACAAAAAAACAAACCAACTGCATTTTTAATTCTCTGAAGGCTCTGCGAAGCTCATGGTTTCAGCCAGAAGCTGCTTGCGGTAGGAGCAGCAGCTGGCAGCTCTTTCTGATCCTGCCTCCACAGATGAATCTCTGCAGAGACATCAGTGAGCTTCCCAGCCTTTCTGCACCTGTCATTTGTCTTCATATCTTAAATTATAATTTTATTTTGTGCTCACACTTCCCGCTGTAAAAGCCCTGCACCACCCTACTCATCCCCACCAGAATGCCCCTCCACGGCAGATGAATATCAGTGTTCCTGTTTCAATAAGATAGAGAAATTGAAGCAAGGAAATTAAATTACCAGTCCACAGACTCAGACCTCTCTGAATCAAAGCAATATCTTCTTGGGTTTGTAGAGGTGTCCTCTCACTACATGATCATTTCTTTCCATCTAGTTCTGAGATAATAATATCTCTATAACTAATCCCTACGGTTGTTGTGAGAATCTGTTCTTCATTGCATTGAAAAGCTAAAGCAGTATACAATATATTAATTGTTAAAGATGATTACAAAGTCACAGTAAAGGTGGAAATGACAGTTATTCTTCTTAATTTTCAGGGTTTCATCTGTATCAGTATAACATGCCTTAGCACCAATTCTGTTATATCTATAGTGCTTTCCCAGAGGAGCTATACAGGTGGACACTGGGGGCAGGGGGAGGGGAGAAAAAAGTTTTAAAGACAGGGTGTTATTCTGAGCAAGGTATAGACCTTCACCATGAGAAAAAAAAAACCTAAGACACAGACAACAAAATGTATATGATCAAATGGAAGGGATAGTGGGAGCATATCTATTGCTTTGGCATAATTCATGAGTACCGTTTTCAAAGTTAGGAAAAGCCCTCCAAAGCTTTCATGCCCTTCCCTGCTGTGTCCCTCAAGGGTTAAACCATCAGCTCAGTGCTCCTTGGAATGGGACTGAATTCCAGGGAACTTGTGTAAGCCCCTGGGGACCTGAGAAATTAGAGTCCATGGTTTCAAAATCAAGATGGGCTGGACTGAACAGAAAGGAAGGGATGAGGGAAGAGGCTGGGACTCTGGTTGGTGATTTTTAGATCCCAAGCTAGAAATAGCCCAGACTTGCTCCAGATGTCAGCCAGCACCTGGGCCTGCTTACAGCAGGCTGCTGTCCCTGCGGCCAGGGAGGGGGCCAGTGTTAGCACAAAAGGTTGAAAAAATCAGGCATCTCGGTGTACAGACAGCTAGCAAACAAACATGCAGGATCCACAGCATTAATGCAAATTTGCTTTTGCAGACAAATGGTGTAAAAATTGGCCTTTAAACCAGACAGATGGTGTTCAGCTTGGCTCGGAGTCCAGGCAGAGGTTTTTCTTGTCCATAGCTAAAGTTATTGCTGGCAGACCTAAGTCGTTCAAGATTATGAAGGATTCATAGCACTAAACAGCACATCTATGTATAGAAAGTCCTTTAGTAACAGGAGTTATTTCACTGGAAATGGAATTCATTATCTTTTTTCTCCTTTAATTTCCAAGTACTTTAACATGGCTTAGTGTTTCTTAGAATAAGGAAGTGTACAGGAATCTTCTATGTACCAGGGGAAGTTTGCCAGTTGAGCTGAACTATGTAGACATGCAAATCCTCTTAGTGGAGGCACAGTTTATAAAGACAAGGGAGATGTATATCTAAATGGCCAGCTCATGATACCAAGCTCCTTTTAATGTAGACAAAACTACTGTTTATTTTATCATTCTGACAAGTGCTACCCCATGATAAAATACTGAAGTATTATACTCTAGGTTATTAAGGTGTAGTTTCTAGTTGCTCTGGCATTTGAGAGAACAAGTCTTCACAGAGATGCCAGTTAGGAAGAGAAAGGGGCTAAAAAAGGAAAACAGGCACCAAAATTTGTTGGGATCCAAACAGTTTCAGCACGAATGAGAAGCAGCCTTTCATTAGTTTGGGAAACTTCCCCTTTCCAATTAGAGAATACAGCTGCTCAAATAGTGTCATATCTGTTCAGCAAGAGGCAGGGACAATGTGCAAGCACTTGTAGCATCAATAGGGACTATTGTTCAGAAAATATTGCCATTGAAATATTGTAAATGCAAATAGCATTAACTTACCATTCATCTCTCCCTGTCACACTCTGTTTGTTTTGCTGGGCTGTCTGAATGAAAGCTCAGACTCTCCTATGCTCATAGGTCCTGTATCACCTAACAAATGTCTGATTGTGTTTGCTGCTCTTCCTCCCTGCTGAGCTTCAAGCAGGGTCTTGGACATTAACAAAACCCCTCCCCAAATTGTCCTTTTCCTGTTGAGAATGTTACATAAGGCTTATTCTTTATATTATTCTGTGCAAAGCCCTTTATATTGCCCTTCTCCCCAAGGAACAAAAGGCACTTGTTTGGCAGCAGGGGAGTCAAAAGAACATATTCTTTCAGGTGAAGGCACGCTTCCATTGATCGGTTTTCTCTCGTGTACATTGTGTACTCCCATTCTTGCTACAAAAGAGAGTAAGATGTCAGATCCCAGAAGTTAATCACACTTGACTTGCTGCACTATGTCCTGAATTATGAGTATCATGAAACAACATGAATTGCTGAAGCCAGTGCTCATTGATTACTTCATTTCTTTTATAGCCTCAACCCTCCTGCTTTCCCATGACATTCTTGCAGATTTAAAGCAGTTTTATCTCCAATGAAGAGAGTATCATTCCCTTATTGGCAGTAATCATGCATCTCTGGTTTAATTAATTGTAGCACTGTAGTATTTACAGTATAGAACTGCAGATACCACAGAGAAGGTTGCACATATGTAGGGATGTGTGTGTGTATGTGATGGAGAGCTGGGAGAGAACAGGGGATAACTCTGTACTGAGCTACTGAGTTATGCCTCCAATGCTGCAGATTTCTGTGGGTCCTGCATCAAATCCCATTGTATGAATCACATCTTGTAATGTGCTTCAGTGGGAGGTGAATCAGATCCAGGTCACTAAATGGTGTTGATGGAGAGCCAACATGGCTGTATCCACCACTTACTCATTTTCCAGCATTTGCTAAAAATAGGGATGGCACAACTGATATGTGCAGTGGGGTGTGCGCTGCTGACCTGCTGTCTATGAAGCACAAGCTGACTGATGTGGCTAGGAAAGCACAGATCTATTCTGACCCTAGCTTCTCTTCACCTAGCTCAGAGTTACAAAACCACAGAACCTCTGAAGGTCTGTAGTCCAGCCTTCTGCTCAGAGCAAGGTATGGGCTAGCACAGGTTCCTCATGACTGTGTCCCGTTGATATTGCAATATCTGCAAGGATGAAGATTCACAGTCCTTCTGGGCCTCTGTTTTAATGTTTGACCACCCTTGTGGGATTCCCCCAACTCCTTTAGGAGTCCTGATATTCTTATATCAATTTTCCACATTTCAAATTGTGTTTATTTCTTCCCTCAGCATCCTGAGAAGAGCCTGTCTGTGTCTTCTCTACACCCTTCTATTAGGTAGCTATAAACTGCATTAAGAACCCCCTGAGCCTTCTCCAAGCTAAGCAAGCCCAGCTGTCTCAGCCTCTCCTCTTACAACATGTGCTTCAGCCCCTGGTCATCTCAGTGACCCCTCTCCCTGCCATGGGACTTGCTCCAGTTTGTCAACATCTTTCTTGCACCAGGGAGCCCAAAACTGGTCACCCTGCTCCAGATGCAATCTTGAAGGTGGTAAATGAAGGGAGAAGAATCACTTCCTTCCTGGTACCTACAATTTTAGTAATACAGCCTGGTGTGTCATTGCTGCAAGGACATACAGTTCGTCTAGAACCCCCTGGTCCTCCCTGCTAAGCTGCTGTCTAGCCACTTGGCCTCATCCTGTACTAGTGAAGTGGGTTATTCTGGTCCAGTTGCAGGAATTGGCATTGACGTTTGCTGAACTTGATGAGTACTTGTCAGCTCATCTCTCCAGCCTGTCCAAGTCCTTCTGAAAAGCAGCCTTGTCCTCCAGGCTATTGATTGCTTACCCAAAAACTCACTGAGCGTGCACTTTATCCCATCATCCCATTAATAAAGACATTAAGCAGTATTGGCCCCAATATCAATCCCTGAGATTACACTAGGCCACGGATCACTAACAATCTAATTTTCCCCCTCCTTATCACTCATTCATCCAGTCTGTTTCTCACCACATGGGTGATTTTGGTGATAAGGTAATCATGGGCAACACAGGAAAACCTGCTGTCTGCAAAGATGTACAGGGGGCAATGATGAGCGTTGTGGGCTAAGAAAGCATAGAAAGAAATTTTGCTTTATTTATGGTCCTGTACTCCCTTTCACTGCATCCATCTGTTGGACAGTGGTGTTTCCTTCAAAGCCTCATAGGAAGCCAGAGAAGTATTTCAAGAAATTGAGTATAAATTTGAACTTAACATTCCATTGGGGAAAAACTTCTGAGAATAATTCAAAGGATCAGAAGAAAAGCATGAATCCTCTGTGTTTCTTAGGGAGCCTCGACAAAAGCTGACACATTTTGTCTAAGCATGTCAATGCACTGAGCTCGAATGTAACTGCAGTTCACAACATCTAAAGCTGGGTTTCAAACAGAATCCCAAAAAGGTACAGTGACCAGGACATGGATTAAATCTGCAGCTTTGAGACGAGCTTTAAACCTGAATTCAGATCACCTACAAAAGTCTATTGTCTGTGACAGACAGTGCTCGAGCCCTCCCAGGAAGGACCTTGTGCTATCTTGTCTCCCACTGTTGCTGCAAGGGCAGATGGAAATAGGCCTAAGTGAGACACCATTGTCTCCTTCCCTAACTCATCCTTTCAACACACTGAATGGATTGTATTAAATATAATTCTTGGGGAACTTCTGCAGCAAAACCAGGTAAACAGAAATTTTTGTCTTGATTTTACCACTAAAACTGATCTAAAAGGTAGCACAGGGACAGATCTGAGACACAATAAGCAGTTGGGCTGGATGATCTCAGAGGTCTCTTCCAACCTCAACACTTCTATGAATCTGTGACTGCCAGAGCTCCCAGACACTTGCACAGCCAAACCTTTGTCTAATTCCTATAGGAGGAATTAGGTGGGAGTCCATGTGGGAAATCTGGGCAGTCCCAGAGATTCTCACAGGAAGCTCCAACTGTGTTTAAATCATTTTGTTGACACTGTGTGTTGATGTGTTAGCATCTAGAATGGAGAATCTGGCCATGCTGTGGATTTGCCCAGGTGGTACCTGCTGCAGAACTGAAAAACTTCTAAAGCCACTTCTAAATACTCAGTAGAAGCTGTTCTTGAAGATGCAGGAATGATCATGTACAAAAGCCTTTTGCACACAGTAACGATAGTTAGGGGATGTTTTGCTCCTAGCGTAAAATAATCTACATCAGGTCATGTAAGACCCTGACCCATCTGGACTCCAGCAACTGAACAGGATGGTGGTTCAAGGAGTCTCACTCAATTCAGCAGAAGACTCTGTTGCAGACCCTCACAATAGTGACTCCATTTGCCATGTGCCAGACATCCCATCCAGGAGGTGAGATTTCCCATGCCAACATTACTCTATGCCAAGACCCCAATATGCTAGGAATTTTCTTAAGGAAAGGCTCTCCATGAGACAACAGATGTTGCACATTTGTTGTCCAGATGTCCAATACCAGAAGCCTTAGAGCTGTACAGTTATCTCCAGTTAGACTTTCCTCTGCAACTCCACACCAGGAATTGTGGGAGACCTACAAATGTCAGTGGAGCATGAACCCTTCAGCTACCACTGCCAGCAGTGGGCCCAGAGAGCTTCCTGTCAGTGGAAGGGATTTTACTACAGTACTGCATGAACAAAATCGTGGAATAAAAACTAAAAAGAAATATTATAAGGTAAAAAGGTTCTGTCACCAAATAATGTTGCTTTTCAATAAGCTGTAGCTGTACCCTGAAACAGGACAGAGGAAAACTGTGAGATTAGCAGGAGTCAAACTTTTGACTGCTAACGAATGTGGCATTGTGTGGTGCATATCCCCCAGTGAAATCTTCTCCAGGTCTCTAGACTGTGCTCCAAAATCATCACTGCCCTGGGTTGGTGGTCCCAACTGCCATGTGGGCCCCAACACAGAGGGGGAGGTGTTTTGCCAGACTCTGCCATCTGTAGTTCCCTACTTTTATTCTACACAAGCCTTAAAACAACATTAAGAGTCTAGATCAAAGAAATCTCATTTCCATAGGCTCAAACTAACACTGTCTTTAGGAATTTTGTGTTCTCTGGCCAAGCATACACTCCAATTATACAAGCTTATCACTGCTATCATGAATGCATTTTTACTCTCATAGCACATGTATAGAAATCATGCTTTTATTATTTATGTTTTAATAATGGATTGCCACCCAGGAAAAAAAGAGAAGCACTGCTGTAGGCAACTGGGAAGTGGTCCAGAGCTACCCTCCTGTGTGTTCTTGGTGCTGGATTTCAGAGGCTCATTCTTATTTGTCTCAAATCTAGTAAGTAAGTTACTCTGTATTTGCACTGGCATGAAGGAGCATGTTCTGCTAAAATCCTCCCCTTCTTCCCCTTGTGTTTTGTCTCATTACATGTGGCAGAACCAGACTGCCAGAGGAAGTGTACTTGGCTAGGTGACTATCCCTCCAGTTGTTTAACACATTGTTATGGTTTCTAATACTACTCATTTGAACAACCTATTTTTGATTTGTATTACACGAATACTAAATAAACCCCAATAATTCAAAACCCACCCAGCCTTTGAAACACAGATTTTTCAAACTAGCATTTAAAGCAACTCTGCCTGTGATTTGTAAATACAATGTTTTTAGCTCCAATAGAAATCTCTGATTTAACAAAGAACTGTGGGTCCATATTACAGTTTTAGTGGTGAATGGATCTATTATGTGTAAAGGATTTGCTCTCACCCTGCCTGACACAGCTTCTTTTTTTTTGCTTGGCTCTCACTCTACTTTGCTTTCAGGTGATTCCTGTAAGTGGAAAGTTAACGGATTACACCAAAATAAAAGCAGGCTTTCGATGTTTCCCTCCTAGACCTGCCTCATAATTTCATCTGGGCAAATAAATTCAGTGCCTTAATTCCCCGGAATGTATTGTTCCCATCCTACCTAACTGTAGGCAGTTGGTGTCTGATTTCTAGAACACAGGAGAAACATCAAAGAATCAAAAATATACTGAAGCTGATTCTCTTTTCTCTGAGATCAGTTTTCTATTGCCCTCCCTGGATTTATATCTGATTTACAATGCTGTGAGAAGAGAACTGGCACAGATACTGTCTGAAGCAAGGGGAGGAACTCAGCCTTTGCAGAACTTAAAAGAAAACAAAAATAAGAGGCAAATGCCAAATACATATGCAAAAAATATCATAATATTATAGAGGATCTGAAGGTGAGTTCTGTTATTCCCAGTGTTCTAGTGGTAGCTTTTATACTCCTCTACTGCTCAGTGGAGCAGGCTCTATGCCTGTGCAGCACAAGGCACTTCTTGAGTAATCCACTACTTCCCCTTTGGTGAGTTTCTGCCTTGCAACTGGTGGGAGTAAGATCCCAGCTGTTGATTCATTGCTGCAGTGCAGAGGTCAGAGGGACTGCCTAACTTCTTTGCTCTCTCTTATGATGATGAGATAGCAAGTTGCTTCTGAAGCACAAAAAAAATGAGACATCTCTCCTTTTTGGAGTATCAAGTTACTGATCTCAGGACAGGTAGGTAGGGTCCTGGAGGATTCCTAGGGTGACCATCATCACCATGATACTATCTTCTCTCAGGCTGGGGACTGCTCTTGGAAGACAAACTTGTGCTGAAGTCATAGCATAAACTCAGCATTATCTTTGCAGGACCAGTCTTGGAGAATTGCCTGCTTCCAAATTATATACTCCTCCCTTAATCCTCTTCTGTCCTTGCAGACTTGTCTCTATTTCCCACCACACTAACAGGTTGATTTATGGCCCTGGGAATGGCATGAAAAGCAGGGGGGAGGGGGGGGATGACCTTAGTTCACCCATGCCACGGTACAGCTGGAGCTGAAGGCTACAGAAGGAGCAAACTAGCTTTTCTAGCCAAACTACTTTGCACAAAGGAATCAAACACTTCTGGCACCTGTGCAGCAGCACAGTGTCTCTCCTGCTGTAGGGCAGCAGGCAGCCTGCAAAGATGTCTGGACACAAATGAGCAGCAAATATCACAGGAGACTCTGGGGCAGGAGAAGTCCAAAGGTGACATGGACATTGTCCTTAAGAGGTGACACAGCATGAGTAGGGTGAGAGGCAGGGCTCCTCCTAGAGAGTCTTGCAGTAGCGCACATGGTTTTACAGGTCAAGGACATAAGCATGAAGCCTTTGGGCTATGGAGTCAAATCACGTGGTTGTAACACATGACATATCACACCCCAGAAGTGTTTAAAAACTAAGATCAGGGAAGAATAAGATGGTAAATGTGCTTTTGTTGCTTTGACTCCCAACCAGATTAACCTCTTTCTAATGAAAAGGAAAGCCAGGGCTTTAACATGTTGGATGAAATCTAGGGGTCCACCACCATTTTCCTCATTTTTTTGTATGCAAAAATCATCTGCAGTGCAAACCTCTGATCTTGGCATTTAAAACACCTTGAGCTCATCTTAGGGAGTAAGGGAAGATCAGTATGCCACAGATAAACTAATTCAGGAAACTGCTAGCTGACAGGATAAAACTGACTTAGAATGAAAAAGTTAAGAAACTAGTTCTCTTTCAGAGATCTGCAAAGTCAATGTGGGACACTCAGACAGGAAGAACTCTGCTTAGTGTCATCACTGTAGCTGTGAACATTTATTTTCAGAGTTTATTTGGTTTAGGTTTTTCCTAAAATTGTGTGAACCCAATGCAAGAGTTTCTAGGGCTCTGTGCTTAATCCTGTCTATTTTAAAGCAATTTGAATGGTAACAGGAACTAGCCCCAGAACTGAGTGAACAAGAAACTGTCTTTGCAGAAGAGAAACATGTTCATTTGCAGCTTGGCCCGTAATTCCCCAGCTGTGGGAACATTTTCTCAGTTTGCCTAGCCAACATGTGACTTGGGTAGATGTACATACAGATTTCACACACATACTTCTTTCATGCACGCACAAGTAGGTTCCTGCTTTGAGAAGCCGAATGCATAAAGCATTTGCTGGCAAACGGCTCGGCATTAATTTCATTTTTTAAATGCCACACTGTGTGTAAAAACCTGAGTATATTCAAACTAGGAAGAGAAAAACAATGCTTTCATAGTTGTCAAAATAAGCCATAAGGCAACCTCCAGATTATGAGGATCTTCAGATGTTCTCAACATCTTCTTAACCCCACCAGCATGCATAAGAAAGGATTTCTCAATGCTGACTTTAAGGCAAACAGGCTCCTTTGACACTGAGGAAGGGGTGGATTTCCCAGGGGGATTAGCTAGGTTGCCAGCCCATCACCAGCAGTGCCTTTTGCAATGCATGACACTAGTCAGATGAGAGGTCCTTGCAATAGTGACAACTGCATCAGGGCTGGAGTCTGCCCTGCTTCATCCCAGCATGCGTAGACATAGGTGGGGCTGCCATGAGGGAAAAAATCAGGTTAGTTTAGGCACATTCCTCACGAAGACTTACTTAAACTTGGCTGCAGCACTGTTTGGGATCGCTGGAGGAGCTGGACTCCCTTCCAGCTCCCTCATGGCTTGTTGGGATTCTGACACTGCTTCCTGTCTAGATCTGTCTGCTGTGCTGGTTGGTGTCAGGGTAACAAGATGGGAGCATCATTATCCAGGCCTGATTTTCCCTAACCTTCATCATCTGAAATCTATTTAAGGATCACAACCCTGTTTCCAGTTTAACAGTCTTTCAGACAAGCTGGGTTTAAGCTACCATTGCTACACTAACAATGCCAAAACAGGAGGAATGAAAGCACTAGAATGTTTCAAGTGTCATTCAAAGGCCCTTCAAAAATTGCATCTCAGCTATAGAATAACACAGATAGCAAAGAAGTCACAACGTCCTTATCTTTTCCACCTGAATGCAGAGTGAGAGCTATGTTTCCTGCATTGCTGCCTGAGTGGCATGCTTGTATATGTGGCCTTGCAATGTTTTTGCTGTCAGGAGGCCAATTTATTTACATAAGACATGAATGGTGACCTCTTTGCCTGAAAACAAGAGGGTGAAAAAAACCAAGAATAGGCAGTGGTCTTACTCGTTCTCCTGTAGCCTCTCTAGCAAAGCTGCGCTTCAGGAGGATCCTTGGCATCACCCTCACCACCCTTTCTGTGTTGATTTTCCTGTGTTTTTGCTCCTGCCTGCACACACAGACCACAAACCCTTTCCCCTTGCTTGAGCACCCAGGCAGTGCTTCAGACATTCCTGCTGCACTTCTGACCTGGATGTGCATTGGTGCTCCTTCTCCCAGGGAGTACTTTCCAAACTTCTTCGAGTTCACTGAATTACTTCTTCCATGTATCCCCTTGGTGTCAGCTGGGCCCACAGCCCCCCACAGATCAGAGAACTACTTAATAGTAGCTATTAGCATTGTCTTGCCTAACAATTTTTTTATACAGCAGGAGAGAAAGGGGCCCTAATCTAGTTCATGCTTTTACATGCTGCTAAAGTAGAAATGGCAAAAGATGATCATCTGACGTGTTTGATAGGGTCCACTTTTCACAGAAGACCCTGACAGAAGGGCAAGTGATGAAGAGAAACTTTTGCTAAGCTTTTTCTATGCTGGAAGCCTTTCTAGCAACTAGAGTACCGAGTGCTCTGCCCATCCTACCATATACCCCAGCTTTCCTGCAAATAGTCACACAGAATATTGCAATTCCAGTGTGGATATTTACAGATTAGGTCAGAAACAGTATTGCCTGGGGAAGCTTGTAGATGAAATTAGGAGTTTGCATTCTGCCATGCATTGGAAACCACTAGAGATCAGCAGCTGACTCTGCAGGAGCAATTTTCTCTGTTGCAAATCTGAGCATTCAGTAGCTGCACACACAATTAAACACTTGCTGTTATCTTCTGTTCCTGCTACATGAACATGCATTTCAGAAACTACCCTTGTAGGTGTGACCTGAGGCAAGGCTAAGGACAGTAATGTTGGTTAGTGGATGTTCCAGCAAAGAAGTCTCACCCTTAGTTCATCAGCCAGAAGTTGCTCTTGGGGTACACGAAGACTCACAGTGCACGAACAGAATTATGAGCTTGTGCTCCTGGGACAGCGAAGCACAGACATCAGATATCAATCACACACTGTCTCCAGGTAGAGATACAGTCTGGGGGACTGCTTGTATTGGGCCTTTGCCTTAGCACCTCTTACACTACCTTATTCTTACTTTTATTTTCAGGATTAAAATGTCACTTCTATTTTCTCACAGCTTGAAGGTAGGGAGAAGCAGGAAGGAGGAGGCAAAGAGACTGCTATAAAGATTTTTTTTCGTAGCAGGGACCAATGTACCAGATGCTGGCCCTGGAAAACTCTATTAGTTATTGCTGGAATGGGAAATGAAAATAGCTGGAGCAAGCATAACTCTCAGATACATGCTATGCACTTGCCTATAAAAGGCAGTTCCACAGGAAGCCCACTGGAGAATCAGACACAGAGAACACAGGTGAGGTATGAAACATTTCCTTTCCTTTCTCTACCACCTTTTCAGAAACCATCTGAATACTTTTTCCTTGTAAATTTTCTGAAATTACTTTAAAGTGTAGAGACACATTTCCATTAAGAGCAGCACTGATTCTTTACTAATTCATGAAGAAAAAAATATGAAGTAATTGGTAGGATCTGATCCCTTGGGAAACAGAGATACTGTTTTATAACTTGGCCTGGTCACTCGGGCTCACATCTACGTGGGAAGGTGAGTGCTACAACAGTCAGCATTGCAACACCTGATTTTTGCATGCCTGACCTTTCCTCCCCATCCTTCTCTCGGCTGCCTGAAGCTGCTGGAAGAGAACAAGCACACTCATTCACTCTGCCTGGCACCTGGGAGTGAGATTTGAAAAAAAATCAACCAAAACACCCAGGGTGTTGTACACAAGGTACCTAAATTAGCTAGTGAGAAATGCTGGAGAAAAGGGTGTGTTACAGATTCATTCTGTCTTGGGCTTAGGTGTTTTGTTCAGGTTTAGTGGGAAATGCTTCTTCTCACTCTGGATTCACAGTCCTGAAAAATTAATTATAGCTTTTCACCTTGCATTAATTAACATGAGAAATGAAAAGACCTTTCTTCACTCTGCTTTTTCTCCACCCATCCATTATCCTTGAATAACCCATTGCCTGTGGGTTCCACTCTCCCTAGGCAAGGGTGCATTCCTTCCAGGGAGGAGGGACCCACACAAAGCCTGTGTGAGGCTGCAGATGAAGGAGAGTTGAGACCTCCTTTGCTGGCATTTGGAAGGAAAGGGGATGTGTTTTGTGTAGTCCACTGTGAGGGGCATGGTCTGAGAAACCCTCACCAGAGATGATCCAGTATGTAGGATACCATCCATGCTGAGGAGGTGAGTTCCAAGTTGCCCAGACCACTGGAGCACTTGTGTGTGCATGGAAGCAAATACCTTCCTGTGCCAGAAATGAATGATGTTGCTTCAGAGAGGAGCAAGATGCTGCATTCAGGGGCACATGTAACTTGTGTGGCTGAAATGAATGGGATCAATTAAATGAATGAGATCAATTACTTCACTGGCCACTCCAGCTTCCTTAGTGTGTTGCTCCCATATACAGCAAATGGTCCAGAACTGCTGGAGTTTTCAGCCTAGCTTAGAAAGAATAGAATAAGTGTTTGCTGTCTGTAGAGTCATATCACTGTAGGTCAACACTTCCAGGCCTGCTGGTGGCATGTCCAAACTGACAGAGTAAAAGTTTTGTCCTGTCTGGTGCCTTAGTCAGAACTTTAAGTCCCTCATCAGGCACTAAATCACTTCCTAGGAGGAAAGTGAGCATGACAAAAATCTGCAAAATGGGCAATGTGGCCTCCATGACCCTTAACAGTTTTTTAACCAAAAGGCAAATTAAACAGTTTCAAAATGTGCAGAAGTATTTGTGACATTCAGCTACCACCTTCATCCTACAAAGCCAGAAACCAACTTGGATTCTACTTTCATACAGTAAAAAATTAACTGCCTTTGTGCCACCTATAAGTATAATTAACTTCATTAAAGAGCCCTGGTCCCTTCAGCGCTAAATGTCAGCCTGCTCTCGAAGGAAGAAGGGAATTCAAGTGAGGATATGACCCCCTGATGCGTCTGTGAGAGGGCCGGGACACCATGGTGTCACACACATGTGCACACACATGGTCACGCACACTGACACAGATGCACCCACACATGCACGGAGGTAAACACTCACATGCAGACATACACACAGAGGTGTGCTCGCACACTCACGCACGCAGACACTGACACGTGTGCTCACACGCACATGTGCAGACACACACGTGTGCTCACACACAGGCACGGCCGCACACACAAGCGCACACACCACAAGCATACACACACACCCCTACACACCCCCACGCCCAGACGGCAGCGGGCGGTGCCGCCAGGTGCGCCCGCCCCGGCGCGGCCCCGGGGGGGCGGCGGCGGCTCCTCGCCCCACCCCGCCGCGCCGGGAGCTCGCCGCCCCCCGGCTGAAGTCCGGTGCAGCCGCGCCGTGCCGGGGGTGCCGTCACTCGCCGCGCTTCCAGCATGCTCCTAAGATGGCGGTAGCGGCGGCGGGTGGCGGCGGGGGCGGCCGGGCGCAGCGCAGCGGCTGGCTGGAAGTTTTGGTACGGGAGCGCTGGCACAAAGTGCTGGCCAACTTGGGCGGCGAGGCTCTGGTGCTGAGCGGCGAGGAGCGCCCCGACGGCGCGGCCCACAACGGCTTGAGCGGCGATGGGGCGGCGTGCCGCGGGGCCGAGGGCGGCGGCGGGGCGGCGGCGGTGCGCACCGCCTTCACCGACCCCCCGGAGCAGGTGCCTGAGGTCGTCTCCAACAAGAAGCGGTGCGTGAAGGTGCTGAAGCAGGAGATGGGCGGGCTAGGCATCAGCATCAAGGGGGGCAAGGAGAACAAGATGCCCATCCTCATCAGCAAGATCTTCAAGGGTCTGGCGGCCGATCAGACCCAGGCTCTCTACGTGGGCGATGCCATCCTGGCTGTCAATGGCACGGACCTGCGGGATGCTACCCACGACGAGGCGGTGCAGGCGCTCAAGCGGGCCGGCAAGGAGGTGCTGCTGGAAGGTAGGCACCGGGAATGGGGCGAGGGACGGGGGGGACGTGTCGGCCGCCAGCAGCAAGCTTTGGGGCAGAGAGGTGGCGGAGCCGACTCGGGCGCTGAAGGGGTTGCCCCCGTGCTTCTCGTACACTTTTTCTGGAGTCTTTCCAGTGGAGAGAGTTTTTTCTCCCTCACCCCGAACTGCGCGGGGACTCTCGATGGCATGCATTAAGGAATGAGCCCGTCGAGAAGGGACGAGCAGGCATCCGGGGAGCTGAGTTTGAACTTTTCTTGCCATCTGCCCGCCGCTCGAGCCCTCCCTCAGCACCTCCGTGCGCGGCCGCTGGAATTCCCTGCAGCACCCTCTTGTCTCGGCAGCTGGTCGGCTCCCAGGCTGAGGGCTTACAATGGGAAATTGGTCGACCCCTACCGGGACAGGGATCTTCAGGGTTTTGCAGATAGACGTTTTCACAAAATTTCAGCCCAAAAAAGGCGGGAGGAGTTTGCTACCGGGAGAGGAGAGGATAAAGGAGTAAAGGAGCCCCCTCGGATCGTCAGTGAAGGGCTTGCGGGACTTTACCCGAGCCATCTCGAAATGCCCGAAACCTCCTGCTTTCAAATTCTTCCTTGCCCCGTTCTGCTACCCAACTCCCTACTAGGGAAGAGGGGGAAAACGAGGCTTGAGAAGCTGTCAGTGGCTCTTTGACACATTAGCTACCTCTGCAAATCAGCGGCTTTCGTTTCCTTTCTCAAGGGTAACTGACAGAGTTTTGTAAAAAGTGTCCTTAGAATCTGAGCAGATGTTGGTCCTTGTGGAGGAGACTACCACCAGAATGGGGCAGATGCTGGGGAGGCCACGAGGAGAAGCAGAGCCGGGTTCCCCAGGACAGAAAGTTCATGAGGAAAGAGACATTCACAGGCATTTAATCCTCGTCTTTTCACAAGGACTAATATACAAATGCCACCTGAGAGAATGAACAACTTTAGAAATGCCCTTGGCGTGCGTTTGAGTGATTGCATATTTGCCCAGAAGTTCATTTAACCAGAGGTCAATGGCATTTGAGGCATGTTGCAGTGCCTCCTTCACCTGTGCCATCACCTTCCTCCACGCCACTTGTGCTCCTGCCTCACTGTGCATGTAGCCCTCTTGGTGCCGCACGCTTTTTCACAGGAGTCATTTGGGTGCTTTCTGAGGAGTGGAGGGAGGAACTGCTGCTGCTTAGGAGGTGCAGATGAGAAGCCCCTGTGCATAACCAACTAGGGCATAAAGTTATGAAAAAAGTTTAAGGGGAAGGAAGGTGAGAAAATGCCTCGGTGTATGCTGAGGAACTATTTGGTGTTGTCCACATGACAGTGGAAACTACAATTTGTGCCCCGTGAGGGCATAAGAAGCTGAGGGCAATCGTGTCTCCCCTCCTTAAGTGCTGTGCGCTGTTCGCGGGACCAACTTGCGTCTGCTCCTCCCTTGCTGCAGCCAGACCGGTGAAATCTTAATATGAGCTCTCTGAGGTCTGGATTGAGGCTGTTTCATCTAATTTCTGTCACTGGCGCATGCAGTTTAAGCGCGTCCCGGGGTGCAGACCGGGCAACAGCTGACCTTTGGTGTAATCTGAGGGACGTAATGTAGTGCTTGCAACAGTCTCCCTTGCTGTGTGGAGCGCCTGCAGTAACAGCACCCGAACACACTGCTGCTGTACGAGTCTTAAAAAAAAAAACACACAACCAAACGGTTTTCTTCCCCGTAGGAGGGAAGATGAAGCCTTTTCAGCGCGGACTCTTGGCATCCATCTCTCCACTCCTTTCATTGCCACAGCTATTTTCTGCCATGAAGGCAGATGCACACCAGTGGTTGTTTGTGCAATTGAATTTGTAATTTGTAAATCTACAGCATGTTTGAGTAGTAATCGCCACGTAGAGTTAAAATATTCTGACACTGAACTTGGTATTCTGTCTTGCCTTTCTCTTGCTATTTCAGTAGAGTACCCCAAATGTGAGTTGGCCATAGCACTGCCCCTGGAGATGCTACTCCTTCAGCAGGGAACCTCTCTGTGTGAATGGCTCGTTTGAACGGATAGTTTAAAACAATTCTCTGCAATCCAATTCCCCACTTTGAAGGTCTTTCTTTTTCTTTTTAGACAGTAGCACAGTCTAAATTAGCCTTTTTATTACTAGTGGAAGAAATACCCCAGAGTTTGGGTTTTTTCGCCTTTAAAGCGTAGGAAGGAAAACCTTGATGTATGTATTGCAAAAAGCAGCCTGTGCTGGTGCAGGGAAAGACCCCAGCACAGCTCCTCTCTGGGATCTTTCTCCAATTAAGAGTGTGTTTCCAGGGTCAAAATGTAACATTTATATTTTCAGGGAGGGACTTGTTTCTGACTTCCAGACCAGGAAAGATGAATTTGCAAAAACCCAGCAAGGTGTGAAGCCTGAGGGGCGTATATCACAGAGCAGCAGGACTGTGGCTATTGCCCAATGCGTTGTGATTTCCTAGAGGTTATCAGCAGTGAAGATATAGCCAGTATGGCTCAACACACCCAACCTCAGAGTGCTGTGTAGTATAGTGTCCCTCCTAAAACCGCTTGCTTAGCTAGATGAGGCATTTACCAGCTCAGCAACAAACTGTAGGCTCTTCTGCATTCCTGTGTGGGGAGGAAGGGAGCAGAGAATCCATCAGAACTTGGGCATGGGTTCAGCCAGTGAGCAGAGCAAGAGGAAGCTCTGATTTTTGGACTTAGTGGCACGGTTTCTTGGGTGTTCAGTACATCAGGATGAAACTTCTCACCAGTGTTCAGGAGCACAAAGAATTTCCCTACATGAGAGATGAGATTGCTTCCTTGTACAGTGCATACTGACAGGTATGGATGGCGGCTAAAATTATCATGACAGCTATTGTTTGTACACATAATTTCCCTGTGGTTAAATTGGGTCTTCTTAAATAAGCACTTTGGAAAACCAAGCAGCCCCTCCTGTGCTGTGAGAAGCCTATTACATTCAAGAGACTCTGAAGACACAAAAGGTGTTTGTTCTTATCAGAGATTCCTACATGAGAGCAGTCCCTTGGCATGCTCTGTAACCAAGCTGGTTGTGCTTTACATGTATTCTCTACGTGTTTAGTGAAGTAGCCCATGCTAATGTCAGACAAGATGCCTTTGCAGGGAGCTGTATTTGGATGTGAAGAAAACCCAAACATTACTGTGTATTTTGCTATCTGGCTGCAGGATATTTTCTTACATTGCATCACTTCCTAACTTGTTAAATGTGTATAGATGAGCTTCTGATGACGGTGGAAGGTATGTATCAGGATAAAGAGCGTCTTCTTTTGTGTTGCTAGAGTTTTTAATTGGTTTTGAGTGATTCCCAATTAAGCGAACAAAATTGCAAGGGAGGGCTTACAGTTCCCTTGAGAAGTGGCTCTTGCAGCCTCTCTGGGTTTGCAGAAATTTCCCAGTGAGAGGCAGCCCCTTGCATTGTGAATTTTAGCATATGGACAGTAAACTATAGTCATCTTCTGTGGCTCTCTTGGGAGTAACCTACAGGTTTAAAGCAATGTAAGAATAAACGTGGTGCACTCGGTGCTGTAGCAACAATTTCCAAACGGTATTTCTGTAAGAACTGCAAGGGTTCTCCCCTTCCTACCCTATTAAAATTTTCTGTGGGTGAAGCAGAGCAATTCTGCCTGAGTGAATTGTATGTTGAAATAGTGTAAAATAGGCTAGAGGCACAGGCTGTATTATTTTCCATCTTATCTTGGTTTTTCTGTTTCTTTTGGTAAAGTAGTGACAACAGGAGATTTCTGGGGAGGTTAACAAAATACAATATTTATCCAAGCAAGTGTGTCTCTTGCAAGTATTGGGGAAAAAATGAGGCACTGAGCACTTAGTAAGTGCTTACTACAGTCAGGGCTGTTAATCTCACTGACTGCAAATTGTATGCATGGTTATTCTTTACATTTCCAGTAAATATGCAGAGAACACACTTTGGGCTTTTTTTGGTGCCAGCAAATATGCAGATAGGGAAATGCTCTGTACTTGGAGCTTATACTGCATTTCATAGCCTGTGTAGCTGCCCTCAGCACACATCAGTTCAGAAGTGAAATATAAAGGGAAAGGAGCAGGTACTTATTCTCAAGAATATCAGGTCTAAGCAGTCCCCAAGAATCTCAGTTTTGATTGTTTCAGCTGCCTGTGACTGATGGTGAAGCTTGAGTGGAAGCACTTGATGTGTCTTTCATTGATTAGATTAGATTACAGGCCAATTTAGCAGTCCAGACAGCCTGTATCACCGTTCACAGATAAGAATCAGTACATCATCTTTGCAGTAAATTGGGTACAAGTTCTCTTTCTCAGTTACTGTAAAGGAAATAAGGCCTTTGTGGGCAACACATTCCTGGATTTATTTGCACCAAGGTTCCCGCTCAACTCCCATCCTCCCCCACCTTGGAAACAACTCTTCTTTAGGACTTAGTACCAGCTCCTTAAGGGCGCTTAGAAGATTAAATATGTCTAGGGATCCGGGATTCAATTGCACATGCTAAGTATGATTAGAAAATCTACGTGTTAAGTATGATTGGGGGGGTGGGGAGGGGAAAGTGCATTTAAAAAATCCCAGCAGTAATTCCTTTGTGGAAAACTAAATTGAAAACTTGGTATAACTCTTTGAAAAATCTTTAGAGTAGAATTCAAAGCTGAAGGCTTTTGCTATAGTTAATGAACACTGATGTACTCAGCGCTGGTTAGGCCACACCTTGAGTACTGTGTCCAGTTCTGGCCCCCTCAGTTTAGGAAAGACGTTGAACGTGTCCAGAGAAGGGAAACAAAGCTAGTGAGGGGTTTGGAGCACAAGCCCTATGAGGAGTAGCTGAGGGAGCTGGGGTTGTTTAGCCTGGAAAAGAGGAAGCTCAGGGGAGACATTATTGCTCTCAACAGCTACTTGAAGGGTGGTTGTAGCCAGGTGGGGATTTGCTCTTCTCCCAGGCAAACAGCAACAGCACAAGAGAACACAATCTCAAGCTGTGCAAGGGGAAGTTTAGGCTTGATTTTAGAAAAAAGTTCTTCACAGAAAGAGAGACTGCCTATTGGAATGGGCTGCCCAGGGAGGTGGTGGGGTAAACATCCCTGGAGGCATTTAAGAAAAGACTGGATGAGGCACTTAGTGCCATGGTTTAGTTCATAAATTAGGGCTGAGTGATCGGTTGGACTTGATGATCTTGGAGGTCTTTTCCAACCTGGTTGATTCTGTGTATAATACATGGTATAGAACTTTTCCTTCTGTAAATTTGACTTAGTATAGCATCCATTTCTGTGCATTCAGAGTTTATAAGTGTTGCAGGGTTTACCATAACTATTTGTAATCTATTCCAGTGGTAACTTACTTCCAGGCTATAAGAACATGTCATTTCCATTTTATTTTTCTAATTTAGATTTCTGATCATAGGATTATTTTGCACTTTATTCTGCAAGATTATGTTGCCATGGCTACTTGGTAGAATTGGTACAGCTACTTCAGTAGAAGGGAAATCTGAAGCAGCAGTAGTTCAAGGGAGCAAGAGCATACATAAATGAATAAAATATGATGGGAACAAAGCTGTCCCAGTACTACACTGAAGACTGGCTTTCCAGTCTGAAAAAGTTCTTCAAGAAATTAAAAATAGTTGGTGAATAAAGGGATGCTAGTTGTGCTTCTAGAACATGCAGAAAGTCTCTTAACTGTGTAGAATAGAATCATGGAATAATTTCTTTTGGAAAAGACCTCTAAGATCACTAAATCCAACCGCTATCTAACTCTACCGCCTGGTTCTAAACCACGTCCTTCAGCAGCACATCTATGCTTCTTTTAAACAGCACCAGGGATGGTGATCCAACCACCTTCCTGGGAAGCCTATTCCAGTGTTTGAGAACCCTTTCAGGTGAAGAAGTTTCATCTTGTATCCAGCCTAAACCTTCAGTGGTGCAATTTGAGGTAATTTCTTCTCATCCTCTTGCTTGTTACCAGGGCAAAGGGGCCCAACTCCCACCTGGCTACAACCCCCTCTTAGGCAGTTGTACAGAGCAAGAAGGTCTCCTCTTTTCCTCCTTTTCTCCAGACTAAACAACCCCAGTTCTCACAGCCACTCCTCAGATGACTGTGTAGGGTTTGTGAGTAGCCTATATAATGCAGTTTTGCTGACCTTGATGTGTGAGTGGAGGTGAGTACAATTCATGTCTCTTATGGTCTTCTGGTGCCCTGCTGATCTCACTGCAGCAGCTGTAGCTGGTGTGAAGTGAGCTTCGCTTGGCTTAGCTGCATCACTTCTCCAAACCTTAAACTATGTTGAGCAGAGAAAAGTGCTGCCGTCAGCATAATCTGTGTTTGTGCTAAGGGTCTCTGCCAGGACATCTGTATTTAGAGCAGTCAGGGAGAGCATCATATTGTTGAAGTGAATTGGAAAAGAGCTAGAACTCTGAATAGTGGGAATAAATAGTCTGTTTTGGCAGGGTACAAAGCTCATTGTAGAGATGGGAAGGGGCATCAGGGGAGTGGCAGCATTCGGTACATGCCTTAAAGAGCATCACTGCAAAGAGGGAGTTAGATGATATTTGAGGTGAGGCATGGCTGATTTGGGCTAGAGAGGATTCTGAGAAACTACAAGGTATATAGTGTAGAGTATGTCTCTCATGCTATGTGTTGGAAGGTGTGCTATGAGCCTCCTTTATGCTCTCAAACATACAGCTTTCAGCTGCTATTTTGCAATACCAATGGAGAATTGGTCTCCATGCTTTAAAAGGTGGCTAATGGACTTCTGGAAGAGAGAGGATTCATTGAAATTATTGCATCCAGCATCTTGTAATATTTCAGAGTCTAGCAACACTGAGTAATGAACTATGGCACAGAAGATTTTTACCTAACGCTGCTTGCAGGAGAAGTTGGGGAAAAAAACTGATTGGTTTGTCCATCATCCACTTAGCTATCAAAACATCCTTTTCTCCAGAACATAAGTTAACAAATTTGCTTCAAAAAGGTTTAATCAACTGTGACTAGTCCTTCAAATTGCTTCACCACCAGATACTGCCTTGCTGTAAGGTTAAGTTTGATCCTTCACATAAGTTAAATTAAGGGACATAATTTCTGCATAACTCTTTAGCAGACTTGAATTTCTGACTGCTGCACTTCTGTTACGGTCTGGCTTTAGTTTCGCCTGTCTAGAATTTGAACTGCTGAACTGGATATGGCTTTCACTGTTCATATACTAAGGGCATGAGCATAAGCACATAGTAGGTCACAGCCAGAGCAGCAATCTGTATTGTAGCTATAGGGTAAAATGTAAGGAAATGATCCAGAGCAGTAGATGTAGAGAAACTGTCTCTGATTAGAAATTATTAACATACTTCCTAAAGCTGTTGTGCAGTGTTTTGTGAAATGTTGGAAGTTTCATTTGTTGGCACAGCTCTAAAAGTCATCAAAACTAAGGCTGTTGCTATGTTTATTTCTCACTACTCAGGGACATTTCCACCTAAAGATGACTTACATTCACAGAATCACAGAATGTTAGGGATTGGAAGTGACCTCAAAAAATCATCTAGTCCAACCCCCCTGCCAAAGCAGGATCAGCCAGAGTAGTTCGCACAGGAACACATCCAGGTGGGTTTTGGATGTCTCCAGAGAAGGAAACTCTACAACCTCTCTGGGCAACCTGTTCCTGTGTTCTGTCACCCTCACAGCAAATAAGTTTTTCCTTTATGTTCACTTGGAACCACCTCTGCTCCAGCTTGCACCTGTTGCCCCTCATCCTATCATTGGACATCCCTGAGAAGAACCCAACTCCATCCTCGCAACACTCACCTTTCACATGTTTATAAACATTAATTAACTGTGTCCAGTTCTGGGCCCCTCAGTTTAGGAAGGAGGTTGACTTGCTGGAACGAGTCCAGAACAGGGCAACTAAGTTGGTGAGGTGTTTGGAACACAAGCCCTATGAGGAGAGACTGAGGGAGCTGGGGTTGCTTAGCCTGGAGAGGAGGAGACTCAGGGGTGACCTTACTGCTTTCTACAACTACCTGAAGGGAAGTTGTAGACAGGTGGATGCTGGTCTCTTCTCCCAGGCAGCCAGTACTAGACCAAGAGGACACAGTCTCAGGCTGCGCCAGGGAAGGTTTAGGTTGGATGTTAGGAAAAAGTTCTACACAGAGAGAGTGATTGCCCATTGGAATGGGCTGCCCGGGGAGATGGTGGAGTCACCATCATTGGAGGTGTTCAGCAGGAGACTTGATGGGGTGCTTGGTGCCATGGGTTAGTTGTTTAGGTGGGCTGGATTGGTTGATGGGTTGGACACGATGATCTTGAAGGCCTCTTCCAACCTGGTTTATGATGATGATGATGATGATGATGATGATGATGATGTCACTTCTCAGTCTCCTCTAAGCTGAAGAGACCCAGACCCCTCAGCCTTTCCCCATAAGAAAAACATTTGAGCAGTGTTATCTGCTTCAGGGAGTGCACAGGTGAGTAATGTGAGTGTACATCTGTATGACTAGCTTCTGTTCATTTCAATGGCCTGCTAAAATAGGCTAAATTCCTGTGCAAGTATCTGAGAAACAGTATGCTTTTCCCAAGTGTCTGCAAGTTAGAGACCTATCATAACCAAAAGGAAAAATGTAAACCACCTTTTTCTTTTCTTTTCTTTTTTTTAAAGGATACTCTCAGAATATAAATTCTCTTCTGGCAAAGGAGGTACAGTACACAGGCAGGTACAATTTGCTCCAACATATAACAAGATCTCATGGGACTATTTATCAGTCTCCTGTACCCTCTCAGGGAAATGGCAACATTAGTTAAGCTTTATGTTCCATTTGCCATCGCCATATACTGCTTGTGCAGTACCTATTTTGACTTTTAACATGATCAGATAGTTATGAAAGAATATTGATAGCTATATTATGGAAATAACATATCTCCACTGTAGTCTGAGCTGTTTCAATAATACCTGTTTCCAGGATGATTTACTATCCTAACACGTGCTTTAACTGCCATTGGCTCTAATTCTGCAAGGGGAGCAAGCAGCAGCTGCATGAAGCATGTACCTACTGTTGGCTGCTTTAAGCCAATAGTTTTAATTCAGATGGTAATAGGTTATCTGTTTATCCGAGAGCTTGGGCCTTAATCACTGCAAAACAGCCTGGAAGGACAGAACTGGTTAGTGGGGCTGGCAGAACAGCAGTGACAGATGTGACTTCCCTTACAGCAGGCAGCTTCTCTTTGGTCTTGCTCTTTCCGGGCAGGAGCCAGCAGGATTCTTCTCTTGCTGACGTGAAGCCAAAGGAGGGATTTAATTACTGGATGTTCAAGAGTATTTTCCAGGAATGAGGTGAACAAGAGCTGCCTTCAGTACTCACTGTTTGAATTCTTTTGTGGTTTCCTTTCTTGGCTGTTTTCATATTTTTGTTTTGAGTGACTCTTTTGGTTTTGTAGTTGTTGTTGACAGGAAAAAGAAACAACCCCCAAACTTCCAAAGGCTGTTGTTTCCCAAAGAACACATTATCCTTGCTAACTTTCTGCCCCTTTTGAATTACTTGTCCTATTTCATGCAGTGAGAGACTCTTGGTACACAGTCTTCTCCATCAGCAGTGGGGCTGGGATGGAGGGGCGCCTCCAGAGAGCCAGTGGGATTCCTATAGGATTACCTACTGTATAAATACATACCTAGGCACAGGGACACACACTGTACAATGTATTTATGTACATGCTCCTGTAATGAACAGCCCCATCAACAGGCATTACTTGTTTGGGACTTGACCTTCAAATGTGCTTGAAGCCAACTCTGTTGTACCAACTTGAGCCTGCTGGAGATTTGCCAGGTCTGGAGAGGGTGGTGTGATATTTGTGTTACCTGTCAGGTCTCTCCCCTGCAAGGGTGCTGGGCTGTCCTAGCTCAATACTACATGGAGTGACTTTATACATTGCACCCTTGGAATACCTCTTCCAGAGCAGGGGCTGTGTCTTATTGTGAGCTCTGCTGAAGATGTGCTTCCTGCAAGAGAAGGGAAGCAAACTTCAAGCTGGAATGACTTGGGTAATGATGGCAGATTTTTCATTAAGACCTCCAGGTGTACTGTACTTTGCCTAAATGAAATTCATCTAGATTTTGGAAGCTGAGGTAAATGGCTGATCAAAGGGTTAACATAGCTCAATTTTTTCAAGCAGCTGAGGAAGTCCTGAGCACACTGGCAGAGAGAGGCATAAGCAACACTTAAACTTGCCAACAAACCTCAGGGTGCTACAGATGTCACAGTTTGTTTTGCTTGAAGCCACTGTTTTTCTCATGCCTTTTGCTGCCCTCTTCCTTGCAGGTGTAGCAATTGGGTTGCAGGATGATACCAGGATGTTTGTACACATGGCTCTTGTCTAGCCCTGAGGAGGAAATCTGTATTCCTACCTTTAACAAAAACAAACATAAATATCTCCTAGTAACTTCAGTCTTCTTCATGTTTGTGGAATGACAGAGAGGTGCCTGGGCCAAAAAAAAAAAGGCAATAAAAGAAAACAAAATCTTAATTCAGGAAGAATACAAGTGAAAGCAATTAGCTTTAAGAAGTTCCCAGTCTATTCAGTGAATGGCTATCTGTATACATAAGCCAGACTTCAGGGATGCAGGAGGGCAAGTCATAAAGAATGCATTGCCGTAACGAATTAGTGGAGTTTCCACTTAGCACATTAAAATCAACCCTGAAAGACGCCATTAAGGAAGGAAAGCCATAAATAGAAGTTGCAAGAGATGGTGTATAAAGGATCCCTGAAAATGAAAGTGATCCTCTGTCAGTTATATGTTTTCCTTTCAATGTGTTTTATATATATGTATGTGTATATATATAAATAAACACGTGGAACAGACTATCAAAACATCAGCAACTTTTTGTTGGTGAAGCCTTGAGGAAATAACTAGTGAGTCTGGGCACATTAAAAAAATATCATCCAATAAAAATAAACTTAATTGATTCCAGGCTTTCCCTGTGTAAGGACTCCTGTACAAGGACCATTCTGTGTTGCTCTAGATTTATACAGATACATTGAACTTTCCTGATAAGCATACCTTGAAATGTTGGTATTCAATGCTTGAATTTTTATTAAAGTACTGCCAGAGCTTTTAGTCTATGTGGATGAATAGTATTAAGGCCTTATGAAGGTTTCAAGGTTCATTCTGCTAATAAGATGCTGAGGAGCAGATAGATACCTTTTGGTTTTTCAGGGAGGAAAGGAAGAGTCGACTTTAAAACATGCAGCTTTCTGTGGTGATTTTTGTGACATTTCAATTCGATTTTTTTGTTTACAATGTGTTGTATTTGAAAGCACTTTGCTTTCAAAAGGCTGATTTCAACTTGCTTTTAAAAACTTTTCAAAGCAGAATTATCTACTTGGAATACTTGGCAGCCCCATGCAGAGCTACATGCTGGGGTCAGAGTGGCTGAGAGCTCCCAAACAGAGAGGGACCTGGGGGTGCTGATTGAGGGCAGCAGTGTGCCCAGGTGGCCAAGAAGGCCAATGGCATCCTGGCCTGCATTAGGAATAGTGTGGCCAGCAGGAGCAGGGAAGTCATTGTGCCCCTGTACTCTGCATTGGTTAGGCCACACCTTGAGTACTGTGTCCAGTTCTGGGCTCCTCAGTTTAAGAAGGACATTGAAACACTTGAACGTGTCCAGAGAAGGGCAACAAGGCTGGGGAGAGGCCTTGAGCACAAGCCCTATGAGGAGAGGCTGAGGGAGCTGGGATTGTTTAGCCTGGAGGAGGCTCAGGGGTGACCTCATTGCCCTTTACAACTACCTGAAAGGTGGTTGTAGCCAGGAAGGGGTTGGTCTCTTCTCCCAGGCAACCAGCACCAGAACAAGGGGACATAGTCTCAAGCTGCGCCAGGGGAGGTTTAGGCTCGAGGTGAGGAGAAAGTTCTTCACCAAGAGAGTCATTGGTCATTGGAATGGGCTGCCTGGGGAGGTGGTGGAGTCACCATCCCTCGAGGTGTTCAAGAGGAGATTGGACGTGGCACTTGGTGCCATGGTCTAGTCATGGGGTCTGTGTTGATAGGTTGGGTTCGATGATCCTCGAGGTCTCTTCCAACCTTAGTTATACTGTGATGCTGTGATACTGAAGAGCAGAGAATTGCCCAATGCACCTTCTCTCTCACCTTGGAGAAATCTTTGCAATCATGCCACATTTCTTAGAAGGAAATTTTCATGGCAAAAAATAAGTTTTGACCGGCTCAGTGCAGTAGCTTTTCCCCCATCTTGTTAAAAATTGTTCATTTCTGTATGTGCAGGTAGTTTCTTTGGGAGCTTTAAGTGTGCTCTTCCCTTAATCACTTTATTCTGTTATTTTTCTGCCGATGCACACGTTGTACACGGTTGGTAAGGACATATATTTGGTATGAGCCAAGGCAGATATCCTTCCAATGGAGAAGTCATGAGTGATATATTACATGAATTCCTGTAAGGCATTTATGTTTGATCCTTTCGTTTAGTCATAGTTCTGGGGGCACACTTCCTTGTTTCTGTGAAACTGACAGTAGAATCTTTTAGTGCAGAAGGAAAAGAAGAAGAAACTTCTTGAGTCTCCAAAAGATGCCTAAAATAGCTCTTGGTGCAATTTTAATATCTCCTTAGTGCAGTTGTAAATTAAACTTACCCACTGCTTTTTTAGCTTCTGCTCTGTTAAAGACTTGGCATAGAACTATGTAGAACCAAGAGGTGCTCATGAAACCATAAAGGCTGGGAAATTATTTCTATGGGGGAATGTGTGATGCATTATTTTGCTGCTTTATTTTCCCCTTGCTTGTGTTCTATCGTCTACTGTGTTAGCTGATACTGGCTAATAATGCCTCCAAATGTAGCTCTTTAATTCCAGAGCTGGTGTGGGCATAGCTCTAAATGTCTTATCAACACCATTACATGGGCATAAGATACAAGTGAATAGACACATACAGCATAGGCTGTGAGCTTGCATGTGTGTTGTACATGCATTTGCTCATACCTGAGACAGAATTTATTTGTTGTTGGTGCTTTGTAGATTAAGTTAATTGTTCTATGAAAATGGAAGTAAATAGTCTTGATTATAGTTGGCACTGAAGGACTCTCTGGGTTGATTTGTTTGCTGGAGTGTTTTACAGGAGTCTGCACCTGCAGTTTTGGTGGGTTTTTTTCAGGGTCTGTGTTTTCCACCTGGGCACCACTGTCTGTGTCCAAGCCCCCAGCACTGAGCATGTGGTGGTCAGGCTAGAGGGGACAACTTGCTGTCTGCTGGAGACAGCTAAATAAAAGTGAAGAGTGAATGTGGTATGGAATGTGTGAGAGCAAAACCCACCTTCTCTTCAAGCCAATGTGAATTTTCTCCTTGATTTCAGTGGGATTAGGGTATATTTTATTCCAAAGTAACATTGGCACAATCACTCATGGGAAAGAAAAGATGCTGATCCAGCTTTATCCTATCTCTGATAGCTACTGCATTAATTATCCTTTGAAATAATATGGACAGTTCTGTGGCCCTTACTGAATGATTCACTTCACTGGCTTCCTGCACGAGTGAAAGACCTCACAAACTCCTCAGTTGAGGCTTTTTGTTAACATGCTGCTTTGCTGTGCTTAGCAAACCTGACTCCACGCTCCCCTCCACTCCACAATCCTTGTGGCTTGTCCCTCCTCCCTTCCCACTCCCACAAAGACTGGGGAGCAAAAGCATTGTGAAATAATGTGGCAGCAGTTCAATCTGTGAGTTCAGTCATTTTGTGCAACAAGAATTGATTAAACAATTGCTGTTTCTTAATCTACTGTACAGCACTAATCACAAAGGTTAAATAACTTGGCACAGCCAGATCTGTGCCTAAGCTGTGGGTCCATGTCTCAAACCAGAAAAGCATCCAAATGTTGCTTCTGCAAACCTCCCCAGACTTTTAAATTCCAGGGTGACAGATACTGTATCAAGAGCTTTCCAAAGGATGTTTCAGAATTTCTTTCATGTTCAGGGCTAAGCTCAGATCTGAACTCTGCAACAGCACAGACACACTAAAAATAATGTTTAACTGGAGCACAAAGCAGTCACTGTTTGTAGAGACAACAAAAATGTATTTTCAGGTGAAGACAGGTTTTTAGAGTTCTGTTTTCTTCAAAAAGCTACACCCAGCAGAAATCTGACCTCTTTCCTGTTGAAAGGGAGGTTTATAAGTGCCCTTCTGCTCTCTCTCTGTAGCACTCTCAATATGTAGGTGGGGTTCTACAAGAGAAATTAGTTTGCTGCTGCTTTGGTGCCATTGCAGTGTATAATGCCATACTGTGACAGGTATCAGAGATACCCTAGGTTTGCAGAGTACACTCCAGCCCAAAGTGTCTGTGTATCTTGCCCTTGACCTGACAATGCAATGCTCTTCTCCTCTTGATTTTTCTGGATATCATTTGCTTCCTTTCTGGCTGCATCATTTAGGATGTGAGGCAACATCAGGAAAAGTTTGATGTTTGTCAGCCTAATTATGCAGGAAAACCTGCAGTTGTAGCTGAAAAAGTAATTGCATAATCAAAACATTGGCTTGCTGACTTTATCCTGACTGGTTGCTTTATGTATCTGAATAATGGCAAATCCCTGCTGGGGATGAACACTCTGTTGGGCCAGGCTTCATCAGCTGCTGATGGCCACCTGGCTAATGGCCAAACATGATGATTTCCTTTATCTCCAAAGAGGTGTAAAGTTGCAATCACAGTTTAAAAGTGATTGAAAAGTGAGGGAATTAGAATAGTCACAAGGCAGTACATGAACTGCAAGTACTTCATGTCTGAGATATTGGGAGAATTTGGGTCAGCTAAGAAGCTCTGAGGTCTCCAGGCCTGGAAGGCAACTCAACTACCTTGTGTTTTCTTTCTTTTAAATATAGGTATCATTAGAAAATGTGGTGAGTTGAAACTAACTCCTGGTTTCATACCTGTAATCATAGCTTTGGAAGAGAGCAGCAAAGAAAGCTCTTGCAGTTTATCACATGAAGTGTACCCAGTTAAAGTATAATAACTGGTTCAGGAAAGTCAAGTGAGACACTGATCTGCAATAAGTCATCCATGTTTTCTGAACATGATCTCTTTGGTAAATGCTGGGAGCTGGGGAGGAGGAGTCACTTTGGCTGCTCTGGAGTTCATTTCTGGTTGAAGGACCCCTGTGGGTGCAGCCTGAGTCCTCTGAACAGTCCCCCTGAAGGATGTTGTGTATGAGCCACAGTGGCCAAGGCTGGAGAAAAGATGGCTTACCAGTTTCATCTTGGTCTGGGGAGGGGGTTTGCTTCTGTCCTAGAACTGCCTCCTACCATATCCCTGTTTAGTATGGGAGATGGTACGGGGGACTGAGCTATGAGAGGCACTGGCAGGCCCCCATCCCAGACCAGCCTTCCTCACAGCTGCCTTGCAGTAGAGGATCCACGTGATCCATGGCTCCTATGCACAGAAGTAGGTCACCCTCTCTTCAGCCTTTAAATAATTATTGTATAATAACAATATATGAAAATAAAAATATACAGAAATAGGTGAAAGTATTCTATGTTGCAGACTGAGGCAGAGTGGTCAGGCAGCAAAGTCAGGCAGGATGCCCTAGCCAGCATGTAGGTAGGCTGAAATTTAGTGTGTATCTTGCTCTGTGTCCTGATCCTGTGACTACATGGATGAGGATAACCTTTGCATATGTAACATGTCTTAATTGATTTTGATGAAGCTAAGTTTGGGTCAGGCTGTGCAAGACTAAGACCAAGGATTTTGTTTTCCCTCTCCTGTGGGCATATGAGTGCTGATTGCACTATATAAAGCTGCTTGCTGTTGAGCCTGTCACCTTTCAAGGTGAGGAGAAAAAGTGTTCTTGTTTTTATTATCATTGCTCCCTCCTGACCTACCCTGCAACAAAACAAACAAGCAAATGGCAATGATTGCCAAGGAGAGAAGAACCGTTTTGCAGATCGTAGCTTTTTCCACTGGAAAAAATGTAGCCACGTTTAGCTTCTTCTTAAAGAGCAGCAATGTTGACTATACAAATTGAACTTCAGTTCACACAGCTGAGATTGTCATGAGCACTTCGCACAAGCATTCACAAAGTGCAGTGTTTGGAAATAATGGCATCTGCTAGAAACAGTCTTTGGGGACATGGGACAGTGCTTGTGTTTTCCCCCTTCCCCCTTTGACACCAGCCTGTGTCAGCCCAGCAATGGGAGCCAGGCAGGAGGACTGCAGCCAGCTCTGAACAGATCGGCCTTTGTGTCCCCAGCACAAATGTCCCTCTTCTTTCAGAGAAAATGGGCAAAAGGGGTTCTGACCCAGCACAACTGGCTGTTTGTGGCTTGTTCATCAGCAGGGGAGAAAGTGCCTCTTCTCTGTCCTTTCTAAAGCACTGCTGCAGAGCGAACTGGTGAGCAGGAAGTTAAACAGTTCAAATCTTTATAAGCCAAAGTTTAACTTTGGCCATAAGGTATTTCAGTTGTGTCACAAGGCTGCCCCAGTTGCACTGGAGAGGTTTTCTCCTTCAGTTAGAGGCTCAGAGCTGTTCTGCTGCTGCTAGAGCACTGAGCAGTGAAGAGGTGCAGTGGTGCCCAGCAAAGCCACTGATGGTTGTTTCTTTTCTTGGTATCTGAAGTCTTCAAGCATTCAGTGGGAATACCTCTTGTGGGAACAAGTGAGCAGTGACAAAAGCCTCTGCCATTGTTTATTACTTCAGAATGTGTGCCTTTGTGAAATACAGGAGGAGAGCTGGCATTGATGTAAGCAGTCTAGTTCTGCCCTTTTCATTTGTGTGATGTCTTACACTGATGCTACTAAAGTGCTTGGTATTATTAGTAGTCCTATGTAGACTGTGCTCAACTTAAGTTACTTCCCAGGGCCCAAGAGATATTCACCATTTTCCCAAAGCATGGTGTAGCTTGCAGTGTCTCTTACCTTCATCAGCAGAGAAGTGAGATGTTTGGGGCTGTAATTTCAGGCTCTGCCAGTGTTGTGGTATGGCTCTTTTGGCTTTATCTCAATTACCCATCAGAGCAGGAGGAGGAAGACTCTTAAAAGCAGTTGCTATCCACAGCACTGCCCAGCTCCTGCATCAGCTGGGATCCCTGCTGTCCTCAATGCTCAGCCTGCCAAGGTTAACTGGGCTGGACCTATCTGTAGCAAAGCATCGAGTGTTTCCATCACCAGGGCCAATGCTTTTCACACCTTGCCTGCCATGCAGGGACAGGGTCTGATTTCTGTGTTTACTAGTTGTGCTTTAGATTCTTCTGCCTCAGTTAATGGCACGGAGCCAGGCTTGGGATATGGGCAAGCGTGAAGCTGGAGCTTCCAGGAGACATGTACATCACCTCCAAATGTTCTGTCATTTTATTTGCAGCAGGGGTGATGGACTGTGAGAGGTGGGCCCAGCAGCTGGCTGTCAGGGTAGGTGGTATTATTAATGTGTAGTAACACTGATTAGAAATCAAGTCCTGACAAAATATCATGCTGGGGCTGATGTCCATTCTTTGCTCCTCTAGCTCCCCTGTTAGAGACTGATACTTGCCTGCTTTTCTGTGGTGGTGTTCTGGCTTGGGTTTCAGCAAATAAGGCCAAGGGAAACATGTCTTTTCAGGCTTGGTTAGCTGGTATGTTCACTTCTGGGTAATATTTTTTATGTTCATACTGTAGAGGTAACAACAGAGGGGAAATGTAATTGTGATGCCTTGGTGTGTGTGGTTCTGGAATAGTCTTCCCTCTGAGGAGGGGAACACTGAGCCAGCAGAGTGTGAGACTGAATTGTGGCTGGGATGCTATCATCACCCACTGATGTTTATTATATCCTGTAGGATGGCAGGGAAAATGCCCTGCTGATACTATCCTCATACCACACTTGCCAGAGAAACCTCTCTCCTTGATAGTTTCAGACCTTGCTGGGCTCCCTGGCAGCATCCTGCAGCCAGACTGTAGCTCAGGCTTCTAGGTAGTCTTTAATCTACTATCAAGAGCCATCATATTAATGGCTTATTTTTTTTTTAAGGCCCTATGAAGGGGATGGCATTGTTTTAACACTTAGCAGGAAGAAAAATTCCTTTTACCTCCTAAATTGTTGACCTTCTTGAGTAATTGTGAGATATGCTATCAAGCATATGCTGTTTGAGAATATTAGTGTCTAATTGTGTTTTATGTTGGCCTTGGCAAGAAACATGCATAAGAAATGCCCATTCCTGCACTGAAGTGCATCTCTTTGTGGCTGCACTGATTTAACTGTGTGCAATGCCATGCCAGAAGCAGAGTTATCTCAAAGTTACATAGGCTAAAGGTATCCCCCAGAAAAGAGAGAATATTTGATGCTTCTTTTCTGGTGATGGAATTTACAAAGTGGACTTGAAAGTATTTGTGCTAGCAAAAGGGAGTCATGGACTCCAGCACAAGGCAGGAGAAGTTCTGAGGTGGATGGAGGAACCCAGTGAGGTGGTTTTGCCACTGGAGGCGATGTATTGTGAAACTGCAGCCTGAGCTGAGTGGGACTTTGTTGCTCTCCTCCTGCCTCCACAGCTCATTCCTCCTCTTCCACACAAACTCTGACAACTGTTTCCCTGCTATTCGCTTTTGTGCTCCAGGTCCCCAAGTTGGCTGCCTGGGTGGCAGCAAGGTCAGGGGAAGTATGAGTCATTACAGGTCCCCTTTTGGGGACAGCTCATTTAAGATCTGTGTAGAGCTGTTGTGCAACTACACCTGTCATGCTGAAGCTTGTCTTGTTATTGTCAACATGCAGTGGATGAAATCCGGCCCCAGTTGAACCAACTTCAAACACTCAGTGGTGGAACAGGGCCAACATCTCTCTTAATGTTGCAAATTGTGCTACAGTTGAGAGGAAAGAAGAAAGCCCTTTGTTTTGGAAAGCACAAGACTTCTGTGTGACAACCCTGAATTTTCAGTGTTAACTGTATCACCTACAAGTTAAAATGCTTCAAACCTGCTTTGTATTCTGCATGTCCTGCTTTTATATAACCTTCTGTTGCTGCATAAAGGATTGATATAAATCTTTCATACAGGCTGTCTCCTGGATTGTGTGTGGGAGTGGGAAATTCTGCAGAAGTAAAAAAGCACCTGTCCTGAACAAAGGCTGGGTTGATTTGATAGCAAGAGTGATGATCTTAGAGTTGAAGTGAGGAGCAAGAGCCAGAAAATTAGACACCCTTCACTACCTCTGATGGTGAAGAACAGCTGAATCTTGTGGTGCCTAGAAGCAAAGCACAGACTCAACTGAGACTCCAGAGTTTAAGTGTGTATGTTGAAGTGGGTTTTTTTAGCTTAAAATAGGAAGGGGCACTGAAGTGCCACAGCTTTAGTTGTATATACTTTGCTTAGGGAGTAAATGTGTGTTATTTTTGAATGGGTTTCTGTACAGATAACCCCTTAGTTTCATGTTGTGGATAGGGTAGGGTAGGGTAGGACAGAATAGCATTAACCAGGTTGGAAAAGACCTTCGAGATCATCTAGTCCAACCTATCATCCAACACCATGTAATCAACTAAACCATAGCACTAAGTGCCCCATCCACTCTCTTCTGAAACACTTCCAGTGATGGTGACTCCACCACCTAGCCATGCATAGACAAGTCTTAAAAACTTCCAATTCACCATGTTCCTGGGCATGCTAAATTTGGCCCATACTCTGCAGTTGATGAGAGTTTAAATGATGGTATCTTGTGATTTTTGGGTTTTTAAGTGCTTGCATGGGTTTTGTATCTTGGTGAGTTGTTCTGCGCTAAACCAAGCCACACTGTATTTACTCTGCCTTGAGGACATTTAATTACACTGACTTTCCTACCCATTTCACAGAGCTTTTAGATGCCTGAGTTGCTTTTTTGAGCTCTGCAACCAAATGCTCTATTTTATTTACATAAGATTTTTTTTCAGTGTACTATTTCCTTCTGTATTCTGTCCCCAAGCTATTAGTAATCAATTTAGCTTTTTAAACTTGTTGCTTATCACTGCTGCCGTTTGCATCTTCCTTCTGAGTCTTGATCACTCCAGCCTAAGCTGATGCAGAGCTACAGGCTGGGGTCAGAGTGGCTGGAGAGCAGCCAGGCAGAGAGGGACCTGAGGGTACTGGTCGATGGTAGGCTGAACATGAGCCTGCAGTGTGCCCAGGCAGACAAGAGGGCCAATGGCATCCTGGCCTGCATCAGGAACAGTGTGGCCAGCAGGAGCAGGGAGGTCATTCTGCCCCTGTACACTGCACTGGTTAGGCCACACCTTGAGTCCTGTGTCCAGTTCTGGGCCCCTCAGTTTAGGAAGGAGGTTGACTTGCTGGAACGAGTCCAGAGAAGGGCAACAAAGTTGGTGAGGGGTTTGGAACACAAGCCCTATGAGGAAAGACTGAGGGAGCTGGGGTTGCTCAGCCTGGAGAAGAGGAGACTCAGGGGTGACCTTATCACTCTCTACAACTACCTGAAGGGAGGTTGTAGACAGGTAGAGGTTGGTCTCTTCTCCCAGGCAGCCAGTACCAGAACAAGAGGACACAGTCTCAGGCTGCACCAGGGGAGGTTTAGGCTGGATGTTAGGAAGAAGTTCTTCATAGAAAGAGTGATTGCCCATTGGAATGGGCTGCCTGGGAAGGTGGTGGAGTCACCAACATTGGAGGTGTTCAGGAGGAGACTTGATGGGGTGCTTGGTGCCATGGGTTAGTTGTTTAGGTGGGTTGGATTGGTTGATGGGTTGGACGCGATGATCTTGAAGGTCTCTTCCAACCTGGTTTGGTTTGGTTTGGTTTGGTTTATGAGTGTCTGGGCAACATCGATGTCACACAACCTTGGCTAACCCAGACTACCATAGCTGCTGCTAGAACCATCTATCTGCCAACATCTCACAATGTGTTTCTAAGCGTGCTGGTTCTGTGCACCTCCACCAGTATTTTGCTCCATTGCATGATCTTCCAAAATATTAATTAATCTGGCACTGCTACTCAGATGCTTGAAGGCTTCCTTTCTTGGATGAATGTTTTATTGAAAACAAAAAACAATAACAAAAGCATCCCCAGAATTATAAGAAGCTTATCTTCATTAGCTAAATTAGAAAATTGTGAAGTGTTGAAAAGATACAAGGAAAAAAAAAACAAAACAAAAAGGCCACAAAAGATTGGGATTATCAGACTGAAAGTCCTGAAAGGATCTTGGGAACTTGACTCACTACTCTCATTGTGCAAAGGGGTCATGCCCCTTAGCTTTGGTTGTAAGGCTGATTGCCTAATGCCTGCAGGATGGCTTTATATTTTCTTGTTCAGGAGATTCAACTTATTTTTTATCATGAGGCTACTCTCCAAGTCCTTGCCCTGGCTCTTCCAGGAGACTGAGTGCTGCATTGGGGAAATGCAATTTTGCATGATCTAGAGACTTTAATGTATTGATCTTGAGGGAGTTAATGCACACTGGGGAACTTGGGATGTGGGTGCATTGCGCTTAACTCTTTTCAAAATGGTTGCTTCTGTGGCTCTGACCTGCTTCCACCCCCAGCTGTGTGCTTCTGACTCTTCTTTCTGTGGCTCAAGCATTTATCTGAGTTTCTAGGGCTGTGGTTCACAGAATTAAACCAGCAATTAAACTGGAGCTGTTGCTCTGGCCATGCAACCCTGAACTGACCCTTAGATGAATACTAGTGTTTTTGTCAGGGAGTTGGTTCACCCAGCTGAACATGAGGAGTGTGTTTTTTGTGTTCTTTCATCAACAGGATGAAAGAGATTCCTTACCCTCACATCATTTCATAGAATCATAGAATGGTAGGAGTTGGAAGGGACCTCTGGAGGTCATTGAGCCTAAACCCACTGCCAAAGAAGGATCACCTAGGGCAAGCCACACAAGAACACATCCAAGCAGATTTTGAAAGTCTCTAGAGAAGGAGACTCCACAACCTATCTGGGCAGCCTGTTCCAGTGCTTCATCACCCTCACAGTAAAGATATTTTACCTTGTATTGGTGTGGAACTTTCTGTGTTCCCGTTCACATCTGCTGCGCCTCTGTATTGGGTTGACCTCAACCCAGCACAACCTCATCTTATCAGAGGGCACCACGGAAAAGAGCATGGCTCCTTCTTCTTGACACCCACCCTTCAGATGCTTGTAAACATTAATAAGATCTCCTCTCAGTCTTCTGTTTTCCAGACTGAACAGCCCCAGGACACTTGGCCTTTCCTCATAAAACAGATGTTCCAGTTCCTTAATTCTCATCCTTTTGCTGGTTCTGGCCTGCTTGCTTTATGTTCAGATCTACTGAATGTCTGGTTTATATGACCTCTTCTATAGTTTCTCTCCCAGCATAGTGCCTTCAGTAGACAGTGATTCATGGGTAGGACCCAGAAGTTGGCTTGGCACTTCTTAAACCTGCTAGAGAAAGAAGGTTTACATGCTAACCAGTTTCAGTCTGCAGCTGGAAAACATTTCTGAGCAGCCACTGAAGCTGTTTTGGTGGCAGCAGCCTTCTTCATGTACTAATACATTGTTTTGATTTGGTGTTTTTTTTCATACTACCTGAAACACTCAAATTCTGGGAAAGCATGAGAAATAAGAACCATTGTCTCAAACAGTGAATTATTTTGTGTGTGTGTGTATGTTATTTGAATTGACGGGTCTAAAAAGCACTAGAATGGGGAGACCGTGGAAACCCCTTGTTGAAGTATCCCAGATGGCATCTCTCCAAACTCACTGTGTGGGTAGACAGATGTGACACCTCTTGTGTCCCTTTGTGTGCCATTTGGTCATAGTTTTTGAGAAATGGGTGTAAAATCTTCCCCTTAGAGAGAGGAATGAGCTGCATTAGCCTTTTTCAGAGATGGCCTCAGGCAGGAACTAGCTATTTTCTGAGGTTTTCTGTGAAGGCAATAAGCCTGCAGATCAGCAAGGCTACATGAATTCCTGGCCTTCACATTACCTTCTAAATATCCCTAAAGAGTGTCAGCCCAAGTGCCAATGTGAAAGTGAAGGCAGAAAAACTTCAGGTGAATGGTGGCACTGTGTCAGTTTATTGTAACACTTGTCACAGTACAATCACCTTGCTTTCCCCTCCTCGCTCTCTTCACCTACTCTCCCTGGTCCCTACTGGCTGATGTGATCTGCCAGAATCCCTGTTGGGGTTTTTTTCAGAGATGCTGTGGAGTGGGGCTGCTGACACCAGGATGTAGGGCATGGCACAGTGTGAATGTAGAAGACCAGACTGTTTAGTTGTGCTTGATACACCCATAAGGATGATTTTTCTTCTGTCTTTCTGTCTGTCTGTACTAAGCATCAAATCTACACCATTTCTCTACATGTGTTCCTGTAGTTGCTCTTCCCAGCTCTTCTACTTGGTTCTGTATGCTATTTTATCTAGACTTCATAAGCATTTATCTGTCATCCCTCTTTCTCCCTTGAACTTTGCTTTATTCTTTCTCTTCCTTCAAGTGAACAAGATGCCTGTACAGCAATTTTCAATACAAATATTTGTTTCTTTGCTTTCTTGAGGTTGCAACTCCCTGAAAAGTGACTTGAGCTGATTGAGGTCTGTGCCCTTTCCTGGAGCAGGGACAGCCATTTGGCAAAGTCTTTCTTGGCTTGTGAAATTTGTACATTAGCTACAGAAACTCCTCACCCAGTTTTAGCGGTGGGGCAAGCCCATGTCTCAGCTTTTGTGAGGGCAAACTTAGTTCTCAGCTCCTTGGAGAGGATAAAGCTGTTGAAAGTTCAGCACTTCAGAGCCAATCTGTTTTGCACAGGACAGAGATGATGAGAGGATTTGGCATCTTTCTTGCAACAGGGATGGCAGCAGGAGAAGCAAAATGTGAGTTTGAGACTCAAAGCATTAAAAAAAAATTGTCTTGAAATTAAACAAGCTACATCTGGAAAGGAATCAACCTGTTAGTCTGCTTTAAATTATTACTGCAAAAATGTAAGCCCTCTTGACACCAGTAAGGTTCCTAGAGGAACAGCATGCACCTCAGGTTTTGTGTGCTGTACCAATTCAAATCTTTCAAGTTGGGGGTGAGCAAGCTTAGCAGATACGCTAATAAATGGGATGGGATGGGATGGGATGGGATGGGATGGGATGGGATGGGATGGGATGGGATGGAATAGAATAGAATAGAATAGACCAGACCAGGTTGGAAAAGACCTTTGAGATCGAGTCCAACCTATCATCCAACACCATCTAATCAACTAAACCATGGCACCCAGCGCCCCATCCAGTCTCTTCTTAAACACCTCCAGTGATGGTGACTCCACCACCTCCCCAGGCAGCCCATTCCAATGGCCAATCTCTCTTTCTTTAAAGAACTTCTTCCTAAAACCCAGCCTAAACCTCCCCTAGTGCAGCTTGAGATGTACCAAATATCAACATCTTTGTAAATATTGAGGTTTACTGCTGCTGATAAATCTAGAAATATCCTCCTTAAGTGAAGGTGCAGGTGGAGATGTGGTAAATATTCTCTTTATACAGAGAGCCTCTGAGAAAATAAAAAAAATGCCCCAAATCACTAGAAATTAGAGATGAGGAGTCATTTGCCCTTGAATCCCAGGGATCTGCCAGAGCACAACGGAGATGCTAGTGGCCCTCGCTTCCATTCAGAATTTCTCGTGGTTTATGCCTGAAAATGCCATTTAATCTCCATAAGAATCCTGAGTTTTACAAATGCTTCCAGTTCACACATAAAAATGGATAAAAGGAAATTTTTACCAACTGCTAAAGCTTCAAAGGAAGTAGTTCTGTTTAGTTAATTACTTTTGCTGTTTAAATATCTGCAATCCATCCTTTACTGGCTTATAGATTTAGTAAAGAATCTATTACAGCAATGGACAGCCTAGGGGGAGCATATCTGCCCTGTAAACACTTTTAGCTGATCAGTATTATGAGTGTATGTGAAATGTCAGCCTTGTTCAAATGCAGCAATAAAGAATGCTTTTCTAGTGTTCGTTCTCTTAATCTGGTGCTTGATCAGAGGTTTTGGCTTCACAAACCAAAGCAGTAGAGAGGGCGAACAGGAAACAGTGCAGAAAACAAAAAGAAGTCAAAGCATGTTCTTTGCAAGGCTGATGCCCAGAGCTTGGCGGCAAGGGAGTGCAGTCAGGCTAGCATGCTGCTTTCTAAATCTGTGAAACCCTATGAAGTGAGCCTTCATCCATGTGCAAGAAGAGCCTGATGGTCCTGGTTTGCCTTTTCACTATGTTTTCAGGGTCACCATTGTTCACTTTTTTCCTCCCCCTGTTTCCCTGTCCTGGTGCAGTGTCCACATCGCCGTGAGCCCTCATCGTATCTTTGATGCTCATACTTGATTAAACAGCCTCTGGAGTCTGGGCACGTTGCCTGCACAACTGCAATGGAGCTTTTGGGAGTTTTTGATTCAGAAGTTGAACTGCTTAACACATCTATTATTTTGGCCCTGCACTTTATGTTATGGACTTTCTTGCTATTTCTGATCTATATTTGCTTCACCGTAAATATATGGTCATCTTTGCCCTTCACAGACCTATAAAAATGCAATTGAAGGACCCATTCCATGTTTGAGGATTGAGTCCATTGCAAGCTGGCTGAGAAAACTGTCCTCATATTCAAAGCAATGGTATATTCCACTCTCTTTTTCTCCCTGGTATCTCAGGTGCTGAAAAAAATGAGGACAATATCTCCTTCAAATCAGCATATTACTAAATTGAATTAATTGAAGGACAGAGTTTTTCCTACAGGTATTTATGCATTTCTTTGCAGAGTTTAACATATTTGAAGCTGATTGCCCCCTTTTAGAATCAGTAGTTGCTTTCAAAGGTGTTGATTTTAATTGCAGTAAAGCACATTGGGGTTCTCTGGTAGAAAATGGAAGCAAGAAATAAAAGTCCACAGAAGGTGTTCTGGTAAAGCCTTGTGTCCACTGGGTTTTCATAGTTAAATGATTCTTTCTTCAACTAGGGTTAAATGAGTCAGTCTTAAATTGCAAGGGAACAACTATTAGGGTGCATTTAAGTGTACTTTGTTTGCTGGAAGGATGATTTTTTGGTTGCATCTTTAGCAAAAGATAAATTCTTTTCCTTTGAAGGCACTAAGACTGTAGGAAATTAAAAATAGAAGAGTATATATGCTTGCTTGAGTCTCAACAAAGTATTAGAGCCTAATGGAGAGCTTTCTTAATTTAATGAGTAGGAGGAGTCTTTTCATTGACTCCAGATTTCTTTGGATGAGTCTTCAGGGGGGAAAAAAAAGGGACTGCTGCAAATATGCAAACATAAATAATGTACAGAATTGGATTTACACCTCTACATTTCAAAACATTTTGGTTTTCATTTGGATAGTTAGGAGACAAATAAGTAAGATTTCAACTCTGTGAGGATTTGTGCCCCGCTTCAGGAAGGTACTTTTGTTAGTGAAGAGGATTTTGTACCTTTTTGTGTGGCCTCCAAATGGACTGTTAGGAACTCCAGTTCCTTAGCAGGCTGAATCCTCTGAACTTCTAATCAAAACACCTCATGAGACTCTTCTGTGTTTGTGGAGCTCTTAAACTGAAGCAAGTTTTGAACAGTTGGACTTTCACAAACTTCCTCTATTTACTCAAGAAAAGCTTTTTCTGGGAAATGGCCCATCCTTGTGTGGAGAGCTACTAAGGGTTTTGATATCTCAATCATCTTTATCGTGGGTAGAAGAATGCTAATGGCAAGACCAGTTTATTGATCTTGTCAGTGCTTTTTCATTACCTGAAATAACAAAGTTTTATTTAGGGCTGTAAGTGAGGTAAGAGAAAAAATGTCCTGCCTTGCAGTAGTTTTTGATGCTACTGGGAGATTTAAAGTGTTTGTTGACCCAGCCCAGCAGACAGAGCAGAGATGTATTTTGTCTTGATCTCATTATTGTGAAGGTACGAGATTACCTCGGAGAAGAAGAGAGCTAGAGAGAAAATTAGTCTTGGGGCTTACTTAGCCAGTCTATCTCCTTCTGAGTAATTTATATCTGTCAGTACAGTGTTCCCTTGGGGATTTTTTTTGTACTTGTTAAAAATAAAGACAAATCTCAGAGGGGTGGGGAGTCTGGACAGCATCGCATTGGGGTGTGGGAACAGCGTGGGCATTTGGCCTCCTTGCGACATCCTGTTTCCCCAAGTTATCACAGCAAGTCTATGCTCTTTTTCCAGCCTGGCTTCCTGAGTCCCTCCTCTCACCAGGCCCTCCTGCCTTTAACTCTTTTTCTTCCTACCTTGGCCAGGAAGAAGGAGGACTTGCCTGCTGTGTTGGAGGCTACTTTTGCTGCTGCTCAGTGTGGTCTGCCTGGAGATTGAGGATGGAGGCTGAGAGACCTCTCCTGGAGTGAATCCAGACAATGGTAGCCAGTCAGTCTACTGCCAAAGTGTAGGTCCTTGGGAGAAGGCAGATCTGTGACTTTGCTGGCTATTGGCATCACATCTTTCTGTGGGGACAGCAGTTGGCAAGGATCCCTGGAGAGCATGAGTGCTGAGGGCTTTACTCCTGGCCTAGGATGGGGTGGTGAGCATGCCTCCAGTTCTCTGAAGGACTTGTACTGGCAATGTGTAGGAAGCGTGCAGCACTGCTGCTGGAGAGGAAGCTGCTTTCCAAACCTGTGGTGAAGGTGTTCTCATCCAGCAGCTTCCCACAGGCTGGGATCATACTTAGATGCTACAGGTTTGTTCCTGTGCATGGACGTTAAGCATCTGTATGGATATGGCTGGATGTCTGCCACCCCAGGTTTCCCTCTGCTCCACTGGCCAGTAAATCGATATTTGTGGGGAAAAGTGTAAACACTGCCTGAGGGTAAGCGGCTGCTTCCCTTTGTATCCCTTTCTACCTGTGGGTAGTTGGCAGCTTGAGACTTCTGGAGCCAGGCATTGTACCCTAGCCACTGCATGTCATAGCCACCACCAGCCTCACCCCCATGGATTTGTTTGGACTCTTTGTTTTTTTCTTAACCTGTGTAATACCCAAAACTATGCCTGCAATATCTTGCAGCAAGAAAATGTATTACATGAACAAAATGCTTCTCTTTCAAGCCCCTAGCCCCTAGGAAAAATGATGAATACTCAATGTTTTCTCTGTCATTTCCGTCATCAGAGTCATTCTTTCAAGGTGCCCTTGGATATTTCATCTCTTGATATGTCTGGAAACTGTCAGACAGATACAGGAATCGTTTTTTGACTTCTAGGTGCCTTTTCTTGGTTTTCCAAATCCTTCCTGAGATTAAGTGACCAAGAGTGAATGCAGTTGAAAATGTGAACATAATGTCACTGTATTTCTGTCTGTATTCCAGACCTGATTCTGGAGTTCTCTGAGCCTTTTCCACTCCCATATTGAGGCTTCTTCACCAAGTTGAGATAGCTAATGTTAGTCTCATCAGTAATCCCTTACAGGACTGTCTTGATTGGCATCCAGGTTGTTTCAAATAACCTTGAAAGACTTTTTGTCTGACATAGGACTGGGAGACACAGCATGTCCGTGGAGAGCTGAAACGTCAGTCTCTGGCAGAGGGAAATTAGGGGAGATTAAGAGTTGGTTTGGACTAAATGATCTCCAGAAGTCCTTCCCAACACCTATTTTTCTGTGAAACTGTACTCTGATTATCTTGTGAAGAACTGCTGCCAGCTCTGTTTGATACACATGCAAGAAATAATGTATTTTTTCCCTTCAACCCTGACATAACTTCAGTGGCCACAGTGTAAGACACATGGGGAGGTTTTAGTAGTTCCGTGTTTCACCCTGATGTACTGCTGTCAGTGATTCCTAAGCTCAGCCCTTCTGTCTCTGATCAGATCCTTAAACCCTGACACAGACCCATTTCCTGATGATGTGACAGTGCATTTGTCCTTTAGCTGTATTCGAGCATCTAAATTACACTGAGAAGAAACTGCTTTTGGATTCATTGAGTTGCATGGCACAATTTCACCTTCTGTGTCTGAATTTCATGGGGGACAAGGATGGATTAAGAGGGATCTGAGATGAGCCGAGGTCCTTCAGCAGACAAGTGGAAAGTCTCCAAATTGAGTAGGTTTTGAGGGTTGCTGTCTGCTTTAACCTTCTATCTAATTTCCAAATGCAAGCCCAATTTCGATGACTTTAAGGCTATTTACTTCAAGCCTCCTGTAACTTAGGTTTTTAAATTAATCTCTTAATCTAACTGGAGCAAGGAGGAGGCATTACAGGGTTGGGAGTTGAAGGGGTGGAGCAGGACAGTCTCTGTGGAGGCCCTGGTATGTGTGGAGGCTGCTTGTTTAAATTTGCTCTTTGTGTAATTGGAACAGGGTTGGTTTTTTTTTTTTTTTTTAATTTTTAATTGAACTTATTTTGAAAATGTGGAATTAAAGTAGGACTCCCCAAACTGGCATTCTGTGCTTTCTGCAGGAGTTTTAAGGAAACTCAAAACTGCTGAAGCGGTGGTGCTTGCTGGCTTAGAAACCGTACACTAATCAGATGCTGAGAGCATGTGGTGTTTAGGGGTGCTGCACCATATAAAGCACTGCTTTTCTATTTGTCATTGGATCCTCATTACAATCCAAGCAAAGAGTGAAACACATACAGAATTTTAGTAATTAGAATATTTATACTGTATGCTTGTACCCTCTTATGAGGAGAGATGTATCAATGGAATGCAATGGAATGGAATGGAACGGAATAGAGTAGAATAGAATAGAGTAGAATAGAATAGAATAGAATAGAATAGAATAGAATAGAATAGAATAGAATAGAATAGAATAGAATAGAATAGAACAGAAGAAGTTGGAAGAGACCCTCAAGTCATTGCATCCAACCTATCATCCAACACCACCTAATCAACTAAACCATGCAACCAAGCGCCCTATTAAGTCTCCTTCTAAACACCTCCAATGATGGTGACTCCACCGCCTCCCCGGGCAGCCCATTCCAATGGTTAATGACTCTCTCTATGAAGAATTTCTTCCTAACATCCAGTCTGAACCTCCCCTGGCACAGCCTGAGACTGTGTCCTCTTGTTCTGGTACTGGCTGCCTGGGAGAAGAGACCAACCTCTGCCTGTCTACAACCTCCCTTCAGGTAGTTGTAGAGAGCAATAAGGTCTGCCCTGAGCCTCCTCTTCTCCAGGCTAAGCAACCCCAGCTCCCTCAGTCTCTCTTCATAGGGCTTGTGTTCCAAACCCCTCACCAGCTTTGTTGCCCTTCTCTGGACACATTCCAGCAAGTCAACATCCTTCCTGAACTGAGGAGCCCAGAACTGGACACAGGACTCAAGGTGTGGCCTAACCAGTGCAGTGTACAGGGGCAGAATGACCTCCCTGCTTCTGCTGGCCACACTGTTCCTGATACAGGCCCGGATGCCATTGGCCTTCCTGGCTGCCTGGGCACACTGCAGGCTCATGTTCAGCCTACCATCAACCAGTACCCCCAGGTCCCTCTCTGCCTGGCTGCTCTCCAGCCACTCTGACCCCAGCCTGTAGCACTGCATGGGTTGGTGTGGCCAATGTGCAGAACCTGGCACTTGGATGTATTAAATCTCATAATGTCACAATATGTGATGCTGTAGCTGCCTGTCAATATATTTTGGTAATTTAATGTTCACTGTTAGCTTTCTAACTTTCTTTCTTTCTTAAGGAAATTGAAAAGAAAAAAAAGTATAATGGGATATAAATATGATGATCATTTAAATCAAGGCTTCCCACAGCCTTCTTTGTACCAACATCTATGCCAACCTCTTTTGCTCTTCTCAACCAGTTGAGTGTAATAATCTTTAAGCTTGTAAACAAACTGTACTGCTGACTTATTTGCAAGCTCCCACTGACTTGGACTAGTTCTGTTTTGTTGTTTAGTAACATCCCTTAAGCTCTTTGAAGCGACTTGCTAGCTGATCTGGTGCTAATTTATGACCCTGTTTGGCAGCTTCAGTGGTCCTGGTTGAGGTTGTGGCAGCTGCCTAAGAAACCTGGTGGAGCTTTGAGGTGTCTGCATACAAATATAGGGAGGAGGTGTGTCCCATCTTCAAAGTGCCCATATTCTAAATAAACCAGACCACTGAGAGAGAGGGGGAAGGAGCATAGCATATGCAGAAGTGAAGTGGTATGTGCTAACCCTGTGGTAGCTTCACAACTGTTTGGTTTTTTTAATCCTTGTTTTACGGCTTTAGCCTTGAAGTTACAAACTGCAGGACCCACATAGTAGCTTTTGTGGGAACAGATAATGCTAGAGGTGGTACAGTGCCTGCAAGCTAGGAGGCAGTCACCCTTCTCTCTTTTGGCTGATGCACACAGCATATCTCTCCTTGCTGCACCTGGGACGTTGCAGAAGAACCAGATCCTTCCTTTTCTTTTCAAGACTTGTAGGCTTCATTGCTGGGCAAACTGAATGTCAGTGGTGGAATTACCTCTGGTTTGTTTTTACCTTTGTAATGATTTCAGAGTAATGGTTTGAAAATGGAGATTTCTCAAACCAGCCCTTTTCCTTGTAAAAATGCTAATGACAGAAACTTGGAAATAAGCACTCAAATCCCTTCTCCCAGGACTTTCTGCAATTGGAGCATATAAATAAACTCCCAGATGCACTCTTGGACACTTAGGTAAAACTCACAGGTCTGTTCCACTTAAATTCCTGATCTTGGTTTTAGTCATAACTGCCATTTTTTTTAATTTTAATTTTCCTTCTGGTGACCACTTCTGTTTTGGGAGGATCTGATGAAAATAGAATTAGGGTGTTATGAGGATGGTGCATTGCCTCAGCCTCATTCCCAGAGGACTTGTGAGGGTGAATGCAAAACCTGGTTCAATAGAGAACTTAGGACTAAAAGATCCTGAGTGTCTGTGCTTGCTCTTTGACAGCTCTAGAACAGAACTTATATCCCCCCCCTCCCCCCAAATGTTATATTATGGTACAGTCTTCACATTTTAATGTACTACAGACCTTGTGTCCCCTAAGCCAAAATGTTCGGTTCTCAGGGCATCAGCAACCTTGAGAGTATTTGATGGTTTGGGCATGAAACTAAGAATGCAAAAATAAAGCCTTCCACTGGTATTTGAAATTCAGTCCATGTCAGTACTGTCTGAATCCTGTTATCTGATGGTTGTTCAGTGACCTTTGCGAATTAATAGCTTGTTTGGTTTCATTGTAGTTCTTGGTGGATAAATCCCTATGTTACATGAGCTGCTCATTTGTGATAATTTTCTGATTTGTCTAGGGGTGCTGGAGTGTGTTTTGGTTTTCTTTCTTCTCCCTGAGAGATTGTACTTGTTTTTTACTTCTGGAGAGAAGTGATTGTGCAAATTCAGTTTTAGGAACAGCCTCTTTATATGTCCTGAGCAATAGTGAGGGCTTGCTGAAGTACTGTTAACATTAGTAGGGAGGATCTGTTGAAGATGTGACAGCTATTATCATCCTGCAGAGCACAGGACAGGTGGGGGACAGTACCAAACCCCAGGTCTCAGGCTAAGGAATTAAAGTTACAGTCAAATATCCTGTGCTGGCTTAGAGGTTAGTGGGCTGTGTGAGATGGTTTTGGTTGGTTGGTTGTTGTTTTTTTTGACAGGACTACCCTGGGGACTTTTGATTCTCTTGCCCTTTTTTTCCTGCCAACTGCAGCTGTGCAGCTTTTTTCCTGTCTTTTTGAACCCAGGATGTGGCCAGATGTGTGTTTCTTCTTCCAGTCCTGTTTGCAGCTTGCCTGCTGCCTGCCCCAGCTCCTAAACTGCTGGCTGGATTATTCATAGCACAGAGAAGCCCTGTTGTTGAAGCGTAACAGGTTATGTAAGGGTTTTGAAAGTACACCCTCTAGCACTTGAAGTCTTTCATGTGTTTAAGAACAAAAAAAAGTAATAATTACAGGCTTGCTGAATTTTCTTGCCAGGGCCTTTTGTATATGAAAAGGTATGAGCCTTGGCAATGTTATGTTCAGCCTTCCCAAAAGGTGAGTGACCAAGTTCATTGCATGGCATTGATCAGTGTTTTAATGTAAAACCCCCAGAGTTTGGTCCTATTACAGGTGCTGGATAAACTGGGCATGAATCACTTAGATTTGGAATGACTTGACAGATCTAAGTCAAATTTTTGCATCATTTTTTTGAGACAGAACTGAAAATATGAAAATAAGAACTAAGTCTTCTCTCTCTCTCTCTTTTGTTTTTTTTTTTCCCCATAAATTTTTGTAGGAAGTTTTTTTTGCCTGGGTATAGAATTTAAAATGTAGCTTAATTCAGCCTTGTGGCACAAGAAGTGCATATTGTGTTTTCAAATGAAAGACAGAAGTTTAGAAGCAGAGAAACAGCTTTAGTAGAACCTGGAAAAAATAATTAATAATACAAATAAAACAAGAAATCACTTTCAAAGCTGTTTTAGCAGTTTGATTACCTGCTGTATATTTAATGTTTTATTCATTTCTTATGGACAATCTTCCCTTGTCAAGTAGCAGGTGATTCTACTCATGTCTTGGCTGCAAATTGAACTGAGTTGGATTTTGGGATCTTCTACCACTATTTCATGTGGAGTCCTGAGGGTTTTCCTATGATCTGGTAATAGCACCACCAAGCTGTCTTTCAAAATGGTCCAGTTCCTGCAGGATGCACTGCAGGCATCGTTTTGTCAGAAGTATGAGACCAGACAGCCATGATGAACAGTAACCATGCAGTCATAGTGTCTGTGGTGGCCACAGGCTTTCAAAATAACGTCTGTGCCCTGAAAATTTGTAGGTCTTAATGAATGCTGAAATACAGCTGTTAATGTGTTTGAAGGACAAAGAAATCCAGGAGTTGTGTGTTGCATGGAGGCTATGTTTTGCCTGTGTTACTTGGGCATGCTTTTTTTCTCCCTCTTTCCTGCTTTTCTGTTCATGCTAATAAGATGTAGGTTCAGAGATAACCTTATCTGAGCAGATTTACTGTGTGTTCTGGCAGTTTAATGCTGATAACATTTGCTGCTTTTGTCATATTACCACCTAATGGTTGCTTTCAATCTATTGTAACCTTTGTGTACATGGTGTACTTTAATAATCTAATATTGCAAGGTGAATTTTTCATAAGAATGAGAACAGCAAGAGCAAGTCCCAGATCCATGGTTCCTGTTCCATAAATGGTGTTTTGTGACCTCAAATTATTCAGTTGGCCTCCCTGTGATCCATTTTGTCCATCTGTCTTGAGATGAAGATTCAAGGTGAATGTAATGAAGTTTGAGATCATGAAGAACAACCCAAGAGTTCTCAAGGATTAGACCACCAAAAACCATTATTTGGCATGTTTCAAATCCTAAAGAATGTATTTTGCTGTTCCTAATTGCCTTATATCAAAAACCTGAGAAGTTTTCTAGAAGACTTTCTTGTCTGCAGATGTTTTGAGGAAGATAATCAGAATGTCTGTTTGTTCTGCACATCCCTTTGTACTGAAGTTTCATTTTAAGGGTGATCTCATTTGACTTGTCAGCATTTAAAATCACATTTGTATGACCAGTGTAAGAAATCTAGACTTAGGCAGTGATACTTTTGCAGGCCAAAGACATACTGGTACTGTTGTGCTGCTGTTGTTGGAGTTCTCTGATAAAACAAATGGCAGGACTTGAACAAATGGGCAAATGACTTCCCTGTTTGGGAGGAAACATCATTATGCTGTTAGAGAATGAGACCTGCTACTGAGCTGAGTAGATGGAATCAGTTAAGTACTGGATAGAAGGCTTTTGAATTTTATTTTTTTGTCTTGTAGGTGAATGTGGTTGTCATTTTTGCTTCAGTAAACCAGTAGTGTCACTGAGCTGACTAATCTATTTCAAGTTTAGTCTAAAAATTACTTGTCTGGTCTGACCGACTGTAATAGGTAAAAGCCCGTGCAGCACCACAGGCTGCAGTCAGAGTGGCTGGAGAGCAGCCAAACAGAAAGGGACCTGGGGGGACTGATCGACAGCCAGCTGAACACGAGCCAGCAGTGTGCCCAGGTAGCCAAGAAGGTCAATGGCATCCTGGCCTGCATCAGAAATAGTGTGGCCAGCAGGGCCAGGGAAGTCATTGTGCCCCTGTACTCAGCACTGGTTAGGCCACACCTCAAGTACTGTGTCCAGTTCTGGGCCCCTCAATTTAAGAAGGGCATTGAGACTCTTGAATGTGTCCAGAGAAGGGCAACGAGGCTGGGGAGAGGCCTTGAGCACAAGCCCTATGAGGAGAGGCTGAGGGAGCTGGGATTGGTTAGCCTGGAGAAGAGGAGGCTCAGGGGTGACCTCATTGCCCTCTATAACTACCTGAAGGGTGATTGTATCCAGGAAGGGGTTGGTCTCTTCTCCCAGGCAACCAGCACCAGAACAAGAGGACACAGTCTCAAGCTGCACCAGGGGAAGTTTAGGCTCGAGGTGAGGAGAAAGTTCTTCACTGAGAGAGTCATTGGTCATTGGAATGTGCTGCCCGGGGAGGTGGTGGAATCACCATCCCTGGAGGTGTTCAAAAGGGGATTGGACTTGGCACTTGGTGCCATGGTTTAGTAGTCATGAGGTGTTGGGTGATAGGTTGGACTTGCTGATCTTTGAGGTCTTTTCCAACCTTATTGATTCTATGAACTGAAAGAAACATACAATAATCCTGTTACATCCAATCTAAGTGTACGATGCAAGACCTTGCTGATAGAAATGAGGACAGGAACAAACTTTCTACAGCTGATTTATACAAACCCATATATGCAGTTTATATATCTGACAGTCTTCCTGCCTTGGGAATTAGCTTTTCAGGTTGTCTTGCTTATTTTTATCCTTTCTGCAATGAAGACAAAAATCTGATATATGTACACATATATATTTTAAAGAAGTAGAATTATCAACTGTCATTGTCTTGAGATAAAAATATCCTGGCATATTTTACCTGAGTCATTATTACATTAGAAATTACCAGCAAGCCATAGACCTGATACCTTCTGGTATCCAGGAAGCACTTGGCTCACAGCCTGCATAATTCAAGGAAACTTTTGAAAACGTTCAAACTCAAACATTTATTTTTCCCCCCCCCCGTCTGTCATGCTGTTGACCAGCATCTATTTGCTTTCCTTTTAAATTTGCCTTTCTTTTAGGAAAAAAAAAAAAAAGAAAAGCAAAAGAAAGAAACAGTTCTGCAGCTGAAGAGAGAAACGTCAGGGACGAATTTAATGGCGCAAGCAGCGCCGAAGCATTTCCTGAGCTATTTCATTGCGTCTGGTAATTCTTTGCATAATCTTCTCTTCAGAAATCTTATCTAACCAATGGTATCCAGGCAACATGTTTTGAGCCTTTAATCTGCAAAAATCCATAGTGTGTGAAACTTAAAAAAAATTTCCTGAAGAGTTGGATCAGTGATAGAATTTGACTTGAAAAATGCAAACAAAGCAGATTCTCCCTTATGACGCTGACCCAGGCTCCAGGTCGGAGCCGTAGGCAGAAGCTCCCCACACCCTCAGCTGAAATACCTGCATCGTCCGTGGGAAAAGTGGGAATGACCACGTGGGTGTGTCTCCTCTACTCACCGCAGCAGCCTGTTGTTGTAGACCTCAGCAGTTCTGCTTTCCCGGCTCTGTGCTGTGGAGCTGGGATTTGCCAACGCTTGCCTGTAGTTAATATTTTTTTTTAATTTTGCAAGTTACAACAAGGGAAATTCCAAATCAATATAAGGCAGAAAATCTTCAGCATGTGAGGTCAAATATCATTAGGACAACTTGCCCAGGGAGTCTGTGTAATCGCTGTCCCCAGAGGAATTCAAAACTTGCCTGGGCAAGGCCATGAGCAGCTGGGTCTTGACTTTGAGGTTGGCTCTACTGTGAGCAGGGGCTGGACCAGGCGACCTCCAAAGGTCCCTTTCAGCCTACAGTTTTGTAATTTTTTTTCTTCAGTGATTAATAACAGGCTTCTAAAGGCTGTCAAAATGAGTCCAGGATAAGGAACATAAATGTAGACTATCTGGATTAATAATACTTTTATTAAAAATTGAGTATCTTGCTACCAGTCACAGAAGATGCTTTCAACAAAGCATGCATGAAACATAAGGAGGTAGAAATTGGTAGAAAGCTAAGTTTTTCTTTTAGTAATTTGCTGGTAACCACTGAATATGACTGCAAATAGTGCAAACCCAGGGAAAAAGACTAATTACCTTGCTAGGACCTTGTATGTGGTTTTATTCAGCTTTTTCTTGGGATTGGAAGTGTTTCTCTAATTAGGTTCTCTGTGTCCTGACTGTTCTTTATGTCTCTGATTTTGGTAAGCAAACCCATGCCTGGCAGCAGCCTGCCCATTGTATGTGCTAGCAAAGCCTGTATCAAGAGGATATTCAAAGTCTTTAATCTTGTAAAAAAGTAGCTTACAAATGCATGCCCAAGAATTCCAGCATGAAACAGCTGCATTTCCCTGCAGACTTGTTTGTTTGCGGCAGCTCAGCTGAGTTCTCCTTTCAGCTGGGGTTATGACAACGTTCTTTGTATTAGAAACATACACGGCTATTTTGACCTTCTGAATCAGTGTTTTGGGTTTTCTTCTGTCTACATCTCTGTTTTTGTTGTTGCCCTTGTATAGATTCAGGATGACTTTCTTAATCTGCAATGTTTAAGGAAGGAGTCAAAAGCAGTTACCTCTACTGTTTAGTAGTGCTGCTTTGGTAATTCTGGAACAGAATTTGGCCTTTCCCTCTCTCTTAAATCCTTTAAGGAGTGAGCAAAAGACAGTCCCCAATGACAAACTGATAATCAGTGACGGCCCAAATGGCCACACTTAATTAGCTATGTACCTCTGGGTGGCTGTAGAAGTTTGAACAAGGTGGGAGGGAACCCAGGAGCAGAGCACACATTGTCCATCACCAACTCCTACCAGCTGCAAAAGTGAAGTTGTCCATATAAAATTACACTGCAACTGCAAGCAGAAAGGCTAACCAAACCAGAAAAGATTAATTAATTTTGGTTCAATGTCAGCATCCTTATTACATCCTCTTAACTAATGCTTGGTCAGCTCTGGTGTTGCCAGCATGGCTTTCAGAGAGAGCACCAGGAAGGGGGTGTACGGTTCGATTTAGCCAAGGCATGTGGCTCCCTGTTGGAGATTAACTATGATCTTGTTTCTATTGTAACCAAGAGACTGTCTCAACAGAGGGGCTGTCTGGGTACAGAGAGCATTTGCTTCATTGTTGAAACAGCTTTCAACCCCTGAGTTTCTCCCCTGCAGCTACTAAATAAATTCCTTTCAGCTCTATGTTTCTCACCATTATTTTTACTATGATCGAGACTATGTTGGCGAGGTCAATGCCCTGTTTTTAATGCCAGGATATAAAAAATATTTTCTATGCAAACTATGACCTTCATCAGATTAGGTCAGATTAGCTAGATCTCTATACGGTTTTGGGTATGGAGCTGGAAAATATTGGATTTTCTCTTTGATGTCCTGCATGCTTTAAGGTGAATTTTCTCTGTATTTTCCCCATAACTTCACTCTTTTTTTTGGTTAAACAGCCTTGTAATGCTGATATTTGATAAGTGGAGTTCTGTGCTCTCCCTTTCTACTTACACTTTTTAGCAGCTGGAAATAAAAATGCCCAAATAACTTGGTTGACAATCACAGTGTCACAGTATTGCTAAGGTTGGAAGAGACATCAAGGATCATCGAGTCTAACGTGTCACCACAGACCTCATGACTAGACCATGGCACCAAGTGCCACGTCCAATCTCCTCTTGAACACCTCCAGGGATGGTGATTCCACCACCTCCCCGGGCAGCACATTCCAATGACCAATGACTCTCTCAGTGAAGAACTTTCTCCTCACCTCGCGCCTAAACTTCCCCTGGCGCAGCTTGAGACTGTGTCCCCTTGTTCTGGTGCTGGTTGCCTGGGAGAAGAGACCAACCCCTTCCTGGCTACAACAACCTTTCAGGTAGCTGTAGAGGGCAATGAGGTCACCCCTGAGCCTCCTCTTCTCCAGGCTAACCAATCTCAGCTCCCTCAGCCTCTTCTCATAGGGCTTGTGCTCAAGGCCCCTCCCCATCTGTATAGTTGTACCTTGCCTGAAGAAACAAAGTTCTTAAAGACCTCAACACATAGCCCTAACTTCTAGCTTGTACCTTGAAATTGTGCGTATCAGACTGGAAAACATGTGAGCCTGAGGAATTAATGTGATGAAGACCTTGGGCATAGGTGCCAGTTGTCTAATATGGCTGTTCAGAACAAGGTTCCCGTGTGGACACTTGAGTTTTTCAGAGTGAGTTGACTCTGCTTTGAGGATACAAGTCATTACGCTTGGATAACAATTCAGACTACCATTTGAAATAATTGTGTTCCAGACAATTGCTTGCAGTAGAGAAAGTTAATTTATGATACCTGAAATGTTTTTAAAGAGGGAATAAGGCAGTTCAGTTTCTTCTGTCTAGTTAAGACCAATTATTGTCATCTTACCATAAAAAAAAGGGAATAAGGTAGTAGCTGATTCAGGGAGAAAGGAGGGTTTGGAGTACAGATCTTAGGTGTATAACTAAATTTTTTTAGTTGTTATAAACAGGACAAGAAACTAATTAAAACACACTCAACATATTACCTAATTCATATACACTTTTTCTTTAATTTCCTTCATGAAGAGAATTTAATTTCTCCCTGAAGAGAATCCTTACTGGTCAGTGCAAATGACAAAGTTCATCAAGCTCAGCAGTAAAGCACTTTGCAGTGGGTATTGGTGGCAATAATAAGAGAAGTTAGCTTAGTTGAATTTACAGAATTGTGTTTGCCTACACAGTGTTTCAACAGCTCTGCCTCTAATTTTAATTCTTGGTAATTTCATTGAGAAGTGTCACTGAGCAGAGCAGTGGAGTGAAGACAGAGGCTGGAAACCCACCTATGTGCTGTTGGGGCTGCCTGGCAATTGTGTTTTGCCTGTTCACTTCAAGTTATCAGGTGTAAATAACATATTGCCGGTGCTTCATTTAGAGTCTTTGATTTGTGAAGATAAAAAGCAGGATATGTGAAAACACTCAGGCTTCTGTGAGACTTCCAAGGAGAAGGTGACACTGCTGGAGGGGATGTATATGACATGGTGGTTCCTGAACCACCTGGATGCCTGTTGAGTGATGTAGTATATTGCTTGATGATAGAATAGAATAGAGTTGTGTAACTGTATGAAGGAGAACACAGAGTTTACTATTTGATGGCCATGATCTTTTGAATTAATCTAGTTTTGTCTCATGCAGATAGTTACTTTAAGAGGTTATTCAGTTTCACACCTGCTGAGAAGTCTTTTTTTATTTTATTTCATTTCTTCTTTTCTTTTGTTCCTTTAATCACCCATCCCTCATTGTTTGTCCAAGACGCCGTCAAAATAAACCTGAATAAACAGAACTGAATAAAAACAACAAATAAAGATAAACTGAATAAACAGAAGAATTCCTGTATGTTTCTGTCCTATCCCTGCCTATCCAGGCTCCATGTTGGAAAGAGGGCAATCTGTACCTTTGATTTGCAATGGGTTTGGAGAGGGATGAGGAAAGGAGGAATGGATGGGTTCGAGCTATCTTTTTTTTAAGATCCTTTAGCTGGGGCTTGCAAAACATAATGAACTGCCTTGTCATCTCTAATTATGGTTTGCAGTGAAAAGAATAATGTATATGCATGTGATTTGGATATGGTAATGTAATAAACCTTAAGGAAATTCCAGAGCATTTAATTTACTTTTATTTTTCTGTCTCCCAAGTCTTTCGGCACCACATTTAAAAATTACAACTTGCTGATACGACCTTGGCTTTAAAATACTGGATTTGATGGAAAAGCAAATACAGGTTGCTCAAGTGGGGTCTTTTGGTCTTCTGGGTGCAGTTCATCCCTCTGAACTTTAGCTAAGTGCTTTGACAGCTAGCTGAGACAAGATACTGACTCCTCACTGTTGTTAACAGAAAGAGAGAAAACCTGGCAGCTCTGAAAGCTGATTTCTTCCCACTTTACACTAACATGAATTGCCCTCTTGAGAGGTCTGTTTATCTCTGAACTATAGAGATTGCCAGTTTCTAAGGTAGTAATTTAAACTCAGAGGATGCCTCCCTTTTATGCTACAGTGACTGTTCTCTTCAGTTTTGATTTTAAGTTGTGTTAGAGCACATTAATAGCCTCCTTCATGCCCCAGCTTCTCATTTTTAGTCATTTGATTTTGCCAACTTGATCACCAAGGGAATAGCAGCAGCTTGTGCCTACCAAAAAACTAGCTGTGCCAAACCAGCAGAGACGATTAAATAATCTCCTGAAGTCTTGGGAGCTCAGCCAGTGCCTGGTTTCCGTTCTACAAGAAGACTTCCTTGTATTTTTCATCTTAAAGATCAGGATCACATGCTTGGTTAAGTATGGTGATCGATGATGCTGGTGACTTGAATCCTGTAGCATGTTAGGACCAGCTGTTGCACTGGATGCTTGTGATGCCATGCTTCTGAACTGTAGACACTTACAGATAGAAGGGGTTTTATGGCTCTTCAAGTCTCAATTATCTACTTAGCTTCCATCAAGGGCTCCATCTGGCCCAGTCTGGGGCACTGCTAAGTAGGGACGACTTGTTCTCAATTACTTTGATTTTAGTATCCCGCAGAAATGCTCAAGGAAGTGCACAAAGAAAACTTGCCAGGAATAGCAGCAATGGTGTCAGTATCACCTGTGTTAGAGGACAGGTCATACCTTGTCAGCACTGCCTGGTGACAGACTGGCTGCACTGCACTTACAGTGGTGGAAAAGCAAGGTTTGTGCAACATGTTTGGAGGCTCTGCTGTGTTTACTGTACGGTAACTGTTGCAGTTAAATCAGGCCTCCTGATGGCTGTTTCCAAGGAGGTAGAGTATATTGTCCAAGCCTCAAGGTGTGTTTTCCTTCCTCCTGCCTCTCCAGCTTTCAGCAGGATGGCTGTAGTACTTGCAACCCAAAAGGAAGATAGAGGTTTTGTCATCCTAGAAAAAAATCAGGATCATATTCCTGCAATGCTGGTCAATGCAGAGGGAAGCCAGAGGAGACAGTACTTTGCTTGAAGAGATCAGCATTTAAATATGAGCTGTGACAAGTCTCTGTCAATGGGAATAGAATAGGGATGGAAGGTGAGAATAATAGTGGAAAACAATAAGTAAGCAATTATGTAGACTTAGTTTTGTGTATTTTGCAGCCCTGACCTTCCTAAGTGGTTGATCATAGACAACAAATCAGTAAACAGACCTAATCTCTGCTCTTCTCCCTCTTAGGGTTACCAGCTGTGAAAGCCCTGTAGATTTTGTGGTAGAAGCAGACCAATTACACAAAGAGGTGTCCTTAAAAAGGCTATCTTCAGGGCATCATATGCAGAGAACACTAGGAAGAGATGATGTAAATCAAATGCTTGTTTGAGGCTGCTGAAGACCTGTAGAGTATTAAACATTGCATTATGCTGTAGAATATATAAGACAATAAATTAATATTTGTTTCTGATCTGATATTTTTGTATGTGATAGATGACTGAAGCATGAAGCATTAGTGAGGATGTTGTGTGAGTAGCTGGGGCTTTTTCTCAGTGCATGAGTAGGATGGTGAGCAGGGAGGCCTTAGTGGACCCAGGCAGTAGGGCATGTGTGTGTGCACAAACTTTCTTCCTGCTTGAGGAGCAACTGTTCAGTTTGGAGGGAAAAAAAAAAAGGAAAGCTTTTCTAAACATGCTACCCTGTGTCCAGAGGAGCTGGCTGCTGCTTCTCACAATGCAGATTCAGATGTTTGACTTCAGACAGTTCTATTTACAGTACAGGGGTAAGCTGAGACAGAGCCTGCGGAGCTGGGCCACCCAGTCCCTGTGTACTTACCCCTTCCTTCGTCACCTCTCCCCTGGGGAACTAAGAGGCCCTGGTGATGCAAGAAAATCTTAGGAGATTTTGGAAGTGGCTTTTAGTCAGAAGTGTAGGGCTGAGGTGGTAATACAGCTCATTTTCCTCTCATCCCTGTCAGAAATACCCTAGTCACAAATGCGGTGAGCTCATCTCTGAGCTTAATAGGCAGGTGTCAGCCACACACTCCCTATTGCATATTTAAAAACCCAATTGTTTCTGATCTGAAGAAGGAAATAGCAAGATCACTAGAGCGCCATAGGAGCTGGGGATGCATGGCTGAGAGAGGAGCTGTTTGTGGCCCACTGGGTTAGTCTTGCTGGAAGGTGAACTGCAGCTTATGTACCTGAGGTTTTCTGTTTGGTGGTTTTTTTTGTAGTTGTTTTTGTTTTCTTCTCCTGAAGAGCCTCTCAAGCTTTCTATCTTCTGAGCACAGCAGGCATCTGTGCGATTACTGCGGCATGATGCAAAGAGACGAGGGGAGGAAGCATCAACTGGGAGATCCTGGCAAACATCATTTAAACTGTTGGAGAAGTGCAGCAGATTGACTCCCCGGCCGTCACTGTCGCTAATGCTGCTTGTAGAGCTTGTCAGCATTCCAGCTTCACATTTTTATAACCATTTAATTACTGCCTGTATTGAATATTGCAGCTAACGCTCTGGAAGTGCAGTGTAGACTATAAGAATGTGGAGAACATCAAGGAGGCAGCCAGGCTGTAATGAGTTTGCTCATCCTATTAGGTAACATCTCTGTAACAGCCCCAATAACCATTCTGTTCTGTGTTTGGGGTTTGTTTTGTTGTTGATTTTGGGAGGTTTTAGGTTAGGATTCTTTGTCCTTCCTTAGACAAAGTTTTCTTTTCCATGAAATCCATGAAATGGAACGTGTCCAGAGAAGGGCCACAAGGATGATCAGAGGGCTGGAGCACCTCTCCTATGAGGACAGACTGAAGGAGTTGGGGCTGTTCAGTCTGCAGAAGAGAAGGCTCTGAGGTGACCTAATTGTGGCCTTCCAGTATCTGAAGGGGGCCTACAGGAAGGCTGGGGAAGGACTTCTCAGGATCTCAGGTAGTGACAGGACTAGGGGGAATGGAATGAAGCTGGAGGTGGGGAGATTCAGGCTGGATGTGAGGAGGAGGTTCTTCACCATGAGAGTGGTGAAACCCTGGAATGGGTTGTCCAGGGAGGTGGTTGAGGCCCCGTCCCTGGAGGTGTTTAAGCCCAGGCTGGATGAGGCTCTGAGCCTGATCTAGTGTGGGGTGTCCCTGCCCATGGCAGAGGGGTTGGAACTAGATGATCCTTGTGGTCCCTTCCAACCCTGAATGATACTATGATACTAAATCCATAATCCCTTTCTCAAAACATCATTTGAGATTTAATGTAATATATTGTTACATTTATTTTGTCTGTATTTTATTTCTACCATCCTCTGCATGACAGAGGGGTGGTAGAGGTGGGCCCTGCTATGGTCTGGCAATTGCACCTCCTTACTGCTTTGTCTGAGGCATCCCTTTACATGGAGGGGTTGGGTAGTGGTCCAGACCTTCTACCACAACTCAGTCCAATGGTGGGGAGTGCTGAGCTGCTGTAAAGTGGTCTGAAAATAATGATGTGTGGCAAATGCTCTGAATTCTGTAAAGAGATTTTATCAGAGAGGTAATATTTCTGTAATGGTAGGTAGTTAGAATTTCTGACATGAACATGTTGGCATCATTCACCATATTTCAACATGCAGCTCATAGGATTGCTTCTGCCCTTTCTGCTATGCTTTCCCATGGAGGCAGCTCTGCAAGCTGCCAAGCACCTGCCCTAGCGCAGAGTGCTGTCACCAGGATGAGAGGGGTTCTGGGGCCTGACAGCAGCTGCTGCTTCCTGTGTGCATGGAGCAAAGGGGGAGTGGGCAAGGGCAGTCAGGCCCAGCAGCCGTGGTTCTCTCTGCACCTCCATTTTGTCCTCCTTCCCCTTCTTCACAGCAGAGTTTGGAGGCTGCTGCTGTAGGAGAGAAATGGAAAAAGGAAAGGTGAGGTGTTTGGGACTGGGAAAGGAGAGGTTGGCACTGGCAGGTGTCAGTGAGAGAAGGATGTGCACAGCATGCCCCTGGGAGGGAGGCAGGGAAAGGGCTGGGGCAGATGCTGATGTGAAGGGTAGACTGCTGATAATTAGCTCCTGGCAGCAGTACAAATACAAGTTTGGGCCCAGGGGTTGAGGGGTAGGACCACTTTGATCAGGTAACAGCTTCTGGAGGAATGGGGTGTTAGAAGTCTCTAGCTGTATGACAACATCCTAGGACAAGTCATGTGTCAAGGAGATGCATAAATGTGTATATATTTGCAAAAGTCTCTCTATTGCCATATTGGATTTTGTGTATATAGTTGCTTTGTTGCTACTAAATTATTTTGTGAACATTTTCATTGAAAAGGGCTTGCTGGTCATTGATCTAACGATCACTGCTTACTAAGCCCAAACCCCCTAGGCCACAGAGTGTGAGTCAGGTCTGGTGGTTATGTGCAAAACTGAAGTGCAGGGATTGTGCTGTCAATCTGGAAGAATCTCATGAGTCTTCTAAGTCCTGCCACTGAAGGAGATGATGTTTTGGCCCTTTGGTAGGCTGAGACAGGGCAGTGCAAAATAAATGTGTGAAAAACAGCCTTGAGGAAGCTGAAGTAACCTAGGAAGCACTCTCATTTATTTGTGCATGCTTCTGAACTGCTCTGCCCTCTTTGCAGTAAACAGGCTTGTACATTCTTTATCATGCATTTAACCAAAGAGTTACAGAATAACCTTTTGTTAAACAAAGAGCAGTGTTCTGAGTTTCTAATTTCTTGTGCATAGTGGGCCATCATACACAAACTCAAGGAATACGTTTCTGACACTTCCTTTGGCAGACTGGTATAAATATCACTAGCATACCTCTGTCCCATTAGCTGGCTTAAAATTGTCTCCCAGCTCCCCCATCTTCTCTTCTTAAATGCAATAACTAACCAGGCTGATAGGTTTAGTGTTTTGCCTGTCACCAACTTTATTTCAGCCTCTTATGGTGCCAGCAAGGGAGCAACTGTAGAAATGGTCTTTAAATGGTTGGAGATGAGCACAGTATAAATATTGAATTGTTTACCAGCTTCTGACATTTGCTGAAATCTAGAGTTTCAAAGTTGTCCTTTGAAAACTGGAGCACAAACCTACTATGGCAATAAGCCCAAAGGTCAGCTAGCTTACTTGTGTGAGTGATCTCTTCAGAGATACATCAATAGTATTCTGACGGCCTTTGGTGTGCAAGATGAGAGGAGAGTTGCTGTGACTGTGGGGACACAGACAGGTTGGTGTTTGTCATCTCTGCGTGGCCCTGTACAGTTGAAGTAAAAACTTTTTCCCCGTGGTTCCACTGGGGAAATATCTTGGTAAACTTGGTGAACATCTATTCATGCAGCTGCCTGCCAGCATTAGTTTTTCTCCTGCTTCCCATTCTTTCCCTCTTTATAGTATTTACCTTTCCATCTTTGACCACTGGACCTAAGCTCAGAAGCTCTTTGAGGCAGAAATTGGACTTTTGTTTTCTGTGCCCATCACTGCCACTGTATTAAGAAAAAAAAGAAAGAAAAAAAAGAAAGAGAAAAAAAAAAACCAAAAACCCAAGAGACAAAAGCAGCAGCACTGATACCATCTGATTGTGCTCTCTGCAAGTAGCAAGATAGACCTGTCCTTGAATTAAATAAAGCAAACAAGCCTCAAGCAGATGGTTATCCCTGTTGTGTATCCCCAAGCCTCTCTAAAAGCGTAGATGATCTGGTTGGGAGAGCTAGGCTTTCAGCTCCTCTTTTCAATGGTACTCCCACACTGGAGCATAAAGAAAACCAGTTATGTTAATTGGCAAGAATGCACAGACACCATCCTTTGCTTTCAGTCTGCTTTTGCCTCACAAGCTTGTTTACTGTTGCAACAGAATTATTCACAGGACTTTCAGGACATACAGGGAGGAGTTTTGTTCCTTTTTGTGGGAATTGACCTGAACACGTGAGGCCATGCTAGCAAGTTGTGAGGTTCAGCAGAACTCCATTTATCCTGCACACATTTTCAGGACTTTTCTTTGCATTACATGTGCTTCAAATCCAGTCCCCCTGTCCTTACAGGCTCTGGTTAGCAGCCTTGTCTGGCTACCTGCTGTCCTTGCATCAGACAAATGCTCCTGTATCTTTGTCTGTATCTAATCTATCAGCAGAATTCAAGCAACAGCCCTAGTGCAAAACACTCCTATGTCTGAGGTGGTGCTGAAATTTAAGGTCTTGATGGAATACCTCCATGGGAAAGAGCAGTGATAACACCACAGAAAATTTTTGCTGCTATTAATTGTAAAGGCATCCTAGCAACTGTATCACCCTACTTGTATTTCTTTTTCTTCCTCATTTTTTCCCCAGTGTTTTTACAAACAGCACCTGCTACAGCTGTCTCCTTTACAGAGGAATACAATAGAACTGTAACAACACTGAGAGATTATATGCATGATTTTTACTGTATGCTCTTCTGCCTGCTTATTTCCTTGTCATGTCCCTATTGTCTCTTAACTTGTACTTGATTCCTAAGCTCTTTGGGAGGGGACCAGCTTTTTGTCTGTTTGCACAGTATCTGAGCCATCATGCCCTGCTTCTTCACTAATCCTGTTAATAAGTGCCCCAGTAGTAAAAATGGCAAATAAATTCGAGGTGCAAACAAATGAATGTTCTTCTCATCAATTAAGCAAGTGGTTTTCTCTGTGGTGTTTTGAACTGGAGCTGCATTTTCATTGCAGCCCTTTGAAGCTCATCTGGGAATTGCCAGTTTCTTTTTCAGCCTGTGTTATCAGCCTCCTTTACTAGTTGACCAAAAAGTACTTGGCAGGCAGTTTGCAGGCTCTGAAAAACAATAAGTTGTACTTTTTTAACCTGGCCGTGACCTAACCTGGAACAGTCAAAACTGGCATTTGACAAAGTGAGCAAACGTGTTTTGATATGCCAAGTAAACTGCACTGGCTGTTCAGCAGCAGCTCAGAGTAACCTGCGTCTGTATTGTCCTACAGGGAGATGGGGGGACCGTGCTCGCCCTGGGATTGCCATGGTACCAGGCAAGTCTCAGTAATACTCTGTAATAGGACTTGAATGAAGCAGGGAATTACTTTGCCCTTAAATCGAAGATTAATGTGATTTTTTTTTTTTCTGGGACAGAAAACATTGCTTGTTTTCTGGAAGGATAAAGTGTCCACTGAAACAGGATTATATTTACATTATTATTGCAGGGTGATCTGTGAAATAGGCTTTCTGTACCACAGTAAAGAGCCGTGACCCCTCACAGAGTTATCTTTTAAGCTGCATGCTAAACCCACGGGGGCTTATGGCTCAAAGCTAATGGGGATTTAACTTCTCACTGAAAGGAATTTGAAGCCTAACCCTATTTAGATGCTCTTTGCTCTTATTGATTAAATGCTCAGTCCACTGCAAGAAACCTAATGGAACCATAACTATATGAATTTTCCATCTGACAAAGTGGATGCCAGGGGACACTTCCATGCAGTGTTTATTAGAAAAGGAGTTTCATCTTAAAAAGATATTTTAAATCAGCATGTCATTTCAAAGCACTATTTTGTTTGTAGAGAAATAAACTAGTTTGAGTGAGAGAGCCTTTTTCAGAGCACCCCACAAAAACCTTAGTTTCTGAATTTAGGATTTTTATGGGCATTTTCACTGCTTCCCTTGCTCCCTGTGTTCACTAATTCATTTCTGAAATCCTCTCTGCAGAACAGTTTTAAATGATGCTATATAAGAACAATGAACCTAAAACAAACAAACAAAAAACCAAAACAACAAATGAGCAAACAATCAAAAAACCCAAACAGCAAAACAAAACCCCAATCAATCAAAAACCTCTTCCTTTCAACCCCACATTGCAATATACATTGGATTTCAGGATGACCTGATGGAGTCATCAGGGATCATTGGCATTTTTTAAGATGTATGATGAGAATAGAAGTGCTGTCATCTTGGTAGGGGGCTTTGAGCTGCAAAGAGCAGCACATGATGCCATGGTCCTATGGTAGCACTCTTGGGTTGCAGTCATGGTCTCTGCATGCTGCATTTCTGAGAATCTTCTGTGCTCAAAGTGCTGTTGCTTTCTGAATACCTTGTTGCCAGTGCTAATGACTAGTGTACTCATTCTTTAATTGTTGTATTGTGGTGTTAGGGTTTTGGTGGCTTACTCTGAGAAAAAGAGTAATCCCTGGGAGAAAATTCCACCATTCATATGGAAGCCCGAGTACTGTGGCACAAGGATGTGGCTTTAATGTTTCATTGGAGGTTTTCAGGAGGAGACTTGATGGGGTTCTTGGTGCCATGGGTTAGTTGTTTAGGTGGGTTGGATTGCTTGATGGGTTGGACACGATGATCTTGAAGGTCTATTCCAATCTGGTTTATTCTATGTAATTCTATGTAATTACCCTTCTCTTTTCATGGCCCTTACTGGATGTACAGCTCTGCTGGTTGAAATACAGGGAGTGGATGTGAGGTCTCATCTTCTTTCCAGTGCCTCAGCAAGCAATCTGTCTACTTCAGGTGATTTTCTCCTAGCCTGTAGACCATCAAGAAGACAGGTGTAGAGCCAAACGTCATTTCAGGTCTGCAACTCACCTGCTGGGTCATCTCACAAATGTCTTTAGGTAGAAAAGAGGCAGTTTGAGATTGTACTTGGACTTCAGAACCAGAAAAAGTTGGTCTTAGGTTATCATTATGCCACTCTGAAATAAAAATAAGGTTATGCCCACCTCTGATCAGGAATAGTCATCCCAGTTCTCCATGATGGATTTAGGGGCCCCTTTGGATTCGTGGTTTGGTTGGGGGTTGGGTTTTGTAGCTGGTGGGGTTTGTTTGTTTGTTTGTTAGTTCTATAGAAGTCTTAAGTCTACTACACAGGTTTTCTTTTGTCCTGTCAGAGGAGCTGTTATTCTTCTCCCATTGAAATGGGAGTGGCATGGCAGCCTGGAGATGGTAGCTTTTGATGGAGTGAAGTGGTTCCTATGTGCTCACAGTGTAGAACTGACTGGATGCCTCTCCAAATTTACCAGTTTGTTATTCCCATTTTAAATGAGAAAAAGAGAGACACTCATGGGCATTCACAGGACTTTTCAGTCCAAGTCTCTGAACTTCACTTATCTATATGAATACAGTATTTAGTATTTCTAATCACTTGAGTGTTCTGGATGTGACCATTGAGCTTTTCCTGTTGGTAAGGGTGCACGCTAAAGGATTCCCCCAAAAGAAGAACTTTTGTGGTGATCTGATGCACAGCCAAGGGAGATACAGCAAGTTTGTAGCTGAATGAGTACCCTGAGTTTGTTCATTTTCAAAGCTCTTGGTGTTGTCTGGTGAAGAATGAAAACGATGGACCTTGACATTTTGCAAGAGATTGCAGCTCTGCTCTTCAAAATAAATTCTGGGGATCTTGGAAGATCTTCAAGGGCTTCCCATAGGGAGAAGACCACAGGCATTGTGAATCTGGTTTTCATTGTCACTGGGATCCCTTTGGGTTGTTTAAAAAGGAAAAGTGTAAAGGGATAGAAATTAAGGTTAGTTCTGAAAACTCTGACTTACTGCATGACTTTGAAGAAGGCATTTTAACTTGCCTGTGTCAGTTTATCCATCTGTAAAACATGTACACAGCATAATAATTTCCTGCAGTGAGTGCCATTTTCAGTCTATCCTGTACTACTTAATGATTTGTGTGACTGCTGAAATAACAGCATGCTCTAAAACTGTAATACCCTTATGTATTTTTCACATAACCACTAGTGGTTGAAATATTTGTTCTGACACTTGAGATTACTCATGTAAATAGAAAAATTATAGCATGCTGGTGATGCCAGACACCTTGAATTCCATCTGAGCATGTGGGTAATTGGAGAGAGATCTATAAATACTAACGGGGGGGGAACAACAACCATAAGCAGCACATAAGGAATTCTGATTTGGTTTATTCCTGAGACTGAGATAAAAGATTTAAAAATACAATGTGTCAGTATCAGGTAGGAAATGGTCATTAGGGACAGGAGTGCTGCAGGTCCACTGAAGAAATGTGGTTTGCTCCATTTTCCTGCTTTGTGGAGCCACATTTTTTCTGTTGTACTTTGAGTAGAGTTACAGGGAGTATGATGACCTAGTCCTGGTATCATGTGACTAAAACCTCTTTTATAGTATTTTTTTTTTTCCTGTGAAGCATTCAGCCTTGAAGTCAAGAGAAGCTCCAGCCTGATTATCAGTGAGTGACTCACAGGTCCACAATGCTTTTTCTCAAACTGTGACTGCTAATTTCCATGTTCAGCTCCCAAATTGCCCGTTTCAGATGTTTTCCACTGGCATTATGAGAGATTTGTGTACTTCTAATTGCAGAGTTCGTAGTGTCACAAAACAATGTGGCAAATGAGCTGTTTCACATTTTGTACATGAAAATGTAAGTTATATAGCTACTGCTTGCAGGTTTCAATTTTGAGTTTATTAGGTTAAGTGACAGTTCTGCAATGTAGTTGCTCCTCCTCCACTGATTAGTGTTTCTTTTGTGTACAGGCTCCTTAAGATAGCATCGGTGTCTCCTAGATAAAGCTGTAAGCATCTCCTTTTTAACCAAACATTGTACTTGTGGGATTGACAGACTATTTACAAGGTAAAATTGGGTTTCATGTTAAGAATAGAATAATAGAATAATAAATCAGGTTGGAAGAGACCTTCAAGATCATCGCGTCCAACCCATCAACCAATCCAACCCACCTAAACAACTAAACCATGGCACCAAGCACCCCATCCAGTCTCCTGCTGAACACCTCCAATGACGGCGACTCCACCACCTCCCCAGGCAGCCCATTCCAATGGGCAGTCACTCTCTCTGTATAGAACTTCTTCCTAACATCCAATCTAAACCTCCCCTGGCGCAGCCTGAGACCGTGTCCTCTTGTTCTGGTACTGGCTGCCTGGGAGAAGAGACCATCATCTGCCTGTCTACAATTTCCCTTCAGGTAGTTGTAGAGAGCAATAAGGTCACCCCTGAGCCTCCTCCTCTCCAGGCTAAGCAACCCCAGCTCCCTCAGTCTCTCCTCATAGAGCTTAGGTTCCAAATCCCTCACCAACTTCGTTGCCCTTTTCTGGACTCAGTCCAGCAAGTCAACCTCCTTCCTAAACTGAGGGGCCCAGAACTGGACTCAGTACTCAAGGTGTGGCCTAACCAGTTCTGAGTACAGGGGCAGAAGAAGAGAGAGAGATGTCTGCATTTATTTTGGGGAAGTATGTTAACTTTTTGGAAGACTGTTAGTTTATGGGACCTTACCACTAGAATTCCTACATTTATCTTTAGCAACATACTGAAAGCTGAAACTGAACACAGTCCATTAACTGAAACACAAACTATGAAATTTAAAATAAATTAAATCACTTGAAGGAAACTGTACCACATTCGTTGTCATAGGTATGAGTAACGGGGATTATAATGGAAAGTCTTGCTCAATGGCAAGTGTAAAGAGTCTGTCTTTATTAATAAGTTGACAGTTAGAGATTATTATGTCCTGTGTTGCTGACAACATGTAACTGCTTTTGATCATTCTGTCAGCTCAAGTGCTAGTAAATGTCACACCTTGAACCAGACCAGTCATCCAGCCTCAGGTGATTCTGTGTGACACAGTTTTGTGTCTGTTTAGTTTCCATTCATCTATTTTGAACAGAAACACAAAAATCTCACCCCAGCATTGAAACTAGTTCTGTTTCCTTGAACGTGCATGCTGGTAGCCTCAAACATAGCCTTTATTATTAGAGCTCAGTAACATAACTGACAAAGGAGCTGAAGGGTTGGTCAGTGATAACCAGCTTGGGTGGGAAATGCTGATTGCAAGGGAAGCTTTCAGCCTGCCTAATATAGACTGGATGGACTAAGCTGTGTGCTTCGTTCATGCTTTCTCTATGTAGAGTGTAGAACTGTGGCTTTGTGGAGGAATGGAAATAGATTAATACTTACTAGGTTTTGCAGTTGACAAAATTGTTATGTTGCATAAGATCAGAAGATATTCAGTCCCTGGAAACCTTCACACTGAGGAAACTGAGAAAGGGTTGAAGAAGTGTTTACTCAAAGGGGAACATCAGGCCTAGGGAATCAGTAGCTGAATCAGCCCACACCATAGGCAAGGTCTCAGGGAAGGTAAACTGAGGAAAAAATAACACTGTGAAAAATTTTTGGTGGTACACAGAAACATAAGATGGCCCTGGAATGTTACCTCCAGCTCCACAAATGCTGAAATCATAGTGGCTCCTGCCAAGTCTCACTGCTGAACTTCCTCCAACATTTTCTTGACTTCTAGAAGATTGTTACTGAGACCTGCTGTGGACAGCACAGTGTAGCTGGTCACCGGGCCCTGTTTGGGTTATCAAAACCATCACCTTTCACAGACCGTAACCCTGCATGGCTTCCTGAGAGCAGCCCATTTTCTCCCATTTAATGGGGGCCTGGACAACCACATCCCTCAGTCTCCTGTCTGGAATGCAATTCTTAACTCATTGACAGAAATTCTCTTAAGCAAGGAAAATTGCTGATTGCAAGGTGCTTTCATTTTTTGAGTGCAAGCTTGGATGGTGCTTATAGCAGTGCTTAACATTGTTCCACATGTTTTATAAAAGCAGCTGCTAATGTAAAGGAACACTGTGAGGTGATCCTTGTATTTTTTAAATGCAGTTGTTTCTCTTTTTCTCCACCCAGACCGTTTGTAGCCCACTGAAAGCTTGAACTTGAAGCTTGGTTGCTTATCAGCAGCCTTTTGACACCGATTCCTAATGCCTTCCCTTCAGGCAAATGTTGTCTTAAAGGTGTGTTTGTCTCCTGGATCTTTCTGAAGTTATTCTTTTAAAACATTCATTTACATCTTCCACATAAAAAAAATGCATACATTGAATGTCTATGCAAATAGTCCCTTATAATTTAGATCCAAGCTTGTGTCTTTAAACGTTGCTCTAGAAGAAGCAAACACTGAATTCAGGTGAATTAATTTTAAAACTGGGAAAGGTAAATTCAGCTTAGTCTCGCTACAGTGTGAGAAATGGCCAAAACATGTAGGGGATTTGTATTCTCACAAGATGTTTATTTTAACTAATTTATATTATCTCCCAGAGGTGAAGATCTGATGCTCTTGGCAGATCAAGATGTTTACTATTTCAAATACCTTTCAGCATGAGGGAAAGCAGGTGATGCTAATGGATGTTACTTGTCTGAACGTAGTAACAGATGTTTCTGTAGGAAATGGAGTGGAAACACTCACAAGCAGGACTGTTGTCTGGGGTTTGGTGTATGGCCACATTTAAAGTCATGCAATAACAGGTCTTCATAAATGATCTAATTCATCAACTCTTTTCCTCAAGTATTTGGGTCTTAGTTCCAATGATGGCACCTGCAGATTCTCATCTCATTTTCATACCTGTGTCTTCACTGTAGTGCATGAAGTTTGCTTCAGTTCAGTGGAAATTTGATCTCCTACATAAAACCTATCAGGCGAATTCTAGTATTATGATACTGAATTAACTTTAATATGGTAGATCTTTCTCCAGCTCTGTTAACCTCAGTTCCATTGACTTCAGTGTACAAGACTTGGCATTTATATTGGCATTGCTTGGGCACAGTTCATAAATTTTGTGGCTAGCTTCTTTTGGTTACATCTAGCTTTGAAGTCATTTGGGGCATTAGGCTTTGTGTTTTACCAAAACTGCTAGACTGCAGATCCTGTCTTTTAACATTTCACCAAGCAAAATGACACAACAATGATGACTTGCTTTATTTTGTTTGGTTGGTTTTTTTCCCTCCTCTCCTTGGGAGAGTATCATTTCAGCAGCTGTTAGGTTGCTCCGAGCTGATAACTTGGACTTGCAGTGGTACTAACTACAGCCTCAGAAGTGTTTGTCTTAATTTGTTTCCTCCTTTCCAGATGGGAGCTGTGTACCTGCTGTTGGGGCGTCTCCATTATCAGCTTTTCTCAAACTAACCAATAATCATTTTTGCAAGAGAAGTTTTTGTATGCCATGCCACCTGCAGTACTCTTGGAGATAGTCTGGTGTACTCACTTCAGCACAGATGAGTCAGACTGCATCTTAATACTGAATGAGCTGATAAATACAATTATCTCATCATGTTCACTTCGTGGGCATGAGTGATTCCAAAGGTTGATCCTTACAAGCAGTCTTAAAGCATCTTAAGTATGTTGGAGGACTTACCTAGCTCCTCTTCTTGGGGCTGTTTTTCACCATGGCACAAACAAGACCAGATAACAATGGATTTATGGGAACTTTGGAAAAGCTTTTTTTTTTGGTTATAGATATCAGTAACATTAACTCATCCTTTGAAAACAGGAATCAAGAGATTTCTGAGTGATGTTTTCTTACTTAGCTTTGGTAGCTGTCTCTGAGTACTTACTTAGGAGAGAATGCATGCATAAAGAGGAGACTCTGCTTTTCCCCTGCAAAGGGGAATTCCTTGATCATCTTTCTTTGAGCAGTTAGGGCGTGTTGTTCCTTTTGATCTCATACTGTAAATGTACACATCCTGTCCTCATTCCTACAGTAACAAAAGAGCTTTGCTCCAGAGTACTGGCTTCTCTTCAGTGGTCTTTGTCTTCCCTCCTAGGAAACAGTTTGAATGTGTCAGAAGAGTCCTAGTTCCTCAGAACTGTGTCTGGCCAAGAACCTGACCAAGTTGGTCTGTAGTATTTCTCTCATTTAAAGCCTGCTTCTTCCTCCCCCTCAAAGTCATCTGTGAACAGTACAAAGGATTAATTGTGGAGAGTTGGGACTTGGCAGAAGTGTGTATAAATTAAGTGTTGTTTTCAAAGCTACATTGCCTGTCTTGCAGATCAAAAAAATAAAGGCAAAACATTTCAGTGTGGATCGATGGATTAACTCATTTGATTGCCACTTCCCTTCCTCTTCTCTTTATTTTTGTGGGGAGGGATGTTCTGGAGGTCAGAATTTTAATTGCTTGACCACAGTTTCTGATTAGAGGTGCACCAAAAGGCTATGGGTCATTAATTATGACTGAGTACAAGGATCTCTGTGGTTGAGATACAGCATCAGATGGATGAGTTTAAACAACTTGCAACAAAAATTATAGTATATCAGAAAAATGATTTCTGATCATGAAACCATGAGATATTTTGTTTTTCAGTCCCTGCATGTAGGCTTCCTTGTTTGCAGAGTGCATTCTGGTGGTCTTAAAGTAGCATTTTTTAAGGAATATCTATTTCATGTTTGTATATATCTATTGTGAGCATTCTGAAGGCATAAATATCTATATACCTGTCCATAGATTAGTTATTCAGTATTCAGAGTTGTTATACAATGGCATGCCTTATTTAATTTTACTAAATGTTTGGGGATTTTAATCCATTAGGCATTTCTGTTGGCAATATATGAACCCACTGTTCTCTGAATGCATTTTCTGTCAGTACCTGAATTTGTATTACTGTATCTGCAAGGATATCTAGCTCTTGAGTGTAATGGTCTGAGAACAGAGTATTATCCACATTATTACCGTAATGTCCAACAGTCTGTATCACATTTTTTTCTGGTTTTAAAACTGATGATGGAAGTGGATTGTATAACTTCAGTTATACATTAACACTGCTGCATTCAAGATTCTCAGATAGTGCAGTGTGAAATATAACACAAGCCCTATGAGGAGAGGCTGAGGGAGCTGGGGTTGCTTAGCCTGGAGAGGAGGAGACTCAGGGGTGACCTTATTGCTCTCTACAACTACCTGAAGGGGGGTTGTAGACAGGTGGATGTTGGTCTCTTCTCCCAGGCAGCCAGCACCAGAACAAGTGGTGCACTAGGCTGCACCAGGGGAGGTTTAGATTGGATGTTAGGAAGAAGTTCTATACAGAGAGAGTGATTGCCCATTGGAATGGGCTGCCCGGGGAGGTGGTGGAGTCACCATCATTGGAGGTGTTCAGGAGGAGACTTGATGGGGTGCTTGGTGCCATGGTTTAGTTGTTTAGGTGGGTTGGATTGGTTGATGGGTTGGACACAATGATCTTGAGGGTCCATTCCATTCCATTCCATTCCATTCCATTCCATTCCATTCCATTCCATTCCATTCCATTCCATAAATATTCCTATAATACATACTGATACAAACTTGTTTTCTGCTTGGTGGATTAAGAGCTGGTTAATGGACTTACTGCAGAATGTAGACATGTGTGGTGACCATAAATTGGTGTGTGTGTAGTAGGAATTGGTGTGTGTGTTACTGCTCTTTTGGTATAAGACAGAGCATTCTGCAGCTTTTGCATCCAGAGTTTAGAGGTAGATAGGAAATAATTGCTGATAAAAGTTTAGAGGTAGATAGGAAATAATTGCTGATAAAAGTTATTAATCATATAAACAGTTTGTACCTTAACTAAATTTATGTGTTGGACTTTGTATATGGGCATGAAATCATGGATGTTGATGGGGCAAAAGGGAAAGAGTGGCTCTGGAATTTAAATAATACAGAAAAGTATAAAAATGGATCAGGTTCTGCCACCTGATCCACTCCTGTATTCCATTTGTTCATCTCTGTGTATCTGTTTGGGGTCTTTTAAAATGTGAAACACATTTTAATATGCAAGAGCCATAAAATCTGGTTTGTAAAACGCAGCAGAACTTAGCCTGGATCTATAAGGATGTGCTTGTATTTAGTGGGAAGTAGGAATTTGTAGAAAACTACTGAAGTCCGTTTGACAGAAACCCCTTTATTAATTTTAGTTTTTAATCCACCTATAGAATTTTGTAGGAAGATGGCAGCCAGCAGTTTACCCACTATATGAATAGTCTCTATTCATGGAAGTCTATGGGGCTGAGCATCCATCTCCTCTTCAGAGTCAGTAGAAAGTAGCTGTCTGGGAGTTCAGAAGTTGGCAGGAGTTTTCATAGGACATTTTTCCTCAAGGTGGTATTCATAGGACGTTTTTCCTTAAGGTAATTTTTTTGGCTCTGGCCATGTTTAAGACACTGTGGAAAGAGGATTTTGTTTCTGCTCTCTCCTCCTGCTTCTGCTTCCCTTTTCACAGGAGTTTCTGAAGCAGTGCAGCTGCCTGCCACGAATCCACTGGTGCATTACATGGAAACTTGGCTTCTTGGCGCATGGAAGGGACAGCTCTTTCCTGCTGCACCCGTCTCTGGGGAATTAAATTCACATTCTCTGTTGCTACTCAGGTTTACAGCCAAATTTTTCGCTTTAGTTTCCTTCCCCTCCCTGCCCCTCTCTCCTTTCCTTAATTAAAAGATGCTCAGGTCTAATATAGCCCCAGCTGAAAAAGGATGAAAATAGCACAGATTAAAGAGCTACACTATTGAGACCTGGACCTTTATTTAGCATCACATTGCTGGCATGTCACTGTAGCAGAGTTCAAAAGCTGCTTTGATTACTTTCCTCAACAGATTCATTGATAATCTCTAATTTTAAAAGCAGCAAAGTTTTGTTTGCAGTCAAATAAGATTTTAGGAGCTTCAGCTGGTTTTCCCATCTAAGTTGATGACAAACTCGTATTTGTTTATTGTACAGATTCACCACATCTGTATGTGTTCAGTCCCTCTGTTTCCCAAAAGCATTGAGCACATCCAGCTGAGATACTGACTGCTAAAACCCATACCTGTATGACACTGGCTGAGACTGCTTATTTTCAGGACCTTGGAAAATCAGGTTATTTATGGAGCACCCAAGGATGAGCATTGCCTTTGAGATTTGATGAGACAAGTTTTCAGATGATGCACCCCAGATAGATGTCTACAAAAACTGAACAAAAATTCATCTCAACACCTTTTGCCATAAATGGTTTCTGGAAGCCTGGCAAAATTTTGTGCCAGCACTTCTCAGAGCAGGGGACAATGAATTAAAAAAAATTACTTAGAATAGTATGGGGCCAAAGAAAGCAAACCAACAGTGTTGGGTAGGACAGCATTTGATCCTTCTCACAGAGGAATATTGTATAAAACACACAACAGTGATAATTGAAATGAGCAAGTTTATATCACATCCTGGTCTCCAAACTGGTGACACATGGGTTTGATGGGTGGACCACTAGATGGATAAGGAACTGGCTTGATGGCCGCACCCAAAGAGTGGCTGTCAATGGCTCCATGTCCCAGTGGAGGCCAGTGACAAGCGGAGTCCCTCAGGGATCAGTCCTGGGACCTGTCTTATTCAACATCTTTGTGGGGGACATGGACAGTGGCATTGAGTGCACCCTCAGCAAGTTTGCTGATGACACCAAGCTGTGTGGTGCAGCAGACACGCTGGAGGGAAGGGAGGCCATCCAGAGGGACCTTGACAGGCTGGAGAGGTGGGCACAGGCCAACCTCATGAAGTTCAGTAAGAGCAAGTGCAGGGTCCTGCATCTGGGTCGAGGCAATCCCAGGCACAAATCCAGGCTGGGCAGTGACTGGCTGGAAAGTAGCCCTGAAGAGAGAGACTTGGGGGTGCTGGTGGACAAAAAGCTCAACATGAGCTCTCAGTGTGCACTTGCAGCCCGCAAAGCCAATCAGATCCTGGGCTGCATCAGGAGAAGTGTGGCTAGCAGGTCGAGGGAGGTGATCCTCCCCCTCTACTCAGCCCTGGTGAGACCCCACCTGGAGTACTGTGTCCAGTTCTGGAGTCCCTATTACAAGAGGGATGTGGAGGTGCTGGAATGTGTCCAGAGAAGGGCCACAAGGATGATCAGAGGGCTGGAGCACCTCTCCTAGGAGGACAGACTGAAGGAGTTGGGGCTGTTCAGTCTGCAGAAGAGAAGGCTCCCAGGTGACCTAATTGTCGCCTTCCAGTATCTGAAAGGGGCCTACAGGAAGGCTGGGGAAGGACTTCTCAGGATCTCAGGTAGTGATAGGACTAGGGGGAATGGAATGAAGCTGGAGGTGGGGAGATTCAGGCTAGATGTGAGGAGGAGGTTCTTCACCATGAGAGTGGTGAAACCCTGGAATGCGTTGTCCAGGGAGGTGGTCGAGGCCCCGTCCCTGGGGGTGTTTAAGAGCAGGCTGGATGAGGCTCTGTCCAGCCTGATGTAGTGTGGGGTGTCCCTGCCCACGGCAGGGGGGTTGGAACTAGATGATCCTTGTGGTCCCTTCCAACCCTGAATGAAACTATGAAACTATAAAAGGGAGAGAGAGCAATGGCAAGATGTAAATAGAGGTATCTTAGAGAAAAGATGGCAATAAGTGCTCAGAGCCTGGACTTCAGTTTTGCACAGATCTCTCTCTTGGTAAAGCTGTTATGGAATGTCTTGAAAATAGTGTTGCTGAAATTCCATTATCTGTGGCTTCAACAGAAACACTGCTGTTCTCCACTACTCTGAATACTTCCCTTGCTTTCACTTTGAATTTAAAGCTTCAGTCTGCTTTCCCTAATTTAACCTCCTTCACCACAATGCCCTTCTGTAATTACCCATCTCTTTGTTATTCAATCATTCCCAGCCTCTTCAGCCGAGCTGACACTATAATCTGCACCGTTTCCTTGGAATCTTTTCTCACAGCATTTTAATAACTTCCCAAATAAGTTCACGTTGCTCCTGCCCTTTTGGCTCATGTCGTTGCTATTTGAGTCATGGGTACAATCAAGTGGTAACAGCCAGTTAGGCAGCCACAGCTGTGTACATTGGATAGATACCTTTAACTGGGGTGCTTGAATGTGAGGCCTTTTCGTGCCTGAGCTTTGTCAGCTTTATGAAGGAGGTGGCTGTGCCTAGCAGATTTGACAAGCACGTGGAAAGCAAAAGCGGTCTTCAGCCGCCAAAAGAATTCAAAAACAGGGAAACTGTTGCAAAATTTGCCTGCACAAAGAGGGGACTATGAAGTATGAGTGTAAAAGAAGTGCTGATTTTTTTTCCCCATACATTATGATCATTTGAGAACCCTGTGTTTGCTTTTCCTATCCATAATGGGGGAAAACATTGGAAGAGGCAGAGAAGAGATCTAATCTGATACCTCCACTCTCAAAAAAAGCTTAAACTCAATTTTCTTTCCCCAAGAGAAGGCTAAGAGTTTGATTGTTTTTTGTTTACTCCATATGTACAAGTAGATCAGCTAAAGTGCTTCCCAGCAAGCGGAAATAGCTGTTCAGATCAGTGGCAGAACACTGATAAGCAGGAACTTGAAGTGAGAACCTGAGTGAATTTGCAGCACTGGGAGTGTCACTGGAACATTTTAGATAGGAGAATAGTACATTCATTGTCACTTGGTCAAATGTCTTCATTAAAAACTTCCCTATACCTCAGCCAGCTCATGGCTTCTGTATAGGGGAATGTGCATGAGAGCTTAGAGCCTGTTGACTGGAGGTTGGATGGCTCAGCTCATGGCTTCTGTATAGAGGAATGTGCATAAGAACTTAGAGCCTGTTGACTGGAGGTTGGATGGCTCTGCTGGCCTTACATTAGCTGTATGTTCACATTTTGCCTATTCCATTCTTTTCCTTTTTTTCACTCATTACACCAAACTGAGATTGGCAGCAGTCGGATCTGCAGAGTAATTGGCCATTGGAATGGGTTGCCCAGGGAGTTGGTGGAGTCATCATCACTGGAGGTGTTTAGTAAGAGACTGGATGGGGTGCTTGGTGCCATGGTCTAGTTGATTAGATAGTGTTGGATGATAGGTTGGACTCAATGATCTCAAAGGTCTTTTCCAACCTGGTCTGGTCTATTCTATTCTATTCTATTCTATTCTATTCTATTCTATTCTATTCTATTCTATTCTAGCCAGCCTGTTCTAGTGTGAGGTGTCCCTGCCCATGGCAGGGGGGGTGGAACTAGATGATCCTTGTGGTCCCTTCCAACCCTGACTGATTCTATGATTCTATTCTATTCTATTCGCACAGCTTCCAATGCCATGAAGCTGGATGAGTGGAACATTGCTGAAGGTTGTTTGGACCAGTTCAAAGAACTACTAAATATCCATTAGTTTCTTGCTTTCCATTTTAATTCTTCTGTTTTCTTTTCTTTTTTTTTTCCATAGTGAAGTACATGAGAGAAGCAACACCCTACGTGAAGAAAGGCTCTCCTGTTTCAGAAATCGGGTGGGAGACGCCGCCTCCCGAATCTCCCCGCTTGGGCTGCACCTCAGCCGACCCTCTGTCTCAGCTTTCACTCTCCATCCACAGAGACAGGAAGACAATACCACTGAAGATGTGCTATGTGACACGCAACATGACAGTGTCAGACCCTGAGAACAGGTGAGTGGGGGGAGGGTGCCTGGGGCTGGCGTTTTGCCTTTGTATTGAATTGTCGTTGACCTTTCTAGTGTTGGGGTTGGTGCGCAACAGGGTCTGGCAACGAGTTGGCACTAGGCTCTGGCAAAGGGTAACCAAGCACTGTTTTGGGATGGATGGTAGTGTCTGAGCCACGTGGTGCTGGGTTGAGCTTTTGGGTCATGCTAGAGAAACTCTCAATGCAGTAACACAACATTTTTGTTGGAATCTCAGGGCCTTGTTTTCATCCTGATTAAGTGTCTGCTTTTGAAGGAAAAGACGCTGTACACACTAATTGGTTACATCTTCCAGGCTGGCTTAATCTAATTCCACTAAGTTGCATTTTCTTTTCTTTTTAAAATGGCTCTTATTTTTTAAATGGCCTGTTTTGTCCATTCAGTTCTGGGCATTAAAGTCAGGGATAGAAAAAAAGTTATACTTACAAGACATTAATGGGGAATTTCTGTGGCTTCATGATGTTAAAAATAGAAAGAGCTTTTACCAGCCCTTATTTATAACATATGTGAAACAGCTGCACTGTACCAGCACACTCTCAGATCCCTGCTCTAACAGCTGCTAATAAAAAAGGGACCAGTCAAGTCAGTAATACAGACTAATTCTTCCATCCAAATAATGGCCTTTTTGTTCTTCTGCAGTGTGCTGGCTTTGCCCAGAAGCTGGGTTTAATGCCTTTAATTCTTAGCACTTGCTTTTAGGCATAAATAATAGTCACATTTTCAGTGAAGAAGAGGAGGAGAGCACAGAAGAGGAATTGGGAAGGCTGGGTTCTCTATTAATCTCTTGTACTGCAATTAATAACATTTTATCAGTATCTAATTTTATTTAGCATATAATTTTTTTATATATATATATATTTGTCTGAACTTCTTTTCAGTTTGTAGTTTTTTCCCCCCCATCCTTTGTTGTTTAGTAATGCTTTACTTAGTTTCTGCTTTTTCATCTCACCAAGTAGTTACCACCATAGTCAATGGTAAATGACTACTACAGAGTGACATTGTAAAACAGCAATTACCCCAGCAGTCTCTCTCAAGTTTAAATCAAGATGCTGCTTGCAATCAGCCACTTTTTTCCCCACATAAATCTGTATAGTTTAAGATATTGAGGTTGCTATGGATTATATTTTAAAAAGACCCATGCAGCTCAAATTGTTTGAATCTGCAGAACACAGCAATGCTCTACACATACTGGCTCTGTTCTTTCACCATTTTCCCCCTCTCTTTTTTGACCATATTGTAGTTCTCAGCTTTGGTCACTCTCTTGGTCCTCAGTTTTATTTGAAGGCCAGGAGGACTGATTGAGAGGGGGAACTGACTTTTTCAAAGCATGCTACAAATGCATGTGTTCTTAGGTGTTACTAGGAAGTAATGCGTGGGAGAGTCATATTGCTTGGTATCACAGTTTTCATTTTGTGCTGCTGTCATTTCCTGTGGAAAGAGTGACTTCTGATTTTTACACAGTGAGGTATACAGTTTAAGATGGATTTTTCCATCCAGTACACAGTAGCTCCCCATCGTGCTAGCTGCAGTGTAATAGTAGCATCCCAGTGATTTGCATCTTTAGTTATTTCAGGGAGTTTTAACCATTCTGAATGCTGGAACTGATATTTCCCTGTACAAATGCTATCACAATGCAGAAACCCTTTCCCACAGGAGCATATCCCAAGACAATGATCTGATTCCACAAAAATGATTTGATCTTTGTTCATGGCAGAGCTCAAACCATGACCTTACTTGTTCTGACACTTCTGTTTCATAACCTAGTCACCTGACACTCATAGATCTTATAACTGATGGAGTCACTCTGTTGGATGGCTTTAGAAGAGCATTGCTGACAAAGCACAAAAGGGGTACTTTTCACTATAGTTAAAGTAATTTTCATCTAAGACTGAGTGTGGACACAGAAAGCATGAGTTTTCCAGTAGAAACTCAGAAGGAAATATCTGCTTGTTGGCACTGAATCACCTCTGGTTCATAAAAAGCTGATGTGAAATGTGGGTTTAGTGGGCATGGAAGAAGTTAGACAGGTGGTTTTCCCATTAGAGCTGGTAGGTCTGCATAGGATTTCTGTTTCCACTTGAAGACTGGATTCAGTGAAGTTTCAAGCAGATTTAGTATGACACAGTGAAAGCTAGTTCTTGCACCAAAAAAACTTAAACCATGAATGCTGCTGATGAACACAAGAAGTTGTCAAGAGACCATGAAGATGAAATGTAAAGACAAACATCTTCAAGGGCTCTGTGACAATAGTATGGACAATATTGTCCCAAAACCTCCATCCTGAATGTTTTCTGAAGGATCTTCAGCTGTGAGACAGATAGATTATTTGTGTAGGTGATGTCTGGGGTACTAGTAGAAACTCCATAACTTTTCAGTAAAACTTTCTGATAAAGATAGACTGTATGTAGTTTGGGACCTGCCAGCACTTTGAGGTGTACTACTGATCCAAAGCACAACTATTTTTCTTTGAAGAAACTACAAGACTGGATGTTAGGAAGAATTTCAGTACTGAGAAGGTGGTCAAACAGGCTTCCTAGAGAGGTGGCTGATGCCCCAAGTCTGTGTTTAAGGCCATTTGGACAATACCTGCACATGGACAACATGCTTTAACTTTTGACAGCCCTGAAGTCGTCAGAGTTGGGCTAGATGACTGTTGTAGATCCCTTCCAACTGAAGTACGTCTAGTCCTGTCCTGTCCTATTCTATTCCATTCCATGAAGAAATGAAAGTCATTCAGCTCCTGCACCTCTTCAAGATCATGTTGGTATAGATTAAGGGAGACTGAAGGGACAAGGAGGCAAATACTAGGCAGTGGAGAAAAGCCTGGATGTCTTGTTGGTCTCTGAATCACATACATGATGTGGGGCTTGCAGAAAGCAGGGCACTGCCACAGAGAATGACCATAGTACCGAGAATGAGCTACAGCTGCTCGTGTAGAGCACAGGACCCATTTGTCTTGCTTTTTGCTTTTTATGGTTTGATAACACTGAGCTCAGCCAATGACACTGGCTCCACCACATCATTCACAGATGAGGTGAAGTGCTTTACAAAGGTTGAACTCTGGACCTGGGACTAAGGAGGTGATGGACCTCACTGTGCTGGCACTGTTGCAGCATGCTGGAAGTGTGTCAGCCATGGGTGGACACCAGTGGTTCTGTGGGGTTTCCAGGGGAGATAGAAATCTTCCTTTCCTGATGGACAGTATAGATTTGGCTTCTGGTTTGGGTATTTTTTCTGTTATCATGTGTGGGCAAAAGAAGGAGAAAAGACTTATATATGCATAAGGGACAAAGCAAAAGTAAAGATACTGTAATGGGTGCATTACTAGTATAAAAAAATTCTTCTCCATGCCTCCCCAAGGAATTTGTGCCTAGCTCCTTGTGGTGTTATTGAGCTGCTCTTTGGCTGTAGACGAAATGTCTGTGAAGTGGAAAGACTCTACTTAATTCACCATGTTGTTGTGAGCTACAGCTCAAGATCCTTGGATGAAAGGCTTGTAGCACTTTAATTACCATTATTGGTACAGACATGTTTTACTATTTGAATATCAATAAGTCCTTTGAAGAAGTCATTGAGCCTGCTAGAGTCAAAGTCCTGATTTATATCAAGAATTTTTGTTACTGTTCCTTTTCTTCTGGTGGGCTGTGTTTATTATGTCTTTAGATTACTGTGAAACTAGGAAAGAGATCAACAATCCAACATTAAAGTAGAGCGACTTGAAAGGATATAATCCAAATCCAGAAAAGAACAAAACCTATAATAATTAGGGTGAAACTCTATTTGATTCTCCCCTCATCCTTAAACCACACTGGTGTGCAAAGCTATCTTTGTGTTTGTGGTCTGTTATAGAACGATGATCTACCACTGTGACGCTTATCACATCCTTGCCCACAAAATGGCATGAATTTAAGATCAAGTTGAACAGGGATTTTTAACCTTAGCTCAGCAGATCTTCTCTTATTACAGACCCAGATCCTAATGTGTAAAGCTGGATGTTTCTTGTCATGTTTTTGTTTGTAGCTCTGTAACAGCTAAATCTGCTCTTTACTGGGACGGGTGAACAAGTAGGCAGCACTTGATATTTATCTACTCTTCTCTCTTTTCAAACTGAGAGAAGTTAGGTAATTTGGCTAAAAAGGTGTTTACAGGCCTCTTCAATACCCTGAGGCTAGGAGAGGGAGGAAGGTGGGGCAGGGTGGTGAGGAGTTGCAGTGTGCCCAGGCAGCCAAGATGGCCAATGGCATCCTGGCCTGCATCAGGAGCAGTGTGGCCAGCAGGAGCAGGGAGGTCATTCTGCCCCTGTACACTGCACTGGTTAGGTCACAACTCGAGTACTGTGTCCAGTTCTGGGCCCCTCAGTTTAGGAAGGAGGTTGACTTGCTGGAACGAGTCCAGAGAAGGGCAACGAAGTTGGTGAGGGGTTTGGAACACAAGCCCTATGAGGAAAGACTGAGGGAGCTGGGATTGCTTAGCCTGGAGAAGAGGAGACTCAGGGGCGACCTTATCACTCTCTACAACTACCTGAAGGGAGGTTGTAGATAGGCGGATGATGGTCTCTTCTCCCAGGCAGCCAGTACCAGAACAAGAGGACACAGTCGCAGGCTGCACGAGGGGAGGTTTAGATTGGATGTTAGGAAGAAGTTCTATACAGAGAGAGTGATTGCCCATTGGAATGGGCTGCCCGGGGAGGTGGTGGAGTCGCCGTCATTGGAGGTGTTCAGGAGGAGACTTGATGGGGTGCTTGGTGCCATGGGTTAGTTGTTTAGGTGGGTTGGATTGGTTGATGGCTTGGATGCGATGATCTTGAAGGTCTCTTCCAACCTGGTTTGGTTTATTTTAAATAAAGGTTTATTCTAAGTGAGTTGGGGATGGATGAATGGCTAGGTGATGGCAAAGGCTTCCTCCTCCTTGATACATTAACATGTCCTCTCTAAGAGTTGCATGGCTGTGGAACCCTCTTTGGGAGTGAGTTTAGGACGAGCCTTATCTGATGGAAGACTGGTAAGATTGCCCTTCTTCTCTCACAACAGAATTTTGGGGCAAATCATGAATCACTGGAGTTAATAATTGGTTCAGCACGGGCTGTCTGACAGTCTGCTGTCATCTGGGTTTTGGGCAACTCTGCCATAGCTGCTGCATTTTGGAAGCTGCAGTTATTTGTTTTGATGGGGGGCAGTTTTCCAACCCTACAGCAGCTGGAGCTCTGAAGCCTCTAGGCAGAAAGGGTGATATTTTAATTTTTCTACTCCCCCCCCACACCCCCTCTTTACAAGGAGTAGTTATTTTCCATCATTTGTGAAACTCCCCACCAGCCAAACAGGTCATTCATTTTGCCCTGGGTCATAGGAAATTATGTCTTAGCCTCAGTTTGTTCTCCACTTTCTTGGAAGGCCATTGAGATCTGTAAAGAGGAGGTGTTTTGGTCTCTTTTTGAGTCAAATCAGCTGCTAAGCTTTTTGGAAAGAAAAACAAAACAAAACCCCAGCACAAAACAATGAACCAAAAAAAACCACCTCTCAAAAACCCACCACCAAACAACCCAAAGGCCATTTTCTGCAGAGCAATCTCAAGGGTATTCATTTACACAAACACATCAGCAAACTAGGATGAACTTTGGCTGTTCATTTACTTTTTATACTTCAGGTTTAATTTTTATTCTGTTGAATCATGTTAAAATAGCTTTCTAATGTCCTAAGGACCTGCTGTAGTCTCTAGGCAACAGTTTGAGAAGTGAATTGCTGTGGAAACATGCCAAGATCTGTGGTGAACACAGTGGAAGCCCCTGACTTTTCTACACTGGTATTTGAGATACCAGTGTAGAACTGGATAGCTGTGGGATGTTGTGAGTGACCTGCAGTCTGTGTGGGTGCTGGTGAACCTGGGATTAGTCATGTCACATTTTCATAGTATCAGTCAGGGTTGGAAGGGACCACAAGGATCATCTAGTTCCAACCCCCCTGCCATGGGCAGGGACACCCCACACTAGATCAGGCTGGCCAGAGCCAGCCTGTTTTCTTGACAAACATCTCATATAATTTATTCTGGCATAAGGACCTGAGGTTTACCCCTTGCCCAGCTCTCTCAGCTGGACAGGAGAGCTCCTGGTATCCTTCCCATCTCCAGCACAAGTCAAATGGGTTGGACTCAATGATTTATAGGTTGGACTCGATGATCTCGAAAGTCTTTTCCAACCTGGTTAATTCTACTCTAGAATCAGAATGGGCAAAGTTCCTGCATGTGTTGCTCAAAAAAAAGTGTTTGTGCCTGCATGCAGATATGTGAGCAGAAAAACTTTGTGTATGTGTGCGCGTGCCTGTGTCTGAACAGGACTGAACGTGACCTGACAGGAATAAAATGTGTCACCATGAGTGGGTGGCAAGGAAGGATGTGTGTGGTGTGGAGGTGGCAGTAGCTGAGGCTGGTAGAATGCTTTCAGATGGAGTTTTGATTATTTATTTATTTATTTATTTATTTATTTATTTTTAACCAAAGTCTTTATTTTCTATGAAGATGTGTAAATAATTAACTAATAGAGAAAACAAAGACATGCTAAAGCGGGGTTTAAAAAAGTCAAGGAACTTTGATTTTTTTTTGTCCAACCGGCTCCAGCTGCAGAGGATTTAGCTGAGGAATAGAAATAAGAACAAAGGAACTGAAAATTAATCAGGGAAGGGAGAAGAGACTGCCCTGCGAAACGCATGGAGGGAAATGAAGAGCCCAAATGAAGAAAAGGTGATGGAGGAAGAAGCCAACCAAAAGAATTGGCGAACCAAGGGAGTGAAAACTGCTGCAGACATTACCTAGTGAATACTTTTGTGATAAAAGAAAATAATAATCAAAGCATTAAAGAGATGGAGAAAGAAAACTGCTGCAAGAAATGTGTCTCAGATTAAAGGGAAGGAAAAAGCAGTGTGAGCGCTGCAGGACAGGAGAGAGGAGGACAAACAGTTAATCATGTTTTATGTGTGCCTGCATGTAAAGGCACCTAAGTGATGACATCCAAGCAGCTGCTAAATAATGTTGGAGGGTGTTTTTAACACCTCGGAGATCTGCCAAACAAAGTTGATAGTCGAGGGTTACAGTATCCTGCCATGCTCCTCCTCCCCACAGTTTCTGTTATGGCTTGCAGCCAGTGACAACCTTGAGACCCTTTTTCCTGCCCAGATTTTGTCCTGTGCTCAGTGCTGGGCTTTCACCTGCTAATCAGAGAGTTTCCAAATTGGATTTCAGTGTAACAGCTCTGATCTGGCCTGACCTGCCGTTAATCAAGGAGCAGGATTTTCAGCTGGTGTACTCAAAAGCTGCTCCCTCCTGCACCTTGTCGAGTCATTTGTATGGCAGCACATTGCAAATTACAGCCACAGTGTGAGCTTCTGGTGATGTGCTGCTATGGTAGGTGCCCCATGATACCCCTTTTATTAAAGCCCAGCTGGTGGCAAATAGAGAGGAAATCAACTGTAACAGATTATTAGTGATACATACACCCTTTGGACACCAGTCTTGTCCAGATCCCAAGAAACAGGAACTTACATTATTTTTACCCACTCTAAGTTGACAGTCAGCAAGAAAGTGACAGTGGGTAGCCATGTGAGAGTGTGGGGATGGAGGGATTTCCACAGAGAAAAATTCTACCTGATTATCAAATAGCACTTGCTTGGTAAAACTGCTTTCACCTCCATTTAGGTTTATCAAATGAAACTGCTTCTTCAATGTATGCTAGGGAGTTTGTTGCAAGCCTGGCAGTCTTGGTATGCAATATTTTCCTTCCAGACTAAACCCAAATTTCCATTGCTTGCTTCTAATCTATTTTATTCCTGGTTCCTCTTCTGATACTGCATGTAGAATTGAGAAATAACATTGACAGTCTTACACTGGTAAAAGGCTCCAGTGTTTGTACACTCAGAAGTCAACAAAATTCCTTACTGTGGTTTCACGCACAGAGGAGATGGAGCGAGCGATTAGGCTCTCGATCTCTCTATAAGTTTGCAGAGTCAGCGGCAGCATGTTTTGTTCCTGGCTGTGCCAGTGCAGAATCAGAGTAGTGTGATGGACTGGAACAACTCTGCCTTCAGTTTATCATTAACTTCAAGGGATTTACTCCACTCTTTAATCACTCACTGAATGCATAATCTGACCTGGGAAGAGGCATAAAGTGTAAATCAGTGCTGGATTTGGTCCCGAGTGCTGGTGGGAGAAGTGCTTTTAATGCGTTTGTTATTTCTTAGATAATGAACACTCCTACAGAAAGAGGTCTGGATGGTCAATCAAACATTTGCTTTCAACTTCTGATCCTCTCTAAAGAAAAAAACTCTGGATTGTGCAGTAAGGGAACGAGTTTTGGCTTCTCCCGTGCAAGGTTACAGCATTTGGAGTCACTGGGTTTGACTATGCCCGTGTTCTGTGGGAGAAGGCGATGCTGAAAACACTCCTCAGCTCAGTAGGACTCTTTGAGAAGGAGAGAGAAAATTACTCTTTTATTACAAGGTTCGCCAAATGATCTCTGAGAAAATGTGATATCATTCATATGCATTGCCAAGCTGGAGAGATGCCGTGCATCTTGGCAGCCATCTAGAGCTAACATATAATTCCTTTGGGTTGGTATGGGCTTTATCAGAAACGGCTCCATATGCAGTATTTACATAACTGTGGTGGAGTGTGAGAATAAACACAGCTGTGGCACTGCCCTAAATATTTCAGTTCAGTGGGGAATTAAGGGAACTTTATCACTGAACTGCAGATAAACAGAAGTCAGTAAGCGGTGGTCAGTTTAGGCAAGCAACAAATCAAGGCTACAATGCATAGACTGCTGGAAACATTTAAGTGCTGTAGTGTTGGAGTTTACTAAGGTCACTGGTATTATTTTCTTTTCAGAAAATATGGAAATGCCATCAGTCAGCTGTTACACAAAATTCATCAGCCAAATGGACTGACGAATCAAAGCAGCATAGGCTGAAAGGCAGAACAGGGAAGAGTTTATAGGGACACAGTGCTTCCAGTATCTGATTGAAGTCAGAGCCTGTGGTTTTCTGGGAAGATGTTAAGTTTCTTCTCCATCCCAACTGACTGTAGAGGCAGGAGTCCTGGATCTCTAGTGGAAATCTGCAATCTGGGTTTCCTAAAGATAGTATTGTGCCCAGATTTTATAGCAACAAGCAGTAACAGAGTGCAGGCAGTTGAGGATTTTGACTTTTGTTCTTAAGGTATGAATAAAAAGGGTGCCCTGTGTAGCAGCTTGCACAGGAGTAGTGTTCACTAATGTAGTCCTGGGGTGGGCCAGTGCTGGGGATAAAAGGATTCAGTTTCAGGGCTGTCAAAGCAGAATTTACACCTGTTTCAAACTCCCTTTTGGGAAGTATAGCATGTGTTGTCCAATCTTCCTGTCACTCAGCTTAGGGGACATGGTAGACTTTCTCCAATCTATCATGGTAGATTTTCTTGTTAGTACATCACCACCAAACTTTGATGACTGGCAAGGAGTCTCTAAAATAGCCACATTAGAAGTGACTGTGGGTTGATAAGAATATTTTTGCAGTATGTGTGTTTCCATATGTACATATGTATGTGGTGCAGTATGTGTGTTTCCATATGTACACTGACATCACAGTGGGATATGTGTATTAGAGTATACATCATTTAGAACCCCTTAAACATAATCATTAAGAGCTGTCTAAATGGGCTGCCCAGGGAGGTGGTGGAGTCACCATCACTGGAGGTGTTTAAGAAGTGACTGGATGAGGCACTTGGTGCCATGGTTTAGTTGATTAGATGGTGTTGGGTTGGACTTGATCTCAAAGATCTTTTCCAACCTGGTTAATTCTATTCTAAATATTTAGTATTTTAGGAGATGGAACTCTTGTTCAAACATATAAATAGCCACTATCAAGGGAAGTACTTTGAAGGCCAAATCAGCAAAATACCTGTCTGTATCCACCTGCTTTAATGAAGAATTTAAGCATTTCCCAAACTGGAGGGAAGCAAGTTGCTTTTTGGAAGTTCTAGGTAGTTAATTTTTAAACCAAAGCCTGCTACAATTCCAACTGTAAAAGAAGTTACCCAAGTTTGCTGTTCCTTTGCAATTGAAAAAGCAGCACATTCTTCTGAGTGTTTCTAGTCCTCGTTCAGCACTTTGTTTCCCACATGATGCACAGCGAAGAGGTGCAAGGTGGGAGTTCCCTTATAGAAGCGCAGCCTCTGCAAAGAGCATTGTTTCGCACAATCCAGGCAGTGCATTAACATTGTTCAAAACCAGCACAGTGCTGCTGTGCTGTCCAAATAATGTTTGTCTTTAAAAGGAACATTTAAATGGGAGGTAGAGTGGAGAGAATCCTGAGTGCTGCTTCTGGCTTCACATACCTTCCCACTTTTTTTGCTGGTGAAATGGAGATGATGTCCCTGAACTGATTTGTAAACGATGCGAGATCTGCTGCCAAAAAGTGCTCTGCAAGTCATAAACAACCTTTCAGCAATTACCACAATGTACTTTGAAAATCTAAGCCTGTATAGTTTGTTTCCCATTGATAGCTGCCTGCGAGCTATCAGTGTTCACATGGCAGTGGGAGAGCAGTGTTTCTCATGGAAGGACAGACCAGCGTGTGGTACCTGTGTGTGATGGTAGTGATCATTGGATCGAAATGGCTAAATCCTAACTGTCAGGGAGGCAGCTTTTTCTTGGAACTCAGAAAAAAAAAACAAAACAATGAGGCACATTCACACTCTATCTACAAACATAATTTTCTTATTCACCAGACCTGCATCATCTGACAAGGAACTTCCCTGTTGGTACCTGAAGATTAAGCCTTCATACGTCCTGGAGGGGGTAAATAAGAGCCTTTACTTTCAGACAGTGCAGAACTCCAGCTGCTTAATGGAGGAAACACTCATTCTTGTGTTGGCTCAGCACTTTCTGCAAAACCAACCCACTTTTAAAGCTGTCCAAACAGTGATTTAGGACCCTGAACAGTTCAGCTGCTGAGTTTGGAAAATCATGACCTTTTCTATCTTTAGAGCAGTGTCTACGTGGAGACCTCCCCCTCCCAAAATGGACAAACATGAGACCAGAGGTCCTCGCTCTCGGAGCCCTGGAGAGCTGTGCAAATTGAATCACGCTCTGTTCTAGATTCTGGTCTGGTTTAACCAATTAATTAAAACCTCTTAATTGTTAGTTAAGCTCCAAATTGCAGGCTTTTGTAATTGAATAACAAATATTTGCATTGCACTACTGTTGCAAACCTCAAGTTGAATAAATTCCACTGAACTAATTAATTTTCTGCTACAGAAAGGAGTCTTTGAGTGTCCCAAGGATCAGGCAGCAATACACAGGAGAAGTATGTGCTCAGGCTCAGATCCCAGGCCAAATTTGTGTGGGTCACATTCAGGGGCAGTCAACTATACATGCACAATAAAAAGCACAAATAGGATATGTAGTTGAGTGATGGGCAACAACAGGGGCTTGGTTTTAGAATTGCTTTTCATCAAGATAAACTAGACTATTACCCTGTGGGTTGTTTAACTAACATTCAAGTAAAAGTGGCTCACAAAGCAATAGGGAGCACACAGAGTTCCAGTTATAGCTAATAACTTCACTGAAAACTGAACTGAAATAGCTGCAGCTGCCTCTCAAAACTTCTATGTTGGCACAGGTCCCATAACCACGATGGACAGGCTTAATTTTAATGAAAACTCTGTGGGTTTGTGCATTTCAAACCACAGCAGTGGGGTGGAAGCCCACAGGATGGTCAAGGAAGCATGTTTTTTTGAGGAAAAAAAAAAGAACAAATATCTCTCTCCACAGGAGCTGGAAACTGTAAAAGATACCTGCCAGCAGCACTCATGCAGTTATGGTTAGCCCTTTCTTGCTGTCACTGTTAGCAGGATCTAAATGGAGCATTAAGGACATGGATAACTCCTGAAGAAAGCTAAGGCCTGTTGTGGTGGGCTTAAAATTGCTGTTTAGTGGTCTCACTGAAGCCACAATGCAATCCTAAGAAAAGTCCCATTTGGGATGGGGGTGGATTTTAATTTAACTCTCTGAATGTAAAACAAACATGTGGGGAAACTGTGTGTGCCATGATACCCAGTGAAATAAGGTAGCAGCTTATCCCTGGTTTCTCTGCAGTTACCTCCTATGTAGTTCTGGGTGGTTGCCTGGTTTTGGTGAGTGCTCTTCTTGCCTTTACATTTGAAACTCCTATTGACATGCTAGATGTGGGGTTGCATCAACACTGGCAAATTCCCTTCTCAAGGAGAGCAAGGTGTGGTATCAGGTAATCTTTACTGTATTCAGGTGTTGCAAGGTAAGTTTTAATAGTAGGTCTTGGTATCAGCATACTTATTTTTTTACTCATTTCTAACACTAAGTGACATAACAAATGTAGCTACTTACTGGTGTCTGAGTGAACATAATGTTTTTTCCCCTCCACATTTTTCTAGACTGATTGAAGTTCATTCACCTGATGCCAAGCACACCGTGGTGCTCAGGAGTAAGGATTCAGCTACAGCCCAGGCCTGGTTCAATGCCATCCACTCCAGTGTCAATGAACTCATCCCCAGGGTGATTTCAGAGGTCAGAGACCAGCTGGGTAAAACAGGGATTGCTGGAAGTCGAGAGATTAGGCATCTAGGCTGGCTTGCAGAAAAGGTAATGAAAACATTCTTATTTTCACTTCTAAGCTCGCTCTCTCTCTCACTTGCTCTTTGTTCCTGAATTCAGCCTTGTCTGTAAAGGGAAAGGGCTAAAGGAGATTCTGGGTTTGATTTAGCTTTCCATGAACATGTTTCCTTTCTTAGTTTTTATGCTTTCCAGTTTTTATGCTTTTGAAAAACAGCAACCACCAACCAAACAAAGAAAACATACAAAGAGAACTACCTGAAAAGAGGTTGTATCCAGGTGGGGGTTGGTCTCTTCTCCCAGGCAACCAGCACCAGAACAAGAGGACACAGTCTCAAGCTGCTCCAGGGGAGAGACTTAGACAGGACCTTAGGAAGAAATTCTTCACTGAAAGAGTGATTGGCCATTGGAATGTGCTGCCCAGGGAGGTGGTGGAGTCACCATCACTGGAGGTGTTTAGAAGGAGACTGGATAAGGCACTTAGTGCCATGGTTTAGTTGATGGTGTTCAGTGATAGGTTGGACTTGATGATCTCAAAAGACTTTTCCTACCTGGTTAATGTTGTATTTCTGCATGAAGGTTAGGTATTCACTTGTCACAATGTTCCTTTCTCAGTGATTATTTCTGTAGAGAAGTGTGACTGAGATTTCCAAGGCAGCTTGAACATTCCCCTCTCCCCTGACCCCCCACATTTACCACCATGAAACATAACCACAATGGAGAAGATGCAGTCTTTTTCTATCTGTTCTGTATGAAATTTGTCTTGTGATTCATAAGAAGAGATTCTCACTTTCCAACCTGCCCTCTTCCTGAAGGTTTCCTGTTCAGAGCTGATTGATAAGGGAATGCATTTTCCAGATAGGCTTTATTGCTTTTTTTCCTCCTGTTCCTCCTTATTTCTGAAAAGAAGCAGTGAGGGGGAAGAAATAGTCTGTAAATGAGGCACAGAAGCAGAGATTTATTGAATGAGGAGAGCAGACTCAAGGGGCCTCCAGGTAAAAATCCTGTAGTTAGCATAATGTCCTATGCCTGAAAAGCTCCTGCTCCACCACCACCATTTTTGCACCCATCCTAGAGCCAAGACCCTCACCAGCCAAGATACCACACAAAGGAGCTCAGCCCCAGTAAGGAAGCCCAGCCAGCACCTGTGGATGATATTGAAGTAGTCATCAATCCTGGTCCTAACAGCCGGGGGGCCACCAGGCCCCCCGGCCTTTGTTGTCACCACCACCATCACCCAGTGTGCACCATGGGCACTCACCAGTGATGAGAGGAGGATCCTTCAGCCCAGATGGGCTCAGCTTGGGGCTTCTGCCTTTCCTAGGGGGGATTAAATAGGGGAGTGGGTGGGGAGGGCCAAGTGGCCACACCTGGGGTGGGAGGAGACTCCAACAGAGCCCAGGTGCTCTGGGTTTGAGGGGAAAAAGGGGGGAAATCGGGCAGGTGAGGGACTTTTAGGTTGTCAGGTAATGATAGGACTAGGGGGAATGGAAAAAAAATGGAAATGGATAGATTCAGATTGGATATTATGAAGAAATTATTCACTCTGAGGGTTGTGAGACACTGGAAGGTTTTGCCCAGGGTGGTGGTAGAAGCCCCATCCCTGGGAGTGTTTAAGGCCAGGCTGGATGTGGCTCTGGGCAACCTGATCTAGTGTGAGGTGTCCCTGCCCATGGCAGGGCGGTTGGAACTGGCTGATCCTTGAGGTCCCCTCCAACCCCAACAATTCTGTGATTCTAGAACAGTTTTACAGTTTAGGCTGGATGTTAGGAAGAAATTCTTCACAGAAAGAGTGATTGGCCATTGAAAGGGGCTGCCCACGGAGCTGGTGGAGTCACCATCCCTGGAAGTGTTTAAAAAGAGACTGGATGAGGCACTTAGTGCCATGGCTTAGTTGATTAGATGGTGTTGGGTGATAGTTTGGACTTGATGATCTCAAAGTTCTTTTTCAACCTGGTTAATTCTTTGATACCAGCACAACTGTGGGGAGCTGACTGTTTGCCCTTAAAAAAAATAGCCTATGTTTTAGCTCTGTCTGCAGTTTTGTAGATGAAAATGTGGGAGCCACAGGCACATGTGCCACACTTCTGTCTAGCATACTTCAAGAAGGCACACTGTTAATTTTTAGCAAAGTGCAAGTCAGTCCATGTGACTTACAGTGAGGCAAAGACTGTAAAACCTTTCAGGCAGATTCTGTGTGTTTTGCTACAGAATAGGGCAGACAGCAGAACTATGTGACATAATGCTATAGCAAATGTAAAAGTTTGGGGGAATAACTTGTGGGTTAGAGCACTGCAGCACTGGCAAGTAAATTTTAAGAGTATTAAACTGTACAGTCGTGGGGTTTTAATCTTCTTTGCCCTTCTCTCAACACTGTGTCTATAAACTCAAGAAAAGCTGAATATGAGAGGCTTTTTCTGCTGCAAAATACTCTCCTCTAGAAGGGTAACTGCTCTATGGCAGATCATGCAGAGCTTATCTATAAAATACTAACAGGACATTTTAAGTGGACACGTGGCACACTTCTGGTTTATGACTTTCCTCTCACTATGGTTAATGCACAGTATCCCATTTACACATTTCCTTCTTCTCCTTTTTTCACCTTATGGACCAAGATCTCATTTCATGTTACTCATTATGGACTGGTTTGAGGTCCTGCTGAATTTAGCGGTGAAACTTGTGTTGCCTTTAATAGGGCCAGGCTGTGGCTCTGTGCATGTTCTGCTGTATTTGGAGTGGCTGTCATCAAGAATTAGCCTTGAGAGATTTGCAGGAACATTTGTTAGCCAGAAGTCAACCTGTTTTTTTCACTGAGCTAACCATCTAGAGCTGTGCAATAGTAATATAGTGAGCTCAAAAGTCCCAGGCTGCTTCTCACATTGGAGACCTGTTGAGAGTAAAGAAAATCACTACATATTAAAACTGATTATAAAGAGATGTGAAATTGCTTTTATTTCATTGCTGGATCATGGGCTGGTGGTGGGAGAGGAAGGTACATATGTAAACTATATATAGTCTCAGAGGAGGTGTTTATGGCAGCTAGGTGAGATGCTGACCATAGGCTTTAATGGGAAGGTCGTGAGTTCAAGCCTGCAGTGGGCAGTAGTGTGTCCCTACTCTAGTCATGTGGTCTGTGGTGACAGGTTGGACTCGATGATCTTTGAGGTCTCTTCCAACCTTATGAATACTGAATACTGGGTATTTCCTGGATGCCCCTTATGCAAAACTAGAGCTTGCCAGTGGGAAAACATTAAATTTTACAGTGGTTTTTGGAATACCATCTATCTTCTCCTGGGGTAAACTTCCCTACCACATCCGCTGCTAGTCAGTTTCTAAACCTCATTATGGTACCCACAAAATAAAGCATGTGACTTGTATTCTTCCTAATTTTACCATTAAAATCTTTCTCTGTGATATTTTGTGGCATATCTTGCTCTTTTTTTCATAGGCTGTAGTGGGAAGAAGTTTGAATTCCATTTTGAAAAGCATCTTGGAGTGCAACTTCTCAGACAGCTTTTATGGCATCATATTATGTTACTTAGCTAGCATATCCTTACAGTGAATTCTGAGCAAAATGGAATGACACTGAGATGAATCCCTCTGCTTATTTAGGGAATGCAAAATGTAATCCCAAAGATATTTCACTGTAATTTGCTGTGATTACTGTCTGCTTTCATTAAGCTGCTTCCTGGTTTGACATTTTTTATGTGTCTGTGCTCTAAACTTAGCTCTAAACTTCAACCTTTATTGCTATTACAAAAATAGATTCATTAGTGGAGCCTCCCTCGTGTGGGTAACATTAAAATAAACAGCAGGTTATCTAAGGTACTAAGTGATTGGATGATAACAGGATTCTTCCACCTTCACCAAGCTTCCTTGTGAAGATAGCCCTAAATTTACAGTCTTAAAGCATGCAACATCCATCTCACAGGTCCACCATCAGGTACTTGGCTGTGCCCCAGGGTGGGCAGAGAAAGGTCTATCTGCAAGTGAAGCAGAGCTCTGCATGACTTTAAGCAAGCAAATAATCATTACAGGTAAGGAGAAAAACAGCCAGAAGCAATCATTAGGGATACCATATTCCCTCTTTTATTAAAGCACTAACCTTGTCCTGACCTTGACCATGTGGGAAGGGTTTCTGAAGCCAGCCAAGGGGTAGGGAGTTGCTTTAGTTGCTAGCATCCTAAAGCTTTTCTGTAACTAAGAAATATGTCAAGTACCGGTTTGTAATGAAGTGTGTGCTCTCCTCATCAACTCTTCTTTCTCCTGTTTGTCTTTTCATTTAAGCAAGACCTGTGGGATTAACAAGCATGCTAATTGAGAAGGAACAGATACCTGTGAGTTTTAATCTTCATAAGTCTGTCTTTTTTTTTAATGCTCCCTATAAAGATACTTTCAGTGACCAAAGACAAAAAAGGAAGCTAGTAGTATCATCCTGAGGAGTTTTTCTGTGTGTGTGTTAATTGCACCTCTTCTTTTCAGGAATCCTTTCAATCCTTGTAGAAATGTCTTTTCCAACCCTCTTTTCTCCTACTTTTTCATTGTTCTGCACATTCTGTGGCTTATAGAGTTGCTGAAACATTGCTGCTTTTCTCCTCATGCTTTTCAACCAAGTGTTAAGTTCCTTCTTGAGGAGGAAATCAGCTCCTGAGCTGGAGAGCTAAAACACTGAGGAAATGGTAGTTTTATCTTATCATTTTGTAATGTCTGTTCCAATAGACCAAGAAGTCATTGGCAAAAGCTTTATCTACATTTTTACCTCTTCAGTGCAAATGTCAAAAGGTGTTCTGACAAAAGTGGTTCTGCAAAGGTAGCTATTGCCAATTCAGCAGGTGGCCACACCAGCATAAGCATGACTGGCTTTGGGGCAAGCTGAAACTGTAACCAGGTGACAAGCTTGTAGCTGGGTCCATTCAGAAAAACACCACAAACCCTAAATAAAACCCCAAGCTCTTCATCTTTTCTTATCCTTGCTGTGCCAGTGACACTTCATATGTAGGCTTGGAGGAAAGACAAGCACTTCTGCAGCCAGAGTATTCTCTTTTCGGGATGTCAAATATCTTACAGGCAGTGGGCTTCTTAAAATCACCCCAAAGCTCCCTTGAGAAACTTAAGAATAGGACTTGCTGCAAGTTGTCTTTTCTAATATTAATATTTGAAGCTTCAGAAAAAGTTCCTCTCTGGACTTTTCTCACCAGATCTTAGCCTCAGTGTTTGGTACCTGCTCATATATCTGCTTGTGCAGGGCAAGTGTGTTGCAACTCCCACAAATCTAGTGGGGGGATCAGAGGGAAGAAAATGTGCAGTATTGGAGGGGAAGTAACCAAAGTGACATGGTGAATTAGAGTTGTTTGTCAGCTCCTGACAGTATCTCCAAAATGAAAAGTGAGTTAATACATTGCAGTCTGCTCAGTCCCAAACTTTAGATATCAGTATCATTGTGTTAGAGCTGAAGTGCAAGATGTGTCACAGCAGAGTGATCTTCTTTCAGTATCAACCTGTATATTGCAGCATTATATTTATCTTCCTGCTCTCAGTCTTATTCATAGGAGGGAGTGATAACAGCAAGATTGTGAGCTGTGCAAGCTGTCTAAATAAGATTTAGGCAAATGGCATGAGAGTGTATTTGAGGTTGTTTTTTTTCCACAGTGTGAAATTAAAACATTTCTGTCTTACCATTTCCTTTGGAAGTATGTTCACTGATTAGCAAAGCAGCTAGACATCAACAGAACAACATTGTTATTCTCATCACAGACAAATGAATTTTCAAAGAACAGGAGAGAAGCTTCAAGTCTTAACATTTTATATAATTTCCCTCTTAAATTGTCTTCCCACAAGAACACCACCAGCCTGTTATGTAGTTAAAGCACTTTGCTTTTATTTAACATTGCGAATATCTGAGTTGTGACCACCTTTCTGTGAAGCTGCTAGGCAGCATTTACAAAACCCTGCCATGGCCATGGCCATGGATGGGGGCTGCCACCATCCCCCTTAGTTCTTCCAGCTCTGCCTTTGCAGTGATGGCAGGGCTTCTGACTCGGAGCCAGATCAGATAGTTATGCTGGTAGAAAACTCATTACTTTCAATGAAAGCATTAGCTTTCTGCAGGTTTAATGACAAATGCAAAGTCCAGTGCAAGAGAAGTAGTGAGAGAGCCTGTGACAAGGGGAAAGGGATTGGGAAATGAGGCTGCCTCATTAGGCAATGTATAATTCTTCTTCAGGGCTAGCTGCCTTGTCAGGCTGCACAGACTAAACCAGTGGGATGTTCAGGAATAAAATCTGTGTTGTACTAATCCCCAAATCTTTATTCTGCTCCTGGAAAGTACCTGTGCATGTTTAGGCTGAAACTGCAGCAGATTTTGGGTTGTATTGTCTCTTAACCCCCAGCACAAATCAGCACATAAACAGATAAATAAACTGCTAGAAACGTGGGCTAAGAAAACTATTATCCAAATGCCTACTTTCTTTGGAAGTAAATCACATTCCTCTAGTGTGGTCTCCTTTGCAGTTTCTAGTCTCTACAGGGTTTCATGTTCTTTTCTTTCAGCCTGTTTTCTGTACTAATTATCTAGGCACATTTGGAAATTCTACCCATTGGTAGTGTCTAGGAAAAAGGGCCAGGCAATTTGATCCTGGCCGCTTGTTTTGAGTAGTTAGAGAATAACCCAACTTCTCATATTGATGAGATACAGCTGGTCATAATCTTAACATCGTGCTGACCTTTTGGAGATTGCACATATCTTAAACTGGGGAATCTTCTGTGTCCTAGATTAGAAAGGGAACTTTTAAATCCTAGCTGATTTCTTGCTGTGGAGCACTTAGATCCAAATGGGGAATCCTGCTTATGGCCTGTGTCACATAACCTTGCATCTTTTTAGTTCCGGAACTGATTTGTTTGCTTTTTGAAACGCCACAACAGAGCACTTTAATTACATTAACAGTCTTCATGATCTGGGATAACAATCAAGACTGTTCTTAGGAAAGACGTAAACCTGAAATAGCATGAAGGGTAATTTCCTCTCCCAGCTTCAGCAAGGTTCCTCCACAGGCTGCTTTTATCAGCGGTAACATCATTCTCTTGTTGCTTTAGGTGCATTCAGTAAATGGATATATTAAGGAAAACTCTGGCTGAAAACAGCCATTTCATTCACCATACTGTTTTAAAGACTTTGCCAGTATTTATCTGTGACACATATGCTATTTCTTACCATGCCAATGAGAGCCAAGCAAACAATAAATCTAAGTCAGACAGAAGTGCTGGGTGCAAAGGGATTGGAAAGAAGAGTAAGTTTAAGTAAACCATGAAAAATGGCAGGAATATGATGGTAAATGGAAGGCATGAAAAGCCTGAGCTTGAAGGTCTATACTTCTGCAGCACAGTTTGGCTGTTGTAGTAATGAAGATCTTCTCTATCAGATAATTACAGAGCACAGTTAAATGAGCGAGCACTGTTGTGCCTGCAGTAGCTTTCAGGTGTTAAATTATTCTTGCAGAAATTGAGCTGGGGGTCCTGCATGCCCCCTCAACCCTCCCACAAGGGTTCCATTAGTTCTGGCTGGATCCCAACAGAGGTAATCACATACTGCCTGCTCTCCCTTGGTTTTGATCTAGTAGTTCTGAAAACTGACGTGGGTTTTTCCCGCAAAACACAGCCACTCTTGCTGTTCCTGTGAGCTTGAGGAACAAGAAGAAAGTTTGCTTTAAATGTCATCCACTGTGAAATTTGATGTAACTGCTCCTTTCCTGCATCAGGAGGAATTGTGAGCCCAGAGATGTGACTCCTGCTCTGGCAGCTGTGCCTACATGGGCAGCAGAGTGATACAGAGCTGAGGTGGGATCCACATGGTGGCCTGTGGCTCTGCTTCGAGAGGCACCCCTGCAGATGTCCCACTGATAAGCACAAGCAGTATTTGAGAGGGGGAAATGATGGGATGTAGCTTAGGAGGAGGAGAGGATGTCGAAAGGAAACAGGAGCAGTTTTGCTGCCTCCCTGGGGTGTGTGTGGGAGCTGTTTCTCTAAGTTCCTACAATGTGGTGGTGTTGTGGCAATGGGACCACGTCTCAGCCTGGTCCTGAACACCAACTGCTTTGCACAGCGCCACTGCTACAGCATGGATGCTTAACTCTTTCATAACCTAAACCTGAACTGCTGTGTGGCTGGGCTGGATTTTGCTGGACAAGGCACTTTTCAGATTTTGGTAGATGAGAGATTTATTCCTACATCTCGCTAAATTTTCAAGATAATGGACATCTCTGTCTTTCACTTTGGCAGCTGCAGTTAGATCTGCCCATGAGGTCACCCTCTCCACACTCACATCCTGTGTCAGCTCACTTTTTGGGACTTCACAGGTTTGAAAGCTCGTGTTTGAACATACTTGCTGTCAAGTTCAGTTGTGGAAAAAAAGCAGGAAAGATCCAGGTATGATGTGAAGGAAGGCTTTGATCCTCTTCCTTCAGAAGCAGGTTAAAGGCCTTTTTCTCTCATCCTTTGACATCAAATATTGCAAGAAAGACAGGAAAAGAATTTGAGACAGTGCTGCTTCTTGGTTTTCAAATGTGTTTTAAGTATACTGAGAGCCTCTCTTTAGTACAACATGTGTCACATAGGGCAGCAGAGACTTCTCTTGAACCCATATCCAGCCCTGCCATCAGTGGGGAACAAAGCATGCCCTTCCTAATTATTTTAAGCACTTAGTCACCACACAACTGGTCTCCTGTTACCCACTTGTGTTTCTTCCTCACTCTGCTGATCCAAATGGGACATCAGCATTCACAGTGTGAGAAAGGGGACTGCCTATGCTTACCTGAATGTGGAATGAAGGATGTGAGAAAGCAGACCAGCATGTTGGTTGGGGAAGTTGTGGAGCTTATCTTGGGCATTTGGAGACACTGTGGAGAGATGCATGTGCTACCCAGGCTGGGGAAGCTGGTATTAAGGCAATACTATGGGGCAAACCCAGCAAAGTGGGCAGTTGGAAAGTCTGAGCATCTCCCCCATCAACTACACTGACTTGAGCAGCATTGGGGACACCCATCTTGTCCTCCAGCTCCTAGATATCGCTTTAGCTGCATGGGACAAATAGATTTATCCCCATAATCCTGAGCTGATCTACCCTGATTACACATTGCTACAGCATGATGGGCACTGAAAAAGACAATGTTTTGCAAGAGCTGAACCCTTGCCCTGTGGCTGCTTGTTTGTTTGCGTTTTTCTGCTTACTGTCTACATGTAAGAAGTTTCAAAAGGAAGATTTTGTCTGTCTTAGAAAATTCCAGTTTTTCCAAACATTAAGTTCTTGTCAAACTGCATTTTCTCTGCTCTGTTATCTTGTTTTCTTTTGCTGATTTTGTCTAGTGGAATTAGAAACCACCTTCAGGAGAGTAGAGGGGCCCATTAGGGGCACATTGACCTTCAGGCTCTGCCCACTAGGAATTCCTCTCACCCCAGTCACTGGTTTGTTTTTTTCCCCTAGCATAATACTCCTATTTCAGCTTTTTGATTAATGGCATGAATAAATAGATTAGAAAACAGCAGAACAGTTCATAAAAATCTCTCTTCTTTCTACCTTGTAGCCCTTCTTCCTCCTGGATCTTCAGCTGATCCCCACAGAAAACTGCTGCTGGCAAAAGTAGAGACATTCCTAGTAAAAAATGCACTAATTCTAAATTAGACAACATTTGGGTTTTTGTCTTTTCACATAGAGTTACCCCTTCCTGCTCACCCACTCAGCTTGCAGTCAGGTGCATTTCTTTCTACCCACAAGTAGTTTTTAGGACTGATGAGCTGGCTAACGTTTGAAGGGTGTTGTGGAAGAGCAGATTATTGCTGCTGGTACAAGCAGAAGCAATATAGGCCTTATATCCTGTTTTGTCAAACAACTGTTAACAGAGCAAAATAAACAGGCTTTCTGTAAATACCTTGAGAAGAAACTCTGTTCTGTGGTGGAAAGAAGAAGAAGAAGAGTAGAATTTCTTTTAAAAACCCAGAAAAGCAGTAGAGAGGGAAAAGTTCTGTGTGTTAGAATTTTCAGTGTGGCAAGACAGTTACTAAATGCAGACTCCACAAATTGAGTCCAATTTTAATCTTCAACCTCTTTTTGTGTGATAGGGCCTAAGGCCATTAATGCCAGCCTTTTACCTTATTATCATATACTATAACAATAACATTATACCCATAGTACCGTGACAGCCATTCCAAAAACATACCATTAGACAATTATATTGCAACACAGCAACTCTGGAGACTGCAGGGGAGTATTTCTTGTAAGTCCTAATTGTTGTATCAATAGCGTTTTCGACACCCTTGGTTACTGAGGAAGAAAGAATGTTGTGATACCATATGTAAAATAGCACATTTGAAGTATTGATTTCAGCGCCTGGGTGTGAGTTACAAGTGAAATCCTCATAAGAACTGTACTTGAAACAAATCCATGATTTAAAAGTTTTCTTGTATTGTTCCTCTGCTCTCTCCCACTCTTAAACTAGTGTCTGTTTTAGTTACTTTAAGACAGGAAATGTTCTGACACTGGAGTTATAACTAAAAGAAAGAATGGTGCTGATTTTAAAAAAAATAATAAATTCCTTTTATTCCCTTCCCCCAGATCCTTTAGTTCTGAAGATTTATTTCTGCTTGTAAAGTTATCTGCTCTGCTTATCCGGATGGTAATGGATAGGGCGCATCATGATAATTAGTCTAATGGGTTTCTTAAACCCCTAAGCCCTACAACTACTGATTGCCTTTACTGTACCACAAATACAAGCTTTAGGAAAGGACTGGGAAAAAAATTTGTAGTGAGGGAGCCTCTCTGTCCTCTCCAAGGGGTTTCCTCTTCTCGTTTTTAATGAGGCCCATATTACTTGTCATTTGTACCTTCCCTGATGAATAGTTTGGGAGAAAAGCTTTCTCCGTGCGCAGCAACATTTGTGCCAAGATCCTGACCTTTGCTTTTGGTGAGGCCTCATCTGAGTCTCGGTCCCAAGCCCAAACATATTGTTGGATCAATCATGTTGATTTTTGGCTCCAGAAGTAATGTGCAGCTAATGAGTTGTACGGTGTACACATTAACCTCAGACCTGACAGCGCTAATGCCAGGCACGTAGCGAAACCACGCCGAGGCTGCAGGGAAGATGTACAGTGCTGGCATCTTAATAGAAGGAGACAATGAGAAACAGTAGAGCAGTGTCACAGGTCTGCTGCTTGTGGGATGTAGGATTTAATCAAAGAAGGAAAAACAAACCATCTTCTGTCAGAAGAAAAGAAAAAAATCTCAACACTATGAAGGTGCTTTATGGACTGTGAAATAGAGAGGAAAGCCTGAATGTTTGAACAGTAAGATAATGATTTTACTACCAAAAGGGAACTTACTTTGGGGAACAAGCGTTGAATAACGCTAGATTTAACCTTGTCAGAGATTCTCTCTTAATGATTAGCATGGCCTTGCAACAAATTTTGAGCATTGCTGTATTTTTTTGTTTGATTAGCAGATACCTTATTTAGCAAAACTTCAGAAAAGTTCTCTTGTCCTCACAAGTAAAATTCTGAAGGCCAGCTGTTGAATTGCCACAAAGAGCCAGCATCACTGGTTTTGAAAGCAGCTGTTTCTGATCATTTCCAAAAGTAACACTTCCCTCAAAGGGCCAAATTTTGATCTCATTTTACAACTGTAATTCTAGAGAGAGACAGTATTTTGCTCATCATCCCCGCGGAGAGAGGCACAAAAATCCTAACGTGCACAATATGCTTCTCCTGGCAGTTTTCCTCACTTGAAGGATTATAGGAAAGGAAGGAAGAGTTACACAATGACTCCATAAGAAAGCAACATTTCCATTTTTATCGTAAGCCCTAAACATCCAGCTGCAGGGGACAGAGAAACGGAGATAGAATAAAAGTGCCTTCTACAGGTCACACAGTTTTACGTCCTCCTCTTTGTGCAATGAACACTGAACAATAAGGCTGAAGGACTTACTGCTACAAACAGTGAAACAAATGGGAAAATGGTGTTCATAGAGGTGCAGTCCTTGCTGTTCATGTTAAACATTGGATGCAAGATAGGAAAAAGATCCTGAAAGGGACAGGATGAGAAGGGTGTCAGTGAGTAGAAGAATTCACAACAGAATTGAACAGCAAATTTCTCTAGATGCATGAGAAACTGCCCCACTCTTGCATTGTTCCTGATTGAGTTCACCATACATGCAGTGTGTGGCAGTTTGGGCTGGGTGCCTCCTGCTGCTGCCATACAGGGTGCACCTCTGGTGCCCCAGATGTCCAACCCAGTGGGTGGACACAGGAAGCTGTGTATTTCATGCCCATAATGTCCTGCTCCCTATAAATCCATCTGTGAGGTCTCACACTTCCTCTTTCTTCCCTCGCTGCTACCATGGGAGATGCTCCCTATCTGGTAATGGAAGGGGAGATACCTCAGGGCCTCTTAGGGCTAGGCCTAAGATGCCAGAAGAGGAAGGGTGAAAGGCAATCTCAGATCTGGCCAGCTGAGATTAGCCTAACAGTGGAGGGGGGGGAAGAAAGAGCCTTGAAGGTTTTGGGTGTACCTTCAGATAGGGAGAAGGGAAATGCTGGGAGGTTTCCAGGTATTCTGTGAGGGACTCTCTATGCTTTGGGATCTCTTTTGTCACTGTGGTTGTACCTTTCTGTAAAACACTCAAATGCTTTTCCATTTAAACTTTCCATCACTTCTGCAATCTGTTTGTGTGAGTCTCATAATTTTTCTGCCTCAGTGGGAGGCAAGGGAGGATCTGCCTCAAACTGGGACACAGTGTTACCAAGGCCTGGAGAGGGTGTGTGTGAAGTGGCCTCATGTTTGCATGAGGCATTGGAGTCTTATCCTGTCAGACAAACCACAGAGGTAGAGAAATTAGACACTGTTGTATCGCACCTGACCTCATGGCAGAACCTGTTGGAATGACATTGGATTTTTTTTCATCACTAGTCCAGCACTCAGAAACAACAAGCAGTTTCACAGGGAAGTGGTACACCTTCCATCTGTAGTAATAATCACACAATAAGATCCATGGAAAACTCTGCAGTCCGTTTTAGAGCTGTTCTTGCTGAAATCTGCTATGAAGTCATATTTTCTTCTGGACTAGTAGCGATGTTAAGTGTTTTTCTCTTTTAACAGATTAGTCTTTCTTTCCCCCCCCACCAGGAAAATCAGACAGTAGCAGTAGAGTCAGAAGTATAACAAATGAGAGAAGTTAAACTTACTGGAGATAGGGATCAGAAGAGTCAGAAGTTGCTAAAACAGTGGTAGTACTTAGATGGCATGCTGTTACAAAAGCTAAACCATCTTGCCAGCAACTTCAGCAAAAAGCACACCCATTCTTAACAGCTCCAGCTGCAAAGCTGTTGAGGATCATCTCAGAGATCTAGATGGATACCTTGGAATGTTTGGAGTATTTTAAGTTCAGGGATTTCCAGCCCCTGCTTTGGAAGGATGTATTGGCTTGTGCAGTGCACCTGTTCAATAGTCAGGGTACCAAAGGGGCTCTGGAGCCAAAGTGGCTGTTTCTTTGAGTGTACTTCAGAAGGAGACTCTGGAGGAGTCTGTTGAAGACAAATAGATTTACTTAAGTTCTAAAATGTTATTTGGATTCCCTGAGATTCAGGTGCTCATAGGATAACTGTAGACCTCGTGGAAGGATGCACCTGGGTTTTAATTATTAGACACCGACTGTTAACCACAGTGAAGATTCCTGAAACAGTGTGAACATACTGGGTTATTGTGGGTTGGGGTTTTATTTTTATTATTTTTAATTCTACATTCTGCTGAGAACATGCTGCTGTGCAAATAGTCACCTGTTGATCTTGTGCTGAAGAGAGTTGCAGACATTGGCCAGAGCAGGCTGCCAGTGCATTGTTTGGATATAGCTGATTTTGTGTGCTTCAGCCTGGAAATGTCAGTGATGTCTGTAGAAATGGCTTGAAAAGCTCCCTTTGAGGGGAAGCCTGCTATGGAAATAGAATCTTACTGACTTGTTTATGCAATAAAAAGCTTGTACATAATTGTGAAAAGAACTGGTTTATGGTGTTGACTCTGGCCTCATCGCATCCCACGAGGCTTTCTGCAGGGCCCTTCAGGAGGGCAGTACATTAAAACTTCAGGTTTAAACCCACACATGTGTTCATTCCATTTTAAAACGCTTATTATTGATGTGTTCTTTGGATCCCTGAATCACAGGGTTAAAGGATGCATTAACATTTGCAGTCCTAAAATTTCAAAACAGAGGTTTAAATCTGCATGCCCAAAACTGCAAGCAAAGGCAACTGGAAGAGATGGATGAAGCTGGAGGTATTGCAAAGAGAAGCAGCACGGAGGGGTGTTACACAGCTGCACAAGTTAGTGAGGGAGCCTTTAATGTGATATTTTGTCTTGAGGCTTTGTGGGTTTTCTGGGAAAGCTGACTGGAGAGGGTAAGCTGACTTACTGTTGTGTTCTTGCTTTGTTGTTGCAAGCATTTGCAATGAGGGAAGAGAGCAGCACCGATAGCACTGACTCTGGTGGTTTAATAACATAGTAATTATTATGTTAGTGTAATAGGGCCTAGGGAGTAGCCGAACCTGAAATGCCACAGTGTGAGAGGGATCACAGCGTAAACAGTACCAATAGGAACAGACCCTGCAAATAGGTAAGGTAGAAGAAAGGGGAACGTGGAACCACACATCCAATGTTGTGTCTCTGCTGGAATTTTTGTTCTTGTAGTACATAAGCCTAAGGGATAAGTGCAGAAAGACAGACAGAGCCTGGGAGAAGGAAGGAGTGAGACAGCACTGGAAGAGACTAGGAGATGAAGCTGAGCTATGAGAGCTTGTGGGAAGATGACAGTGGAAAGAGCAGTCACCGATGAGCTGCAGATGCTGTTGTGCACAGACAGGTGTACAAATCATTGAGTGGGCTGGATGGTGTTGAAAAATTCCCTTATTGAAAACAGTAAGTCTAGCCTTCTCTTAAGTCTTTCATAACGCTCTAGGATTGTCTTCACAGCTGCAAGGAGACCCCAAAGAGAGGAATTTTAGCTTCTCTGTGTTCTTTCACTTCAGATTTGACAGAGGAGCTGTTTGCACTCATGAAGGTCACGCACATCGTCAGTTTCCATTAGCCTGGACACTGTCAAATACAAACTCAGTCTTTAACCCCTTCAAATAACTTGAAACATCTGCCTGTATGTTTGCAAGCACAAGTAGAAGGAATGAGTTGTGGTTATAGGATTACATCCAAGCAAGTGAACAACTCAGTAAAACAGTTATGCAGAGCCAGCCACTAACAGGTAATGGTTATGCACCTAGAGCTCAGCATGGACCTGCAAAGGGGTTCTTCAAAGTTTAGGAAGCAGCAGTAGCATTTCAAGCTGCTTTACTAAAAAGTGAAATATAAGAATACCTGTCTTGGGGGTAACACAGATCACAGACTGCTCTTCTACTAGGAAAGTGATTAGCCCCCATGTTGTCATATGTCAGCCCCAGAGGTTATCAGTTTAGTGCCCAGGAGGCAGTGGCACTGAAGGGGGTGTAGATAGCAGCGAAGGAAGCTTGCTCCAGGTCTCCTCTTTTCCTTCATCTTCTATCACTCTGTAGTTTGACCCTGGCATTCTTCACCACTGATTGTCCCTTCCTCTGATGTTATCTGGGTAACCTGAGGATCCATGTGGTCTGAGGACATGCTTTTGAATAAATAGTGTTTTTAAAGGGGTGCTGCTTATATGCATGAAAGTGTGCTAATAGCTGCCCCCATTTCCATCTGGCATAATTTAGGAGCAAATCCATTGACGTCAGTAGAACTGAATGGATATGAATACAATTGGAAGTCAGGTCCTATGAAAACACAATAGCTTACTCTCCATTCTCACTGTCTGTTCTCTTTAAAGTCCTGCCACAGATATAAACATCTTATTTGGGATTTAATCTATTTCTGCCCAGTTTAATCAATTGTCTTTCTGTAAAGAAATTTACAAGACGCAGAGGTGAAGCCCTGCTGATCCTCTACCTCGATTTAGAAAAAGCCTTCCTGGCTGCTGGTTCTGAAGACACAGCAGCAGTGGTTTGGTTTTCTGTCGCCTCGGTCAGTTATGTCAAGCAGTGTATCTGTAGCTATGTTTAGTTCAGAGCAGAAGTACGAGCAGAAATGGAAGCTTTTTGGCAAGCAGAGAACATGCCGTTCAGCTCATTCGCACAGAATGGTGTTAATGAATAGATTGTTTTCTGACAAACAGTTAATTGTGCTTGACTGTTTTCCATACAGCTAAGGAAATGAACAAGCCAATGAGGACGTGCTATTAACAAAATTTAGAAATTTGGGTGTCAAAGTGTGAAATCACTGCTATGAAATCCTGTCCCACTTCCTATACTTTTCAAATGGTTATATGAATATTTGCCTACTGCCTACTGAAGTACAGGGTTTCCAATTTTCTTTTTTGCAGTTCAGTGTTGGTGTTACTCAAGTGTCCAGTTCTGGGCCCCTCAGTTTAAGAAGGACGTTGAGACACTTGAATGTGTCCAGAGAAGGGCAACAAGGCTGGGGAGAGGCCTTGAGCACAAGCCCTATGAGGAGAGGCTGAGGGAGCTGGGATTGTTTAGCCTGGAGAAGAGGAGGCTCAGGCTCATTGCCCTCTACAACTACCTGAAAGGTGGTTGTAGCCAGGAAGGGGTTGGTCTCTTCTCTCAGGCAACCAGCACTAGAACAAGAGAACACAGTCTCAAGCTGCACCAGGGGAAGTTTAGGCTCGAGGTGAGGAGAAAGTTCTTCACCGAGCGAGTTGTTCGTCATTGGAATGTGCTGCCCAGGGAGGTGGTGGAGTCATCGTCCCTGGAGGGGCTCAACAGGGGATTGGGCGTGGCACTTGGTGCCATGGTCTAGTCATGAGGTCTGTGGTGACAGGTTGGACTTGATGACCTTTGAGGTCTCTTCCAACCTTGGTGATACTGTGATTCTGTGATACTGTGAAGTGAATTACTTCACAATTTTTACTAGTAAAAGGTTTAGATCAGTACAACTGCAAAAGACATCTAAACAAGAAGACAAGTATTTATCTTCACAGTCAGAATAAAACTGCAAGAAATAATTTGTACAACTTCCCAGTGACTTCAGTGCAACTAAATTCCTAATACCAAGGGTAGAATTAGATGTAGTCACTTGGGTAAAATATATGTTTGTGCTCTTGGGGTTTTTACTTTCTTGTAGCTTCAGAAGCAATAGCAGCTCTATGATGTCCATATTGCCCTCAGCCATTTACTGTGAGTGGCTAGTACTTGTTGGCTGGATGATTTATGAACCACACCAGGAGAGAGTCCTCTATTGATGAAATGAGATGGTTCATGAGATCATGTATGTCTTGCACCAAAAATAATTTCTCTTTGGATGTGCTGTGTTTGTTAACAGATGTAAAAGTATAATGCCATCACCAGGGATTCATTAAATTCATTAAACTATGTGCTTAATGGATAATTCGTAAACCTGAAACCTTAATTTCCCATCATTGAGTCAGTGATATAACCTGTAGCAGGCAATCTGTTTATACCAGCTTTGAAAATTATTCCTCCAAATTTTCTTTTCTAGAGGAATGTTCATTTCCTGGTAGAATTGTCCCATGAATTCTTAAATGTGATTATGACCAAACTATGAGACACTGAGAATTAAAACCAGATAAAAAGCATTAGCTTTCAAAATTGCATAGCTTATATCATGTAATTTGCTGATATTTGTAGGATTTGGAGCTGTAGATTGATGACCCTTATTGTGTAACTTTAAGTAATCTAGATGAAATAACATGGCACAGCACTAAATCCTCTTCTCCTGTGTGGCTTAATTTAAAGCTCAGCACAGATAACAGCCAAGGGTTCTTTGCATTTGTCTTCCTCATCTGGCTCTGTTGAATATTCATAGTTTCTATTAACACATGCCCTTCAATGTTTGCTATATTTTTGTTGTAGATAGCAGATTAATTAAGTTGTTCCCATAAATCCTTGGACTGTGATCTTATCCTATCTTGTAATATAAGCAGTATCATGTCTGGGAAAGTAGTGCCTCTTGAGAATTATAGAATGGTCTGGGTTGGAAGGGTCTGCCAAGGGTCATATAGTCTAACCTCCCCTGCAGTCAGCAGGGGCATCCTCAACTAGATCAGGCTACCCAGAGCCTTGTCAAGCCTCATCTTGAATATCTCCAGGCGTGGGGCCTCAACCACCTCCCTGAGCAACCTGTTCCAGTGTTCCACTACCCTCATGGTAAAAAATTTGTTCCTAACATCCAATCTAAATCTACTCTTCTCTAGCTTGAAGCCCTTGCCCCTCATCCTATCACTACAGACCATTGTAAACAGTCTCTCTCCATCCTTCTTGTAGGCTCTCTTCAGGTACTGGAAGGCCACTATTAGGTCTCCCTGGAGATTTCTCTTCTCCAGGCGGAACAACCCCACCTCCCCCAGACTGTCATCATCAGTGGCAGCTCACATCCTTGCCATAGGTGCAAATCTCATAGCTTGAATAGTTTTACTTTAGGGATATTTCTTCTACTACCATCTTCTGAAATAAAGAGGGTTTATGAAAGCTTAACTCTCATTTTCTATTGTAGGTTCCTAGCCGTAGATAAAAGGTAGAAACTGTGGAGTTTAAGCGAAGCACAAAGGCTTGATGGATTAGCAAGAATTAAAAATGTATTTTAAATATCAAACAAATGTCAGACTGATTTTCAAGCCCTACTTGAAGTCCTCAAAGGCGCTTTGGGCAGCTAGAGTTGATAGTACTGATTTCAAATTAAAGCTGCCTTGTCGGTTATTTTTGTAATGTTAGGGAGGTGTGTGCATTTCTTCACGTACCAGTTAGGTCATGGTGACAGCTATCCAGCAAATCACAGGACCAAACTGCAGTGCTCTTCTATCTCTCAGCTTTGTCTCCTGCATTCTTCCTGCTTACTCATTCCCTCATTTTACTTTCTGCTCAAAATCTGTGGAAAATCTTCCAGGCACAGTCTGAAACTACCACAATATCACTCTCCTGAAATTACTTAGGCAGGGTTAGAGTAATACCATGTTAAAAAGACAATTAACTGAAAGACCAAATTTGGCTTTCCTATGAGTCTCCCAAGTTGCCGCTCAGGTGGCTCAGTTGGTAGCACACAAGACCTTTAATGGGAAGGTTGTGAGTTCAAGCCTGCAGTGGGCAGTGGTGTCCTCCCCACTCTAGTCAGGAGGTCTGTGGTGACAGGTTGGACTTGATGATCTTTGAGGTCCCTTCCAACCTTAGTATTCCAACTGAATACTGAAGTGTGTAATGGTACCTGCCCACATATTATTCTCAGGATCACAGTGGCACATGCACCAGCATGGGGAACGATTGCCTAATGGTGACATTGGCCAAGGACTACAGTAGAGTACCTGAGGATTTCTGTCAGGGAAGTTTTTACAGAGCAGACTAGACAAATCTTGGAAGCAAAGCCCATCCTTTCTTGAGCAGAGGCCAAATGAGTTGATTTTTCCACTCATCTTCACCTCTCTTTCTATGAGTCTAAGCATTCACATTTCTGAACCAGTGGCTGGTTTAAGCCTTCTTGGAAGACAGAAGAAGGGTATTTTCAGCTTTTCAGTGAGCCAGGTAGCACTTTCTCGTTAGATCTGATTTGTCTTCTGTAGTCATTCCTTAGAAAAATAATAAATCCCAAATCAAACAGAGCTTTCTGAAAGGGCAAAGATTTTAAAATTCAACTTTGTCCTGATTAAGGATGGAAAGAAAATTAGTTGGATATTAAACAGAATAGCTTTACTGGCACCCTAGTTCACTAATACTGAGATCCTCCATGAAAAGCTGCTGGATGGTCTTCTTCCAACTCTCCATACCACTGTCAAAAGTGTAGCAAACTGGAAATCTGTTTCATGGGCAGAGGTCTCTTGGAGTTAAGCTGAGTTTCTAGGGCAAGATAACAGGTATATTCCTTGAGTATCTTAGCTAGCTTCTGGAGGTCTCTCATTGTGTTGGTGGACCTCCAGTCTTTCTGTTTCTATCCATTTCAGTAAAGATGTGGTCTCAAACAATTTAATGTCTTTGAAAATGATAACCAAGTAAGAAATAAATAATAATAATCAAAAAAGACAGGAACTTTTTGGCCTAAATCTTTACTTAGGCATCTAAGTAAGTAGGCTTGGATTCCAAACTGTAATTAATTGGATGTTAGGAAGAAGTTCTATACAGAAAGAGTGATTGCCCATTGGAATGGGCTGCCCGGGGAGGTGGTGGAGTCGCCGTCATTGGAGGTGTTCAGGAGGAGACTTGATGGGGTGCTTGGTGCCATGGGTTAGTGTGGCAATGCCAGCGACAAGCAGTGTGAGCAATCTGGCAGTGCAGGCCTAGAGCCTGACATGGTGGTAGGCCATGCTCAGCATAAATGCAGAGCCAGCTAGCAGTGTAGCAACACAGTGCTGTGCCTGCAGCATGTAACTAAAACAAGGCACTGGTAGCTATAAACATGGAAAGTTATCTTGGGACAACAGGACGTGCACCTGCATCAACAAACCTTGCATGTCGTTAGTAGTTGGACCAATAATCTGTAATAGTGCGATGGGAACCAATGAAACCATGCCAACAACGCACTCCCAGTTTATATAAGTTGTAGAAGTTCCCTTGCTACACACTTCTGCCTTTCCTGTCTTTTCTTCTTCTACACTTTACTGTGCTATACCTGCACTACAGGCCTGCCCCACAGGCCTGCAACACTGGAACAATAAAGGAACAACACTCAATCATATTGGTCAGCCGTATTGATTCTAATCTCCGTCGCCCCCATAGGTTAGTTGTTTAGGTGGGTTGGATTGGTTGATGGGTTGGACACGATGATCTGGAAGGTCTCTTCCAACCTGGTTTGGTTTATTCTAATTATTGCCAAACTTTTCAGAAACCTGTGGCTACTCTGCCTTCTATTTTTCCCCCCACATTAAGCAAAATTACTAAGGATTCTACTTGTATTTTTGCTTTTTCAAGAATCATACAATCCTAGAACGGCTCAGGTGGGAAGGGACCTTAAAGATCATCTACTCCAACCTCCCTGCCAGGGCCAGGGGTGAAGAAGGCTCACAAGTATTTCTCAACACGTTCAAAATGCCAGTTGATGAAGCATAATGTATAGGTTTTATCTGTGCTTTGAAGGCAAGACATTTCTGTGCCAGGCAGGTAGTGAGTTCACTCATTATTTGAGGTGATTAGAATACATAGAATAAACCAGGTTGGAAGAGACCTTCAAGATCATCGTGTCCAACCCATCAACCAATCCAACCCACCTAATCAACTAAATCATGGCACCAAGCACCCCATCAAGTCTCCTCCTGAACACCTCCAGTGATGGTGACTCCACCACCTCCCCAGGCAGCCCATTCCAATGGGCAATCACTCTCTCTGTATAGAACTTCTTCTTAACATCCAGCTTAAACCTTCCTGGTGCAGCCTGAGACTGTGTCCTCTTGTTCTTGTGCTGGCTGCCTGGGAGAAGAGACCAACCTCCGCCTGTCTACAACCTCCCTTCAGGTAGTTGTAGAGAGCAATAAGGTCACCCCTGAGTCTCCTCTTCTCCAGGCTAAGCAACCCCAGCTCCCTCAGTCTCTCCTCATAGGGCTTGTGTTTCAAACCCCTCACCAACTTCATGATTAGTTCCAATTAGTTGCATTGCAGTCCATCAGTATTACTGCATATTGATCAGTGACACAATAAACTGAAAAGATGCAAAGGCTGTCCTTAGGACAACATAAAGACTAGCAATGACAAAGAAACATCTTGTTCTCTCTGTGTTGCTGTCCTACTATTTTTTTTTACAGCCCTTGTGATTTGTAATGACCCTTGAGTAAAGTAGTCAAATCTGTCAGTCTTCAAAAGGCACCAGTCATGATGGACTATTATTTCTGAGGCTGAATGTTAGGAAAGACAATACCATAGAGAAAGGCACAGAATATCTTCTGGGACACATTTTAGTCACTCTAGTTCTATTGTAGACATTGATGATGATTACCTGTCCTTCACCAAACAGACACCATAATAATTTCAAATGGCATTTTACATGTTTAAGCCATCATTAAAAACTGCAAGCTGCTTTCAGATCAAAACTCCACCTCCAGCATTCATGTTTGATTGGGCACTGTTGACAAGCATTCTTAAGCTGATGATTGGGAATCACTTCCACTGAATGAAAGATGAGATGTGTGTATCTTTTGAGGTTATGGGTATTGTAGCTCATTTATCCTAATGTGGTACCCACTTTGTCAGCTGAAGTCAGATTCATTTGTAATTTATAGTCTCTTTAGGACAGTGAGTTGAAACTATGGTGTGTTTATATTGATTGTGCTCCTCTACAGTTACCATTATGCCCCACTGATAATGATGAACTCTCTCATAAAATACTTCACTTTGGCTTGAACAGAAAGCTCAGCTCACAGCAAAACTCCAGTACGTAGCATTCTGCAGGGCATAGCAGAGGACAGTGGTTGCTTTTGATGTCCTGGAACATTCATACCTGGGGGAAACTGGTTTTCTCCTCCACTGATTAACACCATCTGTTCTTGAGCAGTTGCACAGGAGACCTGGTAGAGCTTTCAAAGCTCCCTGTCTACTGCCTTCCTTCTAACTCAAAACAACTCACAGGTGTAATCCCTTCTCTTCTGTGGCAGTCCACAATGTGCAAAATAGCTCATGGACCAAACTTCAGCCCAGGGGCAACCTAAAGAATGACTTTCTAATCCAAATCTGGAATTAGTTTTTAATTCTTTACAGTGTTTCTTAGGCTCACAGACTAATACAGGCTGGAAGTGAGTTCCTGTAGTTCAATATCCTTGCTGTAAGCAGAGCCAACTAGACCAGCTTGCTTAGGGCCTTGCATAGTTATGTTGTGAGTATCTCAATGGGTAGACATTTCAGAGCCTGCTCTGGCACTTGACCATCATGACATGGTGAGAAAATTTCTCTGAGTATCAAATAAGAAATTCCCTTATTTCAATCGTGCATATTGAATCCCATCTTCTCACTGTGCACCTCTGAGAAGAACTTGACTCTTACCTTCTCTGTAGCATGGGAGACATGCAGCTCTTCAGCCTTGTTTCCCAAGGGCCTCTTCCAAAAGCTAGAGAGTTTCTAGAAAAGTTCCAGTTGACATCATTGAGCTCTGGAGCAAAGCTCTGTTATAAAGCTGGGGTTGAGCATTCTTGTTTGGCTGTAGAAAGGACTGAGGTCACCTGCTGTTCATGTGGGGATTAGCACAGAGGACTGAAGTGCTTGTCTTGACATTTGGAGGTATTTGGATATTAGCCAGAGCTGAAGATACCACTAGTCCAGAGTCAGGACATCGATGTGAGCATACTGCCAAGCTGATGTGATCAACTCTGTGACTTTTGACAAAAGTTGTCAGGTGTCTTGCTATCTTAAAGGATGTTTAGAAGGAATTCAGACTTGAACAGACCTGTCTTGAGAATTTGTGTCCTGTCCATACTCAGCACTGCCCCTCTAACTACATCTGCCTGGGCTCTGCTTGGGATAGCGCAAGAATTGGATCAGCATGGTCCAGGTCCTTGCTGTGGTTCCTACCTGACCTGCATGTCTCTGGTGGCTCAGCAGCAGCACCACCACCACCACCAAGAGTGTGCACTGCTTGCTCATTGCTCAAAGGAGGCAATGTTGTGCCCTTTGGGGAATCTTTTTGTGCCTGTCCGTAATCCAGATCTGATAATGGCACAAGCCACCTTTGAGCCATCTCTGAGGTGAAAGAGAGAAGAACAAAACCAGACATGTTTTCATTATCTTTTTCTTTCCCCCATAAACAATGTGTACATTATTTCCTGTTTTAGAACTGCAAAGTTTAGCAGCAAAACACATCTCATTGGTGTGTGGCTTGGGAGGTGTTGATATCCCCTGCCTACAGCTGTCACTTACACCCACTCCTGCATTGCAAATTGCCTCCTGTCAAATGAGCTCACAGAAATACCAGCATTGTTGCATCTGCTGGGGTTTGCATGATGTATTTCTGCATCACTGATGTTCGTCTTGCAAAAATCCTTTTCAGTCCCAGCTGTTATTTTCAGGAGCTGACAAGTAGATTTCTGTAAATGAATCCAATTTATTCCGAACATGGACATAGCTCTTCATCAAAAGACAATGAAAAGGCAAGGAGTATGTAGCAGAACATATTCTGGCCCGTGTCAAAACTGGCTCTTGTCACTGTGGAGAGATTTTAATTGAGGGAGAAGGGAAAGTGACAAGAAGAAGTTCCTGAAAACTTTCCTGGTTTCTTCTGTGCTCTCTGTGAATGGACACTGTGCCTCTGGGATTTAGGAGAGGGTGATGGAAGAGAGAGTTAAACCACTTATTGTATTTTTGAACTTGCTACCTTCACAGTGAAAGGCCACATTTTGGTTACTTGCTGCAGTGGAGTGCACTGGCAAGATGTATTTTGTTTACTAAACAGGGAATGTAATTGAAGTGTCCCTTTTGAGTTAATGAAAATATAAAACAGCTTTCCAGAGTAGACCAAAGCCTCTAATTTAATTATCTGTGAGCCTCATGGATTAAAGGTAGTCTTTCATCCATTCCTGGCAGCCTGAAGTAGATAAGTAACTGAAATTCAAAGGCAAAAATGTACGAAAAGGAGACCTGGCTGATGAAAGACCAAAGGGCCAAACTGTTTGTAAAGATTTGTCTCCACTGAGGTGCCCATTGTCTTCATGACAACTATGTGTGAAAACTATTAAAGATTTGGAAGCTGTGATGCTCATTAATGTGGCCAAGGGTCCCCATTGCCTGCATGAAAAGCAAACTGTCTCCTCTTTGAAATATTGTTTGCTGTGTATCAGGAGTTACTCTTTAAGGGTAAGTTGCAAGCAGTGGCCTTAAGTGCAGGAGCTGTTTCCAGAAAAGCAGCAGGAGCAGTCCTGCAGGTAGTGGTTGAACTTGCTACAGTGATAGTTGCAGAGTCTTTCAGACTGCAAATCTGGCCCTAAAGCAAAACCCAGAGCAATGCAGTTCCACTACTGCAAAGGCACCCAGAAGCAGCCAGAGCTCATGTGCGCCCTTTGTGCTATGTGGTCCGGTGTGTCCTAATGCTGTGTGAGCTCTCTGCTTTCTGCACTGACACGCTTTTGTTCTTGGGTCAGCCAAAGGCTGTTGGATAAAGCCTCCATGTAGATGCTGAAATACTGCAGCCATCCTTCCATACTTTTTGTCCACCTTCACTTTTACATCTGCTCATGCTGTGTTACAGCAGTAGTTGCCACCTTATCATAGACCACAGTGTCCAAACAGAAACACAGACCATTTAGACTGACTTTGCAGAAGAAGCCTGTGGCTGAGCCGGACAGGAACACAGGCTTCCTCTGGTGTCATTCCACGCCCAGCCATCACATGGTTATACACAAAAAATTAGGTTCTATCTCTGCCATACATGAAATAACTTCTGAACTTAGAAAGGTAAAGCAGGGAGGTGTGTCTGGGAAAAAGGGGTTTGCGCTTCATGAGGTATGTGAGGAGCAAAGAGGTTTGTGAGTAGCAAAAAGGATGCTTCACTGCCTTCTGAATTTCTGTTAGAGTATGTTCTCCCATATCAGATTTATACTTGAAGGCTTTTATTTAATGGCACAGGGAGTTCAGGAATGAAAGAAACCAACAAGTGCGCTTCTGGTGTAAGCATTTACAGCTTCATTGATTTGAAGTGGAATTTCACCAGGGAATATAAGCAGTGACCTCAGCTGAGATTAGCAGAGCATGGAGTGGGGGCACTGGTACCTGTTGCTTAGAGTTACCTACCCAGTGCCCAGAAGACAAGCAAAACATTTGCTGATTCATTTTATTTGTGGTGGGAGGCTTGTGGAATACTGATTTGTTTTTCTAGTTCATCTAGTTTTGACCTAACATTTTAGATTATGAAAAAGCATTAGGCTTGAAAATGTTTTTAGCGTGGATATATTTCCTATCTGTCTGCAACACACATCAATGCACTTTGAATTGTAGGGGTGCAAGTGGGAATGGAGTGAAGAAACTGTAGAGCAGGTGGCAGAATTCTGGCTAAGAATCTGGCCCTAACCATCCTCTACAATGGTGCCTCTCGAATGTATTGCAGATGATACTTATATTTACTCTTACAGAAGTATTTCATGCTAATTTTAGGATATGTCAGACCTTAAAGCCTTTAAAACTTGAGCAATTCCTTCACTTAATTGTCCATAAGCAGCTTTTATTTTTTCTTGCTTTTGCTTTGTAATTTGCTGTTGTACTTGGTATGACACTTGCTTGATCTGGATTAATTTCCCATGCTGCTTTGTTCTTGAATGTGCCCTGGAGGCTAATGGTGTATCACAGCCTCTCTTCTTTCTTTGTAGAATTTGCTATTAACATTTATGGGACAGTGTGTTCTCTGTGACACCTTCCAGAAGTGCCAACTGACTGCTGAACAGCACAGCATCAGCTGTTACAGCCTGAGTCAAAACTCAACAAAATCAGGAAACAGTAATGCAGTTCAAGGTTCTTAAGGAAAGGCAGTATCTTTTATTACATCAGTTGTTAGAGTTGGGGAAGAAAAACCCAATGACAAACAGAGAAGCTTTCAGGCACACAAATCCTTCTCCAGGTCTGAAATAGCAGCAACGTTGCTTACACCAGCATTCCATAGCGATGAGACAGCCATGGTCCAGGCAAGGTTTAAAAAACACAGTTTAAAGTGGGTGTATTTGCCCAGCCTCTCCTCTTGGGAGGGCTTCCTAGAAGAATGCAGGCAAACGTCATTCTCCCCTCTCCTCTTCCCACTATACCCCCTACAAGAAGAGATAGTATCCCACAAGAAGAGACAGTCTTCAGAAGAAGTCTTCAATACCTTATGACTGGCCCACATCTTCTCTGTAGTCATCCTGTCATTGGGAAGGACTGAGACAAAGCTGTGGGCTTCACTCTGCCAGTGGCAACTGCAGAATCCACAGTGGATATTCTGCCTCCCCATGTTTATGGCTCTCTAGTAAACAGTTGTGGGACCAGCTGGCAAAATAAATGTCATACCCTTTACTTGTGGTTACTTTACAGAGAACAGCGCTTCCCAGACTTTCTGGAGTTGCAGCTGACTGACCAACTACCTAACAACAAAGCTTGTGCTGAAAACGCTGCCCAGGCAGGATGGTTGTGCAGAAGAGCTGTGAGAAGCCTCCCATAATCTTGCATGTGGTCACAGTTTAGGAAAGTAAGAAGTAATAGCCCAGTAAACTCCCTGCTTACTCCTCTAGATTATGGATCTCAACATCTTGCTTCTTCATCTGATGACAGATGTTATGTTTAGTTGCCTTTTTCTTCAAAAAGTATGTTAACAAATATTTCTAGTTAGAGAACACAGGCAGGTGCTCCAAAAGGAAATGGTAGCATTAACTGTAACATTGATGTCTATATTCCCACAGTAGGAACTGAGGTGTTACCTGTAGTTAATGAGTGATATTAAGAAGCTGAGGATGCTTTTTGCCCATCTGCATATTTCTGTGGTACCTGGGCCCATGAGAAATCTGGATTCTGCTTTCTGAAGTGACTGAATAGTGTGTTAATTATGTGGCTTCTCTTGAAAATGAAAGGTTGCATTTCTGGAGGCTGTCGTCACAAGAAAATGGTAAATAAGTACTGAAACTGCTGAAGAAAGTCAGAAGATGAATTTAAGTTGATTAACACCCATGAACAACTGATGAGCAGATAATGCTGCACACAAGAATATCAGTATTATTGGAAAAGTGTAATTCAGAAGGAAAAATGCCTCTTTAAACTTATGCCAGCCAAAAACCTTAGTTTAAAATCTGCTTTGAGCATTGTTCTGGTGCAAAGCTGTCTTAAAACAAGCTTTACAGTCCTTAAAAGTCTAGAAATCCATGGGACTCTGTCTTCATATCAAATATGAATGTTTCCAATGTAGTTCTCAAATCTGAATCCATCAGGCACAACATACTTTAGGATCTGAATCGCTCTTTCAGCTGTTCCCCTCCCTCCTAACCTGGTCAGTCTTTGATGCTTTTTAAATGGTACAGATGGCCATGGCAGATAGGTTGGCATCAACCAAGAAAATAGTGTAGACAACTGTTTCTCTTTTGCAGAGAAGGTTTTAAGGGGGGGGAGTCATCTAGACAGCCACATTCTCTAGTGAATCTCAGAATCTATTTCATTCCCTTTAGTACAGAGCCAAAATGCTTGGGCTTGAAAGCATGGCTGTGAGTGTTACAGCATCATGGGATTTCTTTTTCTTTATGTGCACCAAAAGAAAAATTAGGAATATGTCTGTGAAAGAGAAGAGCTTCATTTTCACTTGAATCCAAGAGCCTTTCCTATTCCCATCTCTTTTAAGACACTTCTATACTACCAGAGTCAAATAAATGAAAGCCAGGATGCATACTTGGTTTCCATAACAGTAATTGTTTAGTTGTGTGGAGTGACACATCTAACCTGCAAAATGTATTTCCAAATCTGGATTCTGCAGCCATTCAAGGGCTCTGATGCCTCAGCCTTTAGACATCTTCTGCAAATGGGTTTGAAATGTGGATGCAGATCCGTCAGTGAGTTAGTGCTTCATATCTATTCCTTGTTTAGGGTTTGATCTCTGTATACCAATGGACTTGTAAAACTGGAAGAACAGTGTGAAGGAGAAAGAAGCAATGAAAATGTATCACAGTATTACAGTATAACTAAGGTTGGAAGAGACCTCGAGAATCATTGAGTCCAACCTATCAACACAGACCTCATGACTAGACCGTGGCACCAAGTGCCACATCCAATCTCCTCTTGAACACCTCCAGGGACGATGACTCAACCACCTCCCTGGGCAGCACATTCCAATGACAAACAACTCGCTCAGTGAAGAACTTTCTCCTCACCTTGAGTCTAAACCTCCCCTGGCGCAGCTTGAGACTGTGTCCCCTTGTTCTGGTGCTGGTTGCCTAGGAGAAGAGACCAACCCCTTCCTGGCTACAACCACCTTTCAGGTAGTTGTAGAGGGCAATGAGGTCACCCCTGAGCCTCCTCTTCTCCAGGTTAAACAACCCCAGCTCCCTCAGCCTCCTCTCATAGGGCTTGTGTTTGAGGCCTCTCACCGGCCTCTTTGCCCTTCTCTGAACTGCTAAGGAAAAACCTACTATTTTTTTATTACTTGACACTCTTCTTTAGTAGTGACCATGCTGCAGCTTTTTTAATCTGTGAAAACAGAAACTGCAGCAGCAGTGTCCAGCACTCAGGTAAATGTGCCAGCTCCACATGAATGGTGCACATTATAAATACATATTTAAGGTCCTTTCTTGTACACCACAGCTAAATAACAGCCAGCTCCGTCTCAGTGGTCTTCCACTACTGCATTTATGGAGGGGAAGGCTATTATCTTGTCCAGGCTTTTACTTGTTCTTATCATCATTGCACAATGGTAGCTTTGTCACTTGGTTCACTAAAACTGCTCTTTTTCAGGTGCCAGGAGACAATGAGAAGCACTGGAAGCCAGTGCTAGTGGTCTTGACGGAGAAAGACCTTCTAATATACGAGAGCATGCCGCGGATGAAGGAAGCTTGGTTCAGCCCTCTGCATACCTACCCCCTACTAGCCACCAGGTACCTGTGATTTTTTATTATGGTCATTTCAAGATGGTAGAAATGGCTAAGGCAGCTGGGAGCAGGTGTAGCTGGTGCATAGCTATCTGTCATACTTGAAACATCATGGTTTGAATTGAGAAGCAGATTCTTCTTCAGTGAGCTGATGTGCTTAGCTTATCTCCTCTCTTCTCTCCATTTCAAGTTCTGGCTGAGGCTGATGACCAGAAGCATACCAGAAGGATTATGGATGTGGCCATTTGGTCCAGATCCAGAGACAGGAGTGCTGAAAAAGCCAAGAGCTCAGTCTCCTGAGATTTCTATCTCAGTATGCATGACCTGGGGGATTGGCAGAAACTCAGCTTTTTGACTGCTCTTCTAGGCAGGAGAAAGTGAAATTGTTGCCTTGAGTTGGATTTTCTAGTTCTGCACCACCAGTTTGGGGCTTTTGAACAATCATGCATCGTGTAGGCAATTTCAGCATGGCTTCTATTATTCCAGCTCCAGCAAATGAATTCCTAGCTTTTTTTTTAGCTTAGAGTGGTGAGCTTGGAAGACACATTCTTGAATCTAGTTTGGAAATAATCATCTACATTATTTTGAAGGTATCCATCAATACTAATTAAAAGAGAGCTTTCCTGTGGTTGTCTTTATACAGTGGAAAGTGTCTGTGCTTCTTGATGTGAATCTTAATCACGTTTCTCTGCCAGTATGGTCAAAGGGCTTGAGAAAGAGCTGCTGTTCCATTGTTTTGGTCTTGCTACAGGCCTCTATTATGCCATTTTCAATGAGTTCTTGTGCAGAAAGGCTGGTTGCACATGGCCAAGAGCAGTGAGGCTCTTACTGCAGTCTCATTAGTTAATTTTTGTTCTCGGTCTCTTAGTTCTCTCCTCAGATGAACTGAGGTTTTGCTGCTAAATCATTATATTTAAAAAAATAATAAATTAAAATCAAACTCAGCAAATTACACTGATGGTTGGTTTGTCCCAGTCTGCTTACCCAGGATGGAGCTTTCAGACTCCTGGGAAGCCAGCTTCTGACACAACCTTTGATACCTTACTGGGAGCGGAAAGCCCTGAGCCCTGCAGCTTGCAGCCTGCTGCCTGGTGAGTCACTGAATGCTGGCAATTCCAGGTGACAATTCCCAATGAATAGAATAGAATAGAATAGAATAGAATAGAATAGAATAGAATAGAATAGAATAGAATAGAATAGAATAGAATTAACCAGGTTGGAAAAGATCTTTGAGATCATCAAGTCCAATCTATCACCTAACACCTTCTTATCACCTAAACCATGGCACCAAGCGCCTCATCCAGTCTCCTCTTAAATGCCTCCAGTGATGGTGACTCCACCACCTCCCTGGGCAGCCCATTCCAATGGCCAATAACTCTTTTGGTGAAGAACTTCTTCCTAACATCCAGCCTAAACCTCCCCTGGCACAGCTTGATACTGTGTCCTCTTGTTCTGGTGCTGGTTGCTGGGAGAAGAGACCAGCTCGTATCTGTCTACAACCTCCCTTCAGGTAGTTGTAGAGAGCAATAAGGTCTCCCCTGAGCCTCCTCTTCTCCAGGCTAAGCAACCCCAGCTCCCTCAGCCTTTTCTCATAGGGCTTGTGCTCCAAACCCCTCACCAACTTTGTTGCCCTTCTCTGGACACGTTCCAGCAACTCAACATCTTTCCTAAACTGAGGGGCCCAGAACTGGACACAGTACTCAAGGTGCGGCCTAACCAGTGCTGAGAACAGGGGCACAATGACTTCCCTGCTCCTGCTGGCCACACTGCTCCTGACAAGGATGCCATTGGCCCTCTTGGCCACCTGGGCACACAGCTACCTCATGTTCAGCCTACTATCAACCAGTACCCCCAGGTCCCTTTCTGCCTGGCCACTCTCCAGCCACTCTGACCCCAGCCTCCGTAACCTGTTGGAGCTGGAAAGTGTTAGGGGTGTCATTTGTACATGAACCCAAGTCATCCTTAAAGTGAGCACAGATTCCGTGGTGTGCCCTGCCCCTTGCCACACACATCATCATGTGCCAAGACAGCCCTCAGGTGGGTGTCACCAGCCTCTGTCACCAGTGACCACCAGTTAACCAGATCAAACAATTTTAAGTCCTTGTCTTGGAGGATACTTCAATCACTTAATTAATTTTTCATTAATTCCGTGATACTTCATTACTGTCTCTCAGAAGTTCAGATTTGACAGCAGAGTGGCTCATCTTGGGAGGTGATATTCATCTCTCTGATGGGATTGCCATGTGAGTGAAGGAGCATCAGCCTTGAGCCTAGAGGGGAATGAGAAGGTGCTCAGCATAGGTAGCAGGCTGCTGAAGGGTTTTTACAAACTGGGAAAGCAGTCTGTGAGAAAGACAGAATGCAGCTCAGAAAGGGTAAGTGCAAAGTTCAGTGCTGGGCAATAAACAGCAGTGCTGGAAAATGGCTGACAAAATAGTCACAGTGCCAAGAACCATCTGGGCAGTGTGGCATCTGGGCATTGCTTAAAGCTACAGGTTATGTTTTTGAGAGGGAGGAAAAAGCCTCAGGTGATACACCACTATCACGTGAGGCATTGCACTTCCAAACAGATACCAGCTAAATGTGGAAGGTCAAGAAAAAAGCAATGCAAATGTAAGAACTAACAAAACACTCTGTGCAGGGGAATACTCCACAAACCATAGCTGTGTAATCCAGGCAAGTCCATGGAAAACACGTTAATAGTCTTTAGGTATGAAAATGAGACACACAAGGAGGGGCAGAGGCATGCTCTTCAGATCCCCCCCCGGGTGTAACAGGATATAGTTGGCAGCATGTGTAGCAGGAAAGGCTAAGGGTAGATCTGGGGAAGAACCTGGTGTATGGGTGAGGTCCTGGAGTAGATTCTCTAGGAAAGGTGTACAGTCCTTGGCACTGGGGACTTTGAATGAACAGTGACACTGTGACTCTCCGGAGTGCATCAGCACGGCTAGCCCTGCTGTGGGAAAGGGGGTTCACTGGCTGTCCTACAGAGAACCATTCCAACCCTATGTCTGTGATTTCTTACTTAGTATTGGTGTGAATTTAAGACTCAGGGGAAAAGACAGCAGGTAGACAGAACCTGGCATTCAGAATGGAGTCAGAACCTAAGTACATGAATCCCCAAGGTGAGCAGGTTACACAAATCGACAGATTCCCCAAATTGTTACACCTACTGCTTTGGATTGTTTTGATTAAAACCTTGCAGGAGCCTGCTTTTATGATCTGTCACAGTGTGTACAGTGAGACCAAAAGAATACACAGGGCTGGCTGTTGGTATTGACTGCTGTGTTCTTGCTCAGTCAGTGCTTGCTCTCCTCGTGACAGATTTTTTAATCCCTCCTGTGCATTGATCAGTGCAATTTAGAACTTTTCACCTGGAAAGTTTGCAGACCACATGTTATAATCTTGGCTGCTCCCATCTTTCAGATTTTTATGAGTCCTTGGAAAAACATTTTTGCTTAGCTAATGCATATTTGAAAAGCTGCTGAAACTGGAAAACTTCAGTGCCAGATACTGTACAGAGTCATGCTTAATCTACCCAAGACATCATGAGCAGAGAAAACGGGAAAATGGCAGAAGGGTTACAGTCTTCTTACAGAATTTCAACAGCAGGATTTCAACATGTCCTTTCTGTTTGTTGATAAGTTTGCCTTCAACCTATGATGTTATTAAAACCTAAAAATATTTTCCAGGCTGCCTTTCCCAGCTTTCTGCAGCATTGCATGGAATATAAGTAATAGCCCAAATAAAACAGAGATCTGGAGATTTAAGTTGCTCCTTTAAATCTTTGCACCAGGAGACACAGCAGCTGGCTCGTAGCCCTGACTCCAAGGACCTTTTTGTCATAATCTCTGTTTCAGTGTTTCCTTATGCCTGAATAACAGTGCCTCCCTCCAGCATGGGAATGGGGCTTCAGTAATTACATCTTAAATGTTTGCAATCAAATTGCGTTATCTATCGTAGCCAGATATGAAATGAAAGGAAAAAAAGCACAACAGCAGCCCGTGTTGGACACTGATTAAAGACCAGGTAAGCAGCTTTTTTGTAAAGCTGAGGTCTGCAATCAGAAAGTATTCGAGCAGTTTGGTAGTTAATGCCATGGCAAACTGGGAGAGGAGTTTGGGCAGCAATTAGTCGTCTGTGCAAGTGGGCAGAGGGGCAGGCAGAGAGCATCGGGTCCCCGAGCACCCCAAGGAAGGTGCTATGCAAGCTGTGCAAGTTCTCCACTCATCTGCCCAGGAGAGTGATGGTGGTCCATGCAGAGCTCAGATGAATGAGGGCCTGTGCATAGGTTTCAAAAGAGTACAGCTATTCCAGAGCAGGTTTCAGATGCTAAGTCAGGCTAAGTAGAAATTTAAACATAAGGAAGGTCAGAGGATAGTGGCTTTCTACTGGGCAGAACTGCAGGACTGTTGATGGCATTTGTATCATGGCCTCTTAGATAAAAAATGAGCAGTTGAATGCTTGCTTTGAGTGTCAGCACTCTTTACACTGTTGTGTTTGGAGAGGCCATTAGATTTTGCTGTTTCAGTAAATGATTGAAACACTTTTCATAGCATTATGATGAGAAGCATGTCCTGGTGCGCCCCACCTAGCACTTCCTGGTGGACCATACCTATCTCCTTAACACACACTTGAAAAGCATAATGCTAAAAAGGTCTCCAAGACATAGAGAGACAAGAAAGAAATTAGAGAAGGTAAGAAGTATCTCTCTGGCTCTCGGGAGCAAGCAAAAAGTTGCATTTTACAGCCATTGCCTGCTACCTGTGCATTGTGCAAACAGACCTGAAAGTGACCGACCTTCTCCTGCCCTCTTGTGGCTCTGGCTGCTCTGGGGAAGGTGCTTGGGCTCTGTGCACTCAGACATCTCAGAAGCCTCTATGTACCCCAGTAACCTTCAGGGTCTGCAGATGGACATTACCAGAGCTGGCCCTAGGATGTCTTTTTGACTCTGTGGTGCAGCATGCACCATGCACACAGCCTCTGCTGTGACTGGAGAGATGGGATATGGGGGTGAGAGGAAGCTTTCTACCAAGTTTCCAAGACTATTTCTTTTGCCTTGTAAGGTATTGTTATGGTCTTTAGGATAAAATATGTTATATTGAAATGAAACAGCTCACTTTGTTAAAATGTGGGAATTCTTTGACCTGTACCTAAATCCATCAGTGCTGACAGCAGGTGCAGAAGTACCATCAAACGTTTCCCTGCTATTTGTCTAGCTCACGTTTAACTGCATGGTTTTCCAAAGCATGATCAGCAGTTGTAGAAAAGGATTTTTCAATAGTGAGACTGAGTTTTTAATGATGAGGGGATAATATGAATGAGGAGGCAGGCAAGGAACAGTATCGATGATGGATGTGTCCACATACTTTCATTTGTCAAATACATCTTCATTCCATCCATATGCTGAAAAACCTGCAATGGATAAAGCACGAAGATGTAGGGGAGCGAGGGAGTGGATTTGAAAGGAAATAAAAGATTGGGATTGTCTATCACACATACAGTAGCACAACTATTGGAGAACAATTTTCAGCACAGCTGGCAAGTGCTGTGCAGAGGAACAGGGATGATCCAGGGAAAAACTGGAATAGTTTGATTTTAAATGACAAACTTGATGCGGCTTTCCAGGCTGCATTCCCACAGTCGCCCTTGCTGGCAGAAGCAGCATGGGAGCTGTGGCTGTGCCTGCACCTGGTGTGACTGGCTGGGGACAGAGAACAACAAAAGGCACCAGAGATTTCAGTTCCTGGTCTTCTACCTTAATTATCAAGATGTAGCTTTGCCTCAAAGTTTGCAGTTCCTGATGTCAGATGAAAGTGAACTAAAGTTTTTTGAGCTGTTTTTTTGCTGCTGACTCTCCCACTGCAAAGTCTGCCTGGGGTGCTGTTAGAAGGCCTTGAGTATCAAAACTGAGCAGGGTGTTAGCACAGCCCTTCTAGAGACAAAAACATGTGGGGAGGGTAGAGGTGTATCTTTGGATGAGAATTCCCTCCCCAGGTACATGGCAGGTCCAGTCTGGATCCTCTGCATCTCTCTTCCTGGGACCAGGAAATTAAGACAGGTGATCAAATCCAAAGAAAGTTACCATGAAGCTGAGCCTGAACAAATCTTACAAAAGTTCTAGCAGGTAGGAAAGAGGGACACCTCTGTTCAGCACAGTTTGCATCCCAAATGTCAGCGTTGACTGCCAGGGAATTGGGGAAAATTTCAGATGCTCTATGGTTAGTATTTCAGTAACTGAAAAGCTCAAGCTTTGCTTTTTCTTTCCTTTCTGCTTTCTTTTTCCTGTTAAAACCTCTCTCTTGGATGGTGTACTTCTTGCAGCATCAGCTAACAGGCAACTATTCTTCCAGAGGTACAATAATAATTTCAGGGTGGATGATCAGTAGATGATTAGTATCATCTAAAGTTTTATCCTTCAGCACAAGTATTCTGCTACCACGCTACATACTTTGTAGTCTTATATGAAGACTTATGGAAAGGGAAACAGGAGACAGAAGACAGAAATAAGCTTTTCAGAAGAATGTCAATCTGTGACTCTCTCTGAGGGCTAATCTCTGGATCTCAAAGAGTGTTGAGCTCCTGTGGATTATTCTTTTTCAGCTGAATTAGTGTCATATCTCTGAATGAATTCTGTATTCACTGTCCACACTTCTGCAGGGGGAAAAAAAACAAACCCTAAGAACCCAAAAGGGCAATTTTAAAGAAGAATTAAGTATTACAAGGTGCTGATTTTGTCACTCAAAAATATTCCCTGCAATTACAGTTTGCCCAGATGAACAAAGCTTTTGTGATCACAGGAGATCAGCTGTTGGTGCCAGGCAAAAAAAAAAAAGCCCCAAACAACTTAATTGCAGCAAAATGTGAGAGAACTTGAGATTACAAATAATAGGTGCAACATCTTGCATTTTATTGGTTCTTTATGGGAAAAAGTATGCACAAGGCAGTACTTTAGCATCTGTGTCTTTTAGAGAACTTTTCTCCAACAGCTCTGATTGTTGAGCTTGTCTGCAGATGTTTAGGCTTTATGGCAAATGCCACTTGACAGCGAAAGCTGGATTCAGCTGCCTCAACTCAGTGATCACTTGTATGTACGGACCAAACCCCATCATCAGAGTCCAGTCAGCGATTTCATAGTATCATAGTGTCAGTCAGGGTTGGAAGGGACCACAAGGATCATCCAGTTCCAACCCCCCTGCCATGGGCAGGGACACCCCACACTAGATCAGGCTGGCCAGAGCCTCATCCAGCCTGGTCTTAAACACCTCCAGGGACAGCACCCCAACCACCTCCCTGGACAACCCATTCCAGGGCTTCACCACTCTCATGGGGAAGAACTTCCTCCTCACATCCAGCCTGAATCTCCCCACCTCCAGCTTCATTCCATTCCCCCTAGTCCTATCACTACCTGAGATTCTGAGAAGTCCCTCCCCAGCCTTCTTGTAGCCCCCTTCAGATACTGGAAGGCCACAATTAGGTCCTCATTCAAATAGGTGTTTTGTGCAATTGTCTTCATCATCACCTGCATGGTCAGTTTTTTCTGTACTCACCGCCTCAGACCCTCACTTTTCTGAGTGCCGCCGTAGGCTCAGCTACAGAGGATATATGAGTTCTTGCGCTCCCAACCACGTGTTGAGGCGTGTATGGAACAGAGCAGTGATCGGGAAGGGATTTTGGCGCAGTGTGCTGTGTCAGCATTGTAATCCACTGACCCCTTCTGAAATCCAATTGCAGGCTGGTCCATTCTGGCCCAGGAAAAGGCTCACCGCAGTCGGGGATGGATTTGTCTTTTGCCACCCGTACTGGCACACGGCAAGGGATTGAAACCCATCTCTTCAGGACAGAGACCAGCCGAGACCTCTCACTGTGGACGAGGAGCATAGTGCAGGGCTGCCACAATTCTGCGGAGCTCATCACAGAAATCACCACATGTGAGTAACATCCGCGGCACCGGCTCCACACCTCTTTGTGACACTCATGGGTAGCTCAAGCTCCTCCTCCTAGTGGTGATTCGTTTGAAAAAGCACACATAGCTAGGGTTCTGTGTGCTTAAAATAATGCCCCCTTGGTTTCTGAGCCTGACCCAGCTGGTGTGATACTTATGCCCAGTGACCGTCACTGTTATTCTCCTGACTTTTGGTCTTGGTTTTGGAACGTGAGTGAATTTATTGTAATTTATTTTTTTTGCAGACAAAACATTGTGTCTACAAGTCTGCAGTCAGCAATACAGCACATGTGTCATGAAGGAGCAATTGGCAGAGCTTTTTCCAGTAACTCACAGAAAAGGGCATTTGTCTGAGATTTGGGAGACTCCCGAGAGCCTGGCAGGACCTTCTCCTGCAGAGGAGGGGAGGCAGAGGAGGACTGGCACATTCAACTGCATGAAACAGTCATTTATTCACCCAGTCCTGCACACTTGAGAGGAGTTAAAAAATACAAACTAGTCTACATTTTAATGGCTAGTCATTTGCCTCCCTGAACATTAGGTTGTCACTTCTCAGCACTTCTGTATGTGCACTATCGACTGGAATTGCTCCAGAGTGATGCCCTGTTCAGCCAGCCTGTACTGGCTGTGGGGCTTCAAGGCTGTGCCTTTCTCTTGAATGTCCCTAGAATATAGGAGTCCTTCCCCCATTAGCCCCACAGTTGAAAGGGCTGTTAAAATTGGACATAATGTCCACTTGTTGCCTAAAAATGTGAGAGCAGGAAGCAAAGCACAAATTATCCTCCTTGAAAAAGGGGGGACGCTGAGTTCACAAAGCCACCAGGTACAGCAACGTGCTGCTGAACATAGGGATGCCTGCTCATAGGCTGCCAGACCCCATCCCTTGCAAAGAGCTCAGGCTGCTTTGTGAAGGCCTCTGACATGGAAACAAACCAGAGTGTTCTATAGGAACCACCTCCAGGGCCTGTCCATCTTCTCAATCCAGTGACATGGATGGCTTTGTTTCCAAAAGCAAGAGGAGGACTTCAGCCCCTTCTATGCAGTGTTTTCATCCCAGTGCCACAGACTCTCTCAGCAGAGTTGGTCATAGGGAAGTAAAGTGTTCATTGTTTAATTTGGATCATGGCCTATGTTTCTGAGCTGAGTGGAAGATGGAGACTTCTGCTGCAGTAGCTATTAGATACAATTACATGGGCCCCTTTTCAATTTACCATGACACTAATGAGGACTCGGGAGTGTCTTCATCTTTGTCAAAGTACTTCAGGGAAACCCTCTGCAGCTTCTCATTTTCTTGTGCATTGAGCTCTGTGTTTACTGACTTTTGGCTATGTCTGCCAGACATAAGAAGAAGAGTAGCTGGGCCTTTGCTGTCAAGCTGTGGAAGGAGGAAATGCCAGCCTGAGCTTTCTTAAACCTCAGAAGACTTTTTTTGTGTCAGATGTAGAATGCAGCAAACAAGTGAAAGGACTGACATCAGTGCTGCTGCTGCTGAGAACAATTTTAGCCTGTGTGTTTACACCATACCTAACAAACCAACCTGGCTTGGGCCTTGCACAACAGAGAGCTTTCTGTTGTTTGTCCAAATCTGCAGGTTTGGAGCACAAGCCCTGTGAGGAGAGGCTGAGGGAGCTGGGGTTGCTCAGCTTGGAGGATGCTCAGAGACCTTACTGCTCTCTACAACTACCTGAAGGGAGGTTGTAGCCAGATGCAGGTTGGTCTCCTCTCCCAGGCAACCAGCACCAGAACAAGAAGACGCAGTCTCAAGCTGTACCAGGGGAGGTTTAGGCTGGATGTTAGGAAGAAGTTCTTCACAGAAGGAGTGATTGGCCATTGGAATGTGCTGCCCAGGGAGGTGGTGGAGTCACCATCACTGGAGGTGTTTAGGAAGACTGGATGGGGTGCTTGGTGCCATGGTTTAGTTGATTAGATGGTGTTGGATGATAGGTTTGACTCGATGATCTCAAAGGTCTCTTCCAACCTGATCTATTCTACTCTACTCAGCATGGTTAGCCCTGTTGTAGGGAAGGGTAGTTTCTGACAGCTAGTGTTGAGATGAAATGTAAAATGCAGATGGCAGTGGCCAAATGGAATTTGTTGCTTTTAAGAAGGTTACAGAGCAGATTTTGTCTCCTCCCTCAGCTTGCACATACAAAAGCCAGGAGTGCCGTTTGACCATCCACTACGAGCATGGATTCTCTCTTACCACTGAAGCGAAAGATGGTGCCTTCTCCAAGACAATTGCACAATACCCCTATGAAAAACTCAAAATGTCCTCTGATGATGGGATCAGGATGCTTTATTTAGACTTTGGAGGAAAGGATGGAGAAATTGTAAGTACTGTGTTTTAGCAAAGGGATGCATATTACTAATCTCTGCGGTGGTCTTTCAGGCTGTGGGGATGGAGAAGCACTAGTGGGAGTTGGCCTAGGTGATCATTGTAGGTCCCTTCCAACTGAAATACTCTTTTCTGTTCTAGTAACAGCTGGTCTAGCAGCAGTACCACTCTTTGGACACCGTGCTTTCTAGTGCAGCATGGCAACCTGACTGTAGGAGGACATAAAGTGCAAAAGAGAGATACAATTTTAAGTCCATGCAAAGAGATGAAAGATTTCTTATATTTAAGAATAAATTGTATCTCTAAAGAGCCAGATGTTAGAATGTGGTATATACCCATTTCACTTTATAAAATGACTGCATGTGGAACAGCTTAAGGAGGAGATATTATTAATTCCACTATTCACATAGGGACTTTATGTTATGACAATAACTTATGGTTTAGACATTTTGAACATGTAGTTGATGAAAAAAAAATAGAAGACTAGAGATGTACTGCAAACTGTCTGCTTAGACCTCTAAGTTAGCTCTCATAATGCCTAAAAATAAGGTGCTATTCCTGTGAGCAGTTTAGATACCATGAATTATGTACCTAAAGATGATTGTTCCTGACAATTTTTTCCAGCAGTTCCCAAACATGTTGGGTGCTTAATTCTTCACACCACCTTTGATAACATATGCTCCATGAACTGCTTATTGGCAGGCTTTCAGAAGGGAATTTGTTACTAGCTCTTAATAAAGTTGATACATGACTGGTGGAAAGGCAAATCTGGTTTGTTTTGATGTGAACCTACTGTTCAACCTGCTGTCCACAATGACAAGTCTGTCACGCTTATCAAGCATGTAGTGAGATCATCTGAACTGTGACTATGACTGTGACTATAGAAAAAAGTGTCTCAGTTCAGTCACACTGAACAGAGGAGCAACTGTGCAGCATCATTTGAAGGTGCAGTATCCTGGCTTTGGCTATGACCAACAGCAGAAGCATTGAATATTGGTCACAGCATTCTTACCACCACTGCTGGTCAGAAACAGCCTGAAAAGGTGGAAGAGTTGAACCTCTTAAACTGCTTACAGCATATGACTCAGTTTGCTGCTCCTTACCCAGGTGGATGCAAGCCCAGAAGTACCAGGATCTCATCTGCTCTCAAGATGCTTATTTGTATTTGTAGCTCTGAGCAGAAGAAAGACTGTATTGTAATAAAGGGTAGATATTGATAGAAGCCTGGGCAAAACAAGTACCACATCAATGATTGCTTATTTGAGCTGATTCTAATCTAATAATTCTTGATTTCTTTCAGCAACTGGACCTTCATTCCTGTCCAAAACCAATTGTGTTCATCATTCATTCCTTCCTCTCAGCAAAGATTACAAGACTTGGCTTGGTGGCATAAGTAGGGTACCTCTGTTTTTCAAAGCAAGATGGAGCGACCTTGCTCATCTGAAGTACAGTCAACAGCAGCAACCCAGACCAGCTAGCAGCACACACCATCCTGGGCGTTCAGTACTGGGCCTTGGTCATTTCTGCAGTCTTCCAAGGCTCAGGTTGCATTTTGGTCAGCTAAAGAAGGGGCATGACAAGAAAGATGGTGGATTTCACTGTAAATAATGGGGTTTTTTAATCCCATGTAAGACTGTAAAAGCCTGTAGTACCATCCATGTAAATGTTCCAGAAACATACATTGTGCCTATTGCAGCGTACTTGTTTATATAGAATAAGGGCTAAGCAGACAGGAGTGGGTGTTGGTTGTGATGCCAGCTCAAGGTTGGTTGAGTACAAGTTCTCCAAACAAAACTGCCCTGCCACCCATATTTTTGCTGGTCTAACGTGTGCACCACTTCCAGGAAGACCTTTCATCTGAGTGCTGTCAGAGTCTGTTGCTTGGATAGCCAGAAGGGTGTGCAAACATGCACCTTTGACTTGGATGTTCTAAAGCAATGCAGCTGTGGCCAGGAACCAGCTGGAGGGTTGTTGCCAAGGGGCACTTTCAGATTAAATGATAAAGACACCCTCTGTACATTCCTAGCAATGGACCCAAAGCAAGACAAGCCACAGTCATTTATTGAGAGCCAGCTGTCAGTGGGACAGAGGTAGGAGTGTCCTTTTTAATGGAGGGGGTTTTTTATAGGGACTTCCTGGACTAGCTTAATGAGTCTCAGCTACCTGGGATCCCCAGCTCAGGTAGAAGTTACCCAAATCCAGGCTGAAGTATGAGTAAGCTTCTGCCAGCACATTTTCACGGCAGTTTTCCAACAGGAAACCATTCCGAGCTCCCTGTACTCCTACCCCTAATGTGCCACCCCTTCAGCTCTGCCCAGGCTGGCTGCATGCTCTTCCTAGAGCAGATATAGGGAAGACTTGTTGGGGTTGTTTTGTTTAATTTTTTATTCTTCCCCTTTTTCTAGATGAGATCAGAAAAGTTATTCAAGGACCTTCACAAGAGTGAGGAAATGTGCTGGGGCAGGAGCATGAGCTGCACTGCCAGAAAAGCCTTACTGTGAAAGGAACTGCTTCTATGACCATGACTTAGTAGGGCCAGCTTTGTTCCCTGCTGGAGAAACGCAGGACATTCACCTCCATAGCCATTTCTAAGTCCCACTTTGCACCACAGTTTACTGTTTTAAGTCAAAACATTCACATCACTGAGTTTCAGTCTTGTTTGTGGTTACATGGGGCACAGGAGGACAGCAGGCAGGAACGCTGACCTTCATTGTCAGAGACCATACACCTGCCCTGCACTACCCAACCGGCTTAATGCAGTTGGGTGGCAACAGAAAGCAGCAGAACAGGGATGGCATTTATGTTGCTCTTGCTTTGCAAACAGAACTGCTTCATATAGGGGTGGGGTTTTGTTTGCTTTTAGAGTTTTGCCCTAAATTCACACTTTGAAGGACAGGAACTGTACAGGAATCAATAAATCCAAAGCTGGTAGAAGTTTGCTTGTCATACCACAACACTTCTTTTTCTTGAGAAAGCACCTAAAAGTTTCAACTTAGCATCCTTGGAGTGGCAGAGAGGAACATTAATCCCACAGTTTGGTTCCTTGTTTTTAAGCTAAGAGAGTTAAGTCTAAGTGATGCTGTTTATTCACAGCATAGCAATTAGTCCGTGTTGGTTTCTAGAGCTATCTTAAATCATCAAAACTAATTAAAAATAAAGATGATGGGCTGAATTCACAAACACAGAAAAAAAATCATTGAAGAGCAACAGATTATCGTCATTTGGAAGAGCAGCTCCACTCCCAGCACCTCTCACCAGTCAAAAGCAAGCCTGTGAAGTAGCTGTGAACTTTCTTTTACTGTCATGGTACTCGCACTTAAAAATTAATCCCTCCTGTAAAGCCACGAGGTCGGAGAGAAAATGTTACATGACTTACTGCTAGCAATTTCCAAACAGACTTTTCTCATGTAGCCACCACTGCTGTTCACATAACTTTCTGTGGCGGTTACCTGGGTCTCTCTTGGCTTGGAAGCTTCTAGAAGAACCTCCTCTGATAGAAGCACCTCTTCTGAGAGGCTGAGAGCAGTCGGTACGCTGGGGGACCGAGTGCCTGAGGATGAACTCGCAGCACGTCGCTCCGTCAACACTTGGGTCAAGTTTCCAAGCAGCGCTCCAGGACATTCTTACTGTTGTTCCAAAGTACAACTGTAGAAATTCGGAGGCAGGCTCCTATGTAAGTTCCAGAGGTTCAAGTGAAAACGTGCAGACTGTGGGGTAGGCTCAATGCATATGTAAAAACCATACTGCACCGTTTCCTCCTTCCTGTAACACTCACAAATCACTGGAATGTTCCACCTAACAGCTGCGTGCATTGTATATATTACAAAATTCCTATGTTAGTGCCAACAATTCAGTGACACAATATGTAACCTAAGGTGCTCCATACTATATGAAGTATAACTGAACAAACTAAACTGTTTGCAAAGAAAATGCCTATTATATATATTTATAGAAAAGAGGGGAAAAAAAAATCCCAATAATTACAGATGTTATTTCTTCATTTTGAGATTTTGGACTGATTCATATTTGGAAGGGATAGAGAAATGAAATATAGCCCTACTCCACCTTTGTAAGAGTATAGTGAATATTTATATTTTAGAGGAAAAAGAATATATTTAATAAAGTCATTTATTGGATTTTGGGTGAGGTGAGCTTACTTGGTACCCAAACGAGCTGTTTGGAAAGCTGCTCTCGGGGTTTGGGGTGGGGGAAAAGACCATTTAAACCTCAGACATTCTGTTAAGAATGAGAGACATGAGAGAACAATGCCTCAGAATGACATCAAGGCTTCAAATAAAGGTGTTAATGCAGTGTGTAATGGTGCTTCCAGCAAGTAAGCTCCATGTTCGTGTGGGAGGGGCACTGGTGATGACAGGCTGAAAGTGTTGAAGTATGCAGCATTGCTGCTGCTGGCATTTACTGAAAGGCCACAGTGTCACAGTATCACCAAGGTTGGAAGAGACCTCAAGGATCATCAAGTCCAGTCTATAAACACAGACCCATGACTAGACTATGGCACCAAGTGCCACGTCCAGTCCCCTCTTGAATACCTTGAGGGATGGTGACTCCACCACCTCCCCAGGCAGCACATTCCAATGATGAATGACTCTCTCTGTGAGGAACTTTCTCCACACCTCGAGCCTAAACTTCCCCTGGTGCAGCTTGAGACTGCGTCCTCTTGTTCTGGTGCTGGTTGCCTGGGAGAAGAGACCAACCCCTTCCTGGCAATGAGGTCACCCCTGAGCCTCCTCTTCTCCACGCTAAACAATCTCAGCTCCCTCAGCCTCTCCTCATAGGGCTTGTGCTCAAGGCCTCTCACCAGCCTTGTTGCCTTTCTCAGGACATGTTCAAGCAACTCAATGTCCTTCTTAAACTGAGGGGCCCAGAACTGGACACAGTACTCAAGGTGCAGCCTAACATGCAGAGTGCAGGGGCACAATGATCTCCCTGCTCCTGCTGGCCACAATATTCATAATGTAGGCCAGGATGCCATTGGCCTTCTTGGCCACCTGGGCACACTGCTGTCCTGGGGCAGGTCCTTTGGACCCACCTGCTCAAGTTACAATGCTTTCTCTGTTTATTTTTGGCTGAGCAGTTGCAAAAGCCACCTAAAAAAAAAAAAAAAAGAAGAGAAGTTTTGGGTCAAGTTTCTGCATTCAAGGCGTGAGGCCAGCATGTGCCTTGCTTGGGTCTTACAAACAGTTATGGAAAACCAGATGGTTTTATTTCCTTCTGTTTAATTCTTAGCTATTCTGTGCTGGCTACTAAGTTAACTATCCAAGGTATGGCATGTTTTCCTCATGGTAATCCTAAAAAGGGGTGTTTGGAGTTTCACTCTTCTCCCAAAATACTCACTGTGAATTCTCCTGTCTGATCAGAAAGGCTGTAAAGCAGCTTCACCTTTAGAGAGACCTGGACACATCTTGGAACAAAGATGTCAGTGGAAAAATGCCATTTCAGGTATTTGTTAAAAACAAACAAGCAAAAAGAAATCAAATAAAGCTGATCTGACTGTTCAGGGAAGCGTAGTGGTGTTTCCTGAGTTTTGCTCTTTAGGAGAGCTGCTAGTTCCACTTGCTGCTTACAAGTCAGAATCCAACTCTTTCTGCTCTAGCAGGTAAATGGCTACAATGAACATCATTAGGCTGGGTCAGAAAGCAAGTGCTTTCCTCTGCTGCAGAAGTAGTCCTTCTTCTCATACACCAGGGGAGCACACTCCAACCAGCTCTTCACATTCAGAAGCACAGTTGATTTGAAGTAAAGGTTGATCTCATTTTCACCTGCAGCTTCTCAGTGTTTTCTTAGTCATGCATAAAGTTCATTGGAGCTTCCTTGGTTTCAGTGGAAGCAGAATTGGAGCCTCTCTTCCAACCTGGTCTGCTCTATTCTATTCTAAACATGATGTGCTCCAGATTGTTGCACTGTCATTGATTTGTAAATGTATTTTTCATTATGGGTAGATCATAACCATATATTGGTGAACATCCTGACATGCAAATACATTAGAGCAAGCATCCAAGCCTGCTACAGTAAAGTATATATCCATTTATGCAGTTAACTATGAAGTTTTGTAGTTACAAGCATACCACACACACAAAAGTAAGTAGGAAATACAACTTCCAGTGGCTAGGATTTGAACAAAAGCAACAGCATTCAGGCTGAAGAGATGAGATTATGATTTAGAGCTTTTCTCTCTATTTGGAAGTAGAGATTGTCTTTGTTCAACATGAGTTGTTAAGGCAGATTAATGCCTTGAGTCTGTCTTGTTTTCCATCTTCAATGCAAAGAAATGTGAGCCAAACAGTAATTGATAAATTGGAGCAATTTTGTGCACTTACTAAATAATTATTTAAATGTATCTACCTTCACTGCATGCCTGTTTCATCAAATCAGGATAACCCAGATCCTATGGATGCATGGCAAACAAATGTAATCTTGCTCCAAAGCAGTTTTATTTGTCCTGGGCTACAATGCACATTATAGTCACTGTAGCCCATCCCCACAGTAAAACAGCTACATAGCTTTCCTACTACTGCTCAGAATGAACTTAAAACAAGCACACACCCACATATAAAAGGTCTTGTAGAGTCCAGGGAACAAAATATCAGAACAAAGGAACAGCAGAGTTAAATGCAAGATCCTGTTAGACGTGAAACACCTCCTTAGGGCTCGGCTTTACAGAAAATAGAATTAAGCAAAGAACACTTGTCACAAAGTCAGGAGGATTCATTAGAGAATGAGCAGATTTTCAAGCATTGTGTAACTTGCACGTGGTGTAGTTCAATTTCCCCCCCCCGCATTTAATTTGTATTAGTATTGCTCAATCCAGAATACAGCAAACAACAACACTGCTCCTCTCCATGTTAATCACAGAACGTTAGAGGTTGGAAGGGACCTCTAGAGATCGAGTCCAACCCCTCTGCCAAAGCAGAATCACCTAGGGCAGGTCACACAGGAACAGATCCAGGAGGGTTTTGAAAGTGTCCAGAGAAGGAGACTCCACAACCTCTCCTGGCAGCCTGTTCCAGTGCTCCAACGTGCTCACCTCATGTTCAGGTGGAGCCTTCTGTGTCCTAGATTGTACCCATAGTTCCTTGTCCTATCACTGGGCACCAAAAAAAAGACTCTCTCCTTCATATACTATGATACTGACACCCACCCCTCAGATATTTATTTATAGACTTTGATGAGATACCTTCTCAGTCTTCTCAAGATTAAACAGCTCCAGCCCCCTCACTCTTTCTTCATACGAAAGGTGTTCAGGTCTCACAATCGTCCTTGTAGCTATCTGCTGGACTGTCTCCAGTAGATCTCTGTCTCTCTTGAACTGGGGAGCCCAAAACTGGACACAGTATTCCAGGTGTGGTCTCACCAGGGCAAAGCAGAAAGAGAGGGAAATCTCCCTGGACCTCCTGTTATGTTACCTGTAATCATGTTAGTTTATACGAGGCACAGAAAATCCTTAAGACTGAAAGCTGTGAACCGCATTTGTTTCGGTAGGAAATTCCTCATCTCTATATAATACTAACTCAAAGAATTATAGTAGTAAAAGCCAGGTACATGCCTGAGCCTTAAGTAGACTGAGAGCAAATTTGCTATTCTACTGTGCTTGTAAGTCAAGTAGAAATTCTTCTTTCCATCACATTTCATCACAGCACGCCAACTCCTTCGCAGCTCTCACAATCATCATCATCACCACTATCACTTCGATTTTCTCCTCCACCGTGAAAAGAAATCTCAGAATTGTGTTCTGAAGTGTGTCTAAGGGGTGTTAGAAAGAGCATACATGAAATTATCCTGGAAATTCAGCTTGTGAAGCAATTATCCTTTCCTCAGTGGGACCTTACACCAAGGTTCAAAAGATGTGCTTTTTTGTTTCGCATTCGACACAGAGAACTGTGACTCGAATGCCAATTTTGTTTCCTTTCACCTACAGCATAGGAACTGTTCTTAATTACTCTATAAAGTGCTAAATGGTTGGTGCAGTAAACAGCTGTTGATACAACAGCAGAGTGTAATAAATGGAATGGAGGGCTTCACACAAAAAGGTAAAACAAAACAGTTCTGTTATTAAAACTGGTGAACCTTTTATTCACAGTAAAACCCAAATATACTGCTTCAAAAGCATAGACATGAACCCAAGTCAAGCCATACTCCTTTCAACTGTGAAACACAATAAATATGCATATACAAGAAAACATTTTTTTCAAGTGAATCTTAAAACCAATATTTAAAAACTTGAAGTATAAAACAAGCCACCCAAATGTCAAAACATTGTATTGTGCCTGAGAACTGAGTCTATATAATCAGACTGACCAAAGCCCCTCGGGTGTGTCTTTGTGCATGTCCGCCTGTGTTCAGCAGTGTAATGCTTTTCTTACATCAGACATGCTCTGGCCCTGCAGAAGGAGATGTGAAGAGCAGCCATGCAGTACCTCTACTTCCCAGTCTTCTCCAAAACCCATTCAATCACCTGCAAAAATAAATGAGAACACTCATTTACATCAGTCCAGTTCTGGAAAGCAACTCAAGAACGACTCATACAGAATCACAGAATCACCAAGGTTGGAAGAGACCTCAAGGATCATCAAGCCCAACCTGTCACCACAGACCTCATGACTAAACCATGGCACCAAGTGCCACATCCAGTCCCCTCTTGAACACCTTCAGGGATGGTGACTCCACCACCTCCCTGGGCAGCACATTCCAATGGTGAACAACTCTCTCAGTGTAGAACTTTCTCCACACCTCGAGCCTAAACTTCCCCTGGCACAGTTTCAGACTGTGTCCTCTTGTTCTGGTGCTGGTTGGTTGAGAGAAGAGACCAACTCCCTCCTGGCTACAACCACCCTTCAGGTAGTTCTAGAGAGCAAGAAGGTCTCCCCTGAGCCTCCTCTTCTCCAGGCTAAACAATCCCAGCTCCCTCAGCCTCTCCTCGTAGGGTTTGTGCTCAAGGCCTCTCCCCAGCCTCGTTGCCTTTCTCTGGACATGTTCAAGTGTCTCAATGTCCTTCTTGAACTGAGGGGCCCAGAACTGGACACTTCAGTAGTACTTTCTTTATCACCACCTGTGTAGCATTTACCAAATAGGACTGAAAATTAATTCATTCAAAAGGAGCAAGAATTTTTACGACACTAAAAGGATACAGAGTTATCCAAGAACTGTGTTAATTTCACAGAATGCCTTGTCTTCAGATAAAGGCAATTTCAAATCCCCTGAGTGGAGCTACTTCACTCTCTCCATTTACTAGCAACAAGTGCACACACCATGCTAATCAGGGCTGGTGTTTCCAGCACAAAAAACTCCTATCCTATTCCACAGAAGAAAGGAAAAAGGGTAATTTGTGCACTGCTGTCTCCCGCCATTGTTACTGCTGTCTCCCAAACAGGGCAGTTGTTCAGCCTGCTGACAGTTCCTGGGCAATGACATTTTTTATGAGAGAGTTGCAAAGTATTCTATAATAGAGGGAGAAATAGCAGCTTAAGAGGTTTTAATGCCTATTTTGTCAATAGCAAATACACATAAAACTTCTGGTTGTCTTCCCAGAGAAAGCTGGTGGTGAGAAACATCAGGACATAGTGTATCAGGACAATATCCCAGTTGAACACCAAACATCACAACCCATCTAGTTTTTGAAAGCTTATGATCACAGTATCACAGTGTAACTAAGGTTGGAAGAGACCTCGAGGATCATCAAGTCCAACCTATCAACACAGACCCCATGACTAGACCATGGCACCAAGTGCCACGTCCAATCTCCTCTTGAACACCTCCAGGGATGGCGACTCCACCACCTCCCTGGGCAGCACATTCCAATGATGAACGACTCACTCGGTGAAGAACTTTCTCCTCACATCGAGTCTAAACCTCCCCTGGCACAACTATGGTCTGTTGGAACCAATTCACAAGGGAACACAGGAGAGATTACAATAAATGCTGACCTCATAGAATAAATCCTTTGGGGATCTAGCAGCTTTCCTTGCGAGCTTGGGGTTTATTATTTGACTTCTCCAGTCCAAATCTCCCACTTCATGTATAAGTTTGAAAACTGTACTACACACATTCATTAGACTGCTTTTGAAATCATGGAGTCACCTCAGCAGCTCTTACAGAATGTAAATCAGAGGGTTACTTAATTTCTGGGAGACAGGAGTATTTACTCTTGCCATTTGCTCTGTGCTGCTGTCCCACCGTACAAACAACTAAGTTCATCTGATATCCTTTATGGTTAGTTATTCCCAAACTTAAAATTCCTGATTTTCATTGCTTCTTTAAAGAAATCTATTTCCTTTTTTCAGATCCCCTTATTGCTTCCTACAACTGAAGAAAAAAAATTAATTCTTTTTGTTTGGTCCCCTCCAGTGATAAAGAAACATTTCTTGCCTTCATTTCCATTTCTCACTCTGGACTGAGGTGATCTTCCCCCTCTACTCAGCCCTGGTGAGACCCCACCTGGAGTACTCTGTCCAGTTCTGGAGCCCCTATTACAAGAGGGATATGGAGGTGCTGGAACGTGTCCAGAGAAGGGCCACAAGGATGATTAGAGGGCTGGAGCACCTCTCCTATGAGGACAGACTGAAGGAGTTGGGGCTGTTCAGTCTGCAGAAGAGAAGGCTCCGAGGTGACCTTATTGTGGCCTTCCAGTATCTGAAGGGGGCCTACAGAAAGGCTGGGGAAGGACTTCTCAGGATCTCAGGTAGTGATAGGACTAGGGGGAATGGAATGAAGCTGGAGGTGGGGAGATTCAGGCTGGATGTGAGGAGGAGGTTCTTCACCATGAGAGTGGTGAAACCCTGGAATGGGTTGTCCAGGGAGGTGGTCGAGGCCCCGTCCCTGGGGGTGTTTAAGAGCAGGCTGGATGAGGCTCTGGGCAGCCTGATCTAGTGTAGGGTGTCCCTGCCCATGGCAGGGGGGTTGGAACTAGATGATCCTTGTGGTCCCTTCCAACCCTGAATGAAACTATGAAACATCGTGTTGACAGCCGTAACTAGAACACCATCTAAAATCTGAATACATGCAGCTGGAAATTTGGCCATGGGACTGCTGATCAAGAGGAAGTTTTTGTGAGACCAGAGTGCAAAACGGAACCCACAGCCAAAGGAATTTCTGTCTTCATCTCTTCAAGTTGTGGGCTAACCCATCCCACAGCCAGGCTGCCACACCTACATTTAGCTAGTTGCAGGAACAAGTAAATAAGTGGTCTCACCTGTTTAGCATTGCTATTTGCTGTTTTCTTCATTTCATCAAGAAGCCCTCTGGAAGTTTTCAGATCCTAAACGTGAAACACAAAGCCCCAGAAATTAACAAACCGATATGGTGACTCTAATTTGGATCATAAAAGCCTCAATAACCAGGGGAGGTGTTACACTTTTATCACCTTGATGAGAACCACAGAAGAGTCACTTGACTTTGCCTTTTTTTGTTTGTTTTAATCTAAAGTTATTCCAAATGGTTGCAGATTTCCCTAGAGCAGTCCAAGCCCAGTCAAGCATACAAATGAGTCACACTTTTTCTTACTTCCTGCACACTTTCAGAAATAGAATAGAATAAACCAGGTTGGAAGAGACCTTCAAGATCATCATGTCCAACCTATCATCCAACACCACCTAATCAACTAACCCATGGAACCAAGCAGCCTGTCAAGTCTCTTCCTGAACACCTCCAGCGATGGTGACTCCACCACCTCCCCAGGCAGCCCATTCCAACGGGCAATCACTCTCTCTGTGTAAAACTTCCTCCTGACCTCCAGCCTGAGCCTCCCCTGGCACAGCCTGAGACTGTGTCCTCTTGTTCTGGTGCTGGCTGCCTGGGATAAGAGACCAACCTCTGCCTGTCTACAACCCCCCTTCAGGTAGTTGTAGAGAGCAATAAGGTCACCCCTGAGTCTCCTCTTCTCCAGGCTAAGCAGCCCCAGCTCCCTCAGCCTCTCCTCATAGGGCTTGTGTTCCAAGCCCCTCACCAACTTAATTGCCCTTCTCTGGACACATTCCAGCAAGTCAACCTCCTTCCATGTGGGTTTGGCTTGTTTTTTTCCTTAAATGCTATTTGAAGTTCTTGGTCTTGATTGTAATCCTATTTCTATATAAATACAGAAACTAACAGTGTGCTTACATTTGCAATAAAGAGTTCTGGCAAAGAACAGCAAATAAAACATAAAGCAAAAAAAATAAGTGCAAGAAAGGGAAAAGCCAGGATGGCTTATTTGTTTTGCAGTCCAGTTAGCCCAACCTAATCCACTCCCTTAAAGCAAACACATAACCCTGCCTAAAGAGGAAGGCAACCTAAGAAAATTAGTTTACTGCTTGTCTTTGAAAGAATACAATGCCTGTGATAACATGCTTCTGAAGTACACAGCACAGATAAGGATTCAAAGGGCTCCTACAGACTTGTGGCTGTAAGACAGTTCAGAAGAACAAATCCCTGCTACCTCTGTCTCTAAATTAACTTTACAATGGACAAGATCACTGCAGCTTTCTTTCCTTTTGCTCTTCTACTTCGAGTAGAATTGTAAACCTGTCTGATTTGCCCTAATCACTCATCCCTACATGCAGCTCTTTCTGACCTTGGATTAGGTCTTCCTTCAGGGCACACTTCAGGGAGATTTTGGAAGTGCTTACAAAAATGACTGTTCAACTACATCCTAATTATTTAAGAAATTGGTGCTCAGCAGCAAGATGTTCTAAATGCTGCGTAAGCATTCAGCTCTTTTCCACTGCAGCTTCATTTAGCTCAAATCACCTTTGCTAAATGAAGCTCACAAAGACTGGAAGGTTGCACCCATCCCAGAGCCAGGGGCAAGACCCTCAACAAGCCAAGATACACAGAGGAGCTCAGCCCCAGTAAGGAGGCCCAGCCAGCACCCATGGGTGATAGTGGAAGGGCTATCGACCCTCTTCCTACCTAACCGGGGGGCCACCAGGCCCCCTGGCCTTTGTTGTCACCACCACCATCACCCAGTGTGCACCATGGGCACTCACCAGCAATGAGAGGAGGATCCCTCAGCCCAGACGGGCTCAGCTTAGGGTCCTGCCTTTCCTGTGGGGGGATTAAAAAGGAGAGTGGGTGGGGAGGGCCAAGCGGCCACACCTGGGGTGGGAGGAAAAAAGGGGAAAACGGGGCAGGTGAGGGACTCTTCAGGGTGTGAGGTAATGACAGGACTAGTGGGAATGGAAAAAAAATAGAAATGGGTAGATTCAGATTGGATGTTATGAAGAAATTCTTCACCATGTGGGTGGTGAGACACTGGAACAGGTTGCCCAGGGAGGTGGTAGAAGCCCCATCCCTGGGAGTGTTTAAGGCCAGGCTGGATGTGGCTCTGGGCAACCTGATCTAGTGTGAGGTGTCCCTGCCCATGGCAGGGTGGTTGGAACTGGCTGATCCTTGAGGTCCCCTCCAACCCTAACAATTCTATGGTTCTATAGCAATTTTGCAGTTTAGGCTGGATGTTAGGAAGAAATTCTGCACAGAAAGAGTGATTGGCCATTGGAATGGGCTGCCCAGGGAGGTGGTGGAGTCACCATCCCTGGAAGTGTTTAAAAAGAGACTGGATGAGGCACTTAGTGCCATGGCTTAGCTGATTAGATGGTATTGGGTGATAGTTTGGACTTGATGATCTCGAAGGTTTTTTCCAACCTGGTTAATGCTATGATATCCAGAACCAGCTTTTAAACACCCTGTCCTGTAATTTAACTCCATTTTGTGTCCAGATTAAGTAGCATGGACTTAAGGACTGATTCACAGTGTCTCATAGGTTTTGTGTAAAGAATTCTCATCTCTTCCTAAAAATGAGGCTGATGCAATTCTACAGGGTGCTGCTTAGTCAATATGTGTTAGATAGTTCTGCATACTTACAATGTGTTTAGAAGGACTTGTGGGAGCACATGAGGGAACTAGAATTTCTGAGTCAGCTGCATAAGCTACTTACTGAGCCAACAGCCTTAAAACAAGGGAGAAGATGAGCTGCACAGCAGTGGCTGGGAAATAGCTGCTCCATGTAAGGAAGCAATCTAGTGCAAACACCACCTTATCTAGCATACCTACTTTAGCATGCTCTCTCACATAGAAGACTGCTGCTTTATAAGCTTTAACAAACAAATAAAACAGCTACCAAAATATGCTATAAAACTAGGTTCTGCATTTAAGAACAAGTCCAAAGGCTTAGCCACACTTACACACAAAGACACCACTAGGAAATACTAGTCTGAATATCACAGAGTCCATCTCTAGTTTTAGTCAGGAATGGATTCACTTCACTAAGAAACAACATGTCTTACAGTTACCTTTAAGTAGAACTTAGATATCTCAAACAGACGCTGGCTGCACGACACAAAGCACTTGTGATCCTCTGCAATTCCATGGTTTTGAAGAGTCTTGGCCACCACCTCCTTCAGCATCTTGGGAAAACAGAAACACACTCCAAAGTTCATCCCCAGTACTAGCATGAAATATTGTCAAAGGGAATTAAAACAAACAAGCAAGCAAACAACGAAACCACAAACACCTTATCTATTTTTTTCAAGTCCTGCCTCTGTCATTAATCAATTGGCCAAATACTGTCAACCCACTGGCCAAAACTGGGCAGAGTTATTGAACAATCTCTTTGCATTTCCTTCATCTCAAAAATTAAGGAAATGCTTACATGTGAAAGCAATTTAAAGCATCATTGAATATTCACGTGGGGCTTGGAAGACAGAAAATAATTCATCATGGCTCGGGTTTTCTCCTCTCCAAAATATTATATACATCTCTTGCTTTTCTTTCTATTCTCTGTTTTTAGCACATTTATATTAAAATGATAGTCAAAAAAAAAAAAGAATAATCAGGTATTACAATCAGATTTAAAGATGCACTGACATTCTTTACAGGAGAAATGTTAACACTTTGCTGTAGATCTGAATGAGTCAGAACAATTTGTGCTTATTTGGGTCACCTCGACTTGCCTTTGACAGCAAGACATCAGCATTCACGCAGTGTTCTTGCTGGTACCACCAAGCCAGAAACAGTTTTGTGTACTGGCTTGGAAGAGTGGCATTCCTAATATATACAGCTATTAATTAAACATCTCTGCATCGAGGTATTTAAGTGTTATCTCAGTTAGTGGAATTGCACAATTATTGGAATACCTTTTTTTATTCTCAGAATAGTCTGTCCCTCCACAATGGCTTTGACCCTTCCAGCACAGATATTTCCTTGGTACCTTCAGGTTTTATATGGATTTTTCTCAATTTCATAAATCCTATTCATGGATATCCATTCCCACCTTTTTTATTTGTGGCTCTTATCTCTCTCAGCCTTAATTCCCTGGGCATGACATAATACATCTTACATATTATTTTCCACTCTTTTCTTCTGCAGCACTTTCCACAGTGCCTTCAAGAATTCACACAAGTGAATAGAGAGGTTTAATAATAACAAATAGAGATTAAGTCAGTTCACTCTGACTAGAAAAACACCCAAATCAATTAAAAATGAGTAAATTGATGAATCGAGTCACATGGAAAGAAGTTAAACAGATGCTCTTTCACAAAGCAAATAACATAGTCCTTTACCCTTGTATGTTTCTGGGATCTTGATTCCTTAGCTGGCTTTGAAGTCTGGGTTTCAGTTGCACTTAAGTGACTTGCTGAGGCAACCTTAGTGGTTACTTTGTGGGGCTGACCAGGCTGTTTCATGGGTAGTGAAGCAACAGAAAATGATCTTTCAGAGCACTTCCTCTTTACAGCAGCTGTACTCCCACTGTTTCCACTTGCCTGAGAGAGGAGGGAATCTGTACTCTCAGATTTAGTTAGCCTGGAAAGAAAGAGGTGGGGGGGAAAGATAAAAGAAGTTTCAGATTTTGTACTGACTCTTTTGGTGCCTTTGTTTCTGCTACAGAAGCTGCTGCCAAGACTGTCAGGTTCTGTACAGCAGACAGGATTCTGTTATGTAACTTTATTTGTATTGGAAGAATAATTTACTGACTGATTTGGTCTCTGGTAATAGATCCATTGCAGTGAATAAAAAAGTCAAGAAATGAACTGAAGACACAAGATAACTAAGAAGAGAAAATGTTTGGAAGAAGGTCTGCATGCAGACCCTTTATGTAGATAGCTAGGAGAGGCCAACTTTGCCAGCCTCCAATCTCAGGATGAGACAAAACTTCTTGAAAACTTCTTTTGGTCTTATGGGTATTTCACAATTTGTCTTTAACTATGCTAAAGGTGGCTGTTACAATTCTACTGTAAAGCTTTATCCTTCATTAGTAAGAGCATCTTCAATTCTGAAACTCCAATTTAAGAGCTGCGAAGTACAATCACAGCTTCCTTTCCAATTACTCAATAAGCTGCTAAAGATATGATATTCCTAAAACCATACCTCTGTAAAAGGCTCACTGTGATTAGAGTGCAAAGGGTATCAAACTGGAAAGAAGGAAGAAGTATTACAGGAAAAAGTGAATTCAGATGTAGTGCTACATAGCAGTTAATTTTTCTTGACAGAGTTTGCATCTTCAGAGTGAAGAACAAGGTACAAAGCGACGTCCTAAAAACTAGGCTTCCAGATAAGAAGTTAATAAACAAGGCTGACAGTAAGTTTGAATTCTGATAGGTCATCTTATACCAGAAGTCCTTTGGATCAGCAATTAAATTATTCTGTTTGTACAGTGCTTGGCTTTCTAAACCTTTAGTAGTTATTGTTGCAACAGCACTGACACAGATTTTGGTCCTGGATGAGACTATCTGTCATCTTTTCAAACACATTGAGACTTGCAAGACACAATTCCCAGTCTCTTAAGTAAAAGGTGTCTGTGCTGCATGGTTTTGATTAATTTAATGTTATCAATAAGAGGTCACACTTGAGGAAAAAAGAAATAAAGAGGACTAAACAACTAGAACATTTGTATAGATGCTTCACTGAAGTCATTTGAGATGAAAGAAAAGAAGCACTTCACAAGAGACTACTGAACTATTTCATGCCACAGATTTGTTTAATTCAGTGCATTACCTTTTCTTGGGATAAAAGCAATCCAACTCTTTTGATCTGTGTTTTAGCCTTGATGCCTCTGTTTTGAATTCACTTTGTAAAGACTCTCCATCAGGGACACTTCCAGGCTCTGACAAGACTGCAGGAGATGGGAGAGGGCTCAGGACAACTGGCACAGGGCAGCACTCTTTGGTGCAGGTAGTCTGAGTTTCATAGCGAATCAGACGAGTTTGAAGTTCAGCGTATCCCACATCTCTCTCTAAGGCTCTTCTGTTATCTAGACAGTATCTACAATTGAAATTGGTGAGAAATCTGTGAGAAATAAAAAAGCCTCTGCTTTCTTTTTTCTTCTTTTCAGAAGAAACAAACAAACAATTAAACAAACAATTAAACAAACAAACAAACCAACCAACCAACCACAAAAAGTCCCCAGCCAACCAAACCACAACTTTTGACTACCATGGAATCTCCAAACTCTTTTTGTTTGGACAGCTGTACTGTTCTGAAAGGTACCTTAAAACAGCCCAGTAAATGAACATATGCCTGAGGGATTTAGCTGCATTTAGGTCTAACCCCAAAGAAGCTGAATCACGCTGCTTGTAAACCTTCACCCTGTGGTCTTACAAGTAAGATTCCATGGACATTAGCAGATTTTTTCCTTGAATGGTAAGTGATGGACTAGGATGCTGAGAATGGATATTTTGCTTGTAACAGTCAGCCCTGTGTTAGGTTTGTATCACCAGTCTCTCTATTTTGATATTGCTGGTTTTCATATTCTGCCTGTACATAACAGATGTTGCCCCTGTTAATACACTGACCAGCGTGACAGTGATGAAGACAGCTCTGAACCCAAATAGATGAACCAGCACACCATAATGGATACAGTAGCTTCAGACCTCAGAGTTTGCAAGCATCCACCAAAATGTTGAAATCCAGAAAAAACATCAGGTTATTACATAAAAAACTATACACTTTAACATGACAATGTTTTCATTTAACCTGCCCCAGTTTCTTCTGTGAAAATGCAAATATCCCAGTCAAAAAAACCCAACAACCAAACCAAACAATCCACCCAAGGTTTCTTAGTGCATATGCCATACAGGAATCATATTAAATGCCTGTAGAAAACACCCTGAAGAGTCTGAAAACTGCAAGTGATGAGTGCTTCAGGAATCTTCAAATGCCATGATACTGACATAGTTTTAGGAAGAGCCGGGCTGTCCCAAAAAATTTGGGTGCTATGAGATTGTATTAATTGAGTGTAACCATGAGGAAGATAGGGCACAGGAACTGTTTTAAATGCTACTTAATACAGATTCTTTGCTAACTGCACTCTTTGGCAATGCAACCTTTAGCTTTGTCCAAGATAAGCACTTCTATGAGAGATTCAGATTGTTTTTAAGGACTACAAATACAGAATGCTACTGAACAAGCACAAGCTTCCCAGCTTCCTATTGATTACCAAGAGTATGTGGTTTAATCAACCAGGTCAAAAGAAGAAAGGGGTGGAGTTGAAGGAGAACAAACAAACAGCACTAACTCAGGGAAAGATGAGATGACAATACAAAATGCATCTTAACTAACTTTTTTCCCTTGTGTAAATGATTTCCAGAGATTCCTTGCAGGATACCAATGTCTCATTGCCCAGTAACTTACATGACTTCTACTGCAGGAAAGACAGAAGGCTTACCCAGTATTATTCCTTCCTTTTCTTGACAAGTGTTCTGAACAATGTGAGCTATCTCTCAGCCCACCCTCCAAACTTAGCAATTTTTCCTACCCTTAGGAACTCTAGACATATTCTTCACTTTTATCTCTTAACAGAAAGTCATGTTAAATTGCTGGATCTGATTTTTCCACTTTCTTCAGAGCATTTTCATATTCAGGGAGAAATTCACTTCTCTAATAACAGTTTGGAGAATCCGTCTGTACAGCTGACTAAGACTTTCCACTAGAAATAAATTCATTATCTGATAAGAGTAAGTTCTCTTAACTTACAAATGTCAAGGTATTTAATTTTCCTTATTTATATTCTCAGTCCCCTGAGTAATCACATCCCCTACAATGATAAAAATGTTTTTATCTTCTGAAGTTAAATTGCCATTTTGCTCACTCTGCTTTAACAGCAATTACTTTCTCTTTGCAACACAGGATTCAAGCATTTGGCACAGGTTCATTACACCAGAAATTTGATTTAATCGTAACTGCTGCTGCTAGTTTTGTTGACAAGACTTTACTTCCAAATACAAATATAGCAGCTATGCAGATGGAAATGGCAATCACAACTGCATGGTACATCTATCTATCTGCTCCAGAAGACCATATGATACTCTTGTTACAAGATATCCTGGTTGTACAGCTGTAGATTCCTCCCTTTCACGCTACTTTCTACTATCTCATTCTACACCTTCCCTCCGTTTCTGCAAGCACATTCCTCTTGTAATATTACCTTACCAAGGTACCCCTCCTCTTTACAATATCCAGGCCTCTCTGTGGTTGCTACCTGCAATATTTTGCTATGAGAGGAGGCAGCACAAGCTGTGCTGTGCCTTATTTGAATCTCCATGTGTGCTTCCTGCTGAGGTCAGGCAGGTTAGCAAGCTACCACGCACCCAACACACAAGAGACAAATGCTTCCTTTTCACACCTAGGAGGACAAATCTGCATTTCTCCTATCCACCCAGATATCTTTGTGTCTTTTGTTACAAACCTAAAAAGGTTTGTTACCACTTAGAAAAGGAGAGGAAACAGCTAAACAGGCAGAATCACTGCTTCACTTCCCTAGAGAACACGGCTAAAATTACCAGATATTAAACACAAGCTGAACCAAACTATCTGTGCAGTTGATAGGAAAAAGAAAATACTATTAGTCATATTCTGATCATCTGTAAATGTGATTTTAGGAGGCAGCAAAAATTTGCACAAAGACTGAACTGCCTACACTTTGTATCCACTGCATTTCTTAATATATACTATAACTAGACTAAGAGTCTGTCTACACAGAAGAGTTACACTGTACTATCTACTCTGGCATTTGTTTATGTCCTTTTTATCATCTCATCAAAGACAGCATTATTTTTCCAAGCAATTTTAATACAGCTACATTATATGATGATTACCCATCTGAAGCTTTGACACTTGCTGCCTGGGACTAAGTACAGTTCTAACCATATTTGATCCTCTTGAAGATTCTTATCACTGACACCTGCTGGTGCTGTTTTGAGTTTCCTGAACATGTAGGTGGCTTCACAGTTGGTCTCATCAACCTCATTACTATTTTTCTGAAAGTGGCTACAATTTCTTATCAAAGTAGAAACTACCTGTGTAGCTCAACTTGTGCTGCTCCAGGGACCTGATGGCTACCAAGGAACCCTCCTCCCCATGCCACTTCTAATTATGAATTAATATTTTCAGAGGGTCTGAGAATAGTTACAGTAGTACAACTTAGAAGAAAGACTTAAATGATTTTGCACTACCACTGAGGCAGGGGGGTGTTGCAATTTAAACTAGGGAATAAAGTAAAGGTAAGAAATGAAGAGTTGGCATGTGCAAAGTTCCTCCAATGAAGGAAAAGGATACATACAAGTTTTCCATAATTAATCTTCAAGCTGCTTGAAATGTTTCTAGTTATACTTTGACCAGAAGCTGGAAAATAGTTATGGAGAATGAAGCCAGGAAACTTACTCCACTCCATGATAATGGCATCCAGTTGCTTTTTCAAAAGGTAAACCCCTGAGTTTCCGAGGAGTCAGTGCTGGTGTCAAAAGGAATGTGTTCTCACTAAAAAGGAAAAATACAGATAAATTTTAACTTGTTACAATCATAAGCTATACTGCCAAAAAAAACCTCCTTAACATAGGAAGGCCAAAACAGCAGATCCTGTAGCTAAGCCCCTATGGTGGAGCATCAATAGAAAATGAAATCTTTACTGAAGCAGGAATTTAAGTTCAAAGTAATACCTCCTGAGATATTACAGGCTGGACAGATGGGCAGAATCCAACAACATGAGATTTAACACATCCAAGTGCCGGGTTCTGCACATCAGCCACAACAACCCCATGCAGTGCTACAGGCTGGGGTCAGAGTGGCTGGAGAGTGGCCAGGCAGAGAGGGAGCTGGGGGTACTGGTCGATGGTAGGCTGAACATGAGCCTGCAGTGTGCCCAGGCAGCCAAGCGGGCCAATGGCATCCTGGCCTGCATCAGGAACAGTGTGGGCAGCAGGAGCAGGGAGGTCATTCTGCCCCTGTACACTGCACTGGTTAGGCCACCCCTTGAGTAGTGTGTCCAGTTCTGGGCCCCTCAGTTTAGGAAAGATGCTGAGTTGCTGGAAGGTGTCCAGAGAAGGGCAACAAAGCTGGTGAGGGGTTTGGAACACAAGCCCTATGAGGAGAGACTGAGGGAGCTGAGGGGCTGCTTAGCCTGGAGAAGAGGAGACTCAGGGGTGACCTTATTGCTGTCTACAACTACCTGAAGGGAGGTTGTAGACAGGCGGAGTTTGGTGTCTTCTCTCTAGCAACCAGCACCAGAACAAGGGGACACAGTCTCAAGCTGCACCAGGGGAGGTTTAGGCTGGAGGTTAGGGAGAAGTTCTACACAGAGAGAGATTGCCCATTGGAATGGGCTGCCCAGGGAGGTGGTGAAGTCACCGTCATTCAGGAGGAGAATTGATGGGGTGCTTGGTTGCATGGTTTAGTTTATTAGGTGGTGTTGGACGATAGGTTGGACGCGATGATCTTGAAGGTCTCTTCCAACCTGGTCTATTCTATTCTATTGGATGATAGGTTGGACTTGATGATCTTGAAGGTCTCTTCCAATTTGGTCTATTCTATTCTATTCTATTCTATTCTATTCTATTCTATTCTATTCTATTCTATTCTATTCTATTCTATTCCTATTAGAGAAGCTCCTAAGGCATTGCAACCAGTTTAGAGGTCACTGCTACGAATAATTTATTGACAAAATCAGGCAATGACCACCCCATTTCCAACCCAGTTAGGCCATTCTGAAACTCATTCGGTCATTATTCACACACACACAGACACACACACAGACACACACACTCCCCTGCATCAGTTCTGAGTATGGTCTTCAGTGGTTTTAATGAGGTGACTTCATACCGCTTGGGAATTTGTAGTGGCTGCAGATCACCAACAGGTAGCCCTTCTGGGGTGAAATATTTCAGTAATTCCTTAGCATCCAGCAATGTCAAGGACTCCCGCTGGCCATCTTTATGCCCCAGCAATTGCTCAGATGAATGTGCAAACATAGAAACTCTGGCAAAAAGACAAAAGGGAGAAAAAACAAAAAGAGCAATCTAAGATTTGGCTTTTTTTTCTTTTTAGTGTAGTAATAACCTCCTATTATCAACAACAACCAGAAGAATTAAAAATCACTGTTAGTCTGGGGTAATTAAACAGATTTCCAAAGTAAAATGAACAAGGTTGCTCCTTAAAAATATTTACACCACTGTTCATGCTGAAGTATATTTGATGCAAATCCTCTACCATTCTACTGAAGTACTTCCTTCAAGATCTCAGAGCTCAGTTATGAAAGGCAACATGGGAAGAATATTATTCATCCCCTTTTTCCATTTATGAACCCATAGGATAAGAAATTAATTCCTCTTAAAAAAAAACCCATAAGCAACATGCAGCAAAGGAACCATAAAATCACTAATGCATGCAACTCTCCACTCTGCTTCTTTCTTAGTCTCCTCAATCAGGTATAGCAAAGTTCTTTTCTGCTGTTAATCATGATGCTGTACACTGATTCAGCATAAGTAGAACATAATCAGTCCAGAATATAATGAAATGTTCGCTAACTGACTGCAAAATAGAAAGGTCCTACAAGAACCTTGTCGAAAGCAAGAGTTTCACCTGTTTGAGTTTAAAAAGTCCAATAGTAATGATAATAGGATAAAGCAGGTATCTAATGTGAGAATTTGACATGCAGAACTCTAATCTAGGCCATGGCAGAGTATGGCATTTGAAAAAACAGAAACAGGATAGAAGTGTGTAAGAAAAAGGCAGTTGGACAGTGGGCTCTAAAGGTCTGTCAGCAAAAACGTTAAGATGCAGTGAAGATCATTAAGTCCCATATAAAGTGAGAGCTAAACTGAAATCAAGAGGCTATACTAAGGTCTATAGGTTTCACCTAAACAGCACTGAAGCAAAAACAAAGATAAATGTCAAACATAAATGAAACAGAACCTTCTACTTGAAACTGACTTGAGACCTGATACCAAGCACTATCTAGGGAATATGGGGAGATCAGAAACACATTGTACATGCTGCCAAACACTATCTTTATTCTTTATGCCTCAGGGCATGTTGTGACCAAAAAAAAGACCCCAAACCAACTTTGTAATATTTTTCTACCATGGCTTCTGTGGTAGTTTCAGGCTATGACTTTAAAATTTAGTTACAGATTTTGAGCAGAAAAGAAGAAAAATATAAGTAAATCACTACTGGGGGTAAAAAGGAAAAGAAAAGACTATTCTAAACAAATTCATTGGGTAAATATCTAGAATAAGAGGAGCTGTACCATAACAATTCTTCCATTTTTTCTCTTCTCTTCTGATCTCTGGCTGATTTTGCTTTGCTCAAGAGAGATAACATGCTTTGGCTGGCCTTGGCTAAGTCTAACTTCTCTGCTCCTTTCTCTTGTCCCTTTTGTACATGGGGGTAAGGAGGAGGCAGGGAGGGAGAAGCTAATAGCTTCCCATGGTCCTTGTGCTGTTTATTAATTGTAAATATCTGTAAATATTGTAACTCCTGTACATTTTGTACATATTCATTGCATTCCACTGCAGAGTGTAGATTTTGCTTGTAAATACAGCTTCATTTGCTTCTAACCGAGTTCATCTGGCAAAGTTAATGCTGGGGGGAAACTTCAAGACCCCACAGCTTCTGATTTCTAGTACTGCCATCGTGGTGATTCAGTTTTGGAACTATGTTACTTTTAGCTAACTTTCTGTTGCATTTTGTCAATACAAATCAAAACAACAGTGCTTTAAATACATGAAAAAACACCTTTGGAAACTGACAGAAACTTGGTTTTATGCAAGGTTTCCCCCTGAAAGATTATCAATATATTTCAAAACAGTTTACAGAATGGCTGCCAACATACACAGTTCCTCTAGAATGAGTTTCAATGGCCACTACAAAGAAAACCTCCAGTATTTAGCCATTACCTCATTTTTTGCTTGTTTTTTTCAAAGCTTTCCAAGTTCTGAAGAACATGTCTCTCTGGCCACTCCAATGGATTCAGCTCCATTAAATCAGATTCTGCAAGAAATATATAGTGGGTAACCCTTCACAGAAAAAAAGAATCTTAATTCTTTAAAGAAATAGACAAGCATATGTATCACACTATCACAGTATAACTAAAGTTGGAAGAGACCTCGAGGATCATCGAGTCCAACCTATCAACACAAACCTCATGACTAGACCATGGCACCAAGTGCCACGTCCAATCTCTTCTTGAGCGCCTCCAGGGACGGTGACTCCACCACCTCCCTGGGCAGCCCATGCCAATGACGAACGACTCGCTTGGTGAAGAACTTCCTCCTCACCTCGAGTCTAAACCTCCCCTGGCGCAGCTTGAGACTGTGTCCCCTTGTTCTGGTGCTGGTTGCCTGGGAGAAGAGACCAACCCCTTCCTGGCTACAACCACCTTTCAGGTAGTTGTAGAGGGCAATGAGGTCTCCCTTGAGCCTTCTCTTCTCCAGGCTAAACAATCCCAGCTCCCTCAGCCTCTCCTCATAGGGCTTGTGCTCAAGGCCTCTCCCCAGCCTTGTTGCCCTTCTCTGGACACATTCAAGTGTTTCAATGTCCTTCTTAAACTGAGGGGCTCAGAACTGGACACAGTACTCAAGGTGCAGCCTAACCAATGCAGAGTACAGGGGCAGAATGACTTCCCTGCTCCTGCTGGCCACACTATTCCTAATGCAGGCCAGGAGGCCATTGGCCCTCTTGGCCACCTGGGCACACTGCTATCTCATGTTCAGCCTACCATTGACCATATCAATTGTATATCAATATGTGTGTGTGTACATATATAAAGTCCTTTATATATATATATATAGATAGATATATACACACACAAACAAGAAGATAAACATCTACACAAACACATCTCAGAAAAATCTGCCTGGTGGTGTGATCAGCAACATTTTCTGCCTTTTTTTTTGGTTGCTGTTGAGATAAAGAAAGGAAATAGTCAAAGATAGTGTAATTGTAGTGTGCAAAACTGTGTAGAAAGCTACTTTTATTTTTTCCCTCTATTTTTTCCTCTTTTTGTACAAGGTATGAAAATACATTGAAAGAGAGTTAAGCAGTGTATTTTCTCAATAACAATACATACCAGAAGTCACAATGTATGACCTGGTTTTATTGCCAGCCTTCTCTAGAATGGGTTTAGGGAGACTAGTGTTCCAAAAACATTCTCTTGTAAGTTCTAACAAGTTTTTGAACTCAGCTGTAGAAATAACTGGAGCTTGCTTGGTCAATTCCTTTCTCTCTGTAAAAGGAATGAGAAAGAAAGAGAAACACTACTCCATCTGCTAAGTAACAAAGAATAACTGGAGCCTGTTAATAAACAACCAAAGAAAATTCCCACCCCAAAACAATTACTTAAGCAAGTGGACACTTACTATTGTATCCTTATGCAAGGCATGAATGGTATATTCCACGGGCAAGTGAACAAACTTAGCAGTGAGACTAGCTGAAATCATATGGGAGTCAACTTTTCACAGTCCTTTAATTTCTGTACATATATTTTCCTGAGTACATCTAGATTTGATTCCTCCAGAGACAAACATCTGAATATCATGAGCCTGATGTTCTGCCTCTGCAGAACCTCCTACCCACCTAATTTCACTGCTGTTGCAGGAGAATGGTTCAATATAAACAATAGACTGTTCTGGTCTTTAGTCAGACCTCAGAAAGGTCAGGTAATTCTGATATGATTTAGGATGACTGACAAATACCAACAGCTCCTATTTAGTCTTCACCCTAATGGAAATAGGTAACTCTCTCAAAATAAAGTGAAACATAAGCTCTGAAGTGGCCCCAAGCTCAGGGTTAAAGCAGCGAGGCGGCTGAGAATGACAGCAAGCTGAGGGAGGTAGCGGATGGCCTATCAGCAGAAATCTTATTTCCCTTAAGCTGGTATTCTGCTAATGATAATACACTTAAATTATCTTCACAGTATGCCATTGTCAATAATCTAGCCAATCTCTCAGCAGCATTTTTCTGTATAATTGAGTCTCTTTTATCAATGGACTTAGAAAAAATCAGGACAGTCAAATGTAATTCTCTGCAAAGTCATGAAAATCCACAGAGGATGACCTTTCAGTGATTATTATGAATGATCTATCATGATACATGTAACAAATCTCCAAGGCATACTTCTCCTCTGCTGTTTATCATAGTATCAGTCAAGGTTGGAAGGGACCACAAGGATCATCTACTTCCAACCCCCCTGCCATGGGCACGGACACGCCACACTAGATCAGGCTGGCCAGAGCCTCATCCAGCCTGGGCTTAAACACCTCCAGGGACAAGATTTCTACAAGAAAGAATACAATTAAAAAAACCTCTGAAAACCTCAAACCAGTATTTTTATTTTGTAGAAGTCACATCCAGCAATAAGGGGCATTGGGGGAAAAAAATCCAAACACAAACAAAAGAAAAACAAAGAGGAGAAAAAGTTAATTACCACAGAGTTATTCCAAAACAATGCTCAAACATTCAGAGCATTAGTGTGACAAATAACCACTAAGTTTAAGTTTGGCATTCTCTTCTCCTCAATATTTAAAAGTCACAAAGTGACACACAAGTATGGATATTTCAGTATGGGCATTTCAGTGTAGCTCCACATCATCTTAGCTGGGCCCCACAAAGTGGAGAGCAGAAGGCACTAGCCAGCAGGATATTCAAGCACACAATTAACTGCAAACACAAGAAGAGTCCTGCACTCAGGGGTGCGGTTTAAAGTTCAGCAGGCTCTGAACAGGCTTGCTGGAGGGCAGTCAGCGTGCTCCTCTGCATCCCAGGTAGCAGTGGACCCTGCTCAGGTGAGTGAAGTGCTTTAAGTACAGTTGCAGGACTGAGGGCATCAGTCAGGGAGGCTGTGGAGTCTCCCTCTCTGGAGATATTCAAAACTCTCCTGGATGTGTTCCTGGGTGACCTGGTGTAGGTGATCCTGCTCTGCCAGGGGGGTGGACTAGATGATCTCCGAGGTCCCTTCCAGCCCCTGAAATTCTGTGTCCCTGTGATTTATTTTTGATATACTACTGGAAGTTTTTGAAGTTCCACTTTTTTCTTTACAAAGGTATTAACTGTCCTCAGCTTTGTAAGGTGAGCCACCACATTCACTTTGAAATAAAGACCTTTCTAAATACTAGTTTGAGAACTGCCAGTGCTCTTTCCATTACTTACTGAGATACTCCTTCAAGGCAAACACTTGGAGACGTGATAGTTTCTTTTCCCTCTGTACAATCTCCTCTCCACAAAAACATGGCAGAGACTTGATGAAGTCAGCAACATGTAAATCTGTACAGATTAGGAGAAATGTATTATTTAGATTCTCTTATAGTACTTGAGACACTAAGTCATTACTTCTTAAGACAAACTCAGCAAACACAAAGATTTCCTACTGTGGTGAAGGCATCATATGCCCAGAATTATGACCCAGACATGGAAAACTTGGCCCAACATGTGCAGACACATCCCCCTCTCTGGAGGGAGGACTCAGCCTAGAGCTGAAGGGAACAAAGGCCAAGGTGTCAGCCAGGCAGCACAATCAACCTCACCTGCCTTCTAAGGGGTAAACAACACCTATTTAAAAGACAACCAAGGAGTAATCAAACAACATCATGGGTAATCCTATTAAAAAAAAATAGAATAGAATAAACCAAACCAGGTTGGAAGAGACCTTCAAGATCATCGCGTCCAACACATCAACCAATCCAACCCACCCAAACAGCTAACCCATGGCACCAAGCACCCCATCAAGTCTCCTCCTGAACACCTCCAATGATGGCGACTCCACCACCTCCTTGGGCAGCCCATTCCATAGTGCAATCACTCTTTCTGTATAGAACTTCTTCCTAACATCCAACCTGAACCTCCCCTGGCGCAGCCTGAGACAGTTGAATACCATGAGGAAAACTTGGAATAGATATCTGAGCAGAGTTTCTGAATTTCTGTACAAAATCCATACAACAACACCACAATCACCATGACTAACATAAACAGAGCCAAAGTTTGATACCAGGGAAGAAAATTTTCCCCCAACACATGGTCAAGGACTTTCAGTCTTCTGACACAGTACTAATGGGATTTTAATTAGGACAAATGGTAAGCAGTCAGTCATATCACACATGGATTTATCTCGATAATAAGGAAGTAAGTGGATAAGATGCAGGTCACTGCGCTCTTCTTTGTCAGTGTTCTTGAGAGCAAATACTAAATGACTCTGCTAATTTGTGTATGTGTAGCTGTAACAGGACAACTACTCTAAGGTAAATGTCTGCACACACACTCTTACACAGGGCAGTAGCTATGACATGAGTGTCAGCTCATATCCCAACTGCCCTGGAGTTATAAGGACATCTGCACATTTGATTTGCATTAAGTATTACCTGGCTGCTTCTTTACATTAAACAAAATGTACATCAAATCTTAGTTATGAGAAATTATTGACTATAACATTATGTAGTCAATTTAAAGGATCCAGCAGTAGTAAACTATGCAAGTAAGTTAGTTTTTATTATATTATCAATGGAGAAAAATATTGCTGAAAGAATAGGTATTAATAAAATGTAACAGTTGTTGTTTTCACCTCTTTAACACAGACTGGAATGAACAAAGAGAACACATAAAATTTTAGTAGCATTTGCCTGCATTCAGATATTATTAAATAAGTAACTCTTACTTGACTCTGTTTCTTCTGCTTTTGTCTTCAGCTTTTCATTTGCTGCAGAAAGAGTGGCCATACCATTGATCTGGCTAGCTGAATGAATCAGGGTTGCTTTACATCCTCCAGAGCCATTGCCTTGCAGCAAGAAATAGTATCGGCAAGATTCTCCTTTCAGCTCAATTTCTGGAACTTGAAACACATCAGGACGGAACTGTGAAACACCCTCAGGAAAATGACTTTAAAACAAGCTATAATCTACTGTTAAAATTATTTCAGTTGCTCTCTTCTGTTCTGTGACAATATTACTAGTATCTTTTGGGGGGGACTGACTACAGCTGGTATCTACCCCTTAAGAAGCTTAAAAATGAAGGGGAAAAAAAAGTGAGCTACACACTGAAGAGGAGTTGAATATGCTACTGGCTTAAAGCTAGCATGCTACCAGCAGCAACTCCTGTGACTGTAGCAGAGGCCACCTTTCTAATGTAGGCAATAAAGTACATCTGGAAAGGTATAGCCCCATAAGGAAGAAGCACATTGCCAATCAGTACTTAAGCACATTGGCTCTGAGCTGGAGGCGTTCAGCATTTCCTGACATTCTGTACTTGCCCAGGAAGAGGTTGAAATTAAATGCAAGCTTCTGGAAATGCTTAAGTGAGAGGGAAAGCAACTAAGTGAAGGATATAGGCTTTCCATCTGCAGAAGCAAATCTCTTTGTTTAGGTGTGTGGTAACTGCATCTTACCTGACAGATAGGACACAGAGAGTTTAAAGGAGATTGTTTCCCCAAAGCTTATCATGATGTTAAAAGCAATTTTCTTCTGCAAGTCTGTATAGCTGAACTTTGCACCACAAAGGTTACAATCACTGACTTCACTGTAGAGAAACCAGGACATCCTAATATATAGGAAAGCCCCACTACATATATATATACACACACACACACAGAGACACATAGAGATATAACCACACCAAAATATACCCATTCTCATCATCCTTTTACCTACCAGTAATGACCTTGGGTTTCCTAGCCATATATTCCTTCCATTTCTTGGTACTCAGCTGGGCAGGGCATGGAATCACTACACTGCTTACATTACATGGCAACGAGAATAAAGCTCCCACCTACATAATGAAAGCAGATAAAATAGATGCAACATTACTGAAAACCTGTGTTACATTTCACTCTTGAGCTATTGATTTGATGCTATTTCAAATGCACTTCAATTGAAGGAATATAAAATAGAAATCTTAACACTTCTGTCATTCACACTAATTGTGATGGAACAGCATTTGACACAGAAGGACCCTAATAAGGACACAAAATAAAGACACTAATTGCCTTCATTCTTTGCTCCAGCTAAGAGATCATTAACTTCTGAATTTCTGCTTCCTACATAAAAAGGTATTTGTTACCTATGACAAGTCTGTCAATAATCTGCCTAAAAACAGAATGAAAAGAGAATTCAAAGGTATAGTTGCCATCAGCAAGTCTGCATTCCTTTGAAAAATATGTAATTCATTTCCTCCCTCCATATTATCCTTTTCAATTCATCAGACTGGACTACCTTTACTTCTCTACAGGAGTTTTGGGCTGATAAGCAGTAAAAAGGGACAAATGTATACATGTTTGAACACTCAGGCAATACAAAAAGTAATGCATGTACAGCTCTTAGAAAAGCTTACAAATGTGTAAATGCACACAAATGTACAGATTCCATTAGAGGAATGAAAGAAAAGATTCCTATGAGAAACTGTTATCTTGAAAACATGTCACATTCAACACTTAAACTTTTAGAGTAGTCTGAGGTCTTTCAACTGTTTTGGCATTTTCTTCACAAGAACTGCTATAGGGACCTGGGGGTACTGATCAACAGCCGCCTAAACATGAGCCGGCAGTGTGCCCAGGTGGCCAAGAAGGCCAATGGCATCCTGGCCTGCATTAGGAATAGTGTGGCCAGCAGGAGCAGGGAAGTCATTGTGCCCCTGTACTCTGCATTGGTTAGGCCACACCTTGAGTACTGTGTCTAGTTCTGGGCCCCTCAGTTTAAGAAGGACATCGAGACACTTGAACGTGTCCAGAGAAGGGCAACAAGGCTGGGGAGAGGCCTTGAACACAAGCCCTATGAGGAGAGGCTGAGGGAGCTGGGATTGTTTAGCCTGGAGAAGAGGAGGCTCAGGGGTGACCTCATTGCCCTCTACAACTACCTGAAGGGTGGTTGTAGCCAGGAAGGGGTTGGTCTCTTCTCCCAGGCAACCAGCACCAGAACAAGGGGACACAGTCTCAAGCTGCGCCAGGGGAGGTTTAGACTTGAGGTAAGGAGAAAGTTCTTCACCGAGCGAGTCATTCGTCATTGGAATGTGCTGCCCAGGGAGGTGGTGGAGTCACCGTCCCTGGAGGCGTTCAAGAGGAGATTGGACGTGGCACTTGGTGCCATGGTCTAGTCATGGGGTCTGTGTTGACAGGTTGGACTCGATGATCCTCGAGGTCTCTTCCAACCTTAGTTATACTGTGATACTGTGAAATCAAAGCTTTTAGATTGTAAAAGATATTTGACCAAATATTTAGTATCCTCATGTGAAATGAAAATCACCTGGGATATTTATCAATCTGAAACTACGCAAAAAGATATTTTTGGTACAGCATTAGAAAAGGATTTCTTTCTCTTCTGGCTAAGCTTAATGGAGAATGGAGGGGCAGTGGAGGAAAAAAAGTTGCTGAAAACCTAAATAAAGCTGAGGATGAAACAGAGTCTGATAATAGAACACAGTCTCTTCAGGAAATAAGTAACATAAGTTATTCATTATAACTCTTATCAGCATTTTCACATTACAGGTTCTGTTTTGATTGGCAGGGATTTATTTTACAAATACACTCCAAAAAGTGAAAAAAAAAAAAAAAGCATATAAAGCATATGTCACATATATCTCCTGGGCTGCATCAGGAGAAGTGTGGCCAGCAGGTCAAGGGAGGCGATCCTCCCCCTCTACTCAGCCCTGGTGAGACCCCACCTGGAGTACTGTGTCCAGTTCTGGAGCCCCTATTACAAGAGGGATGTGGAGGTGCTGGAACGTGTCCAGAGAAGGGCCACATGGATGATCAGAGGGCTGGAGCACCTCTCCTTTGAGGACAGACTGAAGGAATTGGGACTGTTCAGTCTGCAGAAGAGAAGGCTCCGAGGTGACCTAATTGTGGCCTTCCAGTATCTGAAGGGGGCCTACAAGAAGGCTGGGGAGGGACTTCTCAGGATCTCAGGTAGTGACAGGACTAGGGGGAATGGAATGAAGCTGGAGGTGGGGAGATTCAGGCTGGATGTGAGGAGGAAGCTCTTCACCATGAGAGTGGTGAAACCCTGGAATGGGTTGTCCAGGGAGGTGGTTGAGGCCCCATCCCTGGAGGTGTTTAAGCCCAGGCTGGATGAGGCTCTGGCCAGCCTGATCTAGTGTGGGGTGTCCCTGCCCATGGCAAGGGGGTTAGAACTAGATGATCCTTGTGGCCCCTTCCAACCCTGACTGATACTATGATACATCAATCATTCAGGACAAACACCTTCACACTAATAATGTGGCTGTGAACAATCACATTGTCATTCCAAGGGGAAAAAAAAAAAGCAAAACAATAAAAATTTAAAAACTGTAGGCTTGTAAAAATTTCAGTAACTATTTTATCTAGAATTAGAATGGAAAAGCAGTATATACACATGCAATATAAAAAAAGCTCACCACTCCAGACCAGATAAATACATTTTGTGGGCTGCACACATGCCTATCTTTTGCTAAAAAAGTAGATGAATTATTATAGCAGGGAAATAATTTTTTGTCAGGATAGGATTAAAATTTAAGAAATGGTTGAGATGGAAATTTAACTAAGGTGAAGAGAAAAATGTTCAGTGGGCTTGCAAATTGTCAGGGCCTGCAGAGCCTTCACCTTTAAAAGCCAAATTGGCTTTAGAATGAAATATTGAAGGAGCTTACACAGAGACTAGGTTTAACAAAAATCAATTTGTATCTCTTATGAGCAATATACATATTGGAATGTTTCTGCTCTACCAAAACAAAAAGGAGTTTTTACCTTTCCAGAGAGAGATGAAATTTGGTCCAAAAACAGCATAGATGTCTCATTGCTATTCTTCCTTGTCAGGCTCCTGAACAGAACAGTTTAAGGAACCTCATCTTCACAAAGGCCTGTGTATCTATTTTACAAATCATGTTATCATTGTATTTCACATAAGGAGAGCAAACATCTAATACTTGCTACTCCAGTACCACAAAATACATGAAACTCACCTCTCCAGGCCAAGTGGCACACTTGGAAAAGTTACAATGAAACACATCACTGATAGCTTTAATATAGGCAGGAATAAACAGATATTTATATGTTGAATATCCTGGCAAGCTTAGACAGTCTAAACTATTATTGTTACACCGAGACTAGCACCAAAAGTACCTAAATTTAAAACCAGTAGTAACACACCACAAGATCTCTGCACCTGACACAACCTGAGAGAAAACTCTTCTGCTATAATGTGGTGCAGATTTTGCACCTACACAATATAAACATGATGTGTTTCTATATTGTGAAGCATATTATCCCCATTACCACTTTTTTTTTGTAACCACTTAGACAGCAGTAAATATTTCTCTATTCTTGCCCCACAAATAGCACACACATCAACAGACAATATATATATGTGCAATAATATAACAACCTAGCTGGTCATCAGAGCTGATGATTGTTAGTGTAATTTCAGTTTCAACATTCATTCCAGTTGTGAAGAATCTTTATTACTATTTTGGCAGGCTAGAACTGAATGAATCCTTGTCAGTCCTCATGTGTTGCTGGCATGGGTGGATCCTGATAGGTTTTTTTCTGCTACAGACTATTATCATAGTAGTTTAGATCCTTGAAAAAAGGATACAACTCAAATTCCAGTTCTGATACAATAAAGGAAGGAAGATCAGAGGGCACCACCATTTGTAAAAACTCTAGTGCAGGACCATAGTAATGAAAAACCTGAAAAGAAATAAAACAAAAGAAAAGATCAGTGGCACTGTATATGATGTTATCTTAGTAAAACTTGCCTACCATGTGTGCAAAATGTAATTTTTACTAAGATTTGTGTGAATTGCCTTGTGTACTAAGACTAAACCATACCAGTTTTTATTTTAGGAGAACAGAAGTTACAGAAAAGATGAAGGGAGGCTGTAGCCAGGTGTGGGTTGGTCTCTTCTCCCAGGCAACCAGCATCAGAACAAGAGGACACAGTCTCAAGCTGCACCAGGGGAGGTTTAGGGTGGATGTTAGGAAGAAGTTCTTCACAGGAGGAGTGATTTGCCACTGGGAATGGGCTGCCCAGGGAGGTGCTGGAATCACCACCACTGGAGGAGTTTAGGAAGAGACTTGATGGGGTGTTTGTTGACATGGTTTAGCTGATTAGATGGTGCTGCGTGGTGGGTTGGACTTGATCTCAAAGGTCTTTTCCAACCTGATTAATTCTATTCTAAAGTCCTCTGCTAGAGGAATTTGCCTTACAAGTACATGTGAAAGATGTGTAAAGGAATAGAAAAACATTTCAAAATACTATATTAAACATAATTATATAAACCTCAAGGTATTTAATTGTGTTTAATAACTCTTGCTTTCTAGAATGTCAGCTACGTGCATCAAACAGATTGCAAGTCTCATCCAAACTGAAGGGAAAATGAGCTTTACCAGGAACAGATGGATGCAATCCAAAAAGTACATACTTAACCAAATAAAATAATGATCTCTCAACTGATACTGGTTTCCATAAACATTCACTTTTGCTTTCATCAACAAATACAACTCGAGAGTTCCCATCAAGTATCTATTTCCAGTAGAAAACGCGAAACAGCAACAGTAACTTAAAAACACCCTAACCTAAACTTTTAAAATGAAGTAGAAAAGGTTAAACACACACAGGATTCTTAAACAAATTACATATTTTGAGTATTAAGATTGAACAAAATCTCCATTTTTACTTGAAAAAAACTGTTGGCACCACATTCCCAAGAAGCAACAGATGAACTTTTAAGGACCTGTGTTGATAACACACGTGAACACACGTTCCTCAATCTCATGCAATCATTATTTCTAATTGTCAGTTCTGACTAAGGTTTCCCCAGTTACTAATTTTCACAGAGAAGTAAAAAAGATGAATTCTAGTGGCTCAAAGAAAGATCAAGAGTAGAACTTGCCTCTGGCAAAGCATCAGTATTCCTCCATTGTCGCTCTTCTTTAGCAGCAAAGCAAGAACATAAATGCGAAGTGCTGAATGTCTTCATTGAAGTGCCCTTGATAGAAAATTCTGGAAACTTAACTTCTGATCCAAACTGTGGAAAAAAAGAGGCAATAAATGTGCCAAGAGAGAAAGAAAAAGTAGTTCACTTCAGCCAGCTGTTACATGCATTACTGTTTTAAACAATCAGTATTATATTTGTTTCCAGCAGATCTGTAAAACTAGTATAAGGTAAGGCATAAGGTAAAGACCTGACTTGGATAACCAGCTGCTGGATCCAAAACCTTAATACTGAAAATATAAACATCACTGCCACAAAGCTGTCAGCCTTTGCACAAACATTAGACATGGGCTTGTAACAATGACTTACAGAGTTACATGGTGACTTGTGATAGATGCAAAACAATCTAATTTCGAACAAGGATCTCTAAGGCAAATTTTTCAGAGGAGAGCATCTGCGTTTCTGAAATTCAAATCCTGATGCTTTGATCTTATTTATCCTTTCATCACACCAAAAAGTAAGTTGTTGTCCCCCCTGCAGATACATTGCATATTACCTCCTTGAATTACAAATTTGGGTTAAAGGGCAACATGCACTGTACAAGAAATGCTTTAAATGATGTTCACAGATGCTTAAACAAAACATAACCATAGCTGAAAAGAAGTCAATTTACCTTTTTTTCCCATATCTGAATCTTTCCTCTCCAGAGTTCTTTTAAATCAATAATATTCATGACATTATCTGAAGATACAAAGTCTGCTGATAGATAGTCTGCAATCTTTTGCCAGCTACTGTAACAATGAAGAAGAATGAATCTGAGTTTCTTACTACAAATTACCATGCAGTGCAATTTGACTGTTTTTACCTATAACCTCTTAGCACTGTGTATGTTAAGACAGACATCTATAGTTTTACATTCTACAAAGTAAAACATATTCTAGAATTGCTGGTTCAGGCTCTGTAAAGGATGTTGTTTATATGCTCCATGAACATGACAGCAAAGAACTTCGTCAGATGTGAAATAAAAGTGGCTATAGCAAGCTGCAGGAATGCCATAGTGAGGTTGGTTGCTAGAAGCTACAGCAAAGCCAGGTAGCCCTCACTGGGGCTATCACTGGACATCCAGATTGTTTGTAGTTAGCCTTGTGAGTAGATGTGACTGCAGCACAAGTATTACCTTTCAAACCCAACAACAGAGAGATACAACCACCAGTCTGTGTGGGCCTTGCTGACAGAGTGCCCTCTAAGAGAAATCATCATCTTCAACAGACCAGGAAGAACAAGTGAGAGAACTTTTATCAGAGAAGATATATGCTCAAAGGGCTTCATTTTACACAAAAGGCAGGAAAAAAATACTCAGTCAAAAGCTGGCTGCCCAGGAAGATATCAATGAGCACTGAGATCAAGCACTCATGAAAGTCACTGCAGTAAGTTTATCTTCCTCCACACACTTTAGGAAGTACTATAGAGTAGATACATTGTTTATTCTATCCAATGACTAAGCATTCAACTTTTTCAACAGTTTTATTAAATTAGGATTAAATTTAATCTCATATTCTATGAAGAAAACTTGGATCTTGGACATGGAGAGGAGGGGAAGTGGAAGAGACCTTGCTAAGTTATTCAATATCCACAAAATTATTTACTGTACAGGAATGAAAAACAAACCACCACTGTGGTTTATATTGAGACATATCATGGCCTACTTATGACATATCATGGCCCACTTATGACAATTAAAAGAGGATAGTAAGGAAATTACTGGACTTAATTTCATAGTGAATTAGTTTAAATGTTAAGGCTCTTAGGAAGTAATTGAACATTTTTACTCCATTTTCAAAAGGGACAAATCAGACACTTTTTCCTCCTTGAAATGTATTATCAAAAGCAATATAAAACCTAAAGTAAAACCAGCAGTTGTGTATTGATTGAAGATTTAAAAACCAACCAACCAAACAAAAAAGCCCAAAAACAAACAAAAAGGAAAAGTGCAAACAATACAACTTACTATGCAGCACTGTACAACTTCCAAGCATCATAAGCACACTGTAGGCATCAGTGTTGGAAAAGAAAGGTAAAGTATTTTATCTTCTGCTTTCATAAAAAGAGACATTAGAAGACTTGCTTTTCTGCCTGCCCCTCTGGTTAGGATATGTGTTTACAATAATCAGGATGAGTACTTCCACCCCTCAAACAACTAAGAGAAGACAAATCTGTGTATTACTAAAGTATACACCTAAAGTACTTGAGATGCTGGTTTTATTTTCAATCACTGACATAGTAAACACAAAAGTGACCTTGTTAATAGGACTAAAATAAATGTCATACCCTTTAGAACCATCTGCTGCAATAGTGATTTGTGCAGAGTGCCATTCTTTCAGGTGTTTAAGGGCACCAATAGCAAGTAAGCAGTCTTTCAACTTGGGTCCATCTTGTTCAACAGCCTGCAGTATTACATCAACCATCGCTCTGCCTATAAAAACAATTACATATGAGTCAAAGTACCATTACTCAGTAAATGTGGAGGGTTTAGGCTATGCCTTTAAAATTTAGTTACAGATTTTGAGCAGAAAAGTAGAAAAATATAAGTAGATCACTATTGGGTATAAAAAGGAAAATGAAAGATTATTCTAAACAAACTCATTGCAGGAATATTTGCCATAGAATCAATAAAGTTGGAAAAGACCTCAGAGATCATCAAGTCCAACCTGTCACCGAAAACCTCATGACTAAACCATGGCTTCAAGTGCCACGTCCAATCCCCTCTTAAACACCTCCAGGGATGGTGACTTTACCACCTCCCCAGGCAGCCCATTCCAATGGTCAACAACTCTTTCTGTGAAGAACTTTCTCCTCACCTCGAGCCTAAACTTCCCCTGGTGCAGCTTGACACTGTGTCCTCTTGTTCTGGTGCTGGTTGTCTGGGAGAAGAGACCAATCCCCACCTGGCTACAACCACCCTTCAGGTAGTTGTAGAGAGCAATGAGGTCACCCCTGAGCCTCCTCTTCTGCAGGCTAAACAATCCCAGCTTCTGCTCGAGACCTCTCACCAGCCTTCTCTGGCCGTACCAAAACAACTCTTGCTTTTCTGATCTCTCTGCCTGCTTCGCTTGGGAGAGATCAACCTGCTTTTCGGTTGACTTTGGCTTGGCTGCGTTGTTAAGTCTTACCCGCTGCTTTCTCTCTGCGCCTTTCTCTCTTGTGGCACAGGAGAAGGGAGGGCAGTAGAATGGCTTCCCTGGTCTCTGACTAGGGGAGTTTTCATGTTGTTTGCTAATTGTAAATATCTGTAATACTAATGATATTGTAAATACTGCATATTTTGTACCTATCCATTGCATTCCATTGTAGAGTGTATTCTTGTTTGTAAATACAGCTTCCATTTGCTTCTAATTGAGTTGGTCTGGCAAAGTTAATGCTGGGGGGGAAATTTCAACCCACCACAAGTAAATTAATTTGTCATTTAAAGACAGAAAAGTACTGAGTATCACCTACTGCACTAAAATGGGTGTAAAGATCAACTTAAGTAACTTCAGCAAGATTTGAAACCATTTTCATGCATTTTAGCTCATGTCTTGCATTTTAGCTCACGTCTTGCTGCTTCTCATAGATTAATGAAAAGATTTTGCCATTTGCTCAGTTACATCCATTCTACATCTTTCTTCTCTGACAGATCAAAGGTGTCTCCAGTGCAACTGCTGCATCATTTTCGTCCTTTTAATACCTCTGAACTGCTATTTCTCATTCTTTCTGCATCCAGTTCCTTTGCTATCCCAAATCAACAGCTGCAGTATTACGCAACTCTAATATGCAAGGTGATAGCATCTCCGGTTCTATTTTCCTTTGCAGCTTCTTGGCTCCTACCCACTACCAATCAACTGGCAAGTAAGCAAGCCTGATATCAACACTTTCATTTTTTATCATAAATGTTTGTTGTGGCTGCATGCTGGATTTCATACTGCTTCCTGTCTGTTACTACTGTGGTGCTATTTTAGATGGAAAAAATTAATTATATAAATAGCTACCTTGAACTCTACTGAAATACAGCCTTTCAAAGAAAAAGGTAGCAAACTACTCTGTAAACTGATTTGCCATGCTACTCAGGCTCCATGTCCTTAAATTACTTGAAAGAGCTGCATATAACAAGCAAACTAACGTTCTCTGAGTTCTTCCATTTGATGATCATTTTGCCAGCTGAGTTTACACAGAAAAATAAACTCACACGAGATTGCCTTTTAAAAAGGGATTACCTGGAGCAGGCAGTTTATCAGCTAACTGATGTAGACTTTCTGCAGCTTCATCATAGATACTGAAAACAAAGAGCAAAATCCTTTAGAAACAAAAAGTTACAACTAATGAGCATTGCTTGGTGCAGTATCTGGTATCTTTGTAATTCTGCACAAACCTACTTTGGCAGTGAGATATACTTATCCCCCCTATTACTGAGGCAGACATAGGCTAAAGGACTTTGAAACAATCTGCAGGTAAACTGGAGGTAGGAATCAAGACAGATTAGCAAGAAACTCTTTTGATAGGTATTTGTCAGCTGTTAAGAAACTATAATTAGTCTATAAAAATTATATCTAGCTAAAAAAAATAAAGCTATGTTAAACAGAATAGTTTTCATCTGCTTATTCATAGTTAACTGTTACCTTGGAAATAAATTTACTTGTTAAAGTTTCTTGATTCCCTTGGATCATTACTGTTAAATGTCAAATCACTATTCTTCCAGTGAAAATAACAATATACATACTCAGCCATAGACAGTGACTCTCTGCTGTTATTGTCCTCTTCCTCAACATTTTGTATGGCTCCCAGGCATTCGTCAATACTTGTTTGGAGAGACTCTTTATTTTTCTGTGTGTCGAAATTGATTTCCTCCCAGTCAGAGCTGCAGAACTAATCAAGAAAAGAGAATTAATTAAGCAAAATAATTTTGAACATCACAGTTTCAACTTGCAGCAGAGACAGCCAGCTGAGGAATTTATATTCTAAAAACCCCCATGTCTTACCTGATAATAGCCACATATAACTTGACTTGCAAAGTACCATTTCTTTACACCTGGAACACCAGCCACTGAACATGCTGCAAAGAGATAAACATTTACTTAAAATAATCATTCCTCTGCAGCCTGCTGTTCCTACTATAACAAACACCTTTGATGAAAGATTCTATAAGTCCTTTAATGTGCTACTCAAGTTCTACTTTCCTCTAGCATGATATTAAGACACAAGCAAGCGTCGTAGCAAGTGTCTATAAATGATCCTCCGACTTAATAAGTAAGAGAATCCTTCTGGGCAATATTGCTCTCCATTTGCAGAAGTTGTACCACACCTGAACAAAACCACAACTTTCATAAATATGATTTACACAATTCACAAAACTAGATGCTCTCTTAACATTTCTATGCAACAAAAAGAAGGAGAGTTGCAAACAGCTTAACATTCCCATCTCCATGAATTTTAACAGCATATAATAGCTGCCCCACACAAACTACAATTACATGACAGTTGTGACAAGATGAGGATTTACAGCTCAGCACTAGATATCCAAACCAATTAAAGAACTAAGAAGGCATTTTTTAAACAAAGAATCCCAAACACCTAACCTACAGATTAGGGTTCTGAATTGATACCCAACTGATAAATGTTGCTTTAGCTGAAAAAATCAGAAGACATCACAGGAGTCATGAAAATACCAGCTGTCCCCTGATATGAGAAGCAAGCCATTTCATAGTGGTTTTTGATAAGCTTGATTGAAATTTGCCAATCTTTCAAAACCCTTCTCTTTCATTTCTTGTGTCCAGTCGATGTGATCACCTCCTAACACATCTGCTGATGAAATTATAACAGTTCTCCACAAAAACAGTACCAGCAGGAGCAGTCTTACCTGCAGGTTTAGGCATAATACAGAACTCGGGCATCAGTTCCTGACTTGTTTAATAATAATAATAATAATTATTATTATTATTATTATTAATAATAATAATAAATAATAAACCAGGTTGGAAGAGACCTTCAAGATCATCACGTCCAACCCATCAACCAATCCAACCCCCCCAAACAACTAACCCATGGCACCAAGCACCCCATCAACTCTCCTCCTGAACACCTCCAATGACAGCGACTCCACCACCTCCCCGGGCAGCCCATTCCAATGGGCAATCACTCTCTCTGTATAGAACTTTTTCCCAACATCCAACCTAAACCTCCCCTGGCACAGCCTGAGACTGTGTCCTCTTGTTCTGGTACTGGCTGCCTGGGAGAAGAGACCAACATCCGCCTGTCTACAGCTTCCCTTCAGGTAGTTGTAGAGAGCAATAAGGTCACCCCTGAGTCTCCTCCTCTCCAGGCTAAATTTCATCTAGATCGTCATGCCTAGCTTAGCTCCTTGATGATATTTACCTCACCACGCTGTACATTACTGTGTTTACCTGGGAATGTGCTAACATCTTCATTCATGGACGAGTTGCAGCTTTCCTTCAGGAACTGATGAACAGTTGCAGCAGCCCCAGCTGTAAAATAAACCAAACAAACCGAAACATTTTCTTAAGGCTGACTGAATTACAGACTTTAAGTCTCGCTTTCTTGCAGATGCGGCGCAAAGTTCAGCTTAACATTAGAAGTTTAAGGCTTTTTAAAATAGAGTCGACTACAGATCTGCAGGAACTTAAAAAACAAACAAACCAAGGAGTCGGATTTTGTGCAAGTCTCACTAAGGCAGCGTATGTCTCAGGAACTCTACCAAGTTCGATAACACTGTCGCTACGGAACACAAAAACCTCTAAGTTTCTGAAGGTTTAAGTCATCAGAGCCTTTGTCCAAAAAAAACCCCCAGACATTTAGGCAGGTGGGGGTCCAGAAAAGCCTGCACGGACGCAGGTCCTGGACCTGTGACCGCAAAGAAAACCCTCACGAAGCAAGCTCGGTGGGGCCCCGCGACAGGCGACTCCCCACACAGCGCGGCCTCTACTCTCCGGGCCCCATCCTCTCGCGGCAGTACCTGCCCCGGCGCCGCCGGCCGCAGCCCCCTCGCCCTTGCGGTCTCCCCAGCTCAAGAACAGGACGTAGCGGTCCATGGCCGGACGGCGAGGGCTCCGAACGGCCCGCGCTGCCAGCCTCGCGCCGCCCCTCACAGAGCAGCGCTTCCGCTTCCCGCCGGTGCGGCGGCTAAAGGGCTCCGCTTCCCTTCCCCTGCTCCGCCGTGGTGGGAGGGCGGCCATGGCTAGTTACACCAAAGCGGCCCAGGTGAGCGCTGCTCTCTTCCTCTACCTGGTCCAAACTGTGCTAGGGAGGTTGCTGCTTCTAAGGGAACACAGCGGCGGGACCCTGGCGGCTGCCGTGGTGCAGAGAGCGACTGGGAGGGAGCGGGGGAGATAGCGGGACGAGAAGGGCCCTGTGGGGAGGGCAGGGGCAGAGGGCGGCCTGCCCTGGTCGCGGTGCGGCCGTGCTCTCCGGTGTTGTCCCGTGGGGTGCCGCCTGGCAGCAGGCAGTAGCGGTCCGTAGGCCTGTGTCTGCCATGAGGGACAAGGCTCCCTGCCGCCGGCGTCTCGGGCTGCTAGGTTCATAAACTGCGTTTGGGGGGGTTGTGCCCTTCGCTGAGAGAGAGGGCACGAAGCAGTGACTTTATAGTTCCCTTAGCGGTAATAGAAGCTTGCAGCAGGAGCTCTTCATTCGTGAAACAAAACCTTCAGAGCTGGTAACCTTTCAGTGTTGTTGCATTCCGCTTGCATTGGAAGTGCCTACAGCATGCATTGCAGCCTGTAGCAGCGGTCTCCATCCATTTAACGGTTGTTTGAAGGGGTGTTGTTGAATGTTGATACGTCGTCTACTGTTTTGGAGTGTCAAAAGGGAAAGAAAAAAAGTGTTGATTGAAATGGAGAAGCTAAATTTATGTTTGGTAGGGTGAACTTCTGTATATACTACCTCTCTTTTCTCTTTAGCAATGGGCTACTTTTGCCAGAGCCTGGTACCTCCTCGATGCAAAGATGCAACCACCAGGAAAAATAGCAGTTGCCACTGCAATGAGACTGGAAGGCAGGCATAAACCTATTTATCATGCATTAAGTAAGTATTGCAGGAGAAAAAGCAGAGTTGCTTTTCTCCACTCACATTCTTCTCAGTTCAGTTATAAAGTCAAGCATGATTAAAAAAGTTTACATTTTTCAATTATCTATACACTGCAAACATTTTCATTTTCCTTCTCGTGTTTTTCCATCATACCCCTTTACAGCCTTGTGTAGTTGTCTTTACCAATCTACCTCTCTACCAATGTAGAGGTCATTATGAAGTCATTATTTACTATCAGTAGGTGAATTACAGTGGATTTTGATTCTACTGGGAAAAACAAAAACAAACCCCCAAACCTTGAAATGGGCTTTGTGGCACTGATTTTTAAATCACAGAACGTTAGGGATTGGAAGGGACCTCCAGAGGCCAACCTCCTAGGGGTTGGCAGGCCACAGAGGAACGCATCCAGGTGGATTTTGAAAGTCTCCAGAGAAGGAGACTTTACAAACTCTCTGGGCAGCCTGTTCTAGTGTTCCATCACACTGAAACACTGATCTGATTCTTGATTAGGTTTTCTGAATGCTACCTTTCAGTAGCTACACAACACCACAGGCACTTGGAGTGGTTCTTTGTTCTGCATAAGGTTCAGAGAAGTCCCGTCTCCATGAGGCAGCAGGCACAATCTGAAACAGAGGAGGTTCCCTCTGAACATCAGGAAACATTATTTACTGTGAGAGTGACTCAAGAGTGGTTGCCCAGGAGGTTCTGGAGCCTCCGTCCTTGGAGACACTCAAAAGCTGTTCGCACTTAAGTGGGAGGTTGGGCCTCCAGAAGTCTCTTCCAACGGCAGATATTCAGTGATGATACGGCTGAAGCCTCTCTGTTTCTTAAATGGGAGATGTAATCATTGTTGAAAGGTAATTTCACATGAAAAAATCTTTGCTTTTCTGCAAATTAGAAGATTCAGCAGTGAAGATGCATCTGTGATTTTGTCCATGGTGATAAGTATATGATAGATAGAAGACATGGATAGACAGAAGACTGAAATATAAAGGAAGCAGAAAACTTTTCTTGTACTAAAATCATACTTATCTGTATTCTATACTAGAAGGTAGTAGTATTTGAAGTGCTCTAAAGATGTTTTGAGTTCTGCTCTTGCAAATTATGCCTTATCCACAAGATGTCACTGAAGACTTGAGCTGACTGGAAAATAAAGCAGACAATGAGAGGAAGTGTATTTTACTGTTCTGGGATAAAGATCTTTGATACTTTTATGTTCATGAAGTTATAAAATCCTGGAAAGTCATTTGAAGAGTAACTGAACTATTCCATAAATTGTTATCAAATGCAGCACACCTGGGACATACATTGCTAAGTTACTACTACTGAGTCATTTGACAGTCTCTAAGAGCAAATATGCATGATCTTGTGGTTCAGGACAAAAAACACCACCACCAACAGAAGCATGTTATGTGAGCTGACAGTTCCTTAGAATAACATTGTGGGAAGAATTACTTTTAAAAAAATTTGTGTTCAGACACCCTTCCATAAAATCAATATCTATTTATTGTGTGAAAACTATCTAGAGCTGAGTTTAAGCTGTGGTTAGGGAAGGAAAGAAATTTGATTTGACTCCACCACCTCCCTGGGCAGCCCATTCCAATGGCCAACAATTCTTCCTGTGAAGAACTTTCTCCTCACCCCTAGCCTAAACCTCCCCGGTGCAGCTTGAGACTGTGTCTTCTTGGGTACAGCCTCCCTTCAGGTAGTTGTAGAGAGCAGTAAGGTCTCCCCTGAGCCACCTCTTCTGCAGGCTAAACAATCCCAGCTCCCTCAGCATCTCCTCACAGGGCTTGTGTTTGAGCCTTCGCCCCAGCCTCGCTGCCCTTCGCCCCAGCCTCGCTGCCCTTCGCCCCAGCCTCGCTGCCCTTCGCCCCAGCCTCGCTGCCCTTCGCCCCAGCCTCGCTGCCCTTCGCCCCAGCCTCGCTGCCCTTCGCCCCAGCCTCGCTGCCCTTCGCCCCAGCCTCGCTGCCCTTCTCTGGACACATTCAAGAGTCTCAATGTCCTTAAATTGAGGGGCCCAGAACTGTACACAGTACTCAAGGTGTGGCCTAACCAGTGCTGAGTACAGGGGCACAATGACTTCCCTGCTTCTGCTGGCCACACTATTTTTGATGCAGGTCAGGATGCCATTGGTCTTCTTGGCCTCCTGGGCACACTGCTGTCTGTCAATCAGTACCCTCAGGTCCCTTTCTGTCTGGCTGCTCTCCAGCCACTCTGACCCCAGCCTGTAGCACTGCATGGGGTTATTGTGGCCAAAGTGCAGCACCCAACACTTAGACTTGTTGAATGCCATCCTGTTGGACTCTGCCCATCTGTCCAGCCTGTCAAGGTCCCTCTGCAGTGCCCTTTAACCCCCTAACAGATCAACGTCTGCTCCCAACTTGGTGCCATCAGCAAATTTACTGATGACAGACTCAATCCCCTCATCCAGATCATCAATAAAGATATTGAACTGGGTGGGGCCCAGAATTGATCCCTGGGGGACACCACTAGTGACTGGCTGCCACCACTAGTGACTGGCTGCCAGCTGGATGTGGCACCATTCACCACCACTCTCTGGGCACGGCCATCCAGCCAGTTCCTAACCCAGCACAGAGTGCTGCTGTCCAAGCCATGGGCTGAGAGCTTGTCCAGGAGTTTGCTGTGGGGAACAGTGTCAAATTCCTTGCTGAAGTCCAGGTAGAATACATCCACAGCCTTCCCCACATCCACCAGGCGGGTCATCTGCTCATAGAAGGAGATCAGGTTGGTCAGGCAGGACCTGCCCTTCCCAAATCCATGTTGGCTGGGCCTGATCCCTCGGCCATCCTTCAGGTGTACTTCACAGCTTCACACTACAGAACCAGCAGCTTCACACTACAGAACCAAAAGTAACGGGCCAGATTAAAAAAAAAAAATGGTGATATAATTCTTTATGTGGGACTGAGCAGGTATAGGTGAGCCACTTGAGTTGCTTAGGTAGTGTTCTCTGCATCCTCTAAGGAGAAAGCTGTTCTAGATGACAATATCCTGCAAACCTGATCTGGCCCAGCTGTTACGCTAGACTGCAGTATTAGTTATAATGACTAGAAGTATCCTCTCAGATTTGTCTTCTGATGAAAGATTTGGCAAGTAATTTTGTCAGTCTTGTGAGCTAAGACTATGATAAACCATTTATTTATTTAGAATAAACCAAACCAGGTTGGAAGAGACCTTCAAGATCATCGCATCCAACCCATCAACCAATCCAACCCACCTAAACAACTAACTCATGGCACCAAGCACCCCATCAGGTCTCCTCCTGAAAACCTCCAATGATGCCTACTTTGATGACCATTTCATCCTTAATTAAAATGTAGGAAGAGAAATGCTTGCACATGAAACATGTTTTTAATTGTGTGGTAGGAATTCCTTAAGTTATGAGGTGAGGAGAAAGTTCTTCACAGAAAGATTAATTGGCCATTGGAATAGATTGCCCTGGGAGGTGGTGGAGTCCTCATCCCTGGAGGTGTTCAAAACAGGATTGGATGTGGCTCTTGAACCCATGGTTTAGTTGTCATGAGGTGTTAGGTGTTAGGTTGGACTTGATGATCTCTGAGGTCTTTTCCAACCTGGTTGATTCTATGATTCTATAAAACTAAGCTGCCACAGTAAATTAAATCTCTGTATGTTTATCTGAAGAGGTGCAGTATACATGCTGTATGTAACAAGCTGCACATACTGACCTTGTTTTGATGGAAAACAAAATGATGAAAGAGTACTTTGAGATTATAGTTAATATTTTCCACCAATTTCTCCCTTGTAGATGACTGCGGGGATCATGTTGTCATAATAAATACAAGACATATTGCCTTCTCTGGTAACAAATGGGAACAGAAAGTATATTCTTCACATACTGGGTAAGCTTTAGCAAAAAACACTCAAATGAGTGTAATGGTAAATTTGTCATGTTTCTAAAAGAACAGTATTTTTTAGCATATTAATTGAAAAGGGAATTCCTGGTTACACGTTTTGGGTTTTGTTTTGCACGTGTTACAGCGTTTAAAAATATGCTTGCTGCCTTTTTTTGCTTGTTGTTTCCCCCCCCTTTAATCTACCTCAAAGGTAGTTGTTGTAATTGAGTAAATGAACAGGTTTGGTGAGCCAGCTTGTTTTGCATGAACCCATGAACCCAATGACCAAGACTGCTCTATTCAATAAGCAGTAGAAGACATTCCTATGGGCGATGGAGATTGGAGTCAATACGGCTGACCAATATGATCGAGTATTGTTCCTTTATTGTTCAGTGTTGCAGGCCTATGGTGCAGGCCTGTGGTGTGAGTATAGCACAGTAAAGTGTAGAAGAAGAAGAGACAGGAAAGGCAGAAGTGTGTAGCAAGGGAACTTCTACAACTTACATAAACTTGGAGTGCGTTGTTGGCATGGCTTCATTGGTTCCCATCGCACTATTACAGATTATTGGTCCAACTACTAACCACACGCAAGGTTTGTTGATGCAGGTGCATGTCCTGTTGTTCCAAGATAACTTTCCATGTTTATAGCTACCAGTGCCCTGTTGTAGTTACATGCTGCAGGCACAGCACTGCTTTGCTAAACTGCTAGCTGGCTCTGCACTTAGGCTGAGCATGGCCTACCACCATGTCAGACTCTAGGCCTGCACTGCCAGATTGCTCACACTGCTTGTCGCTGGCATTGCCACACATTCCTATTGGCACTCCACTTTTAAGGTATAGACAGTTGCCAACTTCATTTACTTTATTCTACTGGTACCTGTATACCAGACAATAAATACCAAGATTTATATATTACTGGATTGGAGGATGGAAAAAGGAATAAAAAAGAAACTGGAAAAACTAGGAAGAAATGAGATGTTCTTAAGACATACTAATGTGTACCATAGTGTATCATCTATTATTCTGGCAGGCCTAACTTGTTTATGGATGGACGTGCAATAAAGAACTACAGTGTGACAATGATCAGTTCACAACAGTTGCTGCTATTTTATACAGTGACAACACTAGATAAAAAAATATTTGAATTTGAAAGTATGTCCTGTCAGGGAGATTAATGAATCCCATTAGTACTAGTAAAATTAGTTTTCTCCATGTTTCAGTCCCGTAATTCACTGCTGAATTGCTGAGAAGTTGTTGTTCAGAGCTCATGGAAATTAACATGCTTTTTTCCCCCTCCCACCATCCCTGTGACTTGATAAAAATTTTTACTGAAAGCTTCTTGCAAGCTAAAGCACTTGCCTGAGCAGCTAAGTTGGCTCTGAGTAAGTGAAAAGAATTGTAGAATTAAAACACTTAAATCTGTCCAGCTCCTTAAGTGGTCATATTTTAATGACATTAAGCTTATTTTAATTTCACTTATACTGATACCTAGTAGTGTAATTAAAATTAATCCCAGCTTTACCTCACATCCATGTAATTTTTTGCAGCACTCTATCATTTCATAAAAGCATAAGCTTTATGAATTAGTGCCTGTGAAACACAAACTTTTAATACTCAGGGGAATAAGAAAGTACAAATGGCATTAAACTTGGATAGAATCTTCCTAATACAAGATAGTTGTTGGTTTCGTGAGAACAACTTCCTTTTTTGAAGGCTTGTGAGGCCATTACACTTTTGTTTAAGCTGTGGTAATATTTGTGTTAACATTGTAATTGAGCATATAGTGTTAAGCTTCTATGTTTGTTCTGTTTTTCTAGCTATCCTGGTGGTTTCAAACAAGTGACAGCAACTCAACTCCATCTGAAGGATCCAACTGCTGTAAGTGTTTCTCCTTCTTCCCTTTGATTTGTGAAGATGATTTATTTTCATTTATCTAGTTCCATTAAACAAAAGGGATCAGTTACCTGCATGCCTAAAGCTAAATTACAGACATTCTGCTGTGAGCTCTTAGAAGCTTGGCTTGTGACAGTGTTTATGTAAACAGCATGTTTTGAGGGTGAGATTATAGGTTATGCATTTTTGTGATTCATCCATGCTGTCCAAATGAGCGAGTTAACTGCATTTGCTTAACTCATTTCTGACTGATTTGCTTGCTTTTCATTTCAGAGGTCTGACCTTTCTCATAAGCAAGCTGCCTCAAGTAAAATTGAGCTTTACTTCAGCTTAACCACCCTACCTCTTTAAGGGCCAGCAAGAATAATGCTAATCTTAAAAATGCTAAAATGTCTGGCTGCCTCTTTCTCCCATTAACGTTCTGCTATAGGTTTTGTTTGTTTGCTTGTTTGTTTCTCTTAATATTTTCTGCAGTGCTCTGTCCATCATCTGTGAAAGAATTGGAAATGGTGATTATGCTGAACTTAAGTCTATCTACAAAATGCCTGTATTAGACTGTTATAAATACAAATGTTGGTGTTGATATGTTTGTTACTGGTTAAAAAAACCAGGGTGCCAGACAGGAACATTTTGGGATGTTGACTTATGCAGTTATGAAATTACTTTTATCAGAGCTTTGAATGGCTGGCCTTGGGGGACTGAGTTTTCTAAGCACTATTTTTTTCTGAACATGGTATGAGGCCCACAGAGATTAACCTGTGTTTATTTTTGGCTTTGAAATGCTTTGGTTTCATTACCTTACATGAGAGCTACACAAACACTTCTTCCTTTTCCTAGAGAAATTGTGTGTGCTGTAAAACACTCAGGTTTTGTTCCTTACTTTTTAATCTGTCATTTAGCAATCCTGATTTGTCCCAAGACTCTCCTATACAATATGTCAATTAAAAAGTGGTCTACCATCTGAATTTGCTGGGGGTTTATTTTGACTTTAGCATTTTCTTTCCTTGAAGTGAAATCCCACAGTTCAGTATTATTTTCTGTCTGGAATTTTTCAAGATGATTTGAATTCTTTGGAGAACGCGTTCCAAGATTGCCATTCCTGTGGGAATTCTTGGTAGTTCCATGTCTAAAATGGATTCTCCAAGCTTTTTCATTTGAGCCTCACCCAGAAACTGTACACTGGGAGGCAGCGTAACACCACGTGTTTGTTTGGGCCTGGGAGTAGGATGCTCTGTAAACTGCCTTCTCTGTTCATTCTGAAATACTCTCTTGCCAGACTCGCAGATGACTTTCTGTGCAGAGGAGGATTGCATACGTTGCCAATAACTAAAGTCTTGGACAGAGACTTGGAAATTGGTGATGTGGCTCAAGGGTTGGTCTAATTCAGTTAGAGAAACTTCTTTTCAGACAGAATTGTGGAGAGCAATGAGCTATTTCATTCTATTGAAAACAAAGCATTCATATGGCCCTCTCAAAGATAATCTCAAATGTATTTTTCTCATAATTAATAGTAGCTGGTGTTAATTTGGGATGTTATATTCTGTATGTCTAGCTGTTAGAGGTTTTGGCTTGCAAGTGACTTTATGACTAGAAATACTTATTTACTGGTTGAATTGTTTTGGTCTGAAATGCTTTGAGATAATGACAAAGATGGAAATTATAATGGTATTTTATTAGCATGTTTTATTCTTAGAAATAGCTTTGAAAACCCAAAAAAGGATTACTGTGCAGAGAACAATGCCTAGGCTAAGTAGGATTTGGATCTCAAAGTGTGAGCTGAATGTTGGATAGTTACTGTGCAGACCTCTGTAAATCACTCCCACAGTATCACAGTATAACTAAGGTTGGAAGAGACCTCAAGGATCATCAAGTCCAACCTATCAACACAGACCTCATGATTAGACCATGGCACCAAGTGCCACGTCCAGTCTCCTCTTGAACACCTCCAGGGATGGTGACTCTACCACCTCCCTGGGCAGCACATTCCAATGACAAACAACTCGCTCGGTGAAGAACTTTCTCCTCACCTCGCGTCTAAACCTCCCCTGGCGCAGCTTGAGACTGTGTCCTCTTGTTCTGGTGCTGGTTCCCTGGGAGAAGAGACCAACCCCTTCCCTCCCAGTTCACTTCCTTGAATTAAAGAGACCTTTTTTCTTTTAAACTTCTTAAATTCAATTCCTGCAAGCTAGTGGAATTAGGTAGGCTGTAGGGAACAGACTGTATCTTTCTGTGGAATCAGTCTTCATTCTGCAAGGCATTGTTTTCATCCTGGAGCCTCCTGCTTTTTCTCTGCCCTTGGTCTTGCTATCCCCCAGTAGCTCATTGCAACACTGCTTCATTAGATGAGTCAACATTATTTTTGGGAGTAGTGCTGTTACAGAAATTAAGGCATTAAATTAATGGAAGAGGCTAATTCCAGGGAAAAGACTGTTTATATATGAATGTTGTAAAATTTCATAGTGTTACACTGAGGTTTTGCAATGGATATGGCTAGTTTTGGTTTATTTAAGACCTAGATTAGAACTTGTAAGATTCTGTGAGTGTGTGTATATAGTAGACCTCTGATCCTGATTAGCACTGTCTTTAATTACATAGGTCTAAATTCAAACATACAAATCCCCAAGAGAAATATTTTCCCATTACAGCTTTGTTTAAACATAGTTTCTAGTATACAGAGACTGTTCTTGGGAAAAACTGGTGCATGGCTAATAGATAATTGAAATGGTTATAATGAGAAGTTTGATACAAGATGGTATAGGGGCAGATGATGATCTTGATGATAGTCTCAGGAGGCTGACATAATTTTACTTATCTTACTAAGTTTGAGCCTTTTTATTTCTCACAGGTAGTAATTAGTGCTTCAGAAGGTTTTCTGCTGAATTTTGAATGTGTATGTGCTTTTTTTTCCCTTTTCATGGGATGATTCAGGTAGGACCTCTGGAGGTCCCTAGTCAAACCTCATTCAAAGCAATGTCAGTTGTTAGGTTGGCTAAGGCAGATGAGGGCTTCATCCAGGCTGGTCTTGAAAGCCTCCCATGGCAACCATTTCCAGTCCTTGGCTTTTCTTGTTTGGAAAGAACAAAAAGACACCTCTGCCATTTATAATGTTAATCTCAGATGTATAAGACACTTCTGCCATTTATAAGGTTCATTTCAGATGTATAATTTTGTGCCTCAGATGGACACAATATTTTTTCCACTTTTAAGTACCTTTTACTTAATATAGGGCAGTAAATACAACTAGAGATCTGCATAGTTGATGTTGTGTGTAGAATTTATAAGTTCCATATTCATTGTGCCAAGTTATGTGTGCCAACACTTGGAAAAATTCTTTTTTATGGAGGGGAAAATATGCCAGCGTGTTGCCAGAAAGATATCGGAAGTGATAAGCTCAGCTCATTTTCTACCTTTAGCACATTTGAGTTCCTTTGGGAGGTGTGAGGAGGGGAGTGTCTGCAAATGCGTTCATAATTTCTGGTGTTTTCAGTTGTCTGCTCTCCTGGAGAAGTATCAGGGAATAGGTCTTGTCTGTAGGACTTGACCAGGCTAAAAAACAGCTTCACATTTCGGCCTTTTCCTTATCTTAGATTTAGTGGAAATTCCTGAGTATTAAACATGCATTTTAGGTGCAGCATAACAACCTGTTACTGTGGCTCAAAACTGCAGGTCGGTATAGTACTAGTATTCTGCAGAGCAGTGCTTCTCTCTTAGGAGATATATTAGCAAGTAGAATTAATTTCCAGTATAGGTTGCTAAGGAAAAAACAGTTTGAAAGGTTCGGTGAGTTTTCTTTGCCAGCAGAGCCTTTTGAATAGAAAGGCAACAGTTAACCCATTTCAGTTGTGGTACAGGTATTTTGAATGCATAGAAAGCTGGGGATTTCTTGTTTATTTTTAACCAAATGTGCAGAAGTTTTGTTTACCTGGAAAAATGCTGACAGGCATGAGACCAACACTTTCAAATTACTCTTTGAAGTACTTCATATGCAAAGAGTGAAAGATGTACTTCGAAATCCCACAGGATAGAGAAGGAACAAATACTGCATTGAATAAACTTTCTGGTGAAATCTTGCAGGTAGTAAACTCATCAGGACAAAGTTTCCAATCAGTTCTTACTCTGCTTTTTAAAAGCAAGCAAACCTTGGTGGCTTTGTTTGGGTTCTTCCAGGGGTGTTTCAGGGTTGTGGTTTGGTTTGGTTTGGTTCGTTTGGGGTTTTGTTGGCGATTGGTTGGCTTGGTTTTGGTTGTTTGGGGTTTTTTGTTGGGATTTTTGTTGGTTAGTTTGTTGGGGTGTTTTTTTTTTGTTGGTGTGGGGGGGTTGTTTGTTTCATTTAGTTGCATTGGTTCATTTCTTTTGGTTGGTTGGTTTCTTGTTTTTTCATTTGGTGTGAGGTTTCTTTTGGCTGCGTCGGAAACTACCCTACCCCCCCCCAAAAAAATAGGAAAAAAAAAAGACCAAAAACAAAAGAGAAAGCAGAAAACATGTTAGGCTAATACCAAATGCTCAGTGAGAGGCTTGACCTTTGCAGTATTCACAGGCTGTATTGCTTCTGACAAAGAAATAATAGGCAATAATTGTTTGGAATGAGTGTTACCTGCTAGGGAAGATTATTAAGCCAGGCAGGGTAGCTCTCTGGAAATACGCTGGGAGGAAGCCTCTGGGGATGTCAGGGTTATGGATTGCTCTGCCACTGGTATTCATGGGAAGGGGCTTAAAATGTTCAAATTCTCCTTTTGAATGCTTTTTAGCAACCACTTGCAGATACAGACTTGCCATTATGTCAGCATAAAAATACTTCTGAAGAAAAGCTCAGACACAAACCATGATTAAATCTTGCTGTTGGTGTTTGGAAGCCTATTTTCTTTACACCAGTCGGGGATATTTGATATAATATATCCAAATATTAGAAGTCAGTTACTGAAACACCAGATACAATGTTTTATTTTATTACTATGGAGTAATGTGTTTTCATTAAGCTTTTTCACTAAGCAGAGCAAAACTTCAGAGTTAGGACAAGTACACAGAAGATAACATGGCATGTAAAGGAGAATACTATTACAGAAGCTGCTGTCTTTAAACCCTCTAGGTGCTCTAGATAAATCTTACAGCGGGTCTTTTCCTTCATGGCAGACAAAAATGAATACTTTTTTGTTAAAATACTCTGAATCCATTTCATCCTTGAATTTGCAAGGCACTGATTAAAGAACATGTGAAAATTCTAAGTTTTAAAGTGCTGGACAGTAGTGGAAAACCAAAGTGGCATACAATGGAAGTTTGTCTATGAACAGATAATTCCTGTGGCACTTTTAAGAACATTCATTTTTGCTTTACTCTCAGGTGAAGTTCTTGGAGTGCTTTTATAACACATGGTGAAAAGAACAATATTGTACACAGAACAGAAAGCCAAGAACTGGTAGAAGAAGATCATAGTACCAAGCTGTACTTCAGAGCAAGCAGCATCTCCTGAAACTGCTTTTACCTTTTTAAAGTGTGTGCTGTAATTAATCCCTTTGTTTTCTCTGGAGCACTGTGTCCTTCCCATGTTGTGGAGTTGCTTCCTGGTGATTATTGGATTTAACTCAGCTGTTAGCATAGACTTTTGGAAATGCAGCCAATTATTTTGTGCTTCTCAGGACCAGGAGTGGTATTCCTCTGTTGATCCCGTCTTAAAAGTGTGTTTTATCTGGCAAAGAATCTTTCTCAGAACTTGGTCTCCATCAAACATAGCCTGCAACTTGCATACAAGCCAAAAATGGAAATGTTCAAGCTTCACACAGGGTTGCAGATATTTTTTTACTATTTTTTAATTTGTTCATATTCATAAAATGTTAGAGTGCATAGTAAGGGACTGAGTGCAAGAGTTTTACTGCAGCTGCATTCAGCTCCTTTTCTTCCTAGAGTAACCCTTTAAACTGGAAACTTAAAAAGCGGTGCCTCATAACTGTGATTAAGAGCACAGCTATGCTGTGACTATATAAATTATCCAACTTTAAAGAAAAGGCACTGCAATACCAAAGAAGAGAATTGTGACTGCAGCCAGTAGGAGTTTTGTCATTCAAAAGAAATTCAGTACTTTAAACACCCAGAAATAATAATGCTCTGGAGGCTGTTAAGGAGTTGCACATCTGATGGCAGGTGTCCTTACATGCTGAGAAGTGTCATGGCCTTTAGGAGTGGGTATTTATGAGGCTATGGGATTTTGCAGGTCATTAGTACTAGAGATAGAAGGTAGAGGAGGCAGTGGGAATCCATAAATAACAGAATAAACTGTTAAACTGTACTAACCAGTTTGAAACTGAGATCAAGGTTGCAGTGAGAAATGTGGGTAGGGAGGCTATTTGCCAGTTTGAAACCCAGCTAAAATCTACCCCTCATGTAAAATTAAACTTGGTATTTTAATGGTTAAACAATCACATAGGAAATGTAGACATTCTCTTTTATTAGAAGTGTACTAGAAATACATAGAAGTATTTTTATTCCTTGAAGAAACGTCTTGTACATGTGTGTTTTCAGGGAGCACTGAATCTGTGTTTGGACTTTACAAGAGCTTAGCAACAGACTTTCCTGTGATTCCACATCTTGTTTTATTCAGAGTTAGCGTATTTTTAGTAAAACTTAAGCATGTTCAGGTAACAGGAGAGACTGTACCTAACACCCTGTAAATATTGCTGGTTCAATCTTCCTTTTCAGTTGCACAATCTTACTAAGGTTGCAAAAGCAGTCTGTACAGCCTCAGTTAAGACTGTATTTGACTAAATTCTTTTATTTGCCTTCACACCAGGTACAGTGAGGTTTTGGCTTTAAGCAGAATTTTAAGCAAGGAGCTGGATGGATGTAAACTTGGTCTTTCCAGGCAATAGGTTTGGATTTGCTTTGGCTTGCAGAAAAATCTTTGAGGCAGAAGTTACAGTAAAGGAAGCTAGAGGTTTTCCAGCACTGTCTTCTCTGTCCTAGATCCGTCTATGGCCTTCTGTTCTACAGCTGGACTAACGCACTTGCAGTTAATCAATAATAAAAGTCCAGGAGCTTTTGTTAAATTGCAAATAGTAGTATTTTTCACCATCCCAGCCCTCTTCCCCTTTCTTTCTTTCTTTTTTTAATGTGCAATATGATATGGAGTTAGTTACCACCAGCTTCTCACTTCTTTTCAAAGCTGAGTGATTATATGTAATCATCCACAAAGCTAAATATAGCCTTTAACTTCCTAAGCTGAAATTTTCTCTGTGGCTGCTGGAGTGTTAACATAATGAGGAGCAAGTATTTCTTCTTCCAAAAGATTAAGTCTAGAGCACCTTCTGAACGTGGTGTCAGAGTTCCTCAGCATGGAAGAGGTTGACTGAAGAGAGGTTGAGTAACTGCTGGATTGGGCAGGGGCAAACACATCTTACCCTGTTCATATTATTTGTAGCCTGTCTGATTATTTGTTACCATGTTATATTTCCTCAGATTGTTAAAATCACTGTTTATAGAATGCTTCCAAAAAACCTTCTGAGAAGAACTCTGATGCAGCGGCTGCACCTGTTCCCAGATGATGTGAGTAGCCATGCAGTTACATTTTCATTCCTGTGTGATTTGGAGGTGAAAAAGGAGTGTTAGCAATAGCAAAACTTTAGTCATAAGTAGGTCAGTTAAGCAAACTCAAGCTGCTTTTTATTTATATGTCTCAATAGAGTTGATGCTTTTTTTTCTTCATTTCACAAAAGTGTGAGATTTCAGAAATACATGAGACTGTCTGCTGTGTTTAGGTCAAACACACTTAGCTTAAAGCGTGCATGCATGACCAAATTTTGGTCTGGATTTGGGATAGGAGGGTGGGGTTTTAAAAACTCAGATGGCTAAGGCTATTCTCACCTATCTCAGGTTATTCCAGAAGACATACAGAAGAATCTTCTACAAGAGATTCCTCAGCCACGTGTAGTCCCGAGGAGGTTAGATGAATACACTCCGGAAGAAATTGCTGCCTTTCCAATGGTTTGGACTCCGTAAGTATCTCAGCTTTTGTGAGCAGGACACTTGCCTGAATATGTGCTAGGTAGGCTCACACATTATCAGTAAGTACAGAAGTAATACTTTTTTTCTTTCTTTATCACCTATTTCTGGACAGAGGAGGTCAGTAAGGCAAAGAATGGTCATCCTAGAAAGGAGTGTCGCTAAGTTGTTTTTTGTATTTCTGGCCTTCATTTTAATGAGAAAAGCTTCACTTCAAATCATGTTTGCAACTCTTCGTCATAAAATAAAGGATGAGTGAAAAAAAACAACTAATTTACCCCATTTGAGTGCTGTATAATATGTAACCATGAGCCAGAGCCAAATGAAACAGCTTGCAGCTCTGAGGGAATGATTCACTGAAGGGAGGGAACCCATCAGACTTTCTCCAGAGGAAAGGAAAGAATTCTGCTAAAATACACCTCAGAGAGTAGATCTTTGGCAGGGAACATACCACACATTTATTTTGATAAATACTTTCTTTTCCACACACAAAATCATTTCCACAGTAGTTGTGTGGCATATGAATGAGTATTTGTGGTTTGCTTTCTGCCACCACATACAGCGCTGAGGCAAACTGCTAGTGAAAATGTCTTCTACTGGGGACAGGTTTTGATTAGTAGCAGTATAATTTTTCTTCTGTGTATTTTTAAGGTCTTTCTAAGCTCAGAATCCCATTATGGTAGTCAGCTGAGAAATAAATTTTGAAAGATAACCCCTTTCTTTATTATTACAATGAAATTCAAGTTGCAGTTTAACTAGTGGGGAGATGGGGAAAGGTGTAAATAAACTCACAACAGGACCAACTTGGTGGTCTATCTCCAGTTAGATTAATGATATTTTTATTTCAGTAGTAGTCTTTAAAAGGTTCTGTTTCTCTTTGTCCTGTAGAAAAGTGTTTGTGTGTACTTATTCCTACACTAACCCTAGAAAGTAGACCCTGGTATGGCTCTCAAATAGTACTATGTCATCTGATTGAGTAGTTCCACTGAACCAGGTGTTAGCTACATGTGGACAGAGTTCAGCTCTTGAAATGATACAGCAGCTTATTTCTCATGAGTCTTGTTAGGATGTGATTTCTCAGATGTCTTGGTAGCTTAATGCTTTAAGCCCTCTTCAGAGTGGAAGTAGGTAGATTCTTTTTTGCTGAGATTTCCTGGTTCCTATGAGATTTCATTGGGTTAGCCCTGAAGAAATTTAGGCTCTGCACCAATGACTAGAATCCTACAGCACATTAAAGCCTCTCATGCTGTATGGCAGATTATACTCTCATATATAACTGTCTTTAATAAAGGTTATCACATGAAAATTTAGCACTGAGTTGAAGTCTGGCACTTAGGTTTAACTAATTAGGATTGTCCCTTTTGTTCCCTTTTTGTCAAAGGAAACAATGTTATGCTAACAGAGCTTTTGAAATGCTTTTGTTTGTCCACATGCACATCTTGCTTGTGTTCATCTCCTCAGCGCTGGACCACCTTAATTGTGTTGACATGTTAGGTGTGTGCAGCAGAGGACAAATAAACTTTCAGCCATCCAATTTAGTCATTGCTGTCAAAATAAGTTTCCTAATATCTTCATGTTAGCATTGTGAAAACTACTTGAGCGTGCTGATCCTTGGGGAGAATCTGCAGGTAAGAACACAATATTGAAGATACAGATTCCCTTCCTGCAATTTCTTGGAACCATTCCCTCTAGAGGAATTCAGGGGACACAGAAAATATCAATTGAAAGATTTTTTTTTCTCCTCTGATTTTGATGAGTGCTGGCTGTATAGTTTTTTGGGTATTTTTACTTCATGCCAGTTACAGAGGTAACTGTTACAGAGTGCCTTAGAAGCCCTACAGCTGGTTTGCATGCTTTCAGCTGAGGATCATATTGCTTCTCCTATGGGATGGGTGGGGAACTCAAATGGGTATTCTCTTGAGAGCAGCAATGGACTTTAGAGGGATGGAATAGAGGATCTGAAATGAGTGTGAGGGAATTATGGAGAGGAGTGGAGTTGGTGGGCTCTTGGTGGAGTATGGAGAAACAAAAGGGAGTTTTGGATAACTTTAATGCTCCACGTTGAGCAACTGGGCCAGAAGTTTCCCTTCAGTCAGTTACTCTGGAAGCACTTTAAAAAGCAGAGGGCATCTCTAACACTGTTACCATATCTTTGCTGTGTTGAAATTTAAATCCTGCCTTCTTTTCTGCTCTCAGAAACTAGTAAATCACAGCAGAGGGATCAAGAGTGAAAGGGGTTATCCACTATCTCACCACTAGCTGCAGGCCTCATAGCTGTTGTGAGGTTCTTGTCCTGACCTGCAACCAGACCATTGTAGATGTCAAATATTAGTGTCAGATAGATGAGCTTCGGCTCACTTCTCTGGCAGTTTTGATGTTAGACAGAGCTTCTAGTTTGAAGTAATGGGAAAAACAATAATGCTTTTCTTGGTGACTGAGCAAATAAAGGTGTTAGGCTGATCCTCTAGCACTCAGAATGCTGTGGGGGAAAGGGCTGACTTGTGAAGTAAAAGAGAACTCAGAATATTTGGTGAAATAACTTTCTGCTGTGACAAGTAAAACACAGACCTAAGTGAATTGTAGCAGTCACTGTTATAATCCTATTGATCTGGAGAGGAACAATACCATGCACCAGCACAGATTAGGGGTTGACCTGCTGGAAAGAATAGACTAGAATAGACTAGACTAGAATAGAATAGAATAGACCAGACCAGACCAGACCAGACCAGGTTGGAAGAGACCATTGAGATCATCGCATCCGACCTATTAGCCAACCCACCTAATCAATTAAATCATGCAACCAAGCACCCTATCAAGTCTCCTCCTAAAAACCTCCAATGATGGTGACTCCACCACCTCCCTGGGCAGCCCATCCCAATGGACAATCACTCTCTCTGTGTAGAATTTCTTCCTAACCTCCAGCCTAAACCCCCTGGCGCAGCTTGAGACTGTGTCCTCCAGCAGCTCCATGGAGGAGGACCTTGGTGAACAATAAGTTATCCATGGGACAGCAATATGCCCTTGTGGCCAAGAAGGCCAGTGGTATCCTGGAGTGCATTAAGAGGAGTGTGGCCAGCAGGTCGAGGGACAAGACTTCTCCCCCTCTATGCTGCCCTGGTGAGACTACATCTGGCTATTGTGTCCAGTTCTGGCCTCCCCAGTTCAAGAAGGCCAGGCATATACTGGAGACAGTACAACAGAGAGCTACTAGGATGATCTTTGGAATTCTACCTATATATTGCATACAAATGTCTTGCTACAGATGATTTCTTTTTTAAAAGGCTGTTTTGCTGTTAGAGACTGACACACCTCAGACAAACACATGACATCCAAACGGACTACTTAATAACAGAGAAACTGGGGTTTTTTAAAAGGAAAACCTTGTGGAAACCTTGCAAATGGTTTGTTTCTCAGAGTGGAGAGCCTTCCTATCACCTCTTCTTCCTTCACAGCAGAGTTCATGATTAGACTTAAGAAGGATCCTCCTTTGCAAAAGCAGAATTAAATGTCAGAATATTTCTAGTGAGAGATTTTCTTGGAGCATTCTTTCCTTTCATCCCTAACCTTAATCAACTGACTTCCCAAACTGTGCAGGACTTCTCTCTTAGATTGGAGAGGCCTGGAATAAGTGTGGTGGAAAACTCTAGACACAGGAAAGTTAAATTACTTCTTTTCCATGCACAGAAGGGAGAAAGATCAAAACCTGATTCCTTTGAGTTTGATGTTGTAGCTTCTTTCCCTAAATGAAACCATTATTTCAAGTGTATTTGAAGTTTGATTATATATCTTTTAAATGAGCTTTAAACAGAAATCATCACAGAATTTGCCAGTCACACATGACTAAGCAAACAGTTCTGTTCCATACAAGCAAGAACACACCAGATTCATGTGCAGTTTTTCCTGTATGTACCATTCTGAAGTTGTTTAACTGTCTGGGTATATATATATATATTAATTTTTAGTTTTAAAGGCAGGAAATTGTTTTTGAAGAAGTATTTAAATAAGAATGTTACTCTATAGCTAGAACAGCAGCTCTCTGTTGTTGCAGTTAGATGGATGCATTCCTCAGAGTCTCCCTTCAGAACACAGAGCCATCTGATTTCCAGGAGTGCAGTGGGGCTGGTGCTGCAGTGCATACTGAGCGCCTGTTCCACTGCCAGCCTCACAGGAACTCTCCTCAGGCCAGACAGCCTCTGCTTGTCTTTCTGGGGGAAAAAGTACTTGAACAACTTTGGCATTTTCAAAACTTTATGTATTGTAAACTCTGAAGTTTGGTTTATGAAAACCAAACAGCTTTTTAATGTTTATTTTTCTGAGTAAATTGCCTGATTTCCGGCCCCCATTCATACATCTTACTTTGAGGCAGAGGCTCACAGTACCTGCTCTGAAGTTCTCATTTTGTTTCAGATGAACAGCACAGGCTGGGCAGGGTCCTAGTACTGATGCTGTGTGTCACCTCCATGGCATGGCCCACAGGTTCTTGCTAGTTCATCAACAATGCTCCATGCCTTTGAGAGCAAAGAATCACAATTTTTGCAGAAAGAAAAGTTTGTAGGTGATGACACACAAGAATGTTGGACACCTGTCAACCACAGTTGGCTCTGATAATCCTCATATACGTCCTGTGCTAATGATACAGTGACTGTAACTTCTACTTCCAGTTCCTTCATAGTTTTGTGTTCCTTAAAGCCAGCCCTGCCAAGCTCAGGCAACCTGAAGCCTGCTGCTGATGTTCCTTGCAAACAAATTTGTTGTAAGCATTGGTAAACAGAAAGGCTTTTGGATTAAGAGATTGTCTCAGCCACAGTTGCCCTTTCCATTTGCTGTCTTACAAGATAACTGCAACTGTTACTGTCTTGCCCAATTCTACTGTTTGTAGTGTAAGTTCCTATTTTTACTCAAATTCCTTCTGGGATGTAGTAGTGAGAGCTGAAAAAGCTGAAGCAGCAGCCAGATACATCCTGGATATGTGCCTAAAATTATGTAATAAACAGTACTTTCAGAAATGTGAGATGCTGCTGGTTTATGAAGGTTGGGTTTGTCTGTTCATTTCCTCAGATGATTTTAGTGTTACAAAGATTAGTTAATACCAAGTTTGTAAAATGTGATGGATTTTTTTTCTCAAGCATGACATAAGGTATAATAAATGAAAAACTGGAGCATGATTACTTCATCTATATAGAGAAGCTCAAGGAGGGGAAACAAAACCCAAGGCAAACATTTCTTCCAAAGATGGTGAGGTCTTAAGTGATTTTTCTGGGGACCATCTTGACTTTATTTATAAGCCTCTAAAAATTCTTCATTGAAATAAAACATTCTCTGGCCATTTTCTCACTTCCAGCTTAGTTACAGAGTGTTTGCAGCCTTTTGGGTTTTGAATTGTTTGGAGGGTGCCTCATGTCATAGTGCTTGGTTCTTATGTTGGGCTGTGGGGTGTTTTCTGTACTGGGAATAACTACTTCCCTTCCAACCTGAGCACTCATCTTCTCTCACAAAGCTGGGCTAGCATGTATCAGAGTGAACATGTATCCAGTTCAGAGAGGAGGTGTCCAACACAAACTTCTGGGAAAGGCTTGAGCCAGTCTGAATTTTTCCTAAAAGCAGAAGGTGTATAAACCAGGCAAAAGCTACCCAGCCAATACAGCCTAATACTGGTCCAATGTACTCTTGAAGGAATACTTCTGGAAGTTCATATTCTGTGGCTTTTTAGGTTCTCACTAGGAATTCCAGTAACTAACAGGGGATCATTAACCCTCACTAAATATCATTGGTAGCTTTTTGGTTTTTGTTTTTTCAGAATTTAACTTACCAGAAGCCTCAAAGGTAACTGAATGAACCTCACATTTCAGGCTGCCACAGCTGGATCTAAATTCCTGTGGACAAAAAGCCACATAATTAGATACTTCAAGAAAACTTATTTCCTCCTACATTGTTTTAACCACAGGCAACTAGATACTAATTGAGAAGGGTCAGTAGCTTAATCATCTGAGAGCTATGACTAATGTTTTAGATTGTTTAACTATTAAAATGAATTACCAGCTTCTCTTTAGCATGCATAAACCACACCAGTGCTACTGATTCTCATATACTTTACCTGGGGGCAGCTTACCTTGCAGCTAAAGCTAGAGTTGAAGGCAAGAGATTTAATAAATGGGTAGCTGGGCACATTTGACTTCAGATATCTGCAAAGGCTCTCAAAAAGAAAGTTCCAAAGCTACTTTGTTTCCCCTAAATTCTATTGATATCATATGTGAGAGTAGAAACTAACTGGCATTCAACAAATCCAAGTGCTGGGTGCTGCACTTTGGGCACAGCAACCCCATGCAGAGCTACAGGCTGGGGTCCGAGTGGCTGAGAGCTGTCAAACAGAGGGACCTGGGGGTGCTGATTGACAGCCACCTAAACATGAGCCAGCAGTGTGCCCAGCTGGCCAAGAAGGCCAATGGCATCCTGGCCTGCATTAGGAATAGTGTGGCCAGCAGGAGCAGGGAAGTCATTGTGCCCCTGTACGCTGCTTTGGTTAGGCCACACCTTGAGTACTGTGTCCAGTTCTGGGCCCCTCAGTTTAGGAAGGACCTTGAGACTCTTGAGTGTGCCCAGGGAAGGGCAACAAGGCTGGGGAGAGGCCTCGAGCACAAGCCATTCATAGGGAGAGGCTGAGGGAGCTGGGATTGATTAGCCTGGAGAAGAGGAGGCTTGGGGGAGACCTCATTGCTGTCTACAACTACCTGAAAGGTGGTTGTGGCCAGGAAGGGGTTGGTCTCTTCTCTCTAGAAACCAGCACCAGAACAAGAGGACACAGTCTCAAGCTGCACCAGGGGAAGTTTAAGCTTGAGGTGAGGAGAAAGTTCTTCATGGAGAGAGTCATTTGTCATTGGAATGTGCTGCCCAGGGAGGTGGTGGAGTCACCATCCCTGGAGGTGTTCAGGAGGAGATTGGACATGGCACTTGGTGCCATGGTCTAGCCATGAGGTCTGTGGTGACAGGTTGGACTTGATGATCCTTGAGGTCTCTTCCAACCTTGGTGATACTGTGATTCTAAGAGGGAGTTTGACAAGCAATGTGAGAATGGTTGTGTATGATACTGTTCAGCCACTTGCCTAGATGAAAATAGAATTATTTTTTATTTTTCTTCTTTACATGTCTAGATTTGTCTTTTTTTTTATGTCCCCTCCTCATTTTTGGTGCTGACAGTAAATCTGGAAAGCATTTCACTATTCCTTTACCCACATCTCTGTTTATTTGAAGAATAACGTCATTCTTTGGACAAAGCCCAGTGCACATTGCTGTGCTTTCTGCACTCCTGCCTTTTTTTGTAGTAGAATTTATCATTTAAACCCTTTCATGTGCAAAAAGCATCATCTTGCCAGGATGGAATTTACATGTACATTGGGCTAGTCAGTCTGGAGAGGAAGAGGCTCCAAGGAGACCTTACTGTGGCCTTCCAGTATCTGAAGGGGGCCTACAAGAAAGCTGGGGAGGGACTTTTTAGGGTATCAGGTAATGATAGGAGTAGGAGGAATGGAGCAAAAATAGAAGTGGGTAGATTCAGATTGGATGTTAGGAAGAAGTTCTTCCCTGTGAGGGTGGTGGGACACTGGAACAGGTTGCCCAGGAAGGTGGTGGAAGCCTCATCCCTGGAAGTTTTTAAGGCCAGGCTGGATGTGGCTGTGAGCAACCTGATCTAGTGTGAGGTGTCCCTGCCTATGGCAGGGGGATTGGAACTAGAGGACCTTGAGGTCCCTTCCCACCCTAACAATTCTATGATTCTATGAAATCATTTTGCAGAATGCATATAACCCAGGTTGAAATCTGGAACTTGCAGTAATATCTGAAAAGCTTTGGGTTTTAGGGTTTTAACCAGTTTATTTTAAATTGTAATAAAGCCACTCCTAGTTTGACTCAGCGTGCCTAACTGCATATTAGCATTGGTTTAGCTACCTTGATTTATGGACACTTTTTAACAAATGAAAACAAGTGCTTGTTTTATATAGGAAGAAAAACAAGCTGCAGGTGAGGACCAGCTAAGATTTATCTTAAGCTTTGTGTGTGCAGGAAAGGGTTAGTCACTATAGCTGTACTGACATAACAGTGCTGGTAAAGCCACCTTGTCTGAGTCTGTTTTGTTACTAAATGCAGCTTCAGTTACTGTGGTGTATTCTCCAAGTGAAATAAGTTAACTTGTAGAAGTGCTTTCTAGCCAAGGTATGAGAAATGCACCAATGTGGAAAAGGTTCTTTTTCCCCCAAGCAGAGCACGAAGTCGAGGCCAAGGTGGTTATTGGAAATTTAATGACAGCTTAAATATCATTAGCAGCTTCACTGATTATTTTACCAGAGGCATAGCACTGCCCTGGGATAGTAGGTACATCTTGAGTAGAAAAATGATTCCACTCCTTGCCAGCTCCAAACTGTGTTGTTACTTGAGTGTAACCACACAGTTTGGCCTTAGAGAGCATGATAGCCGTGTCTGATCCTTGGGGTTTGATTTACTAGTGTGACTAGCCAAACATGCAATGTGTTCAGCAATACCCTTCAGCTACAGTGTGCACCTAATAGCTATTGACTTTGGCACAACTTGCAAAGAGTCCCTTAAAAATATAGATTCCTCTTGTTTCAGCCTTTACAGTAAATTTTGGCTCTGTGGTGAAGTCTGTCTTTTAAGTTAGTCTGTAAAAATGGATCTCAACATACTCAAAGTTTCATAGTTGTTATTTGTAAGTTAACCTTAGAAATGACATCAGACCACAAACTTCATGCAGTGTGGATTGTGCAATAGTTTTACAAAGAAAGAAATCACTTGGAGTCTTTTGTAATGAGAGAAGGGCAAGACAACCTCTTGTTGACAGGTGGACATGGTGAGCCATAGAATGGTCCTGTGTAAGCAGCCAACTGTCACCAATTAGCAATAATTCCACGTTCCTGTGATTTCCATAAATACAAAGAATGTTATAGTAGTACAGATCTGGGGTGCCTGCTGCCTCAGAGTCATTGGATCAGAGACTGACTGAGGGCTAAATATGAAGTGGGGTGATAATCCACAAGATTATATTTTCACTAACTGGTCTTCCACTATCTGTCATCTTCTGTTAGGAACTGTGTTTATAAACTTTCCTAAAAGGCAAGAGGTATGAGCCACTGGATATCTGGTTAACTACTTACCAATCTTGGGGATAATACAGAAATACTTTAATTAAAGTACATTTCCTGGTGGGTTAGTCTTACAGCCAAGTTTGGAGAAATTTTATCTCTGTTGTTACCCTGAATTCTTGAAATCAGTGTAAGAAATCACACAGAGCTTCTGTGAAACTATGCAGTCACCCTGAAGACTCACTCAGCTGTTTGGGGAGCTCCACTGTTGTGCAGGAAATGGGGGGAAAAGGGGAAAGAAAAAGAAGCCAGTTTACTACAGCAGCCACAGACCTAAAATCCTCTGGCATGAGTTACTCCTGAAACATTTTGGTAACTGTCAGTTAAGGAGGATGCTTTTAATGGATAACTCATGCATATGGGAATCCTACCAGACAAGGAAGTTGTCAAGTAACAGGGAGCATGAGAATCATTTTAGAATAAACCAAACCAGGTTGGAAGGGACCTTCAAGATCATCATGTCCAACCCATCAACCAATCCAACCCACCTAAACAACTAACCCATGGCACCAAGCGCCCTATCAAGTCTCCTCCTGAACACCTCCGATGATGGTGACTCCACCACCTCCCCAGGCAGCCCATTCCAATGGGCAATCACTCTCTCTGTGTAGAACTTCTTCCTAACATCCAACCTGAACCTCCCCTGGCGCAGCCCGAGACTGTGTCCTCTTGTTCTGGTATGGCTGTCTGGGAGAAGAGACCAACATCTGCCTGTCTACAGCCTCCCTTCAGGTAGTTGTAGAGAGTGATAAGGTCACCCCTGAGTCTCCTCCAGGCTAAGCAACCCAGCTCCCTCAGCCTTTCCTCATGGGGCTTGTGTTCCAAACCCCTCACCAACTTTGTTGCCCTTCTCTGGACTCGTTGCAGCAAGTCAACATCCTTCCTAAACTGAGGGGCCCAGAACTGGACACAGTACTCAATGTTTGCACAGGTTGAAGAGGTAGCTGTGCCTTTCATACAGGATGGCTATTAATTTTTATGGGGTTTTTAATGCATCTGGAGTGGGGGTTTTTGCTCATTCATGGAAGCAGTGAAATCTTAAAAAAATACCAAGCCTATTCAGCTTTTGCTCTTGTACCTCTGCTTTCATCTCTCAGTTTATTAGTGTGCAGCATTAGTTAGCCTTAAGGCACTGACCTTTCACAGTGCTGAGGCAAGGTTAAATCCCTTCTGAACACTCATTGTTACTGCTGGTGAGATTGAGGAAAGCACAGGCAACTCTGGCTCTCTGGGTCACGTTCTCCAGTGGTGAGATAATGGCCCAAAGGTAAAGAGAAAAATGGAATTTGAGATCTTCAAAGCTTCCAAACCAGGTGTACATTGCTGAGTCAAAAGCAGGTATTGACAGGTCACTTCTGCAGTGTTGACAGTCTTACTCCTTAGCAGAGGCAGCTTCAAAACCATTAGTTAGCAGGCATGAATACAGGCACAAATGGCTGCTAACTCCAGGAACTTCCTATACCTTCTTTTGAAATGCCTCAGACAATGCAATGTAACAACAAAACCATTCTGAGGGGAGATTGTTTATGGAGAGATGGCTGCCCAGGTGTTTTGAGTTTGAAGGAAGATGCAGTCTTGTTATCAAATGCTGTTTTATCAGCAGCATGTGGTTGAAGAAAGCAGGCAGATGTGTAACCTTTTTTTGGCAGTAACTGAAAAGCAATTATCTGGAGGTGTTTAAGCAGTGTATGTGCCTGGCACATAGGGACACGGCTTAGTGTTGAGCCTTCAGTGGTGGGTTGAGGGTTGGACTGCGTGGTCTTTGAAATCTGTGATTGTTATAGATAGTCTCAGTACCTTTAGAATAAACCATTTAGAATAAACCAAACCAGGTTGGAAGAGACCTTCAAGATCATCGCGTCCAACCCATCAACCAATCCAACCCACCTAAACAACTAACCCATGGCACCAAGCACCCTATCAAGTCTCCTCCTGAACACCTCCAATGATGGTGACTCCACCACCTCCCTGGGCAGCCCATTCCAATGGGCAATCACTCTCTTTGTGTAGAACTTCTTCCTAACATCCAACCTAAACCTCCCCTGGCGCAGCCTGAGACTGTGTCCTCTTGTTCTGGTACTGGCTGTCTGGGAGAAGAGACCATCATCCGCCTGTCTACAACCTCCCTTCAGGTAGTTGTAGAGAGTGATAAGGTCACCCCTGAGTCTCCTCCAGGCTAAGCAATCCCAGCTCCCTCAGCCTCTCCTCATAGGGCTTGTGTTCCAAACCCCTCACCAACTTTGTTGCCCTTCTCTGGACTCATTCCAGCAAGTCAACCTCCTTCCTAAACTGAGGAAGTTTAGAAGTTCTAAGGAAGAACTGGGGTTAAACTGCATCATTTTGAGGAGCCCTGAGTTGCTCAAAATGTAGATAAAACAAAAAGAATTGTCTGAAAACCAAAGTGCTGTAAAAGATTGTGCAATAGTTTCTTCACAGATAAAACAGGACATGTCATGTATTAATCCAGAGCCTTAGCATTGTTTTGGGGAGGCAAGCAAAGCTCTTGTTCATCTGTCACTGTAAGAACTGTGTTCCAAGGTGTTCTCTGGCTTGCCTGGAAATAAGGTGATGAAGTTGGCCTCTATTTTTTACATCAGTATAGTTGCAGTATAACACAGATTGATGATTACTCAAGTTTTGGCCTTTACAGAGTAACACCCTCCCTTGTTTTTCCTTTTTTTTTTTCTGAAGCTGCTTCACCTCCGCAAAACATTACTAGGCAAAGGGAAACATACTTGCTGGAATGTGCTGACAAGAATTTAATAAAGATGGAACTGTGCAGCCCAGTCTGCTTGACTTGATGGAAACAAATATTCACTCCAGGAGCTGAAAATTGAACACATTTAACTTTTGGAAAGGGTCTCTGTTCTGTCCACTTTGACAGGAAAAATACCCTGGGAAGAGCACATTTCACATTATACTGAAAAAGAATATTTAATGTATGAGGAGAGTCCCATCATAGTTAGACCGATGTAAGTCTTATTGTACTGTTTGTTTGCAGTTTGAGATATTCAGAGGCTGAGATCATAGCTTCATGAGTATTTCTTCCAGAAAATGGGGTCGTTTTAAGTATCAGCCATTATTTGTCCTGCTTTTTCATTCTGTTTGTGTAGCAGCAACAAGGAAACTGACTAGATTCAAGATAACTTTGGTTTATGCACTGCATTATACTTGATGGGGGTTGTTACAGGAGCTGATTAAAGTTACTTGTCCTCTAACACATACGATCATCAAACTTCAGTATGAGTTTATCACAGGTAGTTAAAGCTGCCTTTGGAATAAATGGATCTTTAAGTACTCTGGGAAAGCTCTACTTTTCTTCACTGACTTTAGAGATTGAACTTGGAGGGATTTACCTCGTTAGGCTAAAGCTTGCCACTGAATTCTGTCTTCATTGTCCATGGAGGTTTCACACAGTTACAGTTTTGTCTGCAAAGCGGCTTTGGCAGCATCGCTGTATTGCAGCAAAGCAGTTGGTTGGAAAAGGCCTCGAGGTCATCTGATCCAACCCCTTGGCTCAAGCCGGGGACACTTCAAGTCAGTTACCCAGGACCGTGTCCAGACAGCTTTTGACTATCTCAGAGGATAGAGACTCCGCAACTGTTCAGGGCAACCTCCTCCTATGCTCAGTCACTGATTAAGCATCAGCAGTGTTACGACTGTCAGCAAGACAGCTTCTCTGATGTGGAAGTTACAGTTGAGGCTAAAAAGACACAAACTGTGCAGAGCTGCATACTTGACGTTTTAAGGAGGCATTTGGCTTATTTTGTTACATAATAGGGCTTAATTTCAGAGGTTTTTATTATTTTTTGTTAATGCATGTAGATTAATTTCTGATACTGTTACCATTTGTGTGTGATTTAGTCTGGACTTCCACTGGCTTAAAATTACTATTAATGGCTGTTTCTGATCCAGAGACTAGAGTAGTTCTTTCCAAAATGAAGGCAGATTCAGAGCTGTGTAGAATTCAGTGTATTGTAGAGTATTGGTTTACAAAGAGATAGGCTCAGAGTATATGTGTGAGAGAAATCAGATTATCAGATAGACTGAACCTACCTCCTGTCCTCTAGAGAAAATGTTCGCTTGTGTTCTAGCCTTTAGTTTGACCTTGCTTGCTTCTTCATTTGGGCTACACAGCCCAAAGTGAGAAAACCTTTGGTTCATTTGATTTCTTCAGCACTCAAGAGTGTAGGGCTGGCATCCGTATCAAAAGACAATTATGTGGAATACCTTAGTTTTGCCGAGTTTTGGGAAGATGAAAGCATTACTGGTTACAGTGGGGACCACAAAGAACCTGTTGCTTTCTGTAGTAAAAAATTGATGTAAAAAAATTGTAGTAAAAAATTGATGTATGGCAATCCCATGCAGAGCTACAGGCTGGGGTCAGAGTGGCTGGAGAGCTCCCAAACAGAGAGGGACCTGGGGGTGCTGATCGGCAGCTGCCTAAACATGAGCCAGCAGTGTACCTAGGTGGCCAAAAGGGCCAATGGCATCCTGGCCTGCATTAGGAATAGTGTGGCCAGCAGGAGCAGGGAAGTCATTGTGCCCCTGTACTCTGCATTGGTTAGGCCACACCTTGAGTCCTGTGTCCAGTTCTGGGCCCCTCAGTTTAAGAAGGACATCGAAACACTTGAACATGTCCAGAGAAGGGCAACAAGGCTGGTGAGGGGCCTTGAGCACAGCCCTGTGAGGAGAGGCTGAGGGAGCTGGGATTGTTTAGCCTGGAGGACACTCAGGGGTGACCTCATTGCCCTCTACAACTACCTGAAGGGTGGTTGTAGCCAGGAAGGGGTTGGTTTCTTCTGCCAGGCAGCCAGCACCAGAACAAGGGGACACAGTCTCAAGCTGTGCCAGGGGAGGTTTAGACTCGAGGTGAGGAGGAAGTTCTTCACCGAGCGAGTCATTCATCATTGGAATGTGCTGCCCAGGGAGGTGGTGGAATCACCATCCCTGGAGGTGTTCAAGAGGGGATTGGATGTGGCACTTGGTGCCATGGTCTAGTCATGGGGTCTGTGTTGATAGGTTGGACTCGATGATCCTCGAGGTCCTTTCCAACCTTAGTTATACTGTGATACTGTGATACTGTGATGTCACAAACCTATGCATGTGGGTTTATTCCTTTTGTAAGGTTCAGCAACTGGGTGGTCAGATTTTTTATCAACAGTATTCCTCTTCTGATAGGTATGAGTGTGGGGAGAGTTTAAGAGATGTAATACCTGTAATCAGAGTTTGGGAGCAGCTCTTCAGGTTCCTTTAACCAGTGGTGAAGTATTTGTTAAGAGAGAGAAGCACTAAGAGGCATGCTGTAATTAGATGTTAATTTGCTGAGTATTTTGCCTGGAATTCACTGGCCTGAGTCTTAATGCTCTTTGTGTGCAGTATAAAATGTTAGTGGGACAAATATTCTTTTTCACATGTCTTGATGGCAGACATCTGCTGCACAGACTAATGTTGCATGTTTTCAGTCAACCCGTAAGACTTACCTTGCCTTTCAGCTTAGATCTCAGAGTTCCCACATTCTGCCTGTTTCCCCTTGCCTTGGAGCCTGCTCTCCATATACAGCAATTTTTTTCCCCCTGAAGTTCTACCTTTTGAGAAAGAAAGAGAAGCAGCTCTGTGCAGTCTTGCCTTCGGGTGAATTTCTCTCTTCTAGGAGATACCATTTCCTTTGTTCCAGATGCATAATCTCAGCACTTTGCAGAGGAAGGGCAGAAGCTCTGCCATCAAAGAACAACACTTGTGGGTGGATTTATGTCTTATATCAATGAGCAGGTTTCCATTGGTGTTCACAAGTAGTTCATAAATCTCTCTGAGTAGACAAGGTTTTTGTGGGTTCATGGTGTTCATCTGGCAAAATATTTACAGCACTTTGGCCAAAGGCACTGTATTTCAAGGCTTCGCTTCCCCAGTGCCAAGATGTCTTTAGAAGCAGAGATTGTGGCCTCCAAAAGCCAAGTACTGGTAGGCATAAAAGCCTACTGTGGCAACAGAAAAGGCTTTAAAAACTTTTGTATTTGTTCACATGGCTGTTTTGGCATAGAAAATCCTGCCTTTAAGCCTCATTAATTTTGTATGGCCACAAACTAAGAGTCCAATGTTTAGTGCATTTAACCCTTAAAGACAATAAGCATTAAGGTTGAAATGCAGATTACAAGCCAGGAGAGGGGGGAAGGATTTTCACCCCAAAACAAAGTACTGTGAGACACACACACAGAGCCCCCCCTGACTCTGCAGCACTCTAGGGTAACTATGGATGGAAATTTTAGATGTGCCATTGAAAGAAAACTAAAAACCTTTGAGCAATATGCAAGAGGATGAGTTGGCCTGGGGGAAAAAAAAAAAGGAGTGAAAACTAAGCTGCAAGACAATGATGTCTTTACCGTGCTGCACCTTGAAAGGCTTTCAGCACCGCTCTAGCTGTCTCACATGGGTGCAGTGATTTCTAAGTCACTGCTGAGAAGTGTTCAGAATCCTGCTCTTTTAATACACCACAAACAGCATGATACAAAAAAGATGTATTCTGGTGTGATACATCTTGGGGATGAGACCTGAGTTACAAAAGGTGGAATGTCTGAATACTGAAATCCCTGATTCTAGGAAATGTGGCTTGACTTCCCACAGCATAGTTGCTATGAAATGTGGAGAAATGTTGAAGCCAGGCATTAAACAAGTCTGTAAACCATGGACTTGGTGCTGGCAGCAGTTCTTTCATACCAAAAAGATGCAAGTCCAGATGTTAGTACAGAATATGCTCTTTAAATTAAAAAGCTTTGTGATTCAGTACTGCTTATCTTTATAGTTCCTTGTAATTCATATAACATCAAGTTTTATATGCTACCCTTGAAATAGCTCAGATTGAACTCTGGAGCTGTTTTCACGTTCATACAAGAATTTCATGAACAAGTTACTTTGCAGTGCTACTGGTTGAAAAATGCCAGATCTACAACATAAGGTTTTAATGATCACATATTTGGTTTTCTATATGGCATCTCTGCTTCCATCTCAGCTTTCTCTCTCTAAAGTCAGCTCCCTGCTTCCATTGCTATGTGTTTTTAGTTTGCATTGATGGACAAAATTACCACGTGGCATTTACCACGTCAGTTCGACTGGCCTTGCTGTTGTGCAGCTTTTCCTGTATCTCAAGTTTTCCTTCAGCTTCACAGCCAACCCACTGACCCTTTATCCCATTACATGTTTACAAAACCTTTGTTTTTACATCCCTTGTACCATTCTAGTGAGACATGGTTCATGTTACCCCTTTTGATTTGTATGAGATGAGCCATCAGAAGAGTCAAAGGGCTGCTGTATGTGTATCAGGTTGTACTGTCACAGGTGATGGGTCTGTGTGTGGGTGCAGTGTGCTGTGAAAAGCAGCCCAGGCACCACAGAGACCATCAGCCTGCACTGCAACTCTGGCAGAACCCTGACTTCTCTCTGTGACCTGTTTGGGCGGTGGCCTTGCATCTAACCTTCAAAGTTAGCATTCTTCTGAAAGCCATGATCTAGTATTAATCTTGTCGCTTCATAGACAATGTGGTTTTGCAGCTGGTGGCTGTGTGGCAGGCAGAGTGAGTGAGGTGTGCTTGCATAGCAAATTGCAGAGGATCCCAGCAGTCTGTTGTCTGAGTGTTTTCCATGTTTGTCATCCATCAGTTTCAAATACTCTAGTAGTGATGTGGTGGGCTGTGCTGTTAGCTTAAAACTTGCCATTTCATGCATGGATTACTCTTCTTTTTTTTACAGTGGAGGCAAATTAGCCCTAGCATTTAAATCATCCTGAGACTGCATGTAGTTAAAGATGCTTTTTGTTTTACTTAGGAAAGTAGGAGTGGCTCATGAGAAACACATTGACCAACAAGTCCTAATGCCTGTAAAGTACTGGAGGTCTAAGTAAACATCTTTGATTTATGGGGTTTTTTTCCCTGTATTTTATATGATCAGAAAATATTCTTCTACACAAAACCTTTGAGCATCAGAGTAAGGAAATAAACATAGCTAAAGCTGTCACTGCATCCTTAAAGCCAAGCCACTGTAGTTCTCAGATATTTATGAAAGTGCCTTCTTGGTGTTTTTTTGTTTTCCAGACCTAAAGATTTTCGAAGGAAGTGATGACAATAAAAGAAGAAGTGGCATCAGGACAGAAATTCTTCTAACCTGGCAGCATCTGTGTCAGCCCTTCTGTTCAGAATGGTTTTGACAGGTGGAAGCAAACTATGGGAAATTTATAAACCTCATTGTATTTGAAACAGCTAACAACAGGTATTGTCAGTGCCACCTGCACGCTGTATGGTTTGGTATCTGTTAATTACTTCTGGGTTTAATACTATTAAAGAGTCAATAAGTTTTTAATGAATATTTGCATCTCCTGAAAACAGTGCAGTGCTCACTGAAATGAAGTGTCTGACTATGAAAGTTGCAAAGCTTGGGATTCTGTGAAGTAAGAGCAGTGAACTACAGTCACAGAGCTCCCATGAATCCACACTGCCAGAAAATGATCTGGTTTGGTCTCCTGGCGAAACAGGTGATCCATCCTCACACAGCTTGATGGATGAGAGAATGGCAATCTTAGTTCAGAATAAGGGAGCTGTTCTTGCAGAGCTCATTCTGTCTTTGAAGGATGTGAAAAAACAACAAACAAACCACAACAGTGGCATGAGCTGTTTGTTACTTCTGTAATAGGTTGTGTGGTTCTTCTGAAAGCCTTTATTGGAGCATGGAGTGTGTACAGCCTATTGTCCTGCTTTTACCTCAGCTAGAAGCTGAGCCCCAGCAGTCCAGTTTCCCCTCCCACTCCCTGCCCTCCCCTCCCCGTGAGCAAGGAGGAAAGGAGCTTGGAAAAGCCAAAATGGCAGTTGAGATAAGGACAACTTCCTACTCTATTGCAGGGATATCAGACTACACCAAGGGAAAACAAAGTGAGGAAACTGTACAGAGGTGTTGAATAAGGCAAAAGAAGTGTTAAAAATTACTTTGCTTATGCAGGTTACTTCCCTGAAGATCATTACTGCTTTTCTGCACAGATAACTCTCAAAGCTGTTGTGCAAATCAATCAGCTGTTTTCTGTCTAGTAGAAGATGCTGGTATGTTATCTGAGAAGTTTTATAATGTTTGGTGAGGAGAATTTGGGGGTTTCTGTATGGGTTTTATAGGAGTACTATATAAGAACATTGGATTATTTATAACCATATTTCATTACAGGAAATAATGGTTTGGTGTCAGGCTTTTGGCCTTCGGACGAGCTTACCCCAGGAAAGGCCAGAGAGCCTACAGGCTTCATTTCAAGTCAATAACCCCACATCTAGTTAACTACAGCAGGAGTATTTTTAAAAGCTCTTTGTGAATTCTAGACCACCCTATAGGAGACTGCACAGCAAAGGTACCTGCTTGTGCTTTCTGCTGAGCTGACACACAAAAACTGGCAGACTGAACCCAGTTAGAGGCAAGCAGGAACACAGTCCTGGGATCCACATGCCACTCTTTCTCCATGTCTTTATAGGGCTGGATTAAAAGTGGTCCAAATCTATGAATTCAGCTTAACTGTAGAAACATTTGTGACCTTCTGCTTCAAGTCCTGCTTTGATGCTTAGTCTCCATTGTGCTGTTTAAAGCTCTTCACTGAGCCACTTTAGAATTGACCTGGCTTAACATCATCAAGTTCTTTGTTTTCCTCAGGCAACTGGGTTGAGGTTTTCCTCTTCCTCTCATCAGTTGACCAGAGTTGCCTTCCCACCTCTACCTGACGGTCTTTTGATGTTTTATCATAGTATCAGTCAGGGTTGGAAGGGACCACAAGGATCAGCCAGTTCCAACCCCCCTGCCATGGGCAGGGACACCCCACACTAGATCAGGCTGGACAGAGCCTCATCCAGCCTGGTCTTAAACACCTCCAGGAATGGGGCCTCAACCACCTCCCTGGACAACCCATTCCAGGGTTTCACCACTCTCGTGGTGAAGAACCTCCTCCTCACATCCAGCCTGAATCTCCCCACCTCCAGCTTCATTCCATTCCCCCTAGTCCTATCACTACCTGAGATCCTGAGAAGTCCTTCCCCAGCCTTCCTGTAGGCCCCCTTCAGATACTGGAAGGCCACAATTAGGTCACCTCGGAGCCTTCTCTTCTGCAATGTCAATTGTTTTGTATGTCAATATGCAAAATCTCAGGCCTATAGGGTATCGCTACCTCATCTCTCATTTATTCTCTCAATTTGTTGATGTATAATTCTAAAACTAAGGTTGAATACTGTTTATACTAAGTGCCAATATCCTTTGCAACCAGACTTGTTGCCAGAAGTGTTGAAAAAAAAGGAAAAGAGATTTTCTTCTCTTCACGTTCTGGCCCCCGGAGCTCTATACAATTGCTTCAAGTTAAAAATCAAGCGAGTCTGGAATGAACATATAAAAGCTGCCACTTTTATTTGCATACAAAACAGAAATGAAAGAGATTCACAATAAATTATCAGTGTGCTCCCACAGAACATCCTTCTGTATTTTCATAACGTGGAGTTAAAAAAGTGTTCCATTAACATAAGAATTCTTTGCAAATGTAAGAGCTGGATTCAGGGAAACCTGATTACTCATTGCTCTCCGGTGAATGTAGTCATGTACCCATGCTGGTAAAGCAGTTCATCCAGAATGAACAGAACAAGCACCTGGAAAAACATGGGTAACAAACCAGAACCTTTTCTGACTGGTTCTAGGTACACCAAGGGGCTGGATGTGGTTTCTGAGAGAGAGTTTGAATAGTGTATGGAACAGTACTCCAGAGAAAGAGCTACAGGTGACCTTTCATCATCATCTAGCACCAAACCACTAAAATACTAAGCTTCTGGCATGCATGATAATTACCATTGTTTGTTGTCTCAAGTGGTCATGTACACTTTTTTTTTCCTCCTCCTTTAATATAAGAGCACCTGGACAAAAGGCCAAACACAGGTGCACGTAAGATGTTTCCCATCTTGAAACAGTTCACCGAGAGGGATTTTTTCCATCCGCCCTTTTGTGTGCCGGAGTCTTGGCGCTCCTTTTGGCTATCCTCCTTGTGAAGCGACTGATTCCTGGGGATCGCAGCTCCGCGCCTTCCATCTCTTCTTGAACAGGAGTAAATTCTGGTTGAGCAAGGTGAGGTGAGGGATAGGAGGACTGGGAGTATGGGGATGGTAGGGGGTAGGAGCCGCGAACTGCGTACGGCTGTTGCTCACCATCATAAAGGTCCTCGGGGTCATAGATTTGGTAGGAGTTATGTGGCAACTGCACTACTGGGATGTCTTGATCGGTTGGCTCACCGTATCCACCTTAACCCACCACCACCAAGAGTATTCATACGGTTAACACGGGAAAAGAGGAGTAGAAAATTAAAGCACTCATTAGGAAATTGACATTTTATATAGAGATATATTTATATATATATAAAGTGTGAGGGTGTACATATATATATCTCATCCTTAAATACACATCTTTTATTCACATAGAGGAACAGTGAAAACATTTAACAAAATTAATAAGCTGGAGCGATTGGAAATCCACCAACAGACAGCCAAGTTAGTTGGAAACCACCACCAGAATTTGTCAAGCCTCCAGTTGTAACACTGTGCACACTGCACAGCCTGCCTGCTTTAGCTTATTCCAACTAGGGTCTAGAGTACACAATTCACAGGCCAGAATGGGCCAGGCAATGCTTTTTAGCAGTGCAAGGAAGCCAAGTGCATGTACAGCAGCTTAGTGAGTTCATTAGTGGTAGTCAATATCGTTGATGGAAAGCACAGAGCAGTTCAGCATCCATCTCTGACCTTCAGCCAAATGAGACCTGAACCAGAATGAGCCTTTCACCTTCTGGATTGGTAGCCATTGTAAGGGATGGGGCCTTCAAACAGGAAATGAACAACGGGGAGGGGAGGTGAGGAGAGGAGAAAAGGACAGGAAGAGATGACAACAAAAACATTCAGGTGAGTAAAACATACAAACAGCTTAGGGGCAGATTAAACCATAAACATTAAACAAATACACCTTGTGTGTCCCAGTTGCAGTAACTAGTGCTTTACTAAGGCAGGTCCATTTTAGGTTGGGCAATGTAATCTGTGGTGATTGTGTTAACTTCCTCCCACAGCCTCCCCATGCTATAACAAGATGGGACAGGAGGGTACAGAGAAGTTGTAGAAAGAAAAAATTCCTCCAGATTGCTTCACTGGTTAATGATGGACACGTGCATCCCTGCATCAGGTTACACTCCTAGGGGTTTAGTAAGGGTCATGCTCTCATGCCATTCAGGGCACAAAGACAGGGAAGTTGAGCGACACGTTTGTAACAGCTCTGCTGTCAGGACCGCTGGAGGGGGGTTCAACACAGACTGCTGGGATGGAGCAGGCTCGTAACACTACACAGCATGCACAGGACAAAACCCTGCTACAGGGTGGGATCAGATCCTGGACTTCCTTTGGTCACTACACACTGGCCACCTTCTCTTCATGCTGCAGTTCCATAAAGCAGAGCAGCACTGGACACATGGTTTTAGGGAGGTGCCACACTTCAGCACAAGGTTCACAGTAGCCTCCATCTTACTTTGGCTGTTAGAAAATTCCACCTCTGCAAATGGCAGCTGCCCCAACTCCCAGTTACTCACCTCCCATGCCATAACCAGCGCAGGAGGATGGATCACAGTACCCTGGTGGGCCAGAAGGTCCCTGGGAGCCTGGGGGTCCTGAATGACCAGCAGGACCTCGTGGGCCTGGAGGTCCTGGTGGTCCCGGACTGCCAGTGCGACTTTCTCCAGGAGGTCCTGTGTAGAAGGGGAGGATGAAATATCTGAGTAGCATCTTTCATAAAAGCAAGGAGTTGAGGCCACCTTTCCAGGCCTAGGAAACAGGGCAGAGAGGGTACAACAAACACTTCAGGAGATAGCTTGAGAAATATCCCAGCTCTGATTTTCCTGGGCAAGCTGAAGGAAAGGCTGCAGCCTTCTGGTGAAGAAGATGAAGCAGCAGTGAGAGAGGAGCCCTGCTCCTGAGTAGCCTCCCCTCCAGCCACTGCTTCATCTTTGCCAGGATTGCTTTTAGCCAGAAATCTATACTAAAGCAAATGTTTCATCAGGCATCTCACAGTGGGGGGACAGCCATGGATGCTTGCACAGCTTTTGATTCCCTCACTGCCTTTCAGTACAGCGTCTGGGTAACACTGTGCCTTGATAACGGTGCTCTAGTGTCCTGACTATCCTAATGCAGCCATTGCAATCTGACACCTGTTTCAGCAGAACCTGCCTATCACCCTCTCTCTGCTTTCTTTCAGGAGATAAATACAAATCCCTGTGATGAACCTGCTTAATTAATATGCATTTATCTGGCAATTCACAGCTATGCCCGTGAGTCAAAGATAAAACAAATGCAATTAATCCAGATTAAATGTTTTTGCCCTTCCATACCCCATTTCAGAAAAAAAAAGTCCTTAAAACATTAAAGAAAAGGGTTTGGAGAAGCAGTTTATCATAGGGAGAAGGGAAATACTTGTGATGACATCCTCACGTGGTACATGACAGTGTCCTATCACACAGAACAGATGTAACATGGTATGTAAGATGCCTGAGCTGCTGACTCTTCTGCTGCTCCAAGCTTAGAGGACAGAACCATGCAGGTCTTGAGTGCTTTGTACACTGCTCAGAGTGGTCTAATCCAGATGCCTCAAATGTAACAACTTTACCTGTAGATCCTGGTGGGCCTCGGGGTCCTTGGGCTCCAATACCTGGATTGCCTTTTTCTCCCTTCTCACCTGGTAAACCTAAGGAAATGGCACTCATCAGAGTCACATTTTGACCACAACTGTGTGCAGTGTTTATTGTTTAACCAGGATTATAGTTCCATATGTTGTTACTCACCTAAAAACAGATGCCAGAGAAGAAAGGGGGTAAAAATAAATAAGTCTTTGGGTCTTTTCCCCCCTCCTTTCCCTGACAGCCTCTTAAGGGGAATTTGGCATTCCTGGGGTCTTAAACATTTCTGCTGCCATGGTGGTTTCATTGGGGTGGTATGCAGAGGCTCTGGCTAGTTTCCAGGCTGCACTTCCTGCTGGAAAGCTGTCTCTGCACTATACCAAGTACCAAGGTACAACTGTCGTAAGTAAGAAGACTCCGCAGAGTCTCACAAAGCTGTGTGGCCCAGAAAGCCAAATTTTCAATGCTACAGCAAATTTTCCTTCAGATATTCACCTACCAAAGAGTGGTTCAGCATAAGATGGTTCTACACCAATGGAGATAATCATGAGTTACTGCAGCACTGCCAAAACACAAGGGAGTTTGAACACTCAAAATCTTGTCTCCTCAAAGGAAGCCAAATCTGAGCGTTTCCCAGTCCCAAAAGTCCACGTGCGCAGCCATTGAGTAGTGTTCCTGCACTTGCTCGTGGGGCTAAATGTCTGTTGTTGAGTCTGATCCGTGGAGATCACAGCTTTAGCAATCCCCAGAAGGCACTACCCTCTTCCAGCTTTCCACCTCCTCCTGCACTTACCACTATGGCATCCTATAAAAACACTTTCTATGCAAAGCCATCACAATAAGCAGCGTCAAACTAAAGTAGGTGTCAAAACTATGAATTCCAGACCCTGAGTTTCCACTGGTGACTTGGAAACTCTCATAAAGTCTGTGTTTGATTTGGATGGTTCAAAGACACCCAATCCAGGCTGGTTTGTGGGACTTTCCCCCTCTTTTCCAGACCTCCCAGCACTGGTAATTGCACTCACTGCTTCATACCTTCCACACTTTCAGAGTTACAGCTGATGTAGAGCACCTTCATAAAAAGAAATTCAAAGAAAACAGCCACAGCCACTGATAGGGCAGTGCCTACAATTTCAGCTAACTGGCACCCTTCCTTCCCTTCTGCTCAGGTAACTGTTACCCTCTTGGGGAAGAACACCTGGAGGATACTTCATTTTTGCAAGGAGTCATAGAAGACATTCTTTCTTCCTGCTGAAGCTAATTTCTGGAGGGAGCAAATAAACTGTGGAAAACCCGTAATTAACCCCCATCACTGGACACTGCACTGGTTAGGCCACACCTCAAGTACTGTGTCCAGTTCTGGGCCCCTCAGTTTAGGAAGGATGTTGACTTGCTGGAGCGTGTCCAGAGAAGGGCAACGAAGTTGGTGAGGGGCTTGGAACACAGCCCTATGAGGAGAGGCTGAGGGAGCTGGGGTTGCTTAGCCTGGAGAAGAGGAGACTCAGGGGTGACCTTACTGCTCTCTACAACTACCTGAAGGGAGGTTGTAGACAGGCAGACGTTGGTGTCTTCTCCCAGGCAGCCAGCACCAGAACAAGAGGACACAGTCTCAGGCTGCACCAGGGGAGGTTTAGGCTGGAGGTCAGGAGGAAGTTCTATACAGAGAGAGTGATTGCCCATTGGAATGGGCTGCCTGGGGAGGTGGTGGAATTGCCATCACTGGAGGTGTTCAGGAGGAGACTTGACAGGCTGCTTGGTTCCATGGGTTAGTTGATTAGGTAGTGTTGGATGATAGGTTGGACACGATGATCTTGAAGGTCTCTTCCAACCTGGTTTATTCTATTCCTATTCTATTCTATTCTATTCTATTCTATTCTATTCTATTCTATTCTATTCTATTCTATTCTATTCTATTCTATTCTATTCTATTCTATTCTATACAAAGACTTGCTCCCATCAAGTTTACAAAACAAGAGTGCTGAATTGCAGGGATTTGGTGTCTGCTGAGGAGTTCTGGGTCTCCTACAGAACAGGCGGCTTCCAGGGCAATAGATCATGTAGCCTGTCCACACAGGAAACGGCAGGGTTTCAGAAGGCTCTGATCCATAGGATTTCAGGGGTCTCCTCTCCAGACCCTTTGATGAGTGCCTGCATTGCATAGTGTATGTAAGAAGCAGGCTAGGCAGCAGACGTGCTCTAACTTACATCTATATCCCTGGGGGAACCTGTCAAAACCCCCACATCATCTGTGATCAGCAACTGAATTCCCCCATTTGGAAGAAAAATTTCTCAGACAAATCTCTTGTCCTGCATCCCAAATGTAGTTTCCAGATACCTAAAACTTGCTTAGCCATGGTGTGCTTCAAACACATGGAGAGACTCCTCTGCTGCCATGTCCTTTTCACAAGGTAAACTCATCTAAATGTCTGTTACCACACGTCCTGTAAGGAAATGCTTGCCATTTGCAAAAGGCAAAGTCTGTGAGTGTGGATTGCTTTGATAAAATGAAGACTGGGCCATGATAACCATCCAGAACCTACACAGATACTTAGTACAAGGACCACTGCTCTTCCTACTGTACAAAGACATCGACTGGTAACTTCAAAAACAACAGCCACAATGTTTTCCAATCACAACCTTCCATGCACTCCATTATTCATTGCACAGACAAGAACACACAGGTGCACATAATGTTCACAGCATAAACTGCAGTAACAAATGATAAATAGGAAACAAATGCACTCAGTCTAAGAATAAAATCTGCATTCTGGAACAAGTTTTGAAGCTTTTGCACAGGGCTAGCCTGCTTTGCAATCACATGGATATCAAGCTCCTAAAGTAGATAAAGCCTAAGATACAAGTCTGCTTCAGGTTTCTTTTAAAGTCTTCCAGTGACATTTACTCAAGTGAAAGAGAACATAAACAATGAAGCAAGCATACTCTGGACGTAGTTCAGCAATGCCATCAAATTGTCTCTCCCCCTTCAGGTATTCCTCCCATCCAAAAGAAGTAATGGCCTGGGTTCGGCCCACATTTAGACAGAGGACAAAGGCAATCAAAATGAATCAGGAAAGGGAAGTATATTTTTTGTACATGTGCAGTACAAAGCCTACCTCTTTCTCCTGGTCTCCCTGGTTGCCCAGGGCTTCCTGGAAACCCTTGCATGCCTGGTGATCCCTGCTCTCCCTGTGGCCCTGGAGGCCCTGGCCGACCTGGCTCACCAGGAGGTCCTGCAATTGTTCGCGTGGAGACAGACTGGCTTGGAATTTGGTTCAGAATTGAGTTGTATCTTGCCATGTGACCTGTCAGGGAAAAAAAGGTTACCATTTTCAAGTTGCAGTGGAGAAGCACCAGGTTCAGCTGAGTTTGAACAGAGCACTGGCAAGTCCTCAAGGCTGTAGTCTGTCACGCTTTGGTAATAGGAAGTTGTGTGCTTGTTGGTGGAGAGATGGGGCTTTAGTGAGTGCACAGAAAATGGAAGAAGCATTGTGTGGAGCTCTATTTCCTCACTTTGGTGTGGGCTGGGGCTTTTTTGTATTTTGTGTCTAGAAAATCTTTAATTTGTTACTAAAGAAGCTTCTGCATACTGCAGTAGTTTGGAGAAACTTCAGGCTTATTTTTAGATGGCTGATGCTAATCAGCTCTCATTGGACATTAATCCAATTTCACATAATTCCGGTTGGAACATAAATCCTGGATGTCTAGCCTAAAACAAACAGATCTCCTTGGATGCTTTGCATCATATTTGTAAGTAACTGTGGGAGGAAAAGATCCATTCAGAGATAGAAGCATATGAACCATCCCTGTACTTACCCTGGATGAGTTGCTCACACACTTGACGAGCAACAGCACGCACCATTGCTTGGGACTGGAGATCACCCTGGACAACAACAGCAGCAGTGTCACAACACAACTTTTTACATCATTTCTGACTTGAAAACACTTAGAGCAATAAAAGACAGTTTTTATGCCCAAGAGATACGTCCTCATAGATGGGAAAAACCAGCCAGAGAAGTTTTGGGATTTGCCTGGATCCCATTACTGCTGATAGAGCCTAAACAGAGGTTTGACAAAGCAATCCTAATGAGAGATTTGGGGACATGTTTAATGAAACATAGTTCTCACCTTCAAATAAAAATAATTTAGCTACATATAAGACAATGTCTGGAAGAAAATGAAAGTTTGCTTGATTGCATGGAGAACACTACTGTGTCTGTAAACACAGAGAAACATACGCTGTCAGAAAAAAACTATTCATGAGGCAGAAAGCCAGACTGGAAAGGCAAGGTGGCTAACATGACTTACCCGCTCACCCCTTTCACCCTTAGCTCCAGGAGGACCCTAGGAAAAGATTCAACACAAAATTAATTCTCATTTTGCTCTTGCTTACAATTTTTGACACCTAAACATTGTCGTCCTCGCAGCATCACAGCGGGAGAAAGGAGAAGAGAAACTAAGTCACAAGGTTACAGGCGGCTCCAGGACAGTAACAAATCCATCTTTAGCAGTTATATGGCAACAAAGACTTTCTCAGGGAGCTGTCACACACTGGATGCTCTTGTTTAAAATGCCAGCAAGGGCAGACCACCAGAGGATGCATTCCACAGGGCTGAAATGGGTGTAATTACCACTGAGTATAAGGAAGAGAAGGCTGATGAGACAAAATATCAATCTGAAATTTATAGCTTCTGCTGCACCAAGACCCTGCATTCACTATGGTGAATTAAACTGCACAGAAGATTAAGTATGACATTAAAGACACTGGAATGATGGTAAGGATCATTATGGATTGGAACAACTTGTCTAGGGCAGGTACAGCTTCACCAATGGAGGTTTTTGGGGTAGGGCACACGTATCTCAGGAACGCCGAAAGCCAGCAGAGATCTGCATGAAGAGGTCACCAGCTTGCTGATGGCACAGTTAAAGCACAGCTTATTCTATCCTGGGAAATAATAAACTACTACAAAGACTGCAAGATTATTTCTGGGCCTCTTTTCCATTACTCTACCTTTTTAGGAAAGATAGTTACTGAAGCTCAATAACTGCACACCCACCTAGCTGTTTCTTTTGAGCTACTTGAATCTAAACCTTCACAGCAGTGGTCTAACATGACTCACAGAAACATCTTTAGGAAATTCAGCTGAGTATCTGGAACACGTGTTTGGAAAGGAACTGAACAGTCAACATGTTATACATTGATAGTAATAAGTTCCATAGCTCATCAAATTATTTCATGATTAGAGAATGCAGAACTGGGCATTAGGTTATCCTCTTTGCTTATGTATTACTGGCCATTTCATTTCAGCTTAACCAAATCAAAATGCTTGCACTGGACTAAATCTCCACAGCAAACTGGATTTTGAAACAAAACAGCATCAAATAAATACATAAATAAAATATGATCTTCTGCAAGTTGAGTCAGAAATACATACTACTCTATTCTGATGCCTTTACTAATTACATAAAACATTCACTTCAATATATGGGGGAGGGGAAAAAAAAGAGCAGACTTTATAATCAACCAGGTGATCCAATGTTAAAATGTGAATCCACAACAACATCTGAAATGTTGCAGAGGAAAAGAGGTCTCCTGTAAATCTTCTCTTCTACATAATTTGTATCACTCATTTTATAGTTGTATTCCTTTCTTCTCATTAAGCTGGAGGGGGTTATTAGCAAAAAAATACTATCTGAAAGAAAAACTTAGTATTAGAGGCTTCTCATTCTAATTTTAGGTAGAGAGGGTATAAGTTTCCACTCAGTGAAACTGATGGTCAGATTTATAGTAACACCCTAGAAGAAGCCCTGCTTATTAGTCAGTTTTCCTGATGTAAACTCAGAGGGGTCACAAAGGGCAGCTTTTTCTTCACACAATATTTTCAGGAGTTTGCAAATCAGAATAGCATTTTGAGAACACTGAGGTTAACAAATGGCACACTTTAATATCCCAACAGCTGCTTGAAATGCAAAGGAGGAAAAAAAATAGGAGAAAGTAACTACACACAGATGAAAAAATTCACATACTGTCATGTTCTTAAGTTCTGTGGTTTAACCTTGTGTTTTGAGTCTCTGATCCCTATATTCCAAACACTAAGTTCAACAATAAATTGAATTATGAAGAATGAACAAAGAAAGACCAATGTGATGTTTTGCTTAGCCACTAACTGCAAACAGATCATAAGCCATAAATACCAAGGAGTTCTGTAAAACAGTGTAGCCAGGATCAGAAACCAACTAATGCACAATACCAAATAGAGCAATATTAAGGAATTTTACTCACAGGAGCTCCAACATCACCTTGTGGTCCTTGACTTCCAGTAACACCTGGGACACCTGGAGCACCAGGTATGCCCTACATGGAAAAAGAAAACAGTAGTGATTGCAGTTGACATCCATGAATCCTGCAGAGAAATGACGGTGTGATGGAGAAGTGCACAAGCAGACAGCACACCACCAGTTCTGCCAGTCAAAGACCAAAGATGCTGGGAGAGAGGACTAAGAAGTACACTCTGCAGGAAGAAGCAACCCCAAAAGTGGAGCTCTGAGAAAAGCACTTGAGAAAAATGAACTTGTGCTGCTTGCTTTGGGGCACAGGCCTGGACTGCTAACTAAAGACTAAATCCCATGATGCTAATACCATGTTCAGGGGAGATGACTCAGAACATTCTTTGTAAAAAGAGCAGGATTGCTTGGAGAATACTCAACACCATCAGCAGGTTCACCTAACTTCTTAGATCTACCACGAAGGCATTAATTACCTTTACCTAACTGCCCTAGCTGAGAAGGATGAGACCAAATCTGGAGGCAACATATGTCTTGTTTTGAAGGCTGAACGTAGCATCTGCTGTCTTTCTTGATTACTCTCTGAGAGCCTCCAGCCCAAATAAGCCTTGGCAGCTCACTTCAGCTAACAATCCCAGTTGAAATTACTTATAAAAAATAATGTAAAAAGTTAAGAGCAACAATTCCCTCTATACAGTGCAGTTACTTGACTGAGAACAAGCTATCAATCTATTGATGGAACAACTGTTTCCCCCTTCCCATGGGAGACATCTTTTCTTGAGCTAAGTAAGAGTGGAAAGAAATTACACTGGACAAGCAGCTCTTTGCCAGCCCTGTGCATCATGAGAATTTGATTTTCCAGGGAGAACCTTTGGCCTTGGTCTATCCAATGAAGCCTAGATAACAGTGATCTACAATCCCCCCAGCTCCTGCTGATTTTTACAGTATTGAATTCCATGAGCAATACTTACCATTGGGCCAGGAGGTCCTTGTGGGCCTGTGGGACCATCTTTGCCAGGAAGGCCCTATTAAAGAGAATATATGCCATTTGATCAGCTTTTTCTATGTACTTTGTGAATCTGTTGGAAGATGCTGCTTTGAAGAAAATTCCGTTGTTAACCCTGGGGAGGCTTTCATTCTGAAAAGGAGCTACAGTTGAGTTACAGGTAAACATCAGAGTTTACCTGATGTTAAAATAAAACAGACTCCCAGTACTTTTGAAGTAAGAAGCAGCAAAGCAGCAATGCAAATCTCTTTGTGCTGGCAATTTCCACCTGAGTGAATTTCACTTGCAATGCTGCTGTAGTAAGGTAAATGAGAGAATCTGCTGTCTGACTTCTCTGCCACAAGATGCATCACACTTCTACATCTGTCCTCACTAGCTGCAACTATTCAGAGTCCCACTGATTAAGAGGTGAAAGATGGCAGTTGAGAGTCTCTCTCTCTCTGCTCAGCAGTACTGTACATGTGTACTAGCTATCACCAAGGTCTTGATTCAGGAAGCAGCAGGAATGTTCATGTGGTTTACATTATGAACGTGCTTCAGAGCTTCCAGGAATGAGAGCCAAAATATAAAGATAACTTGGAAACTGGAAAGCAAGCAAATCATAGGAAAAAAGACTGCCCAGATGTAGAAAATACACTATTAATAAAGTATCCTGACAAATTAACCATGGTGCACATTTTGTATCCACATGCTAGAAAGCATAGCTTTCTGAACAGCCTGGTGCCAAGTGTTTAATTACTACACAGCTTAAAAAGGAGAGAGATGATCTTATCTGTGGTTCAAGACCAGGGCATGGAAGTGAGAATAGAAGGAAACAGAGAGTTTGAAAGTGTTTATTCTGACCCACACAGTAAACACCATTCTAAGTCTCTCAGAAAGATGCAGGGGGGAGCAATCTAAATTCCACATCTTCTTAATGTTCTACATTTTTCTGAGACTTTGTTTCTGCCATAGCTTTAGTAATGAATTTAACATGAGCTTTATGCTTTACAGAAGTTGGAAAATATGATTCAAACTTGCATGGTATTAAAAGACTGGAATTATCTGCCAGGTACCCAGAATGGATTTTGTAAAATTCCAGCAGAAGGGTGTCCCCATGACAAAATAAGCCACATACTCAGTTCATGTCATCTGTGCACCCTCAGTCTTGATAAGGAATTACTTTAGAATAGAACAGAATAGAATAGAATAGACCAGACCAGACCAGATTGGAAGAGACCTTCAAGATCATCGTGTCCAACCCATCAACCAATCCAACCCACCTAAACAACTAACCCATGGCACCAAGCACCCCATCAAGTCTCTTCCTAAACACCTCCAATGATGGTGACTCCACCACCTCCTTGGGCAGCCCATTCCAATGGGCAATCACTCTCTCTGTATAGAACTTCTTCCTAACATCCAGCCTAAACCTCCCCTGGCACAGCCTGAGACTGTGTCCTCTTGTTCTGGTACTGGTTGCGTGGGAGAAGAGACCAACATCCGCCTGTCTACAACCTCCCTTCAGGTAGTTGTAGAGAGCAGTAAGGTCACCCAAGTCTCCTCCTCTCCAGGCTAAGCAACCTCAGCTCCCTCAGCCTCTCCTCATAGGGCTTGTGTTCCAAACCCCTCACCAACTTCGTTGCCCTTCTCTGGACTCGTTCCAGCAAGTCAACCTCCTTCCTAAACTGAGGGGCCCAGAACTGGACACAGTACTTGAGGTACAGAGTAACCAGATGTCTCCTGAAGCTTCAAGGACCAAAGCAGGTTCCCTATCACAGTAAAAACTGAAGCAAATATAACAGCTAACTGGCATTGAGATGCAGATGCTAGTAGTGTCCCTATCCCAGTAGTTTTGAGACACACACAAAGCCTGCAAGCCTAGGCTCAATTAAAGAAATTTGCAAAGGAAAGCATGCAGAGTCAGTCTTCAAAATTGTTGTTTCTAGAGGAAAGAGAGAATTTGTTAGATGTGAAAATTGCTAGTTATAGACAAAGTCAAAGAAGTTTGGACCATGAAACAATATGATAACAACTATTCTCTCAAGCAGGTAAAAAAACGAAACAAAACCAAAGGTACTTGTTTGTGTTGCCAACCATGTTTGAAGATGATGTTACTCAGACCATCTGATGGCGAGAATGGATCTGATACTCATTCTGAATTCATGAGCCATGAGCAGAGGAGATTAGTAGGTACCAAGAAATTGGCAGGCAGACTGAGAATGTATTTCTTCTGGCTCTTTCTCACATTACTTTTGCTCTGTGTAATGTAGAAGAAAATAGAGCACTGTGAGAAACCACTAAGCTGTATTGTGAGCGCTGCAGCCTGAAAGATGCTAGTCACTCTCCTGATTATTGAAGTCTCCTCTTTCCTTAACCTCCTGTGGAATGACTGGGGGGAATTACACAGCACAGCAGCAGTTACATCCAGGATGGGGACGACACTGTAGAGAGCCACTGAATCTCCTCCATGGAGCTGATGTCCAAGAGCAGGATGGACAGATTTTGATGTGTGACCTCAGATTTAGGGTATTTTAAAATGAAAAGAGCTATTACTTTAGAAGGTTCATTTAAATCAGGAGATGTATGGCGAATGGCACTATAAACAGTTAGGGAGAAGCAGTGTAGCTATGACAGAACTTTTAGAAGGGATTTTATTTGCCAGAATGCAAACAGCATCAGAGATAGGTAGGTGCCATCTAAAGCCTGTAAAACCCTCATGGCTGCTGAAGTCAGTACAGATGCTGACCTCACCACAGACTCTTCAGCTTTTGGTAGCCTGGAATTTGCTTGGGGTGATTTCTCAAGTAGAAATAGGTGCAGACAAAACCTTAACTGAAGCTACTGAGTCAAAGCTTGCAAGGCTTCCATGATAGGCCTTTCTTGGGCTTTCTCCTGTTAGACAAGATGCCAAAGGGTTTTGCAGTTATTATACTACTGGAATTGAGATTTTCTGTGCTGCTCTAGGTTTAGCTGCCATTTCCTCTTTTGAATTTATTGTTCAGTTAATTATTTTAATTATAGTGGTACTGGTGCTGTAAAGTACTTAATCAGATGGCTAAATCACACTGATTTTAATGGGAGGTAAACTCAGGGCTGATATTTGTTGGGAGATCTCTGAGAGCTTTGCTGAATTAGGGGTAACATGATACCAGACTGAAGAAGTGCTGGAATGGAGATTTTGTTTTTCCTTCCAATTGCCAGTAGTTGGAATCACTTCACTTTTAAGGTTCTTTTTCCTTCTCTTCTGTTTTGATTCCTTATTTGATTTTTCAAACCAGTTGAGGAAAGGTCTTTAGTCTTTTTTTATCTCTCTCTCTCTTTTTCTTTTTTTAATCTTTGTTTTAATTCAACAATTAGTCTTTAAATGTTCTTTCTGTATTTCTGAACTTCTGATTTTTATTCCATTATATATTTGCTATTCTTCTTTAGGAAGTGGAACAATTCTAAAGGGCATAACTGCAGCAACAGCAAGGAGGAACTGGAAAATTCCTGGGAAATAAATTGGCATTTTGTTTAATGTTGCCTTTCTCAAGCACTTGGCCCTCAAGGAGACTGCAGTGAAATCACTGGTTTGAATCTTCACCTATTAAAAGCAATTTTATGTTGTCATAACTTCACAGGAATCAAGTGAGTTACAACACCATAAAATTAGCTTAAATAATGTAATTATTTGTTGCCACAGAAATCATTACTGCTGGACAATATTGTACAAGAGTCACACAGAGACAATAACAGGCCAACAGACCTAATTATATGAAGTCTAGGCTATTTATCCAGCTCCTTTGATTAACAGCAGAAAAAAACATGAGCACAGCACTACCACCATAGCTATAAAAACTGGCAATTTATGTAATTTCCCTACCTTATTATAGACAACACTGGGGTCTTCTACAGAATAAGCCCTGCATAACCTTTCCAGGCTGTATCAAAAGCTTTTCCTGCACTATTCATCCTGCTGTATTTTCTCAGAAATATCATCTCTCTATAACAACCTCCTGAGTTCCACATGTGGGAAAACTAGCCCAAAACCAGCCCGTGGTCATAAGGGCCAAGAGAAGACAGCAAAGTGGCAAAACATCACGTGTAGGATACTGGGGAACAGAGAGAGAACAGTGATGTGTTCCTATGAAGCACACATGGGCTCTGCTCTCAGCTGTGCCCTTGAGAGAAAACACAAGTCACCTCACAGGACTAACACAGATGGGCTCAGTTTGAGCCCAGGCTGCCTACACAGCTCCCTGCCTACACAGCTTCCAGGTGAGATGGAGCCTGTTCAGGAAAGGCTCCTGGTTGTCTCATACGGCTGCAGCCGTGAGAGCTGGAGGCAGATGGACAGATGAGGTAAATGGCCTTAGGACAGCACTGCAGGGACTGCCCCAAGGCCTGGTGCTCTCCGTATCCTTCAAAGCGCAAGAGGCACCAAACACAAAGTCTCCAGAGAAATGCAGCTAGAGGGTAAAATGTGTAGTTTTCAGAACTGTTCATATTTTCCTTTTTTTCATTAATTGTAGCTACACAAATGTGGGTATGAGGTAAGGCTAGAATCAGTAAGGTTGGAAAAGACCTCATGACTACTAAACCATGGCACCAAGTGTCCACGTCCAATCCCCTCTCAAACACCTAATGTCACTCAGACTCCAGGTCTTTACTAACCTGGACACTGGCAGGTGACACCAAGCTTGGGGAATTTAGGGGTGAAAAAAATCCAATGCAGACAAAAAGAAGACATTAATAACATGAAAAGAATGAGCTCCCATACAGAAGGCGGCACCACAGTATTATAAAGAAAATTAATACATTTGCCTTCATATTTCACCACAACTCACTTGAAAATTAGGAGGCTGATTATAATGTTGTGGAAATCTTTAATCTTAATAAAATTACTTTCTTGATTTTAGAAAAAAGAAAAAAAACCAAACTCCTGTGCATTGCAGTCATTTTGCTGGAATTAGTTCTGTGCATAAAGACAAGAGGTGGAGTTGAGATTTAACTGCACATTATGAATGTGACATTGTTTTAACTGATTCCTAGACAGACTCTTAAGTATCTTCATTTGTTCTACCAGAAGCAGAATATGGTTGACTAAATTTTGATATTAATGGAATGGAATGGAATAGAATAGGAATAGGAATAGGAATAGGAATAGGAATAGGAATAGGAATAGGAATAGGAATAGGATTTACCAGGTTGGAAAAGACCTTTGAGATCGCTGAGTCCAACCTATCATCCAACATTACCTAATCAACTAAACCATGGAACCCAGCACCCCATCCAGTCTCTTCCTAAACACCTCCAGTGTTCCACCACCTCCCTGGGCAGCCCATTCCAATGGCCAATCACTCTATCTGTGAAGAACTTCTTCCTAACATCCAGCCTAAACCTCCCCTGGCACAGCTTGAAACTGTGTCCTCTTGTTCTGGTGCTTATTCTTCACCTTTTTCTTATGTCACCAGTTTCTACAGGTATTGTTCTATATTTGAGATCAAATTCCCTTGGAGCTGGCTCTATTATTCATTAATTAGCTAGGAAGCAAATTCAGATTGTTGCATGTTAATTACGTACCGCTTAAGCACCACCTAATTTTAAACATATAAGCAAATATACTAATTGGCAGCACTGGGTGACATCTACTCCCATCAACCACATTAGACAGAAACACAGTAAATGGCTCCTCATCACTAGCATTTCTCAACCCTGATCTACCAGATGGAAGGATACTTCACTATCTCTGACTCCTCTGCTGAGTAACACAGAGGTATGGGTCTCCAGAAATGCTAGCATGCAAGTGACAAAACCTATGATAAAGCAGTCACACTGGGAAACATCGGTTACAGAATGGAGACTCTTAGAACAAGTACAAAGCATCTGTATTTTACCATACCCTTTGACCTTGAGCTCCATCTCTTCCTGGGGAACCTGATGCTCCTGGAACACCCTAAAGGGAGGGCAAACAATGAGATCAATTAACAAAATCCAACTGAATAACTTTCCAGTGAAACTGTATGACGTGGTTTGGGATAAATGGAACTTAAAGAGTTAAAAAATGGATGGTACCATAGACAAGATACAGTACAGAAGGTGTTCCTATGGTTCAATACACATCATTAAAATGCACAGGCTTTATACCCACTCACCACAATCCTCTGTTAAGAACACCACCAATTTTGTCAAGTCAGGCTTCTTGTGCCACTAATCTGAACAGAGCTTGGTTTCCCACATCATTCATGTCAGTATGACTCCACTGCATGGCATCAGTGCCTTAACCTGAAATGACAACTGCTATTTCTCTCTCTAATTGCCAAAATGGACATCTTGCTGGAAGTCAGGGCAGCAACATCTCAAAGCAGAAACATCTGCCTGAGCAGGATTACATCACATCCAGAAGTTCCCTACTGTTCAGATGAAATGTCATTCTCTTGCTCATGAAGGCTGCAGAAAAGTAGTCTAGGACCACTACTGCAGTGGTCCAGAAGGCTAAAAAAATGCATCTGTGAGGAAAAGATGCACTTGTTTGCTGTCTCTGTGCACCTGTTTCCTATCTCTATCATACATGAAAAAGAGAGGGGACTTGGTAACAACCAACAAATACTGGAGAGGTATCAACAGCAGAAGACAAACACCAAAAAAGGTAACAGCAAATGATCCTGAAAAGCAGCAATGAACTGGTATGCCATCTCCAGGCTAAATGGAGGACACCAAACTGAGAAAGCATCACTGAATGCCGCAGCTTTTTACACAGGTGATGTTGTGGCTGGTGGCCTCTCCTCCTAGATTAATTCCAGGAGGAATGTAATAGGTTTAAAGTGAAAATAAGCAGATGGTAATTGTTCACTGTGTAAGCAGTAATCAAAGAGTGGACAGTTTTTGTGTCCACAGAGACCCAACTTCAGTGTTAGACAAGGTCCAAAAAAAAAATGGGTTCTTCAGGCCCTGAATGATTTGGCCTCTGCACACCAGCATATCCTGGATTCCTGATTCTAAATCTGTGCTGAAACTCATGCCAACAACACACTCAGCAGTTTTGGGTGTGTGCCTTAGATTTACAATGACGTCAGTTCAACATTCAAACTTAGTAAGTGGAGAGTTAAAAAGTAACTCAGGGAATACCTGCAAGCCAGGAAAACCAAGATCTCCCTTCTCTCCCTTTTCACCTGGAGGGCCCTGCAAACGAAGAATCATGCATAGCAAACTAAATACATGGTTACATTCTCATTTTTAATAGTTCCTTTCAGCTTCTTCAGAAAAAGATTATAAAAAAAACCCAACTAATAAACCAGGTTATTTTTACTGCTGAAGGCAAACCTACAGACTCCATCTGCAAAACTGTAAATGAAGAATTTACAAATAGAGAAAACACAGAAAATAAAATTGTTTCCAAAATGCCCCCTTCCTGGAGGTGTTCAAGGCCAGGCTGGATGAGGCCTTCAGCAACCTGATCAAGTGGCAAGGTGTCCTTGCCAACGGCTGGGAGTTTTGAAGTAGATGCTCTTTAAGGTCCCATCTAATCAAAAGCTCTCTAGGAATCTATGAATGATATCAGAAGCAACCTGACAAAACCATGTTACAAAAGCTTAGCTATTTTCTTTCCTCCTCACAGGAATCTGTTTCTCTTCAGCTCTCAGGAGTATGATGAAATCAATGGAATCCTGTGGAAACTAGATGTGTCTCTACAGTATGCATGCATGGCAAAAATGTACCTTCTAGGTAAGAAACTAATAATTGCATGCAGAAACAACATCTCTGTGAAGTAGCTATTTATATAAGTAATGTATTCTGTATTACTCTCTGATGACAGGTTTGGTAAATCACTTCTTCACATTGTGCAGCAGTATCGCATGGACTGGGCAAAAAAGAGCAAAGTGCATTACACTGTAGTAAATTTTGAACACCACCAAGAAAAGTCCAGCCAAAAAAAGGTAGGTATTGAGTACCTTTCAAGGCATGTGTGTACCCATCGACTAGAAATGGTCACAGAACAAGATTGGCACTGCTTGTTCATTATCCTACTGATGTGACTCTGATGAAATTCTGAGACTTATTTCACAACAGCAGTGCAAACTCCAGGCCTAATCATCACCCCTGATGACAGATTGTAGGTGTAGTGAACATTGTTGCTTAATTTTGGCAGCCAATCTGGTGGCTTTGCTTGGGTATACCTTTCAAGTCAGAACTGATCTGCTGTGAGCAATACCACACCAGAAAAAAGATAAAATATTAACATTTTAGTTTGGGGCCAACTTAACAACCCCTACTAAAACTTTTTTCACTTGTGTTTAGGCTTGGATGCCAATACCTGGGTCATATTCAGCTTGTAATAAAGTCTCTCCAGCTAACTAAAAGTTCAGATCCAAATACAGGAATGCTGGCACTGAACCCATGTCCTGTACAGGGTAAACCCTAATCTGTGACTTCACCTCAAATATTCAGATTCTGATCAGGACACCAAAAGATACTTTGGTCTAGTCTCAGACACATGCTGTACAAAACACCATAGGAAAGAACCCTATTGATTTTTTTAGTCTCACTGGAAGCCCTTGAATAGAAAGTCCACTGGGTCCTTGTGGTCCTGGAGGTCCTTGTGGTCCAGGAACACCAATTTCACCTCGAGGTCCATCTGGTCCCTAAAGCAGCATAGGACATAAGTTAAACTCTTATCATATGGATGGAGGCAACTTCTGTTTGAAAAATGAAATACCAATAGAGTCAAAAACATCTGAAATATGGGTTAATACTTGATTGAGCAGTTAAGGTTCCATTTAAAACTGCCTGCTTCCTTTATAAATACAACAAGAACACCACCAGATTTATGCTGCAATAGCAGCATTCCAAATGTTATATCTTTTGTCAAGGAACAAACAGGATAAGCAATTGCTACAAAAAGAGACACACCAAATGCCATTGGCATTTCACTGTGCTTCGTGCTCGGCACGTCAGAGCAAATCTGGAATTCATTTCAAGGTTTACATGCAGCAGATACAAAACAAGAACCTGTGCGTGTCAGCTGAAGTGCTGTGCAAAGTACCTTTGGACCTGGATCTCCACGATGTCCCTTGGCACCTCTGACACCTGGACCACCCTGTGAAGCACAAGTTAGAGGACTTGCTGAAAACCAAAACTCTGACAGTAACAAAATCCAGAGGAGCCCAAAACACTGTTTTTTCCCCCTTGTTTCTGAATCAGTGTTCAGGAAACAGTCAGTATCCTGGAGTAATTAAACTGAGAACATACTGAAGTGTGGCCATACAGAGGGACAGATTTAAACACAGATGTGACTCCTTTCTAGAGCCAAGAATGCACACCACGCAAGCATCAAAATAAGGCTGGAAAGCTGCTACAGGGATGGAAATGTGGACAAGTGCTCCAGTTGCTGAAAACTTCTGCACAGCTGTCTGTTCTCCTCAAGATTACCACATTGTTAAAGACTGAATTTCCAATGACCTGGGACTATTTTTCTGTCAGGACAACTCCAGGATCTACTAGACTTATGTTTTAATTTAGAGCTACTCTTAGGTAAAATTCTTTTGCCCATTTTTCTCTCTCTTTTTTCTTTCTTTCTTTCTTTCTTGCTTCAAGCAGTGCCTACATCTGTTAATCATTTATTAACCAACTCTTGCCTTTTTTATTAGTATCATCTGAGACACTGGAGTTGCATATATCTAAATGGCTGCCACGAACAGGCTTTGCATATACATATGCTGGATGTGCTTTGTCCTCTAGGACAGCATTACTGTTATCATTTTCCCCTTTCTTCAGATCAGTTTCCCTCTTACTCCACCTGGCATATTGGTTAATCACAGTATCACAGAATTGCCCACTCAAAAATAATCCAGTTCCAATCCCCTTGCCACGGGCAGGGACACCTCACACTAGATCAGGTTGCTCAAGAGCCACATCCAGCCTGGCCTGAAAAACTTCCAGTAGGCTTCTACCACCTCCCTGGGCAACATGTTCCAGTGTCTCGTCACCCTCATGGTGAAGAACTTCCTAACATCCAATCTGAATCTACCCACTTGCACTTTTGCTCCATAATCTCCTGGGATATGACTTTTTTAGGGAATTCTGTCTTTCTTTGGGTTCAAAAAGGATCTTACACAATTAGACCCCATAACTGAATAGTGATATTTAGAGGCTAAAATAAGTACATATAAAAATAAGAGCAGCTACAATAAAGACATGAAAATAGAAAATATGCTTATCAGATTAAATGCATTTGTGGTATGCAGATCTAGAAGTAGGAATGGTAATAACAGAAACATCTGGAAATACCAGAGTACTGTTGCTCTTCAACACAGGTATCATGATAGGGTCTTCACATGTGCAATCACAGAGTAGTTTTCTATTCCTTTCCCAGCTCCCTCAGTCTTCTCACTTTCATCCAAAAACATTATGGCCAGAGACCCATTCCATAACAGTCAGCTCTGACCCTAAAATCTCATCCCACGCTCCCCACAGAAACCATGTTCCAGTTGCCAGTTCCAAGATTCCAAGTCCTCACATTTCTGCATTCCAGCCCAGTAGCTTCCCTCTGCCCTTTCTCCTGCCTCTGCTTTTCTCCTACCTCACTCTGAGATTAAAAAATCCTATGCAAATGCTTAGCAAAATAACTGCAACTTTTTAACATAAACAAAAATAGGTTTCTCCCATTTTGTGCTCAAAAACATTTTTGCTGAGTAATGACACACATTCAAAAATATCCTGAAAATGAGCTACTCAGTCACATGTTTTCAGATTCACACTGAGTTTGCTACACTTACCCATGTTTAAAAGCAGCAACCTTTGCTTGGTAAAACCACAAGTTCCAGAAAAGCATTCATTTAAGTTGAAGCCATCACAAGAGCCTCCCCCATGTTTTGGTTGTTAATCCTCAGCACTTCTAAGCTTGTGTGATGATTTAAGGCTTTTCATTTCTTTGGCTTATTCTTCTTCAGGAATTCCTGTAATGCCTTTTTCTCTTACTTTAAATTACTTCTTAATAGCCAGTGCCTTTCCCCAGAAACAGTTCTGGGGGAACAACTGATATCAAGTCACCTCCTTACTCCTTTTTAGTAGTTAAAAGCTACAAAGCACTGAGATATCAAGTCACCTCCTTATGCCTTTTTACTAGTTAAAACCTATGAAGCACTGAAAGCATTTCATTGCAATTAAACTTCTCCAGTCTTCCAGTATTTTTTTTAATCTCCTACTTCATCTCCTCCAGCTCAGCAACACTCCTTTCAAAATGCAAGCACCAGGTTCATGTGATACCTTCCTTTTACCTTGAGTGGGGAATTTCAGACAGCGTGATCAAATTCTGGCAAAGAACAAGCCATAAAACCATCCCATAATGAAATCTGCCAGACAATCTTAACTCTAAATGACACTTTGCCTTACCCACAATGACCCACTTCACAGCATCACAAAACCATTGAATGATAGGGGTTGGAAGGCACCCCTGCAGATTATCTAGTTCAATCCCCCACTTCCTTAAAGAGCTTTAAAAACTATTTCCAGAGCTACTTTCCCAAACAAATGGAAGCCTTTTATTTGGAGTATTTAAGTCTAATGTCTAAAACTGGCTACATGGTAGAATCTTGATCCCTTAAAGAGAAAAATCCTTGGCTTAGAGAAAAGTCACATGAGATCTTAATGACTTGGAGCAGTATTGACCAGACATAGCACAGGTGACTTTCTGACTTTGGGTTGGCACAGAGATGAATGCTAACTTTAATCTTTTGCTCTGCTTTTTCCTAGGCCTCTTACTTTTATTCAGAGCTATGCCATCTAAATATCTGGCAGAAAAAGAAACACTCACAAAAGGCTGAGTTGCAGAATCACATAGTCCCTTGCCTAGGCAGTGATTTTTCTGCATGGCATTATGCTACTCAAAATACTGCTAATCATAAACCCAATGAATAGAAGTACATTATTTTATGGCTAGATCAAGTTTGGCACTTCCTGATCTGTATATGTTTAGAACTATAGTAACACATCCTTCCAGTCAAATAATTCCAAAATATTTTTCCTTTTACTGTAAAATGTGGTCAACTTACTCAATTTCAGCTGCATTTTTGTGTGAATTATCCCATTGTCTTTTTTGTTGCAGAACACAGATTGGACATCCATATACAGAAATGAAAATCTTAATCCATACTTATTTAGAACATTCATTTAAGTAGGAGAACAGAATAATTTTTCCCTTGTTCAAGACAGAACTTTTCAGTGCATTTTCTTCTGAGGTCCTTTTCAAGTTTTTGTAGCAGAGCCTGAAGAACAGTTCTTGCAGAAAGACTGACCTCTGAGTTGTTACTGGGTTAAGAATCTGCTAGGTGAATGCCTTGTATGTAAGTTAATTTTGCTGCTGAATGTGTATCTCACGTGACTTTCCTTTGCATTCCTCACTATTTCTCTTCAAAACATGCTCTTGGAGCACCCAGGACGTAGCATGAGCAGAGAAACAAGCAGTTCTATGTTGTTCACAAGAGGCTTCACTTCAAGCTAATTTAGCAAGCAGCTCTAAGACATGAAGCAGAGTTCTCAAACTAGCTGTAAAAGAACAAAACCACCACCAACACGCAACCACTCTACAAACATCCAAGTCAGGTTTCTCATTAAACCAAACCAGTAACAGACCATTGCAAGCAGAGGCTACAACTTCTCTAAACTGGTAAAAATCAGCCTTGGGATGTCAGACTGAATTGTTTAACTTTAGTGACCTGTATCTCAGCTGTCTGGTGTGATCCACTGTCTGAATTCTTCAACAAGCCAGAAAAGAGAAAGGACATTTACTTCATGTCTCTAAGATACTATGTTAAGATGGAAGGAAAGTTAAATATTGTCTTCCTGAAGATACTATCTAGTTCCACTGGTTACACAAGGAGCTTAGGTATAATTACTTAGCATGTGTACAGTAAACACTTAGATGAGTGCTATCAAAGCAACACCACAAAATATAGGGAAAGTTGTGACACTATTTATTTCCTCATTTGTTGGCAAGATAGAAAAAGCTTCAATTCAACTTTTACCAAAGCCAGCTCATTTCATCCTCTCTCCCCTTCAATGCTCTTGGTTACCTCCTCTGCCTCTAGGAGCTCTCAGAACTACAACTTTCAGTTCTGGTTTCCAATAAATATTGTAGCTCTTAAGAAGGGCTTTTAAGACAGTGAAGTCTTCTTTAACATCCTCTTTAACATCTTTATTGATGATCTGGATGAGGGCATTGAGTCTATCATCAGTAAATTTGCTGATGACACCAAGCTGGGGACAGGAGTTGATCTGCTAGAGGGTAGAGAGGCTCTGCAGAGAGACCTCGACAGGCTGGACAGATGGGCAGAGTCCAACGGCATGAGATTTAACGCATCCAAGTGCCGGGTTCTGCACATTGGCCACAGCAACCCCATGCAGTGCTACAGGCTGGGGTCAGAGTGGCTGGAGAGCAGCCAGGCAGAGAGGGACCTGGGGGTGCTGGTTGATGGTAGGATGAACATGAGCCTGCAGTGTGCCCAGGCAGCCAAGAGGGCCAATGGCATCCTGGCCTGCATCAGGAACAGTGTGGCCAGCAGGAGCAGGGAGGTCATTCTGCCCCTGTACACTGCACTGGTTAGGCCACACCTCGAGTACTGTGTCCAGTTCTGGGCCCCTCAGTTTAGGAAGGATGTTGACTTGCTGGAACGAGTCCAGAGAAGGGCAACGAAGTTAGTGAGGGGCTTGGAACACAAGCCCTATGAGGAGAGACTGAGGGAGCTGGGGCTGCTTAGCCTGGAGAGGAGGAGACTCAGGGGTGACCTTATTGCTCTCTACAACTACCTGAAGGGGGGTTGTAAACAGGCAGAGGTTGGTCTCTTCTCCCAGGCAGCCAGCACCAGAACAAGAAGACACAGTCTCAGGCTGCGCCAGGGGAAGTTCAGGCTGGAGGTCAGGAGGAAGTTTTACACGGAGAGAGTGATTGCCCATTGGAATGGGCTGCCTGGGGAGGTGGTGGAGTCGCCGTCACTGGAGGTGTTCAGGAGGAGACTTGACAGGGTGCTTGGTTACATGGGTTAGTTGATTGGGTGGTGTTGGGTGATAGGTTGGACGCGATGGTCTTGAAGGTCTCTTCCAACCTGGTTTATTCTATTCTATTCTATTCTATTCTTTCACCTTGTACTACACACAGGGCATTGTCACATCCCATACCTTGAATTCATAAGCATGCTGTAAACTGAGTATTTGGGAAATCTAAACTCCAAGACACATTTAATACACATAGGCTAAAACAGGCAGACAGCAAGTGATCAAAAAACTGAAACCAAATGTCACTAACTACTGCATATCAACTAACATTGCATATCAACTACAGCCAGGCAACAGGGTTCAGGGTCTAAAGATTTCCCTAACTGCTCCAGGTCTGAATTAAATGACCAAAAATCTGACTGAGGAGGTTTTTACTTGGCATCCTTGCTACAAATTTGATGCTATTTTCTCTCTGTGGTAGCACTTCAAGCCCTAATTTCACCTTATTTGTTGCACAATGGCAGTATACTAACATCTCTGGGAATAAAAGTGAGCAGTGGGCTGTCTGGTACATGCTGTCTACAAATCTGAATAAAACCTTACCGGCGGTCCAGGAGGTCCAACGGGACCCTTATTAGCTTCTGAACAGGAACAAGCATGTGGAAGAGCAGGGCAATTTTCCTCATCTCTCTAAGGAAAGATCAAGATAGGAAGAGAACAATGTCCAAAACATTGATTCAGAAGTTAAGAATTTTGTGAATCTAAGGCACAGTACTGTGTGGACACTTCAAAAGCACTTGATTTTCAATAGGACAAGTCCTCCAAGCAGACTTGGGTGGTTCTGAAAACTCTTAACTGCTCATTTCCATTAAAACATTTGTCTCAGGGGAAAGTAAAAAGCAAATCCTATGGTTATTGAAAAAGGTTCCTTACCAAGCCAGGAAGCTCACAGCACTTGTCTCGATTGGCCCATGAGGTAGCACAAACAATGTCAAACATCTGTAACTGCAACTGTTTCAAAACAAGAGGGATGAATGTTAGTTGTAGAATAAGTGCAAAACAAGGTCATCAGCAAGCAAAGCTACCTTAAATCAAGCACTTGAATTAGACACAGGAAAGGCTGTCAACACAAATGCATTAACTTAAATGGTAAATGACTTGTGTTCTGAGCAACTTGTCCAAACTATTAGACATCCTGGGGATTGAGCAAGCTGTTCAAGGTTAAGTGTGCAGACATTTGTTGGATTATCCCCACCTCCTTGATTACACTCCTGATTTGCCAAATGGTGCCTCTTGATACTTTCATCTAGCAAAGGAGGCATCAAGAGACAGGCAAAAGAGAGTTTAGCTTCTCAAAACTGAGTAATTTCTCTTAACCCACTGGCATGGTGCTCAGATTTTATCTGGGGCAAGGTCTCCTGTAGCCTATTACACTGGAGATGAGCCATGAATAATATTCAACATCTTCTCCAGTTTTATTTTACTTTAGAATATGCCCTGTCTTATCCATGTTATCCCCAGGCAATAAAAGCTTAAGGATAGTGAAAAGCTTGCTCAACACGTAACAACATAGGTCAGAAAAGAAAATCTCCACCGTAGGTCAGGGAACGTGGCTTGGACCAGAATTTAATCAACAAGGATACACACATTTGGTAAAAATAATGGCTGCTAGGTACTCAGCAACAATACCCTAAATAGCAATGAACAGCAAAGACAATTGTCTCCTTTACAGCCTTGAGCTGAACAAAGGGGTCTACAGACACGAAGCTTGCTGCTGTTACTATTTCTATTCTTTTTCCATGCCTCATTTATGTGCACACTGAATAAAGAGGGCAATGAGACAGAACATCCCATTAAATTAACCCCACATGTTAAGAAAAGTGAGGAACTGCTAGAGATGGTACTCTCTCTTGTTCTGCTCCTACTATTATTTTCTGTGGCATTATTTTAACACGTAGAGAAGTGAATTTAAAGGTTTTCTTAAACCTGCACTGCTTCTAAAGCTGTTAAAATGAATCACATGTGTGCATCTTTGGGTTTGCCTCACTTTTTTCTTGTACAATTCAAGTATTATATTTTAAACACTAGAACACTTTCATGGAAATTCTTCTTATCTGCCAGTAGAGTAGCTGGTTTGTAGATATGCTGTACACAGACACACGTGAGCTGGATCCGTGCTAAACACCTTAGACAGCTGAAGTGCAGTGTGAGTCACAGAACATATCCAGGTGGGTTTTGAAACTGTCCAGAGAAGGAAACTCCACAACCTCTCCAGGCAGCCTGTTCCAGATATTCCATACATTTATAGACATTGATAAGATCCCCTCTCATCCTTCTCAAGACTAAACAGCCCCAGGTCTCTCAGTCTTTCTTCATAGGAGATATGTTCAAATCCCTTAATCATCCTCACGGATCTCCGTTGGACTCTCTTCAGCAGATCTCTGTCTCTCATGAACTGGGAAGCCCAAAACTGGATGCAGTATTCCAGACATGGTCTCACCAGGGCAGAGTAGAGGAGAAGAACCTCCCTAGACCTGCTGGACACACTTTTCATAGAATAGAATAGAATAGAATAGAATAGAATAGAATAGAATAGAATAGAATAGAATAGACCAGACCAGACCAGACCAGACCAGGTCGGAAGAGACCTTCAAGATCATCATGTCCAACCTATCATCCAACACGACCTAATCAACTAACCCATGCAACCAAGCACCCTATCAAGTCTCTTAATGCACCCCAGCATGCCATTGGCTCTCTTGTGCACAAGGGCACATTGCTGTCCCATGGACAACTTGTTTTCCACTAGGACTCCAAGGTCTTTCTCCATGGAGCTGCTTTCTAGCAGGACAACCTCTAATGAAATCAAGCTTTTTGGACCTTTGGTTTGACTCCACAAAGGTCTATCCTGAGTCTAACAAGACTGTACCCCTGGCTATGTCAAATGTAAGCTGGCTTCAGGAGAAGACACTTAGATGTTTCTTTGCCACACATCCTGAAATACTAATACTGGCAGGAGTCAGTAGCTCGAGCACAGTAGCATGTGAACATGCATGAACATACTGCTCTGGGACTCTGGGCATTAGCATGATACTACAGATAAGCAAATAAGGCATCCCAGGAAAGGAGTGCAGCAACACCTGAGCTGGCTATTGCAAAAACCAGTTTCAGTTCAGAAAAAAAGTAGTATTGCCATCTCTTCCACATCACAGCCCATTCCAAGCTATTCTGAGCAATGAAAGAATTGTTCTATTCATCATCCAAGTGTTGAATGGCTCAGTATTCATATTTTAAAACATTATGTGGGTTTCTCTGAGTCAAGTAACTAAACAAAGCTTTCTTTGCTACCATTAAACATTGATTCATAGCTGTCTGTATTCACAGGGATTTTGCTTTCTAAGTGTCTAGTCCTGCAAGCAGAACCAGTAAGAGAGAAAAATCTGCCAAATCTGACCTGATCAGGCCACAGTTTTGCAAAGATTTCTTAAGACCAGACCACATCACACATCACTTTTTTAACAGTACATATATGAGGAGCTTAAACAAGTTAAATTTAAAGAAAAAGGAAGCATCAAGAAGGTTCATGAATTGTAAATAAGCAATGCTTTAAAGCTGGTGCTTTAATGCTTTAAAACACCAGAACAAGAGGACACAGTCTCAAGCTGCACCAGGGGAGGTTTAGGCTGGATGTTAGGAAGAAGCTCTTCATAGAAAGAGTGATTTGCCACTGGAATGTGCTGCCCAGGGAGGTGGTGGAGTCACCATCACTGGGGGTGTTTAGGAAGAGACTGGATGGGGTGCTTGGTGCCATGGTTTAGTTGATTAGATAGTGTGGGATGATAGGTTGGACTCGACAATCTCAAAGGTCTTTTCCAACCTGATTAATTCTATGCTATGCTATGCTATGCTGTGCTATGCTATGCTATGCTATGCTATGCTATGCTATGCTATGCTATTCATTAAATCCCACTGAAGGAATAAAGAGCATTATTTGCTGAATGTTTTGGTCAAGTTTCATTGCTCTGGCTGGAATAAATAGTCCTGAAACATCTCACTATTAAGGGATCTCACTATTAAGGTTGGGCACCTTAACTTAATTCCCCTTATTATCCTATCTCTAATTCTGCCTGTTCATTGCACACTATATGCATTGATAGGAAAAGAGCTTTGGGACTGTTATACTCCCTCAAAACTAAAATATTTTGCAAAATGTAGGTAAGAAAACACCCCACACTAAATTACATTCTGACATTGTTAAACTGTTCCATGTGGATATCCACAAATCTACTAAAAAAATAGCTGCCTGCCTGTTACAATTGTATGCAATAAGCATGTCTAGAAGTAAGGCTAAAGCATTTCATGAAAACAAACAGAGCTGATGGAAAAAGAACTGTTAAAATACTCCAATTTTTATATCAATTCAAAACAATGTTCAAAATGTTTAACAAAATGAAATATCTGTTTTGTATGATGTCTCCATGAACCTTTTAAAACTGTGAAGGTACTGGAATGGAAGACATACCAGCATTTTATTTTCAGCAGTGGCACAACTGATAGCCAATGGAGCACAAGGGTGGAAATCTACTAGCTTCCAGGGACTGTCAGATCAGGGATTTCCTGCCCCAGGTTTTTTAACACCCATCACTTCCCTTTCAGTCATTTGGCCAGGCCTTCCTACAATCTATACAAATATTCAGCACCCACAAAACTGTAAGGAAAGAAGCTGCACTGATCCACTACCCGTTGTTAGAACCTTAAACATGTCTCCTACAAGCTTCCTGTGATGTCCTCTAAGTTTTGGAGTAGCAGCTCATTCATGCCTTAAGTGTGACTACTGACACCAGTTCTATTCTCAGGCTGTGCCAGGGGAGGTTTAGATTGGATGTTAGGAAGAAGTTCTATACAGAGAGAGAGTGATTGCCCATTGGAATGGGCTGCCCGGGGAGGTGGTGGAGTCACCATCACTGGAGGTGTTCAGGAGGAGACTTGATGGGGTGCTTGTTGCCATGGGTTAGTTGTTTAGGTGGGTTGGATTGGTTAATAGGTTGGATGGTTTATTATTCTATTCTATTCTATTCTTCTATTCTATTCAACATGAATAAAATGTGCAGATGGGTGGTTTAAAGAATTGTGTTTGGGTGCCTGTAATTGACATATGTAGCAATACTTGAAGGCATCTAAACAGCACTGTGGAGTAAAGAATTTTAACTTTCAGCTACACAATTGTAGTCTCACATCAGTTTTACAATTCATTCAAACAAACCCAAATTTTTCAGTGAGTGGGTGGCCTGACTTATCTCCTATAGATTTCTGGGTTCTAACAAAAGAGACCATTTCTTTCCACTTCTTTACAAAGCCTTCTCTAATTCCAAGATTTCCTAAGTTTGCCCTTTTTTATGTTTCTATTGGAATGTGACTACAAAGGTTTCTCTGTGTAATTGTCTTTACCAAGCTTCATGTAATTTTTATCCATAAGTTTGAGGCCTAAGGGCAATTTCTGTACCCAGAGATACATTCTGAGGGCTTATTTCTTACTAAACAAGAGTAGCAATACAGTAGCAAATAAATATACTTCTGAAACCTCATTCCTATTCAAAACAAGCCTTTGAGTTCAATGTTCACATTCTCTGCTAACCTCATGCTAGGGTCAAGAATATTCTAAGAAAATTAGAAGACAGTACTGTACAGCAAAGAAGCCTTCTCAAGATCACTTCCAGGCTGCCAATTCTTTTTCAACAACTAAATCTACCTGAAAAACCTGAGCAAATCTTCTTATGTGGTATTTGAAGCAATATGGAAAGCCTCTTTACAGGTTGCTGTGCAAATGGAACAATCAATTAGCATGTCAGAGAAATTAAAGCATACTTAATCTTTGGGGAGGTCCTTTCACACTGAAAAGATTTTCAATTATAAAGAAGATACACCAAGCCAGGGGTCCTGAGGGCCATCTGTGTTAAACCAGTTAAATTAGTTAATAAACAAACAGTGAGCCTGGGAGCAAAGAATTAAGAGTATGAGACATCAGCAGTAATTATAACTCAAAACAAAGTGGATATTATTGCAGGCAAATTGTATTATTCTGTGTAATGAAGTTTGGAACACAAGTCATATCTGAGTGTATCAACTGCATTCACATATGTGTTTGAGAGCAACATTTGAACAATGAACATCTAGTGATTCCAGTTATTAAAAGAATCAAAAATAGAGTTGGCATAAGATGAGAATTAATACAGGCTATTGCAGAATGAGGTTGTAGACAGGCAGAGGTTGGTCTCTTCACCCAGGCAACCAGCACCAGAGCAAGAGGACACAGTCTCAAGCTGCACCAGGGGAGGTTTAGGCTGGATGTTAGGAAGAAGTTCGACACAGAGAGAGTGATTTGCCATTGGAATGGGCTGCCCAGGGAGGTGGCACCTCCATCACTGGAGGTGTTCAGGAGGAGACTTGATAGGGTGCTTGGTTGCATGGTTTAGTTGTTTAGGTGGGTTGGATGATAGGTTGGACACAATGATCTTGAAGGTCCCTTCCAACCTGGTTTATTCTATTCTATTCTGAAACACTAGAACTTTACTGTTCACTGAGTGAAAAGACCACAAACACTTGTTCTTAGGGTATTTCAAATAATGAACTTGTACTCACTGGTGCAGAGTTGTCCCTTGGTCCTCTGGATCTGACCATTCTACCCAGCACTTCTATGCCATTGGAACTTATGTTCCCTGCTGCATTAATGGTCTTCTCGCTCACTTGCTTGCAGTCAATTATAATTTTTGCCGTGGTCTTGCTTATAACGACATGCAACTAAGCAAAAGAAAAGAAAAAAATGCTCTACCACAGCACAATATTAATATTATATTAATCTATCAATAGTAAATAGTAATAATTAGATGCTTTAACATAAGATACATTCATTTCAAGGCAAAAGAGGGCATTTTTTGATACGAGCTTCTAACTCCATGATTGCTAATAATCCTCAGAAAATACTCCATAGCAAATAATCTAGATGACCTCTAGAGGTCCCTTTTAACCTGAATTATTCTCTGATTCTAATCTGTTTAATGAATTTAGCTTATTGTTCTGCTCAGGGAATATCTGCATACAAACTGGCACCTTACATTATTTATTCTGTAAGAAAATAATTTATCTCTGACAAAAGATCTACATGTTGTTCATATACCATCCAGATCCCTAAAGCCCCTTGATTGATGTTGTCAGGAGTCTTGTAGCTCAATTGGAAATGAATAAATGAAAAGCTGCTGTGAATTTGGCCTCCTGTGCCTTTTGAACATATGTATAGCAGTGATCATCATTCAAAGTGCAGAACAATTATTAGGATGAGAATTTGCTAAGGCCTTTCATATTCCTACAAAGCACAATTTAGGAATCAGAATTAAACCTTAGCTCTGACCTACCTTCCCCCTTCCTCCTCCATTGATTAAAAAGGAAGCACAGGATAGTTAAGCTCTCTAAATATTATCCCTCAACCCTCTCTTTTTTGTTTGTTCAGGGATAACAAAAAGAACCTTCCACAACAAATATGTGCTACAATCCCAGCTTTTGAAAAAAGTATTAGGAGAGAGCATAGCCCTTAAAATACATTTAAAAATAACAACTATGATCAAAAGAACGTGGGGTTGTGATTTTTTTTCCCCCTGAACTTTTTCTTTTCATTAAGTGACATTTCCAAGGCAAGTATTTTTAATCAGCTCTAACAAATAAGCACAAAGCACAGCATGAAAATCGAGCAAACCCCCTAAAATCTGTTAAATGTTAATTCAATACTGCAAAGAGTTAAGACAGTTTGGTAGGTGATTCTGAATATGAAAATGCTTTTCTTTTGGCAGTGGGTGACTGCATGAAAGATGATTTCAAACCATGACAAATTCCCAAGTCTTTATTAAGATTGCTCTTATTTTCCTATTCAGTACTACTAACCTTATGAAAACTCCCATAAAACATCTTCCTTATTTCAGGGCCTTCAAAAGTCACAGTCTGGAAATCTCCTTTGTAGTCATAGTTAAAGAATGTCAGAGTCTTACCACCATCTGTGCAAGAATAAAAAGAAGGGCTCTGTGTTCAAAGAAGAAAAGGCCTGATATATTTTGTGGTTGGAATCAATGATCTCAATGGTCTTTTCCAACCTAAATGATTCCATAATTCTGTGATTATTTGAAAGGGTCAATTTTGCCTTTAACAAAGACAACCCAGACAACCAAAGATGTCAGATCAAATGTTAGTAAAACACATTTCTAGGTGATATACTGAACTAGAAGTAAGAAGCTACCTCAGAGAAATCATCTTTCCTAGTTTGACAGGAAGGATGGGTCAGCAATTGCGAGTCTACCCCATCCACATCTGTCTGATCTTCCTCTCCCCCTAGTTCTCTGTGGGAAGAAAAGGAGGCACAGATCCTCAAGATAGCTAAATGCCTAATTCTCACCTATATGAAAGTGATGGATCAAAAAATTTCTAGGAAACACAGTTAAGTACTATTCTATTTCTTAAAAGTAGCTATAAAGAACAGTTACCATTATTGTGTACATCTTTTCAACAGTCAGTACAAAAACCTTCAAATTATAATCTATGTTTTACAGTTATGGAAGCTAAATAAAGCAGAAATTAAGAGTCATCAAAAGCTCACATCTCTAGATCTAAGTCTGCCATCCACCAGACTGCATTGCCCCTTCATATCCCATACTGTCAGTACCACTAGCATATATTAAGATAGTTTCTACACAAACTGGAGTCAGAGCAGTGGAAATTTTAAAAGCAAATGAGGAGCTCCCCTGCTTACAGTTCACATCTAGTACAGATCCTTGGATTTCATTATCACTGCTCCCAATTTAGAGCAGTGTACTTAAAATTTGACTCTAACTCCAAACTAAACTCAGTTTACTACATCTACAAAAGATTCAGTAGAGACTATCACCTTCCAGACTCAGGTAATCTGGGGGGCAGATTAAAACATCAGTAATAATAAATCTTGACGGAGAAAGAGTAATTCATATAAAGAAAAAGTCACTGAAAAGACACAAAATACATACTGTCTAAAATAACTCCAACCAGTGGCTCATATCCTTCATTTAAAATCTCCCAAAGAGCAAATGGCTCCTGAGGTGTGTCAGGCAGTATACGGAAGAGAAACGTAATGGTGTAATCAGAAGGGAGACCTTCAGGATGCAAATACCTGTAAGGAAAAGAAAAAATATTAAACTGAAACAAATATTAAATCTGGTGATTTACTAATCAGATATCCAATTAACATACTTTCTATTTCTGTGGAAATGAAGACTGAGAAGCACTATGAATACGTGCTTACAAAATCTGCTATTTGGCAACTACGGAAAGAAAATGGGAAGAGAGGAAAAGATGTCTTTTGCCTTTAAATTTACAAGAATGCTCTTGATTTTCTCACTCACTTGAAGATCAAATCAGAGGTCATTTTGAAGCAAAGCCTTTGTTATTGTCTGGTTTAACAGATAATGAAAACAGAAGTTGTTTGGAAGACCAATCTGCTTGGTCTCAATACTGCTACTAATGAATAGAAATCTCAGGAGTGACAGAGACTGTTAGAGGAAGCCTTATAAATTATAGGGAGCGTAGTTTATACATTTCAAAGCTGATATAAAAGAAAGTGAAGTCAAACCAGAGCACATACACAGAAATACAATCTGATCTCAAAGATTTTTTACAGAAGTGGAAGTCTGAAATATAAAAGTACCTCATTTCATGCCATTTCCCAAAATTTGCTATTTAATACTTACCTTTTAATTCAACCTTTCACTGTCAAATCCCAAAGTGGGACATTTGGACTAGTGTCTGAAATGACTGTCTTTATTTTGAGAATGGTAAGTACCTCAATTCCTTAAAATCATAGTAAAGGGATCTGAAAGGAGCCTGAAGAGGTTACTTATTCACCTTCTTTTCCCCAAATACAATCCATTTTATTCTGAAGTATTTCTAGCATACGTAAGATGTAGAGATGTGAATCATGTTGGAAAAGGAGTTAAATGTGATAAACAATCAGTATGTTCTGCACAGTGTCTGTAGATTATCAGGCATGATGTTACACTGCATGCTTTCCACAGAGAAGAGTGAGGGAACTGTGCAGGTCTAAGATAAAGCCCTGCAGCATGCCCACTGTACAAAGCTCAAATGAAAGAAAATTCAATAAGCAGGGCGAGGGGAACACAAGGTTTGGGGATAACACTAACTACATTCAGTGCACAGATGAGATGACAAAATACATGGTATTATTCAGACATACCTGTAGATCATCAAGAGAAAAGTACTCTCTGAACCATGAAAGGGAGTGAAAGCCTACGGAAGCAGTAAGGTTGGGCTGGGGTGGCAGCCAGAGAAGAGCACATAAATGCAGCAGATCCAATTAGAAGAAAGCAGAAAGGGAAAAGGAAGTGAGAAATGCTATTCTCAGGAAATTCCAATCCAGCTAGACTAAGGAAGAAAGAAGAAACACAAGGAATGTGAAACAGCTCCAAGTATAGCTCCAACTGGGATACAATAGGATAATTGCACAGACTAAGATAACATCTAATATAAACCCTAGAAGTAATTTCCCAATGTTCTTCTTCCTTACTAATCTCAGCTAATGAATACTTTTTGTTACATCCTCCCATGTTTAATTCAGCATGGCCACTGCCTGAGGTTATGAATATTTATATGTTAATACATACTTGGTAGGCTGAGATACCAAGGCATCCTTGTGCAGTCTGTAACATGGGTAAACGTTAAATGTACCAGGTTCCATTGAAACCCCTTCCACAGCTGAAAACTCCTTTTCAACCAAACCAAACAGTTCCATCATTTTGAATCCTGGAAGGTATCAAAACATACATTCTGTCAATTTCAATTAATACCTCATTACAGGAAATAGAACAAGGAAAAAAGCCAGTTGCATCAAAGAGTTTCATATCACCATCTGTTTAACAGCTGTTAGCATAAAGGGAAATGGTAAAAATCAGGCAATGAAAATAATTCCATAGATCAGTAACAGAAATTAACACTGTACCTGCAAAATTGTTGCCATCCTTAACTACCAATGGGCAAGCTGGAAAATAAGAAAATATATATTTAAGGATACAAGAGATGCTCCCCTGGGTCAGAACAATGGTCTACTCAGCCTAGGACTTTTGGGAATAAAGTAAGAAGAGATGCTGTTTAGGAAGGGCATGCAAACCTGGCAACTTTCTGCTTTATTCAGCTGATGCTACTCAGGATCCACAAGGATTGTAACAAAGATGTTAAGGGTATATCCCTGTGTTTTCCATATAATATCCTTTTATGAATCTGTTGTCTATGAATTTTTCTTAGTACTTCCATGAATCTGCCATCACAACCTCTTATGGCAACAAATTCTCTGTGCTCCATTAAAAAAACGTATGTCTTATACTGGGTTTTAACCAAGTGCTCCTTAGCCCTCTATTCATGAGCTTCTCCACCTTAACCCTCAGCACAACCTCCTTTACTTTAGCTGACCTTCCCTGTACCTTTCAAAAGCCACTGTAGCTTTCACGAGCAATAAAGAACACAATTGCACACAGTCCTTAATATGTGCACACACATTTTAAGTAGCTGTAAATTTGGTTAGTGTTCTTTTTCTGGCAGGGAAGAAAGACCATTCATCTCTTCCAAGAAAGATGCCCTGGAAAATCAGTAAACCATATGTAGGATATCAAACTTGGCACCCCATGATACTCATATTCAGAGATCACTTTTAGAACATAAGCACAATTGTCCAGTAAATGCTACTGTTGAGTATTTTCAGTGTTCAAAGTTCCCTCTACCACTGAGAGTAAAGTTTATGGTCAAAACCAAAGAACTGATGGGACACAAGCGAGTATTTGTGTTCACCAGAAAATAAAAGATACTTAAGTTTTTGTGACTAAATTCTGAACCACTAATAATATTTTAATGCTGGAATAACTTTTTGACAACCAGTGGATATATTCTGGATTTTTAAGCAGGCAATCCTTAATTGTATGGAATTTAGAACTTCATTTCGCTGATCTGATATGGAAATAATACCCAAGATACAATATCTGCAATAAATTATGTTGAAAAGATCAGGAATATCTCTTCACAGAGGGGAAAAAAAAAGTTACAACCCCCCCCCCCCCCCCCAGTGTTTAGCACTTGTTATTTTAGAAGCAAATACAAATCAAAATGTCTAACTTGCTGATGCAGTTTCACAAACAAAAGTGATCAGCTCGTCTTCAATCTTTGCAAAGGCGTCGAAGTCATCCACAAAGAAGACATGTCTTTCACTGGGCTTGCTGCCAATGTTAACTAGCTCTGAATAGTCAGCATCAGCTACTCCAATAGCAAAAAAGCTGAAACCTGGAAATAAAAAAAAAGACCATTCTTGTGAGTCATTTATTTAGAGAGTGGAAATACAAGATGAACACAACTGCATTTTGCACTGGCTCCTTTCCTGATTAAACAGAACAGTGGAAATTGTCTTTTTTGTCCTCTCTCAAAGAAAATTCAGGGCATGTAATCTAAAATAGAGGCAATACATTCTCTGTGACATCTCTCTTTTGGCTAATTATGCTTTATCAGTTAATTGAAGTCAATGCTTAGGTGTTTTCTTGATGACATGAGGCTGCTCAGTAGTCTAAAAGTTTTAGCATATGTTTGAATGCTTTTCTAATTTAATGCTATAACAGACACACAAAAATAATCCATGTGTCTGTATATCATAAATGCAAAGTGCAGAAATTCATTTTCCATAGGTCTTTTAGAGATTTTGTTCTTTGTCATGTATTAATCAGACTTTTCAAGCCACTGCTGCCTCATGTAGGAACACTGAAACAAATGCGTTCTCATTTCATCAGCAAATTAACTGCACTGGTTGAATCTGTTACCTATATTCTGAGCTATTATATTTCAAAATCTGATCCTGTCTTGAAAGATTTAAGTGAAACTGAAATTGTATACTATGTGTTTGAGGAACAGTAACCTAGCCAAAAGGTTTTCAACATTTTCCTTTCCATAAAAGAGAAAGAAAAAAACTTGTCTACATCAGGCTGCATATGGTTAAAGGACTATTCTTGGATGGTTCAGTCCCAAATTTAATCCTTTAAAGCAATATTATTTTTAATGCTGGATGAGGCTCAGGGGCATTCATCACCTTCTGTAGAGCCTATAGCACAACAAAACTTTGACAATGTATTATAACAATGTCTTTGTGGCTCATCCAAGATCAGGACCTCTTTATGCCAGCCTCCATCATAGATGCAAGTCAGTTCCTGCTCCAACTTATCTGCTGCTTGCACATACAGCATGCACAAAAGAAAATGGGACAGCAGAAGCATTTGTCCAGGGTGACAGATCCCAGACAGCAACTGAGCCCACTCCTCTCAAGGTTGTTGCCAGTGGATAAACTAACTGCAAGACTTACCTGAGATTTGACTATTTTTTGTTAGGCTTAGATACAGACTCCAATTAATTCAGAAATATGGGGGGCTCTTAATTGCTACTTAAAGCAAGTACTACTGTTTTGTGATATGATTTTATTTATGAAGGCACTGCACTCAGCATATAACAGGAATACAAGCAGGCAGCCAAGCTCAACAACTGCACTGGGTTTCAGCAGTCAGTAATACACACTGCTAACATCATAGCTGCCAAAGTCTAACTGCAAATAAAACCCCATAAACATAATTTCTTCTTAGATCTCACATAAAAAGGATGAGAGCTTTTTCCTCCCATTCTTTAGTTTTGTTCCATGCGGACACTGTGCCCTTTGGATTTTGAATCAAAGCTCAGTATGAGGCATTTCTACAACTAACCCAGTTGTTATGTTTAGGCTCACAAAACTATGTGGCTGTGTAAAGCTCGAAATTTGGGGCTTTAAAAAAATCACCCTAAAGGAAATTAATGTAGCATGAGAGCAAAGCAGAACCAGTAATAGAACACAAAAATGAACTTTCAGAGGACATCTTATACGAAAAACAAAACAGTTCTGTTTGGTGGTAACCACAAGAGCACACTTGATAGATGACAGCCCAGAATCTCCATGGCCCTAATTTTTTCATTGTGGCAGCAATTCCACTGATTATTATATGACTTTGGCACTGCCACCAAAATGAAAAGTAGCAGTATTAGTCACTAAAAATGTATTTTTTAATCCAGAATTGAACCATATCCTGGTGATATTCTCAGTCTCTCATCAACTGCTATTTTCTTTAAACCGGGAAATCCTCCTGGATCAAACTGCACCAGAAATAGTGTGGCTAGCAGGAGCAGAGAAATCATTGTGCCCCTGTACTCAGCACTGCTTAGGCCACACCTTGAGTACTATGTCCAGTTCTGGGTCCCTCAATTTAAGAAGGACTTTGAGACTCTTTAACCTGTCCAGAGAAGGGCAATGAGGGTGGTGAGAGGCCTTGAGCACAAGCCCTACAAGGAGAGGCTGAGGGAGCTGGGATTGGTTAGCCTGCAGAAGAGGAGGCTCAGGGGAGATCTTATTGCTGTCTACATCTACCTGAAGGGTGGTTGTGGCCAGGAGGGAGTTGGTCTCTTCACCCAGCAACCAGCACCAGAACAAGAGGACACAGTCTCAAGCTGTACCAGGGGAGGTTTAGGCTGGATTTTAGGAAGAAGTTCTTCACAGAGAGAGTTGTTAGCCATTGGAATGTGCTGCCCAGGGAGGTGGTGGAGTCACCATCCCTGGAGGTGTTCAAGATTGGACGTGGCACTTGGTGCCATGGTTTAGTAGTCACGAGGTGTTGGGTGACAGGTTGGACTTGATGATCTTTGAGGTCTTTTCCAACCTTATCGATTCTATGATTCAAACGTTAGCCTTATCTCATACCCACATTTGTGTAGTTACAATTAATGAGAAGAAGGAAAATATGAATAGTTCTGAAAACTACACATTTTACCATCTAGCTGCATTTCTCTGGAGACTTTGTTCACATCATCCTGTGATCGTCCATCAGTAATGACAACCACAACCTTTGGAATGCCCCTTCTCATGCCTGCCTCTCCAGTAAACAAGACTTCCCTTGCATGTTTGATGGCTTTGCCTGAAACAGAAAAAAATTGACAACATACTTACTTTCACTGTGACATAAACCAAATTTCTATGGGATTGGATATGCTTCTCACAGCATATGTTAGACATCAATGAAAAGAAATTGCTGGGTCCTGAGTAGTCTGTAAATTAGTGCATTCTGTAGTTGTTAGAGTCTGAGAAAAGTTTAATTCTGACCCTAACCTATGAAAATCTTTGACTACTTCAGGCATCTGTTTTGCAACCCAGAAAGTAAAGATCAAGAACACCGTGTGTGAGGAAAAGGTATTCTGTGCAGGTCAGAGAAAACAAAATCTCTGGGATTGCAGGGAAAAACTGACAGTGCCACTGAAGCATTTTCTTGAGTAAATGGAACATATCTGATTTTGTTACTACTCAAACAAGATGCAATGCAACAGCTGCAAGAAATTTCTGTGCAGTCTGAGAACAATAAAACATAGGTTTCCAACTAAAACAGATTTTAATCCTTTTAGCACTCATGTTTAATTTCTTCACCTGAAAGAGCTTAAGTGATTAATTGATTAATTAAAAAGTAAATATATGCAGTTAACAGACATCTTCCCCCAGCTCAGTCTTACATATAACATTGAGGCATAACTATCTTGGTTTATACCCAAAACAGATCTGCTACTCTGCAAGCTCCCTCCCACCTCCATTCCCCTTCCACTTTTCCATGTCAAGCTGATTTCATATTATTCCGCATTTCACTTTACACAATCCCCAGTCATTCACTTCTGCCTAGCTGCCTTGATCCCTTCTTCCCTGATCCTTGCCATCACTGTTGGCTAGAGGGGTGAATATCCAGCAGCAGTGGCTGAAAGATGTAAACTGCACATTATGGAAAACTTTCTAACTTCACAGTCCAACTTTTCACCTCCAATGTGGAGATAGCATGTTCTCACTGATTTTACACTGACAGATAAAACTGTCTTCCCAATGGAAACAAAATTATGCACAGAGTAGCAGAGAGAAAATATGCATCATTATCATAACCTTTCTCACCTGTTTTTGTATTTCCTCCTTTGTAGGCTATTTGCTGAATAGCTTCAAGAAGAGTCTCTTTTGTTTTATATGCATTCAGTTTGAATTCTGTCCTGGGATCATCACTGAACTGAATTATTGCCACCTACGTACACAGAAGATGTGGTCATATTAAAGTACCACCCAAAGTAACTGAATCAGCACATAGACACCAAGGATTTAACTTGTAATTTTTCTTCGTTCTTAAATTGAAGACAGAATTATTACTTTTTTTTCTCTTTAAGAAGCTTTCACCAAAATTCAATTTCACTCTCTGTAGCCTTGGCAGCCATTTAATACTTTCTGGTTTCATTTTGCAGCAAACAGGATGAGAAAAGTAATACCCACTTTGGCAAAAAGCACTCTCAGTTGAGCCCAAAAGCAAAATCCGAGTTACAGCTGCTCACAGTTATACATATACAGAGCTGCAGGGACTTGATTCAGTCTCCACAAATTAATAGCTGCACATAAGTAACTTAAGTTAGGCAGTAATACTGAAGCAAGTTAAGGAAAGATGCAAGAACATATTCTGAAATATTGCCTTTCCCAAATACTATGCTACAAGCATCCAGACCTTGTGTATCAATACTGTACACTAAATCCCCACAACTCACAAAGCAGATATTGAAATTCATATTCTGTAAATGGTATCCCTGATGTACAATGCTGCTGGAGCAGTCAGATCAATTCCCACTGCTGTCAGATTAGGGATGGAGGTGGAATAAAAAATAAATAAACCCAGTTTGGAGAACACACTGGGAGCGAGCTTTAGCACACTGAAGGGCTGCCAGCATGGGTGAGCATCTGCCAGGCCCTCCTGGCTTTTCCTGCAGCCATTCCAGAGAGAAATCCATCAGGACAGTTAAGCTTAAACTTGTGCTTAAGTTTCTGGATACCCATGGACTATATTCTGGGAAAGTATCTCTATAACAAGAAACCATAAAAGCTTAGGATTCTTTCACAGTCTCAAGCTGTGCCAGGGGAAGTTTAGGCTCGAGGTGAGAAGAAAGTTTTTCACTGAGAGAGTTGTTAGCCATTGGAATGGGCTGCCCAGGGAGGTGGTGGAGTCACCATCCCTGGAAGTGCTCAAGAGGCGATTGGATGTGGCACCTGGCACCATGGTTTAGTAGTCATGAGGTGTTGGGTGACAGGTTGGACTTGATGATCTTTGAGGTCTTTTCCAACCTTACTGACGCTAAGATTCTAAGGTTTGAACAAGTTAAAAATTATTTTCAATGAGTTTGCAAAATGATTTTATTTCCACCACTGTAGATTCTGCAGACCATGTGGCTTGAAATAATTGCACCTTTAAGTTTCCTTATCAATACCATTTTTAGCTTCTTTAGAAATAAACACCACACTGAGTACCAACTCACATCACAACCAACATTAACACAACTTAAATGTCATTAGAATGATTCAGGGGAATCTGAAATGCTAGTCAGCCTTCATGCTAGCAAAATTCATATCACAAATTGAGCCATGTGCTGGGAATAGAAGATGATAATGACAAAAAAAGGTGTCCTAAAGCAGATGATATTTTCAAAAGAACTGTGAAATGATGCCAATTACTTCTTGATTCATTTCACTTCTGGTGCTAGCCTGAAAATACCCTGTCAAGTCCATGTGCTTTCCATCTCTTTACACACTGAGTACCTGTGTTCCATCAGGCCCAATCTTATCCAAAGCTCCAACAGTGCTATAGAGAAAGCTAATTATTTTATTGAAGTTGTCATCTCCGATACTCCATGACCCATCCACCAGGAACGCCAGGTCAGCTTTGGCTGCTTTGCACACTGAGAAAGAAAAGCAAGTATTCTGGAATTAGAGCAATGCCTCAACATCTCATGAAATCTTATAAATCACTTTGGAAAATGCAAGTGACATGAATAGCCCTCGTGTAATGTCAGTTAATAATGGTTTAGCAAATAGACCTGTTGGCATTGATTTCAGTTCAGGTGTAGAACCAGCTGGACTCTGCAAGCATGGTCTGCACTGACAGATCCCATCACAGAATATAGTTCAAGGCCATAATGGGTCTTTAAATGGTTCTTTTTATTTTTATTTAGGTTAAGTGAAGTCACACATGACCTTGTAGAATCCCAGACTCCATTAAGCAAGATGAGAGAATCTCAAGTGTGGATGTTCCCAGTGGAAAACCAGTCCATTCACAAAGGAGGTGGTGGAGTCGCCATCACTGGAGGTGTTCAGGAGGAGACTTGATGGGGTGCTTGGTTGCATGGGTTAGTTGATTAGGTGGTGTTGGATGATAGGTTGGACACAATGATCTTGAGGATCTCTTCCAACCTGGTCTATCCTATCCTATCCTATCCTATCCTATCCTATCCTATCCTATCCTATCCTATCCTATCCTATCCTATCCTATCCTATCCTATCCTATCCTATCCTATCCTATCCTATCCTATCCTATCCTATCCTATCCTATCCTATCCTATCCTATCCTATCCTATCCTATCCTATCCTATCCTATCCTATCCTATCCTATCCTATCCTATCCTATCCTATCCTATCCTATCCTATCCTATCCTATCCTATCCTATCCTATCCTATCCTATCCTATCCTATCCTATCCTATCCTATCCTATCCTATCCTATCCTATCCTATCCTATCCTATCCTATCCTATCCTATCCTATCCTATCCTATCCTATCCTATCCTATCCTATCCTATCCTATCCTATCCTATCCTATCCTATCCTATCCTATCCTATCCTATCCTATCCTATCCTATCCTATCCTATCCTATCCTATCCTATCCTATCCTATCCTATCCTATCCTATCCTATCCTATCCTATCCTATCCTATCCTATCCTATCCTATCCTATCCTATCCTATCCTATCCTATCCTATCCTATCCTATCCTATCCTATCCTATCCTATCCTATCCTATCCTATCCTATCCTATCCTATCCTATCCTATCCTATCCTATCCTATCCTATCCTATCCTATCCTATCCTATCCTATCCTATCCTATCCTATCCTATCCTATCCTATCCTATCCTATCCTTACCCTAAAGTCTACAGAACCTAATGGTTGCTTCTAACTCCACTATTTAGGAGCAACACAGGTATCCCCTCATCTCATCTTATTCCAGCATGTTCTTATGCAAAATGCCCTGCAGAGATATATATCTGCTCACACCAGTGGCTCACTCTCCCATAGGAAACAAGAGTCCTCAATGTGCTACAGAATCCAAGTATTTCACTTGGTGTCTGAAATAGTCTCAAAGCAAAGTTAAGTTTTGCAACATAGTTCATCTTGAAAAAAAAAGTTCATCTGAATCCAGAGAACAGGACAGGAAGATATGTAAATTATTTCTCATTTTCTGGTGATTATTCCTTGAATTAAAAAACTGAAATAAACCTATTGCCATGCAGTTCTAAAGCACATACACAAGATCTTTTTCCCCCTGTATTATGGACAAAATTCTCAACTATTATGTCAATTTCCAACGAGGCTGGTGAGAGGCCTTGAGCACAAGCCCTGTGAGGAGAGGCTGAGGGAGCTGGGATTGTTTAGCCTGGAGGAGGTTCAGGGGAGACCTAATTGCTGTCTACAACTACCTGAAGGGTGGTTGTAGCCAGGATGGGGTTGGTCTCTTCTCCCAGGCAACCAGCACCAGAACAAGAGGACACAGTCTCAAGCTGCACCAGGGAAGTTTAGGTTGGAAGTGAGGAGAAAGTTCTTCACAGAGAGAGTTGTTAGCCATTGGAATGTGCTGCCCAGGGAGGTGGTGGAGTCACCGTCCCTGGAGGTGTTCAAGACGGGATTGGACATGGCACTTGGTGCCATGGTCTAGTAGGCATGAGGTGCTGGGTGACAGGTTGGACTTGATGATCTTCGAGGTCTTTTGCAACCTTGTTGATTCTACGATTCTATGATTTGATCCACTAACTTCCAAGTTGACAGACTTGACCCTCCCACAATAACACTTCCCTCACAGAAACGTTTATGAGACTTTGTACAAAATGCTACATGTTCAAATGATAAATAGAAGGAAGCCTCCATTTCAGGAGTGAAGAGACTGAACATGTCCAACAGTCTTCCTATCACCTAAAGTAGATATATTTTTTAAAAATCATGGTGCTTCAGAAGTTTAGTTACACTAGGATGTCTGCTTTGGATGCAAAATATGCATGGTTTAGGAGTTCTGGAAAAACAAAATCTCACATATATTAACTCTCCTCTCTTTCAACAATACAATCATGATGTCAGATTTTCAGCTCATCAAATTTAAGCCAGCTGCCTTAACAGTGTTCCTGTAGCAAATACATTTTGAAACCTGATCCCCACAGGCCTAAAATAGTGGCAGAAGCAGAAAAACATTGCATCAACACCTCAAAATCATTATAAACCCACACAGGCAACACTTACCCTCTTTTGCAGGAGGGATTGTAGGTGGTGGTGGTGGTGTTGAAGGTGTTGTTGGAGGTTGAGTTGGAAATGGTACTGGAGAATAAAAGGAAGGAATAATTACAAAATAATGCTTAAATACCCAGTATATTTTATGTAACCATGGGAGGGTTCACTTGAAGAGAAAGATTATAACTATTATTTGCCCTAAAAGAAAGCATTGTGGTGTTTAGTAATATTGTAGGAGAAGACGGGTATCACTAAGATGGAAAATGAGCTTGAAGATAAAAAGATCCTGTTCATCCTGTTCAAAATACTGTTTTGGAGTATTTTGAGCTCATGAGAGAAGGACCTTGCCTTCATAAAAAGCTGTAAGGGATTTTCTTGACTGTCCTGTGTTATTGAGAATTGTATTATAAAGGTTGACTTGTTTGTTTGCTTTAAAACCCCTAAGTAGATAGGTTTCAGGGTCCCATTTAACTGTAAATTACTCAGACACTGGTAAAATTTTACTGAATAATGAGCTGTAGGATACAAAGCTTCATTTTTCTGGATTTTTTTTCATTATTTTTGTTTATCAAAAGTCACAGATTTTCAGAGTTTCCCCTAGAAGGCCTTTTTCTGAACAAAGCTAAACCATTCTCCATTTCACCCTCATTAAGAAGCCAAATACAATCAATGCCTGAGTCTTTACATACTAATACACAGAAGTAATGGAAGAGTCCTGCACCTCTATGGAGGAGTCACAATGTAGTTAGAGAATTAAAAACTCATCTAAAGCAAACTGTGTAGGAGTAGGATGTCTGTGGGGAAACCACAAAACACAAGAGGCATCCAAGCATCATCACTGCTGGCCGAACTCTGATCTCTGTTACTCACGTGTTGTCTCCATGATGCTTACAGCAGGGCCCTCTATCTCCTGAAGCTGCGTATGAACACTGATTCTATATTCAGTTCCAGGTATCAGCTCAAAGAAACAATGTCTAGGTGTCCCTCCACCAAGATTTACTTCTCGCTTTTTCCCATCTGTAATTGTAAAACAAACCATTAAAACATTTCTTTACTGTTTTATTGAATTATGTAATTACACTCTGAAATAAACTGGGACATAACAGCAGCTGAAAGACAAGTGGTTGATGCAAATTAACAAACTACATGCTCCCTTATTTCTGGAAATATATCTCTGTGCAGAGGTCTCAATAACATTTCATCCTTCATGCTAAGTAGGAGCTGAGGAATGTGTCAGACATCTGCAGGAAAAAAGAATTTCACCCCATGCACTGAAGTTAATAAAAATCACTGATGCTGTCATCAAGAGGCTTTGGATATGGTCCTAAACTATCAGAGTCTAATGAGATATTGCTGCATTATATAATTCTACTGAATCCTTTGTCTATGCCTCTGTTTCTCACAGTCTGCAATGTGCTTAGTAATTGCAAGAGACTGAACTAGATATTGTACTCCAGCTTCCACTAGTAACCACTAAATCAGTTGCTTACAGTGTAGTATTTAAAGGGTTCTACCAAATTCTGAATTGGAAAACATGCTGTCAACAGAAAAAGCCCAGGTAGTGAAAACAGCATGAGGCATTTCTTAATAGTAAGATCTTCAGCACAGTTAATAATATGCAGCAGAAAGGAGTGAAATAGAAGCAACTAAGCTCACATTTTACAGAATATGTACAAGAATTGTGAAACAGTCACTCACTGCCAAGAAAGGCACCTGATGCTTATCAGAAGGTGTTACAGTGGTATAAAAAGAATCGATCACAAGACACACACCCAATCTGACAATCAAAACTCTTCATGGCAGATGTTAATAAGAAGCAATTATTCACACTTTAGCTCAGTTCTACTCATATTTAGGCTCTTTTGGCTCAGTTAAAACAATTCTGGCAGTTCTATATGATGAAAGCAGAATATTGGCTAGCTCCCAAATGAGAAGGCAATCTGTGCTGTCTTGTGCTAGCCAAGATCTCTGCTTTCTGAACAGCTTGTCTGTATTCCATGCCTTCAAATAAACCATATCACCACTTGCTTGCCACTCCACAGAAAGGTCACTGTTTTGTTGCAACCAAATTCATTTTATTTTTCATGATACCTTTGATAGATCCCATTAAATGTTATTAACTGAACTTCTCTCAAGTTATCCAAGCTTTCAATTTGTGGCCAATCAAAACATATCTCTAATGGGGCTAAGAGAGTTAGCAGGCACAAACAGTGACTTCTTCATAACTTCTTCTGGCTACACCTGAGAATCAGTGAGATGGAAGAGGCTGTAATTCACCTTCTACATAGCCAGTGCTAAAAGCATCAAGATAACATGTGTTGCCACATAAAAACATCTCATGTTCATCCAGATGAGTAACATTACTGTAAGTTATAATTAATAATCAACAGAATGAGAACAGACTAAACTGGACACCGTTCTGACTCTGTAAGTGAACATGGTCTGGATCCAATCAGAGTTTTCCCTACCTTTCTCCCTTCCTCTCATGCCCATCCTAATCCTAATGAGCCATTACCGATGGTTTATGTATAATATTTGATGTATTCAGTTCATCCTTTATCCATCTACTGTCCCTCACACCAATGAAAAGTTCAATTAATCGCTGTTTTCTACTGATAGATAAAACTCCCTCCTATAAAAAGGACAAGTTATCAACATCTTTTAGGTATTAAAAGGACAGGAATGCTACTTCTACCCCTGAAACTCTTCCACAACTCTTTTCTGTCCATCATTTCCAATATTTCAGAAGTCATTCTATAGGTCTGAGTGCAAACAATTTCTAAGGTTATGCAATTCCGTTCTCTGGACTAGGCTGCAGCTGCATATCAAATGATTTAGTAACTTACCCACAAGTGATTCTATAACTACCCTGTATGCAGTTGCATGCCTGTGAAGCTGCCACTGAGCACAGAGGCTGGTCATGCGGACTTGGTAAGAGTCCAAATTTGTCACACCCAGGTCCACTGAAAATTAAATGCCAAAAAATTAGATTTACACCCCTAGTAAGGCACACAAGGAATGAAAAGAACAGGAAACACTGCTAAAACTTCACTTACTACAAATAATTGTAACAATACCATGACAACAGTAGCATTTTTGTCATAATCTAATTTCAAATTGAGCTTCAGATATAGAAGGACTAAATTATATTTTATTATATGTAGGGAGCTCAAAAAAAATTATGAAAGACTAAAGACTTTCCATTAAGGAAATTTGTATCTGTGACTAGGTGGTAAATAAGTTTGGGTGATAAATAACATCTGCTTTATGACCCCTGTCTTGCTACCATCCAGTTACTATAAAGCCTGATGCAGTCTGATTCAAGATAAAGAGACTTTAGTTTCAGGAAAGCAAATTGCACACGACTGAGAAAGTCGTCCACAGGAAAATTCATTCAGGGAGCTGCACAAAGCCACACTTAGAGCAGAAAAAAAAAGCCCATAGAGATCTGAGCAGCATGAAATCATTCTTACAGGTTTTGGCTACGCCTGTTAAGGCATCACTGAAGCCTGTTGAGTATGAAGCAAATACTTTAACATTGTACTCAGTTCCACTGAAGAGATTCAGAATGAGAATGGTATTAATATCATCCCCTACGAAGGTCTCCAACGCAGGACCAGGAACTGCAAAAATATGAAATAAGTAATCATTTACTCATTGAATTCAGAGGTAGATAAAACAAATCTTAGGACACATCCAAAATTACATCTGCCCTTTTCTGCCCATCATACACAAAAATAAAGACACTCTGCTCGATCCTTGCATAGAAAGAAGCCACAACACACTTGGGAAATTCAGCAGTGGGATTCATTAGGGCAGGGCTAGACACTGGCATCTGTTAAGACCCTTTCATTCTGCTTCAGTGACTTACTACTGCCCTAAATAGGCAGCCAGAGATCTCCTCAGTTTGATGGTGTGCCAGGACCAACGGGGGGGACAGCAGATGCCAGCCAGCAATACAGTCCCTAAGGGTTTCTTACACAACAGCATCATTTAACATTGTGCAAAAACGATGATGAAAAGGGAAAGGAATAAAACCTTTCCAAATCAAAACTGCAAACAGACTCTTTGTCACCTCTCTGTTGTTCTTGGTACACTGCAGGAAATAGGCAACAGCATTACCTTTGGACAGTATTTACATCCTTTAATGGTCACATATTTGTGTTTTACTCTGAGGACTGTGTTTTCCTAAAGATATTTAAAGGAGTTCAGGTGCCTCATCTAGCTGCAACGTGCAGGTGGGCAAATGATGTAGCACAGACAAAATGGGCAATGAGTAAAACGTCAAGTTTTGGGGAGGTGTAGAGAGGCAGCAAAGGTCAAGGAAACTGAAACTTTGTATTAAGGGGAAGGAAGTTGATAAATAGAACAGAAAAGGAAGGAATAGGAAGAGAGCAAATATAGTCTCTGAAATACATAGAGCCATGGTAAAAAGACATAAAAGGCCAAACTGAAAGAGTTGGGTTTGATCAGCTTAAAGACAGGACGTGTAAGGGAGAATCTTACTGCTACCTAAGGGAAGAAAGTAGAGAGGACAGAGATGAAATGTCTTCTGAGACAAACAGAAAGATAGTAAGAATACAGACAAAACTTGCAACATGGGAAATTTTGAGTACTGTATTTTAAGAAAGACAATTTCACAGTAAGGATAGTCAACAACTGGAATAGATGCCTAGAAAGGTTTTGCAATCTCCATCCTTGGAGGTATTACAAACTTAACTGGACAAGGTCCAGTGAAACCTGTTCCAAGTTGGCCATGTTCTGATCAGGGAGTTTGACCAGATGATCTCCAGATATTTCGTCCAACCTGCATCATTCTGTCACTACAAAACGTTCATACTCAAAATGTGTAACACCTCAATTAACAGCACTTTCAGGGATGTAACAGCAACTGTTGCCAAATTCAGCAAAAGATGATACCAAGACATTGCTAGGTGAAAACCAAACATTATAAAAAAAATATCAGATTAAAAACTCACTGTTAATAGGTTTGTAGACAATTCTGTAGCCCAGTGTTGTTGATGGTGGGGCATCCCAACTGAGGCGCAATCTGTTGTACCATTCATCAGAGACCCGTAAATTTCTGGGAGCAGAGAGGGGTACTAAAACCAGAAATCAAATGGAGCTTTTACAAGTTTTTCTCATACAAGCACATGCATAAAACTCAACACATCCACATGAAAAGGATGTGGTATACAGTGCTCTCAGACTTGCAGGTAGAAATGCCAGAATGAAATTCTTTGATCAAATTCTTCCCTGGCATTACATCGGTGGATTAATGTCAATAGATTTTAGGAAGTAATACCAAGTTATACCTAGGATTAATTATAAACTTTACTGAGCAAACAATGGCTTTTCAAATTAATTACCAGCTTTGTTCCTACAGTTTAAGAATGTAAGACAATTCACAGACAATTATTTCTTATTGATGGTTTCTTTCAACCCAAGTGCACTACAGCTTCAATGTATAAATCATGCTCTTGTGAACAGCTAATGCATTCAAATAGAATCAAAGGAATGATTTACAAGTGTTTTAAGTGTCTGCACAAATAGCATGTCAATGTAGGCAGAAATTATGTAAATTAGGAGAATTATTCAATAAAATTCTGCTATCATGACTAGCAGTGCACAATGAGATGATTTTTCACCAATGTACAGTAGAGAGGGAACTTAAGCTACAGCTGAGTAATCTTTTGGCACTTGGTCAGAACTCTAGAGATAATCCAATCTCTTTTATAAAAAGTTCAGCAGCATTTTTAATTACCTTTAGGAAGTAATGATCTCACACAAAAGAAAACCCAACAGTACAATGCTTGGTTTGATACTATCCCAGCAGGCATTGTTTACTTTGTTTTCAGCATTGTCCTTGGTGAGCTATCTATCAAGGGCTTACCAGCTTTATTACTCCACAAGTTTATGCAAACTCAGAGTATTTGAATATTAAAAAATACTATTTGTCAGTTAGAAGGAATCCACTCTATGAATCAATGAACTGAGGTTAATATAAAGCCTGAGTCATATAAGTCATGCAAAATAAGCCCATATTTTACTAAAATAAACTACTACAGACAAGGAAAAAAGGCCAAAAGAGAAAAGTCTTTCTTCGTGCATACACTGGCCAAAGACAAGCAGACAGTGTGTACTTACAAGTTTTGCCTGGAGCTGAGACACTGACTCCTTCCCCATCAGAATAGATGGGTGTGATGGTGACTTTGTATTCTGTATCAGATAGCAGAGGCTGAAGCAGAACAGAGTTTTGTCTCCCAGGCACCATTACCTGGATGGTCAGAAAAAAAGAAACAATCAAAATAGGCCAAAACCTATTTTTATCTTGCAAGAAAAGCTCTCACTTGTTTTCACACTCCAGGATACCTTCAAAACACTTCCAAGTTTGGCAAGAGATACACAGAAGGAAACTAATCTAGTGCACCCAGGTGCTGGGACTTGTCAAAAAAAGTACTTAATTCATTGACCAAACCTGGACAAAACCACCTAAACACATGTCCACGAAAAATCCCCATGCTTCCATACATATGCTCAAAACACACATACCAAGTTTCTGAAAAATCAATAACCAACTTCTTTATGTTTTTTTAGGGAGAGAAGATGCAAGGACTGAGAAGTCTCTTTTCCACATGTGCACATCAGAGATCTTCTACAGAGTAATATAGTTTTCAGTAGTGACAAGCATTCTTGGCTTTCAGAAAGAGAAAAAATGTGATGCATTTACTATGTACAGCATGCCCCGGAACATGCATACAACTTAGGGCTTGACTCTTGTGCAGTGAAAAGTATTTTATGACATTTTCTAGTCCCTGATTTTCAGCCAATTGCAAGGATTAGAAAGCTTATCAATATTTTTATGCAAAGGGAGGAGTAACTTACATTTATATCACTGCAACCACAGCCAAAAATCTTCAGCATCCACCACAGAACTGTCATGCTTTACTATATTTAAGCCCAAATTCCACAAAACTTTTGGGTTCTCTTTAAGAGATGTACTTAAGACATGTCCCTGCCCATGGCAGGGGGGTTGGAACTAGATGATCCTTGTGGTCCCTTCCAACCCTGAATGATACTATGATACTATGATAAACACTCCCCTAAAAATTGAACTACTGTGTCAATTTATTGACACCTGTGTTGGACCTCTCAGTTGCCTGAAGCCACATGATAGAACCCATTCCTTCCATTTTACATGTGCTTACATGTAAGTACAATCTTGCATCACCCCTTATTCACTAAAGTAGTTATGAATGTGATTAATGTCAAAGGTGAAGCACATGGTTATTCTGGTTGCTGAACTGTGACCAAAGATATTAAGGCCTGAGAGTATACTTAAAATAATTTGCAGAATTAGAGCCAAGATACCTACCTAATCTTACAAACTTGTAATTGTCTTTAATGAGCTTTTGAGTCAACTAATATCCTCCTGATAGAATCTGAATACCTTTCCTACAGTTTTAATTTCCCTTTAAAATAATAGTTGTTGAATACTAAAGCAGAACTATATATCATCCAACTGAATTTGATGAAGCTTCCCAGAGATGAAATCTAGCATCTGAATTTCAGAAAGTGTGGTTTATTGTTGAAGGAACAGCACAGTTTGTGCCACTGTGTTGTGCAAGTTTGCCGCTGTATCGTAGACTACAATATGATAATGTTGAGGTAAATTCAGAACGCATCTTTTCCAGTCCAAAAGCAAACCAACTTGTTGAAAAATTCATTTTATCATAGTATCATAGTCTCAGTCAGGGTTGGAAGGGACCACAAGGATCATCTAGTTCCAACCCCCCCTGCCATGGGCAGGGACACCCCACACTAGATCAGGCTGGCCAGGCTACATAAAAAATCATTTTCTACCCAGGTCTCATAAAAGATGAATGAAAGCAAAACTAAAAAAGACCAATGCATATTCTTCTAGAAAGAAAAGATCTCCAACTAACTTGTCTTTTAGCTATGACTTCTTTAAACATTTGTGTGACCGGACTACGATCTCATATTTGACTGCAGTTGCTTGCAGTGCAGCAGGTATTATATGATTAATAATTTTGAAGTTCAGTCTCAGAGTAATAGCAAGTATGATTTTTTTTACTAAGAGCAACAGAAATGTCATGTAAGGAGGCATTATTCCTTAGCAATTATTAAATAAACATTTTAAGCTTATGAAGCCGTTCACAAAATCCACCCAGACAATTCTTACCACTTCCTCAGCACGATCACCTTCCGCAGTGAGGTAGGTCACTCTGAACTGCTGAACATTGTAATCTGAAATGTCCCATGTCACACTCAAACTTGAGGTTGTTTCGTCATCTATAACAAGGTTTCTGATTCCTGTTCGAAAAACTACAGCCAAAAATAACTTGAGTAGTATTTTCACAACTCCATTTTTAGATTCAAGATTTCATTAAGTATCACCAGGTAGCTGTAAGCTCCTCTGAAGTTACAGAGGATGTGCACATCCATGGTAGGGCAAATCCATGCAGTTCAGTCATGCTTGAGCTCAGTAACATAAAAACTTGACCCATTTAATAAAATTATAGTTATTCTATACTGCCATTAACATACATTACCCCATCTTCTTTGTTTAAATCACTCAGTTTATGGAGTTTCAGAATAATCAAAACTCCACAGCAGCAAGAATGCTACAGAAGAGAAACAGTCCCAAATTTTTGATCCTTGAAAGTCAGATTTCTAATTCCAAGGAAAACAAACAGAATCCTCAACACTAAGCAAAATAATTAAGTTTCCAAGCTTGTATTTATGAGGTGAAAGAGGAGAGAGAGAGGAATTTTCCAAATTACTCTCTATATTCCTATGTAGTATCAGTCCCTAGGCTGTATTACAGGTTGGCTCCACAACCACACATGGCACATGCAGAAAGCTGGCCACATGCAGAAGGGTGTTGCAGGAATGTGATAGTTTGCAACCTTTGCTGATGATGTCCCTTGCTTGGGGTCTACAGCTCCACAAGGTCTGCCATGACAGTGTGCTGACCACATGGACCATCTGGACCTGGTATTATCAGATCCTTGGTAATTCAGTTTTTTGACCCTAGAAGTGGGTGTACTTGTGGAGAGCCTTAGCTCTCTGCATTCATTTAAACTGTTGACATTTATTCCATTTACCTGCTGTGGTGGGCTTAGGAGTTGTTTCACTGTTAGCAGTCATCGTGGTAGGTATTGCAGTAGTCCATGCAACTGAAAAACAATTCCCAGTTCAGTAACAATTCAACAAGTCACAGAACTCTTCACAATGAAACAATGTGCTCACACCTACAGGTATCCCACACACTTCAGGCATTTCAGAGACTAGAAGGGAACCATTAATTTAGTTTACTTTAGGCACATATTTGCAGGATTAGCACTCAGATCTACAGATAAAACATAATTAACTGTACAATTAAAGAAAAATGCATAGAGTTTCCCATATTTCTCTTTGAACAATGCATAATGACATCCATTTTGACCACTTGATAAGGTCATCTCATTAATTAAATTGAAAGCTTTCTAAGGATGCTTTACTTCTAACCAAGTCAAAAACAGAAGGTAGGTTCAGCAAGACTGGGTAATACCAGCATCATCTGGACGTGTAAAAGGCTTCTCAGTTTGACAGAAAGTTCAAGATGAAGCCTGCAATTAAATTACTAAGAATGGAATCCATTTTTTAATTTGCACATGAAAAATATAGTTGTTTACCTAACCAAGTCACTATTCACAAGTAAAAGCAAAATATTAGAGCAATCTACCTGAAATGCTGACCATGGTTTCAAATATAAACTACAAAATGCACTGTACACAGTTTAAAGTTTTTTTCTTTGTCACTTCCATGTTATTATCACAAGATGACTGTGTAAGGTTTTTGGACAAGTGTATCATCCAAGAGTTAATTCTACTCTACTAAGTATAAATCACATAAATAGGAAAGAAAAGAGTATACTGTAAATACAAAAATTTCATTTAAGATGTTTGGCAAGTTACTCACTTTAAAATATTTAAATCACCCCCAAAATCTGATATATCTTCTCATAAGGAATCCTGTTCAAAGCCTAAATACTGAAATGTAATATGGAAGTATATCTACCCAGCTCCAAAGGTTATTAATAACACAGCTCAGACAGGGAGCCAAACCATCATTTTGATTCAATGCTGTCTGTCACATGTTAAATAAGCAAAACCCACAGACAGTTACACCACCACATTCTTCAGTGTTATAGCTAACCAAAGATGGATGATATTTTAAAGATAAGTTCTATGCATTAAATTAAAATCACTTAAACATCTCTAAAAATGACAATCAAGATTTTTTTTTAATCTTACATGTAGCTCCAAGAACAGCAACAATTTCACTTTCACTGTCATCATCAAAAACTGCAAGCAAAGAAACTTCGTATTCTGTGTTGGGCAACAAACCCTCAATGACATGACTGTCTGCGTCTCCATTTATGACAACCTAATTAACACAGCAAAATTAAAGACAATTAGTTCTGCACTTGATTACTTTATATGAATTGACAGAAATGAAAAAAAGGGAAAATGATTCTCCTTTAAAATACAGGAAACCAACACTCAGATCTGCGCAAAGAACTTGTTAGCCATGACGAACTAAAAAGCATCACAAAGTACATCTGGAAAAAAACCACTCTCAAGGATATTTAAACTGTTATTTATTATCTGGTGGCTAGCTTGATCATTCTAATGTGCAGCTTCATACTTTCACCCACAACTAATTAATTGCTGAAGTTGACCACATGCAATTCATTTGAAAATCACTACAATTCAAAGCCTTCATCAATGAAAGCAACATTACATGGTAGATTAACTCTCATACTTTGGCCATTCATGCTCTGTTACAACAAATGTATTCAGCACCTCCACAACCTTACAAAACACTGGTTCTATACCAGAATTATAATCCACATTATGGGACCAAAGATCTGAATACAGTTTCAAAGAGCATTTGTTGCAGAGTTGAGGATTAGGAGCTGATGAGAAGTTTGCTCTATGGTGTGATGTTCAAAATAGTAGTTTTCCTTCTTTTTACCAATGCCAGCAGCAGAAGATTCACATGTGCAATCTGAACTGTAAGTAGAAGGTTTCACTCAGATTTTTGTGTCTTGTTTAATTTATTGAAAAGAATCAACAGATGCCCTCCATGCCCTGATAATTTAGCCCACAGAGAAGACCACAGAAAAAGAAGACAAATTTCTGAACTTTCAAGTGGAGAGGACAAATGATAGAACTAGGAATAACAACAAGCACATAACAGCCTACATTCTTTACTGTAACCCAGAAATAAAAGGTCACTCTTTCATTTTTTCTGGCTTTTTAGCACTAACACTGCACTAAACGCTCATCACCCATCAGCAATGTGGATGAAGTAAGCCAAGAGGTGTTTAACTCTCACCACCACCTCCTGACCCCAGTCAGCTAATTGGCAAGTTGGGTCTTGGGAGAATGACAGAGGGAGTGCATGTCATTTCTCTGCATGACTGATCACTTAGCTGGGAAAGAAGTTTAAAGAGGCAACAGCCTGGAGATATTGTGCTATCCTAGGCCTGACCCCTTTAGAGAGGTCATGCAAGGAGAACAAGAAAGCAGCTCAGGTATTTTTAATATATCCACGTACTGCAGTATTAGGAACTCTAGTGAACACAATGAACAAATGGAACCTTAACAGTTTGAATTCTTCTTCATCATTAATTCCCACACTCAAAGAACACAGACAATATAAATCTTACTTTAAAAATGCACATGGCTTAAAGGGATCTGCTACTCACTGGAACTTAAAGGGAAACAAATCAATTCATCCTCTGCAGGCGAAAATGTTAGGGGATGACCTGTGTCCACTCATTTATCTGCCAACTTCTCCTTTTCCCTGCTCATTCCTCAGTTTTTCTGTCTTACATGACAATTTCTTGGTAGGTAAAAGGGAGGGAAGAAGCATGCTAAGCTAGATCTACTGAAAAAACGTCACATAACTTTATCTGCAGCAACTGCTTTCTGCCCTAATGGGTGACAAAATGATGCATGAAACCTAGCACCAAGTGGGAAATATTATCTTCCCCCTGAGTTCTGTACCCAAATAAAGAGTTTGCATATGCTGCCTCTATTCACAATGCTGATGATAAGAGACCAAGATGTTTGAGAGAGTCATTACAGACTGAGGAGTACAAAAGCCAAAAGAATGTGTAAATAATGACAAGGGAAAGAGGATGTAAGACAGATTGCAAAAGATGAAAGTCTGGGAAAGAAAGTATCTGTCTTTTACTACTTGGAAAAAGAGAACACAATAGGAAAAGCTAAAGGAATTAAAAAAAATCACTTAAAAATTCAGACTGATAAGAATGGCACTAGATAAGATGCACAAAGATCTAGAGTAAACAATACAGCATGATGGGGGGAAACCAGAAAGAACCTTAAATTGGAGTAAGGGAAAAATCAAACAGTTAACTATATGTGAACCTTTCCCTTACATAACTAAGGCTTCACAGGCAATATTACTCTGGCCAGCACATTAGACAAAGGTGGACCCTTATGTGATGATATTGCTGCTCTGTTTTAGCTACCATCATGATCTTCAAAGCATAGGGAAGAATATAAAGCTCTAGGGAAGAATATAAAGCTCTAAAAACTCAAGTAGCACCAAACAGCAACGCTAGTTCTATGGCAGTAGGCACATTACAGATTAGACTGATTATTCATAAATTCCTCTTTGTTCCACGCAGCCTTTTTACAGAGAAACTGGTATATTGGTTTGATTTTGGTTTAGAGAGCTTTGCAGTGCAGCACATTTTTGTGTAAATCAATCTTCCATATCTACTTGGCAAAAGTTGCAGCATAGGTGTCCTCAAAATGGGATTCTCTCTTCCATTTACGCCCTCTGAAAGTCAAGGCAACTCACCTCTTCAGCTTCCCCACCATCCAAAGGAATCCATGCCAGTCTGTAAAAAGCAATATCTGACGAGGTGGGCTTCCAGCTGACTCTAAAACTATCTGTTGATGCTTCATCAATTTCCAAATGCTGGGGAGCTGGAACTCTTTCTGCAAAACAAAGGTGAGAGCAATTTATTCTCTGAGATTTGCATAGACAGCAGTGTCAGGCACATTCTGTTTTACTTGTAATTTGTTACAAATAGCATTAAGATGGGCACTACAGAATTCTTTGCACACTTATAAGTACTTTAGAATGGCTGACTTAGGAAATGAACCTTAACCACACAAATGTTTTCATGATGTCAAGGGATTACTCCCATGAGGATACAAGTGGCCCAGTAATAATGGAGCAAAGAAGTTGAAAATTCCAATGAAAACAACAGAAAGCATTCCATGTATCTGAATTCACAGCCAGAGACACTTGATGTTACTGGTCTTACTTTCCAATAAAGGTCTTTCCAGTAAAATAAGAGTATAAAAATTCTTCTTGGAAAGCCTTCAAAAGTTCAGCAACACTCACTTGTGGTAAAGCTGCCAGTAAGTGGTTCAGATTGTCCTTCATCATATAGGGAGAAAATAGCAACAGTATACTCTGTAAGGGATGTCAGACTGTTTAAAGTATGGGTTGAAACACGACCAACTTCCACCTAGATAAAACATTAATTTGCAATAATTATTGATGATACACTTTACATTATCAGGGTCTTAAATTCTGCTAGGTAACAATGACATGGAAAGATAATTTCATGTAATTAGGAGAAAACCTTTGTGAAAATACAAACATGCAGAAATTCATGGCCACAAAAGCTGAGAAAATCAATTAAAATAGACAAAGAGGAGAAAGGTAATATTTTGTTTATGAGAAACTACAAGAGAGGAGAATTCAGCCCTAGTAAGCCTAACTCATTAGCTAATGTATCAACACTGTGTGTGAAGGAACTTTTTGGTCTATTGAATCCAGTCCCTTATCGCAGATAATAACTGCATAAAGAGATAAACTGCATTTGTCAAGAGATGACAGTTTCACCTGGGCACCATTCAGGGTGAAGTTAACATGACTTTGCCAGGGATATAAAACTCAAAGCTCTATAAGCTGACACTTTATCAGTCCAACTATTCAGTGTCATATTAGCTCAACAGCACAGGGGAAATGCTACCAATGCAGAGCAAACAAAAAAATGACACCTGCTCTTTGAACAGGCCTAAAAGAAAAGTTGAGAGGTAGATAAAAAAACTCCTGAACTCTCACACTATCAAGTATACTACTATAAACATGAAATGTTCATGTGCTGAATACAGTCAGATGTAATACCTATATTAAGGGTAAAAAATAGAAGTAACTTGACATCTTCCTAATTTAAATTGTAAGGGATCTAGCAGAGACAAAGAAAAGACACAAAATATTGCACAGGTATGCATGCCTCTAAACTTGGGAACATTTTCCTCAGGTTTAATACAAATATCCCACCATGTACAGATGAAAGGCCCAGTACAGAATCATAGAATCACAGAATGATAGGGATTGGAAGAGACTTCCAGAGATCATTGAGTCCCCTTGCCAGAGCAGGATCATCTAGGGCAGGCTGCACCAGAATGCATCCAGAAAGGTCTTGAAAGTCTCCAGAGGAGGAGACTCCACAACCTCCTGCTGCTAAAAGCTATTATTAAGCCCCTTTAGTAACATGGCATAACTAAATATATAAATTATGAAATGCAAGAGCATAAATAAATTATGAAATGCAAGAGGCTAAGTTAGAACACCTTGGTATTACTTAGTCATTCTGTTCAAGCCAAATGTGTTTCTAGGACACTTTCAACATATATATAATTAAAGCAATAAATGTTTAGAAAATGTGGCAAAGCCTTCATCCAATCTTTTTGAATGTACTTGGGTCTGACATGATACATTGAAATTGAAACAAGAATAAATATTTCCACATCATATGTTTGGTTGAGATCCTGCACCTACACATCATTGTTCATTTGAGTGGTTTCCTTCAGTCTGTGTGCGTCAGCAATGACTGCTCTGGTATGTAAGAAGTTCAGACTACTGTCCCCCACACACAGGATCCACTCCAAACATATACCCACTATTAAGCAAACTCTTATTCATACTATATTTTCTACAACTACCTGAAGGGAGGTTGTAGACAGGTGGGGGTTGGTCTCTTCTCCCGGGCAACCAGCACCAGAACAAGAGGACACAGTCTCAAGCTGTGTCAGGGGAGGTTTAGGCTGGATGTTAGGAAGGAATTCTTCACAGAAAGAGTGATTGGCCATTGGAATGGGCTGCCCAGGGAGGTGGTGGAGTCACCATCACTGGAGGTGTTTAAGAAGAGACTGGATGGGGCGCTTGGTGCCCTGTTTCAGTTGATTAGATAGTGTTAGGTGGTAGGTTGGACTCAATCTCAAAGGTCTTTTCCAACCTGGTTAGTTCTATTCTATTCTACATTTCAGAATTCTCTAGCAACTCTTTTGTTACAGCTTGCAAAGTAGCTTTTGTTTATAAAAGTTACCTTAAGAACTGCAGAAATCTGGGGAGATCTGAGACTGGTAAAAGGGAGAGAGGTGCTAAAAAATTACCTCATTGGTTTCTGTCCCGTCTGTTTTAACATACACGATGCGATAGCCATTTACATTCTTGGAAGCAGGATCCCATGTCAGCTTAGCACTACTGTGTCCAACATCAGAAAATTTCAAGTTTGCAGGTGGACTTAGAGGCACTTGAAAAGGGAAAAGATAAAGTCATTGAAGTGATTCCAGGTTTTAACTGTGAAATATTTCAGGTCTTGCAAATAAACATCCTATCTTCCACTAAAAAAAATTATATCACAAATATTTATATTACAAGCCCTACATCAATGAAGCTGCACAAGTGCTTAAAAGCAGGTAAAATAGCTCAGTGCCTTGCTGAAACAGAACATCCACTCTTGCTAAGTGCACCTCGACTAATACTGGAAAAGAAATGACATTGTTGCTCATAGCAGACATCACAGCAAGATCTCGAATACACAATACTTGCAATAAATCTGTGTTTATATTTTTTAATTCATTTAATTCAACTAGGTGTTTTCCAAGAGGCTCCCAGCAAAAACATGTCATTTTGTAGAATTTTGGCCAAAAAAGAATATCCTGAATTCTGAAAGTCCCTGACATAAGGATAAGCTCATACAAAAAGCATTAATTAGCTCAGAAGATCTCCAGAGATGTTTTGTCGTGAGAGTTTTTACCTCTGCTTAACCTTTTCTCTTTTATTACAGAAAGAAACTGTTTCCTAACAGCAACCTTGGTTAAAGTCATATTTATATACTATATATTCCCTGACTGTCATGAGCTGAAGGAAAATGAGGCCATACAAGAGTTTCAGATTGCATCTACTTTTCTGTCACTCAAAAGCAAGCAATTTGTGCTATTACTCCCAGCAAATGGTTCTGTATTAGCCCAACATCTGCTGATTTTCTCTGGATTGGAAACTTTTCTCTGTCCTGCCTTCACACACACACACTCTCTTCACCAATCCATGTGGATAGATAAACATCAGCACTTGAGAAGCTGTTTCACTCACACAAGATCACATAGGAGAACACAGAAGATGACACCCCATATATTCTGTTGAATCTTCTGCCAGATCATATATCAACTCAGAGCCTGTAAGCAAACACCTAACCAGCTTAGGAACAGTCAAGTCAACTTGGCTAGAGGAAAAAGATGACAGGAACACACTGGAATTGTGTTAGATAGGTTTGCCACACTTTCTGGCATTCAATGTTTTTCTCTAAGTCTGCTGAAGGGAGTATCACGTGCTGGCTTTCCTTTCTACTTTCTGTCAGCCGAGGAATGAACTTCATTTCATCATCCAGGCCATACCACAACACACTTCAGTCTCAGCTCTTTCCTTCTGGAACCAACCCTTGACAACATTGCTTCCAACCAGACAGACAGTCCTGATGCCAGGGTTACGTGATATTTGCAGTGAGTCTTGGATAAATCGTGGCCCCAGAAAGAAACCCCACCCCAGAATGAGCTTGAGCTTGCTGATCGTGCCTCTGTTTGGCACAGGAGAAAAAAGGTTTCACTGCAGTAACTGAGATGATACAGTGTGTAGAATAATTGTATTTACCCCATACAGAATATTAGATACTGCACATAATACTGTAGCAAATCAGGCAGATCACTCTCCAAACAGATATGTGCTCCAGGAAAAAAATCCTAAGTAGCCTATTCATTAGCTGGAAGCTAGAAATAATCACATGGGAAGGAAAGAGGGGAAAAAAACCCCAAAACCAGAAAACAACCAAACCTAGCTTAAAACTAAATCCAGACAGGGAAGACATTACCACTGAACACTGAACATGTGAGACAGGTGTTCTCACCCACAGGGTGCTTCCCTCCCAGACAGCCCCACTGTCTGATCAGTCAAAGCCTGTTAGAAGAGGGCTCGTTGGAATAGCTGCTTAGGAAAAAGTTAGAATCAATCTTTCATATAACACTGCTAAAGACCAGTCAGAGTTGGCTGAGTCACCCTAAAGATAAATGGAGGTTGCAGGGTAGTCAGGGTTTTTTTATTCTGGCCTGATGATGGGTTTTTATTCTGCACTGATGATAGGTTGACTAATATATGTTACTAGCTGTGATCTGTGATCAAACACTGCAGTTAGGAATTCTCAGCTTGCATCAATGTATGTGAAATTTGCATGGGATCTTCCTTTCAGTGTGTCAGCCAGGTTTAGTGCTGTGGCAGCCTCCAAAATCATATGACATAAAGTGCATTCAATCTGGCACCATTATAAACTACATAAACTACTGTTTAGGATAAATGAAAACCAGATCCTGAGCAGATATTGATCAAAAGCAGGCAGAAGAAAAAAGAAGAGACTGAAAGAGGAGCCAAGGAGCCAAAAATGTATTCTTCAAGAATCTTTACACTAATTTCAAGTCCACAAACATGCCCAAGTTGCAGCAGTTCACTGTTGGCACTTGTCTGTCTACAACTGTCCTCTCTCAGATAACCCAGTTCAAACAGCATTCCTAGAATTTCTCACACCATTACTTGATCATCTTAGAATCACAGAAACTCCTGTCTGGAAAAGACCTCAAGATCATCAAGCTCAGCCATAACCTAATATAACCTAACATCTCCTTGCATACAACTGCTAGAATATGTCCCTAAGCACCTCATCCAAACATCTTTTAAACACCTCCAGGGATGGTGACTCCACCGCTTCCCCAGGCAGCCAGGCAATTACTCTGGACTTTCTTAGTTTCTTACTCTGAGCTTCTCTCACTTATTAAATGTAAGTCACTTTCACACTGGTTTATTCATGCCAGGACAACAAAACTAGAGGAAACAATAGGTCCACTGCTGGGAGCAAGAAAGATGTCACTGAATGTAGTCCCAGAAATATCCCAGCAGCACAACTGCTTACTTTCAGTTCTTTTGTCTTGCAAATGCTGAGGCTGTTTAGAGAGCTGCCATACAGTGCTGTGTACAGTTAGCAGAGGACAGAATTTAGCTGGCAAAATTTCTTGCTGCTTATTAAAAACACACCATCTATCACAAGCACACAGGCGCTTTCCAACTCTTCATTTACCAGATGTTAGACAGCAGGGGCTGGACAGAAATCTTCTCTTTGCTTCTTTTCCATCTGTACTACTACTTAGCCAGAGGAATGAACTTCTCCATCTGAGTAGACTCCCACATGTAGTTGTTTCTCTGGCTACAGTAGGCTAGACAGAGCAGTCTCAATTTTGCTCTACCTTCATTCACCTTCAGCAAGTTCAGCAAACCACCAGCAGTTCCACCAAAGGGTATTCATAGTACCATTACTGAAGAGTGAGTTCACAATCTATTTCCAAAACCAATCTGTTCTGTAGGAACTCACATTCTCAGCCTCTATAAATTAAAGTATTTGTACTGAGGAACTGACATGCAATTAAGACCTTGCCCTATGGACTATTCTAATTAGATTTTTAAATCAGATGTCTGTTCTAATATGTGCAAAGACTACTCTGAAGTTTCATTAACGCTGAAGTGAATAAAGATAGGTTACCTACATGTAGTTTCTTGTCCTGTAAGGGGATCACTAGCTTCTTCTCCAAACATGGCATAAACTGAGACTGTATATTCTGTATTCGGCAATAGTCCATCCAGTACAAGGTCTGTTGAGGCCTCCCCAATTTTTATCTACAAAAGTCATTAATAGAAAAGACACATTATTTCTGAATTAGCTCATGATGGGGAAGCATCCTACTTACATGCTTGAAATTAGATAAATGATCAAATTCTCTGCTAAGCATTTGTCTGATACTGTGCTTGCAGCACTTAGCTCACGTTGGGGGGATTTTACACAACAATCAAAAGAACAAAAGTATCAAAAACCCAGAAGTCAGTATACAGGTAAGAGAACCTTAAAAGTAACTAGTCATATTAACAAAGACAAAATAGTCTTCTCTAGAATGCACAGCTTGAGTCAGAAAACTGAAATTTATAGGAGGAATTGATCTCTGGGCACATCAAGGCTCAAAGTTGTTGCTATTTATGGTGTGTGTCATTTTCCTCCTTCACCTCTTCATTGAGAGCCACATTAACACAGACTGACTTATTTATTGGGGGAAAAAAAAGTCTTTCTTGTGGGTAAAGCTCAGGCTTCCTGAATCAGGTAGTGTTCAGGGAAGCACAGTTTGAACAGAATTATGTGCTCACTTCCACTCACTGAGGAGAGAGCACAAGTCTGTGCGAGCTTTCAGTAGCTTTCTACACTCTCCACAAGTCTGCAGGCCCCTGCTTGCTTTTCAGTGTTCCTGCTTGAACAGAAATGTTGCATGTAATAGAAAATTAAGCATAAGAACTTTTTAACCCTAGACCAGAAGCTACTCTTTTATTGACAGAAGACTGGACTTTACCTTGTCCCATCTTCTTTTCCTTCTCCAAGTACCTTCTAAAACTAACTTGTGATGGAAGGCATTATTTTTAAATTTAAAAATAAAAGCTGAATAGAACTAAAAATCAGTAAAAGCCACATCTTTATTTACTTTCAAAGGCAGAGCAGAAGCTAAACTTCATATTCTTCTGATAACACACACAGAAAATATCTTAGTTTTACTTTGTTTCTTCTTACTAGTCTTAAGTGATGACAAAAGTATCACCTCACATATAATTTCAAAGCAGTCACTTTAATTCAGCTGAAATTGCTGCATTTTTATGGTAGTGATCTATTAAAATAATCAGCTGGTACTTAACACTTCATAGGCTTGTAACAGGTAGTATTTATGGAAGTCGTGGGAAAGAAACCCCAAAGTATTTGCTGATCAGGTTTGAGGTTAAAGGCCATGTACTAGAGTATTCTTTCTTTGTATTTTTTTTTAATAATGGCTATTCAAATGAAAACATAATACATCACCTCCTTCTCATCTGCTGCCAGTCCTTCTGTGAGTGGAGCATACAGAATCATGTAACCTGTGGCACCTGCTACTCCCTTCCACTTCGCTCGCATGCTGCTCTGTGACACGTCGTACAATTGCAGATCTGATGCCACTGGCAAGGCAACTGCAATGCAACAAGAGGCAGGTCTTTCAGATTGTCTCACCTGAACAACCAGCTGTTTTTCAAAATAGTTTATTTTAGCCTAGGATATACAAAGGAATATAGCTATCTCCAGGCATGGAAGTGCTGTCTGTATGCCACAACTCTGAAGAGCTGATCAGGATGCAAAAGAAGGCAGAACTAGAGAAACAAATAAGTGATGACCTATACCAAGTCTAACACCTGGGCAGAGTTATCCCTTACAAAGCATTCCAGCATTTTTCCTAATTGGCTCTGAACATTTCAAGTGGAAGGATTTCTGTTCTTTAAGCACCAAATCACTCTGTTCTCTGATCTCACCCTTCCCTCTCCCTGCTGTGCAGGAGGACGACCACTCACTATCAAAGAACAGGCATGCTTGCTATCGGGAACAAGTAGCAGTCCCCAGACTTGGCTCTTCCCTAGCAACAGTTCCCAAGCCACAGCATATTCCAGTCTCCTCCCTCAGAGCTCCACTCAGACCTCTGGTACCTACAGAAAGAAACTACATGTTGAGATATTCTGAAGGAAGTTTCTACCACATTAGCTCATTCCTATTCAGACTGCTCCAGGATCACAAGAGAGAGTACCCATCACCTGTTCCTTCCCTTCTTTTGATTCTCAAATGCTTCAAGAAAAGCATCCTCTAACTATAACATATGACTCATATTTTAACTCTCAGCAGGAGATCCTAGGCACTTTGGGAGTATACATAATAATTAACAATGAAGAGGCTGGAAATTAAACAAGATGCTGTCTTCTACTGGAATTTTCAGCTGATGAGCTCAGAAGATGCTGATTTGCATCTTGGACAGTTATCAGACATCTTAATAGACTGCCAAAACAGGGATAAATTAAACCTACTGAAAATAAGAAGTGGAATAAACTGTAAGAGATAAAAATACATTTGCATCAAATTAAAATGTAAATGCATTTTGTATTTACTTCAAGTTCAAAATCAGAAACCATTGTAATTCTTATGCACATTGAGTGTGTTTATTTAGATTTCACACACCTGTAAGGTATTTCCAATGTTCTATATCAGCTAATGTGATTGGTGATAATGTGATCTTAATCTGTCAAATATCTCAGAAAAAAAAAAGGCAGGAATGCAAGCTGCAACTTCCCATAGTTTTCCATTAGGATAGTAAAAAATACTTTCAAACTGCAGGCATTTTAGCATGTGGAGTGATTAATACTTGCACATGTCAGACTGTTACTTCCAACACACTATCAGAGACAGCTGTACAGAATACTTGATGCTGCATGACCTTGGGGTGTGATCTGATCAGGTCACAGAAAGCCAGCAGGGCTGGGCTCCGTCAGAACTTGACTAGGTGACTTCAAAGGAATACCAGGTGCATTACAAAAACAATCCTCTTGGCTCTGGACTGTGAGTGACTGTTCTCTGCCTCAATAAATTAAACAGGTCCTAACACCATGTTATGGGGTATAAGATGGCTTCAGATGACACTTTGGGAAACTGAGACTAAAACAGAAATCTTAAATGATTTTATATGATCCCATTTTAGTTTCTTTTTAGACTAGGAAGATTAGCACTGATACATAATCAAAGAACCACTGAGAACGAAAGGCATTCTTGAGACAATCTAGTTTAGCTGACTCCCCTGTTCCATCACTGTCAGCTAAAGTAGGTTGCTCAGGACCGCATCCAATTGGGTTTTAAGAATCACAAGAGATACAGATTCCACAACCACACTCAATAACTTGTTCCAGTGTCATCTGCTGAGATTTAGTTTCATGTTGTTTCTTTGTCTCTATTGGTTCTTGTCCTGGCAGTATACACCACAGAGAGGAGCCTAGCTCCCTCTTCTTTCTTTCCTCCCATCACTGATTTTTACAGACTGACAAGATCAGCCTGAGTCTTTTGCTCTCCAGGCTGAACAGACATAGATGTCTCAGAATCTCCTCTTATGAAATATGATTCTATCCCTTAATCATCTTTGTGGCCTTTCACTGCATTCACTCCAGTAAGTCCACATCTCTCTTACAATGGGGAGCTTAGCACAGGACCATGCATTCAGCACTCATCAGTGCTGGGCATAGGGCAAGAATCACCTCTCTCAATCTGCTGCCTGTCCTTTTCTAATGCAATCCAAGAGGGTCTTGTCCTCTGTGACAAGGGTGCATTGCTATTTTACAGTCGACTTGGTGTTTACCAAGACCCTCAACCCTCAATCATTCTCTGTAGAGCTGCCTCCTAGATAGTCATATTCCAGTGTGTATTGATGCATGGCACTATTCCTCCCCAGAGGCAGGTCTTTGCACTTCCCTTTGTTCAAAGGGCCAAACATTTTCCCCCTCATATATTCATCCTGACTAATTCAAATCACCTCCTTGTCCTTTATGTATTTGGAAAATGGTTTCAAGGATTAGTTGCTCCATTGCCTTCCCAAATATGAGGTGACACTGACCAGCCTGTAATTCCCTATCTTCTAATTTAGTGTTCAATACTACCAACTTCAAAGTTCAGCCCACAGATAAAACCTTTATTAGTGTTTAATTATTCACAGAGCATTCAGTATTAGGAATTTAGCCCAGAATTTACTCAAATGAAATCTGATTTAAATCAAATGCATTAAGAGAAGCTAAAATTGAAAGACTCCCTTCTGTGTGTATGGTTTTTTTCAAAGACCAATGCTTACACAATGTGATCAAATACAGACAGTTAAACCTGGAAGGAACATGACAAGGCTACTTACGTGTAGTTTCAGTTCCACGGAGGCCCTCACTAGCAGCATTTGAGTATATAGCAAACACAGCTACCTGGTATTCAGTTAAAGACATCAGGTTTTTCAGAACTGCTGTTGATGTGTTTCCATCTACCACGACCTGTTTAGAAGAAAATTCACCTAAATTCATATAAAGAAAACTAATCACATTACCATCAAGTCAGTCAACCCCTCTTTCAGACAATTTGTACGCTGACAACTGAGAATCAATGTACTAAAGGCCAGTTCATAAATCAAATTTGCTTTTGCTACCATCTACAGCAACCACATACATAATCAGAATGTTCAGCTGATATAAGCAGCTGCTTAGAATAAAAGAATTGCTTAGATAAAGTGTATGGAATACTGCTTAAGAGTGCATACTGTGCACTTTTTGATGTAATTACTGTACCATCATAAACATTACTTTAGTACTACATATAATACACACACAGTACTCCAGACTGACATTAACACATATCCATGTTAAACATGTTTCTAGTACAAAAATACAATATGTCCTTACCTAAACTCTTTTCCTATTCTGCCTTTCCTTTCAATTTTGTAAGTTGGCACCTGAGGCCAAAAGCTTGTTCCACTGATTTTTTTTTTTCCCCATCTCCAAAATGTCCTATTCAACAGAACACCTGACTCCAAATTCTCAGTGACCACTTATAGACATTCCAAAATACAGACCCATATCATCTCCCTTTGATTTTTCTTAGACCTGAAAATGTAGCTTACCATCAGCTCCTATCTCTTGTGTTCTTGCCAACAAAATCATGCAGAAGTCTCTAGATTTGGTTCAAGTTATGTGTAAACAAAAATCAAGGCTTCTCTCAACCCCCTAAAAGTGCTCACAGCTACAGCACACCAAACTATGTAGTAGAAAAGCAGCCTGATTACTGCCTAATCTTTGCCAACATTCATTGTGGCTGTGTCTCCTTTCTGTGGAGCCCACAGGAGCTTCACAGCCCACATGGGAATTTCAGGGCAGATATAAATAAGACCACTGATTTTTCTGTCTGGTTAGTTCTTGCTGTTGTATTAAACATTTCTGGGAAGCTTCTCCTCCTGTTACCTCTTCTGGTTGTCCTCCTCGACTAGGGTAGTACACAACTCTGTATTTTTCCACTTTGCCCGGTGCATGGGTCCAGCTAACCCGGAATCCTCTAGCTGTTACCTCAGATGTGACCAAATCTGAAGGAGCCCCGAGTGAAGCAGCAATTGTTCCTAGGTTAGAGACAAGAAAATAATTGTTTGGTTTGTTGCATTTGCTGAAGCTCCAAAGATTGATCCTCATCAATTATTTAGGTCACTTTCAGTGAAAAAAGAAACTAGTAATGACTACTGCACATGGAGCTTTTGCCAGGACTATCACCTCCATAGTCTTCTAGAAACCTTTATATGAAAAACATAAAAAAACTTAAGCCTTCCTGTCCTTCCTCCCATCCCTCCTTTGAGCCCTTTGCTTCTGGTTTGTTGGGTTTTTTTTTCAGATAACTTTCCTCCCAGTCACAAAAAACATCCAAGTATATATACAGCTGTGGTCACCTGTGCTCCTCTGCAGGTTGGAAACTGATATGTTGCCTGTCACCAGATTGAAGAGATGTAGTGAATGATCATCTTCCCTGGTAATCATTCTTTTCCACAAAGATATTTCATCTATGGTTTTTCCATCCTCACCCTCTCAGTCTCCCAACTGAGTGCTTACTCCCCCCACAAGACACAGCTAATATGCTTTATTTCTTCCAGTTTCCAAGTGAGTAAAAGGATAGAATGAAGCCTTACTAAGACACAAATTTTCATTGCACAGGTAGAAACACGTGAAAGACAGCGTTCCTTATTGACTTATACATGACAAGGTTACTGAAATATCACAGCATTTTTGTGATAGTACAGAAACACAAATGAAGCAATACAAACAAAATCCACCAAAGCTTTTCAGAAAGACTTTCCTCAGGTAGGATTGTCCTTCTGGCAAACTGTGTCATTTCTTTTGTTCAGAAGAGAGAAATGCTGTAGCCAGAGAAGGCTCTTTTATATAGGATCATATTTTCTTATGCTCTGAAATATATTTGTGTATTGAACAAGAAAGAGAAGAAAAAAATCCCATCCTCAGGAAAGGACAAAGCAGTCTCAATAGTTGTAAATTTTGAAAATGTCTGAGACAATAAAAACAGTAAGTCAGGAGATGGAAAGCACAGCACAAAGAGAACAATTCCATGTGTAGATGTTAAAGTAATTTGTCCTCAGATCTGTGTATCACAAAAGACATTTTCCTTAGCCACCACTTGGCAATAGTTACAGCAGAGTGAATTTTTGTATCTTTTTGGTACTACCAAATAACATAACATACACCCCTACTGAAGATAGGGCAAAAGATCAAAGATATCAACACAAGAACAAAACATATTAAGGAAAATAACTTCTGTGACAATATACTTTTTTTGTGAACAAAAGAATACACAGCATGAGTCAAGTGCCTGAGGACAGCTTAGAACAGAAGGTATTTGGAGTAGGATTTGTAGCTCTAAATTCATTAGAAGTTATGTTACATCTTGTTTCTTAGTCACCTTTGATTTCCTTCTCCTGTTCCTCTACTCGTGAGCACACTGTTCTGGTAAGACCTTCAACAATGGTATGCATGAAGTTAAAGTCAGCTACATTGTAGACATGTGTGCTGTGAGGTTCAGAAGCAATCTCTCTGAGTTCATTGATATCTGCATTCTTCACACCTTGCATTGGAAAGAAAATCAAAGAAAAAAATCTTATAGGCACAGGGACTGATTAAAAAAGAAATTACTAAAGTCCATTTATTCCTTTTAATGACCAACCATAGATTGCTCTGTTGTTAAGATGTTACTTCAAGACATTAATTTCTCCCAGTGTAAATGGCATATTTTCCACGGTATACTTCTAAATTCCAATTACAGCAGCAATGATTTGGAGAACTTTCAAAAGCAGATTTAAATTAATGATGATACAGAGGTGGTACAGACACAGAGAGAAAAGAACCCTTCCTTCATATAGAGGGCAAGAGATACAAATACACCAGAGTATATTGGGACACAATATACGTGGCGATGCAGAATACACACCGATAGCGAAGAGCTCAATGCCAGCATCTCGTAAGTTTTTAGCAGGAGGGATAACATCATCTTGGGACTTCCCATCAGTGATCAGAATACCAATTTTAGACACTCCAGGTCTTGCACCTGCATCAGGCTTAAAGCTGTTTTCCAAAATGTAAGTTAAGGCAAGACCTACAAAAGATTTTCAAAGATTTTAAAAGCTTGTAAGAGGGGAAAAGAGGGGAATAAATCTCCATTGATTTTACTAATAGCACAGCGTTTGTCTTTCTATTCAATTTGAAACTCTGGAGAAACACTTTAAAGAAGACTAAGTATAGAAAAAGAATTTATTTACTGAAGGATTAAGTTACAACAAGCAATTGAAACTACAGAGAAGGTGACATTCATCTTCAACAGCCCCTTGATCAATGTATTTCAAACTGGATATGGAAACTGCACTCTTTCCAGGAACATATTATCTTTTCTTTCTTATTCTAGAAAGTTAAAATATCAGGTCCCCTCTCCTTCTACCTACCCTGCTTATGTGAAAGCATAAGCTCCAGATAGGTTAGTAAATCCTCACACTATCTTGTTTTCCTTTGTTTGTTCTTACCAAATTACAAGCTGAACAAAAGCTTGTATAAAGCTATGGGAGAATCTGATTTTTCTGGCTGCAAATTATTTTGAAGGGAAGGAAGAACAGCTCCTTGGGGCAAACTTACACATTACCATCACATTCTATTTGAAAACTCTTATGCCTCCCACAGCAGAGGTTCCTAACTTACCTTTTTTTCTAACATCCAAATAAAATCATCATGACAATTTACCACTTGCTGCCTCACAGTAATTTCATTCCTAGACTAGACCCATTCTGTCCATTCTGTCCCACTGCAATCACTCCTACCAACACAAAGGCTGTTGCAGAAGAGAAGGAAAATCTTCCCTCTCTGCCAAAAAAATAAAATGACAAGACCACAGCAATTTACTTAAAGCCACATCTGGGTCTTTGGATATATCATTCTTCTGGCAAGACAGACAATATTACTAACTGCTGCTTTGATGATGCTGGAATTGTATTCAGTGAGAGCATTTCTTCCAGGTTGACAGGCATCCCCCATTTATCCATCACTAAGTGTCTTCTGGGGTTTCAGTGCTCTAACTACTGAAAGGTCAATGGAAATCTAAAAGCCCCAGGTGATCATTTGAGAAGTTACTATTGCCAGTTGTCAGATATGAAACAACATTCTTTCCTTCTCCAGAATAATACTCTGAACATAAACATTATAAATGGGTTTTGCATTTTCTTCCTAGCAGGTAAAATATTTTACTTCCAGCACAGAGAGTTCATATAAACTTTGCTTCAGGAGACTTTTTTAGAATTAGAATTATTCAGGTTGGAAAAGACCTTTGAGATCATTGTGTCCAACCTATCATCCAACACTATCTAATCAACTAAACCAGGGCACCAAGCACCCCATCCATCTCTTCCTAAACACCTCCAGGGATGGTGACTCCACCACCTCCCCAGGCAGCCCATTCCAATGGGCAATCACTCTCTCTGTATAGAACTTCTTCCTAATATCCAGCCTAAACCTCCCCTGGTGCAGCTTGAGACTGTGTCCTCTTGTTCTGGTGCTGGTTGCCTGGGAGAAGAGACCAACCCCCACCTGGCTATAACCTCCCTTCAGGTGGTTGTAGACAGCAATAAGGTCTCCCCTGAGCCTCCTCTTCTCCAGGCTAAGCAACCCCAGCTCCCTCAGCCTCTCCTCATAGGGCTTGTGCTCAAGGCCTCTCCCCAGCCTTGTTGCCCTTCTCTGGACACGTTCCAGCAACTTAACATCTTTCCTTAACTGAGGGGCCCAGAACTGGACACAGTATTCAAGGTATTCATCCTGCTCAGAAAGATTCCCAGTGAAGCCAAAGAGACAAGCACTTCATAAAAGACTTCATTGACATCAGATGAAGCCATTAACAAGCTGCAAAAACTCTTTTTTTACTATTCATAACAAGCATTAACACTTCCTCTCCCTATGGAGCAGAATGTGTCTTTCAATAAAAGGCAAAAGCTAAAGCTCACTGTACCTGTTAATGTGTTCCCTCCCTTATATGGCAGGTTCCGGACTGCATCCAAAACAGCATCTTTGGTGCCATAGGCATTCAAATGCCATTCAATTCGGGGATCACCACTGTACTGTGCAAGACCTAAAGAACCAGAAATTAAGGCAGTCCATTAGACAATAAACCAAGGTTTTTTTCAAATATCTGTACTTCATGCACTTGGCTACCCACAGCTTAGCATAGTAAGCTTACCATAAGTAGCTTTGCTTCATACTAGCAAAACTGCATTGCTTGATGCCAAAAAATCAGTATAAAGTTGTTCTTAGTGGCAAGTCCTCAATTTATTTTTCTAAACCTTTCTTTCAAGTGCTAAGGAAATGACTTTTCAGAGTTCTGTAAGATTTCAAAAATGCTTTTTGAAAAAGAATAATTTTATTTAATATGCTTTTGACCAGGCTAGAATATAAGTAGCAGAAGAGAAGTATAATATTTAGGCCAGTTTAAATAATGAGAAAAGGCCATCCATGGGCATACTCTTCTTTCACAAAATACACTGCAAGTGTCTGATCTAATGCTGACTACAGTCCATTTCCACTGACATTTCATTGGAGTTTACTTAAACTGAGTATCACAGTAATCTGTGAGGAATTAATGCCACAAACATTCCAGCAGGATTACTCTTATGGTAGAAGTACTAGTTCCAAGTGAGGATGAATCATGCACAAATAACTAATAACTGTTAACTATCCTGAAATCATGAATTTTTTACATTGTCACAGAAATATTAAGAAAGAAATATGGCACCTCACCTACTCTTGTTTTCTCAGATCCCACATTGAAAGCAGAAATTAGATTTTCCAGGAACAGACGAACAAGCCTGAAATTGAATCTGCCAATACTCCAAGAACCATCTACCAATATGACAATATCTGCAATTGCTGGAGTTTTACAGGTAAACAGGCTCCCTGCAAATCATTAAAATAAACACAGTATTGTTAATTACATGATCAAATTCTAACTCAATGCATGTATAGCTTCCTCCTTCCACTAAGCTTAGTATTTAAAGCTTTCATCCAGGGCCAAAGTGAGAAAATTCAACTTGTACAGAACAGTTTGGCCATTACCTACATCAGGATTTTTCATTAAGCTGTTCAAAATTATGGTTGGAAGACCCATTGAAAAAAAGAAATCCTGCTTCTAAAAATACAGTCCTTCTGAAAGATAAAATTATCTGTTGTTTAACACAATCAAACTAACAGCTCATTTTCATTCCCAAGAATATACATGCACAGTATATGGTTTGTGACAATTAACTGTGTAGGTGTATACAATGCAGAGAGCTACCCAGAGATGCAGACCCAAAACAGTTATCAAGACCCTTTTACAGTCAACATTGAAAAACAGGTGTTTCTATACATCTCAACAGCTCTGTAGGAAAACTTCTTCAGCTGCCATTGTAAACTTCTGAAGTTTTACAAGGGAACATCACCCTGGGAGTCTAGAGCAAAACCAAATGCCAACTGAATATGCTGTATTAAACCTAAATAGGAAATACACAATATGGCAAAGGTAAAACGAAAAGACCTAAGATTCAGTCACAGTCTCTGTGGTGACTACCATCACATGAGGATTTAGTCTCACAAATATATGCCAAAGTACATGAAAACAAAAGACCATTAAAAAAGCAACAGAAAAGACTTGATGAGAACTAGTAGAGAGGCACATTAGGTTTAGCTAACCAATGGGGATATCAGAGGAAATAGGAGCAGATACTAGACAACAAAATTGCAAGATAAGTCAATAATGTTTTTATGGGTACAGAGTCTTACAAAGCTGAGAAACTTAAGCAAGTGTCCCACATTTAGTTCAGGAAAATGACAGAAAGAGAAGGAGGCTTCCATAACATCAGACAGAATGGCTAGCTCCCACAGAAATACCTGTGTGACTATAAAAGATTGCTGAAATAGTGGATTCATATTGTAGTGGAGGGAAAATTAAGGAGCAATGAATGTAACACAGGCATACCAAACAAAAGCTTATGCTTGAAGCTAATAATAAACTTGCAATCAGATTGTCTATAAACAAAGACAGAAGTAGGGATGTCAAAGCAAAGCACATTAGCAGAAAAGGTACCACGCATCACAAACCATTTAGGGATGAAATCACGTCCCTGAACACTATAAAAAACCTGCAATTAGTGAAAAAAGTTGCAGTCCAACTTTTAACATCACTTTTTGATCATAATGTTTCACTATATAAATTAGTTGACAAAGGATACCAACACTTCAAGTGGTACTAACAAGAATCAAGTACTTTGCTAGAAATAAACAGATTTTGAGCAAAGATGCTCAGCAAATAAAAAGTAATTCAGAGAGAAATAATCAAAAAGATGCTTTCATCAGCTCACAAGTAGCTGTCCTGTTAGAAAGAGAATAAACCATATGGTTAGCAACTTAAAACTTTAAAACCATATTATTAATGACAATACTTTAATTAAAGACAAACTGAGAGTCTCTCAGGCAAAAGCAAACCGATGTACAAAAGGACTTCAAACAATTGGCAATAATTAAAGGGTTAGATTAGTACTGGAGTGTAAATCCATTGAGCAAGAAATCCAAGCCATGAAGTTACAGTTAATGTCTAAAATGTGTGTTAAAAATGCTTTTAGAAGAGCAGGGAACATTTCCTACGTGCAGCAAGCAGTGCAGAGTAAGTTCTAAACACATGACAAAAATTCCACTTACAGCGATGCCAAAACAAATATTTTATTTTAGTTTTTACAGTACAAGACAATGTTATTTGAATTGGCAACACATTTTAATGTATAAACACTGGGGAACATTTAGTAAGCATCAGAAAAAAATAGTTTAAATTGGAAGATAAAGCCAAAGGAGGTCCAAATCTTTCTGTCACTGAAGTCAACAGGAAAACTTTTCCTTGACTTCAGTGGGACTGGAATCTGTTTTGTGGAACAGAACGCAAGAATTCACTAGTCATGGCAAAGCTCATGCTTTAAATACCCTTGCCAAATGAACTTCCTGTTCATCAGCCTCCATTACTTGCAGTATTCGTCTTCCATTAACATGCAGTTCAATCGTGCCATTCTCACACTGGCCACGATTAGCTTCTAAAGTTTCAAAAGAACTATTGGCAAAGCAAAATGCTACTCAACACCAGTAAGAATGACAGAACTGGACCCCTGAGTCACATCCAAGCAGCTGTACTATAGCACAGATGTATCTTTTCTCAATACAGTCCCAGAAGTTTAATCATATAGCCCCATGAAGATAAGACTTGCATGGCTGTACTTCCCTCTCTGCCTCTCCAATCTTTTGCTTACCATGAAACCCAGTCAGTACCCTACGTCTCACTCATTTCAGATCAACAAATTTTCCCTATAAAGCTTCTTTTATCCTGTAATGAGAGCTTTGTGAATGAAACCTTTCATTTCTTTTAGCAAATCCAGTCAAACCCAAAGAATAAAGAACACAGTAGCAGCACTCCTTTCCATGTTTCATTTCCACATCATCAGATCAGTGCAACTCAATCATTTTAATTGGTTTTGTTTGTTAAAAATGCATGTGTGGTTTGATCCGAGATTGTACTGCAAGGTCACTGAATGGGAACATTTGATTCTTTCTTCGTAGATAGGAGGCATTTGTTGAATCTTTTCTGCATAAAACATTTAGGTTTTGTTACTTCTGCACAACCACTATTTGCTTATGTTTTCTCCTTGTTGTGCTTAATAGAATTGAAGAAAGTTCCCTAAAATGGAATAAACAACAGTGAGATATTAAACAGAATAACACACTGCATAGAAATCTTTAAAACCTGACAGGAACACAATCACCATACGATCCCAGTTTATAAAGTTCAGTCTAAAAGACACTGTGTAGCACTGAAATTAGTCAGTTTTCATTACCACTTCAACAATCTTTCCATACCAACAAAGTCATGAATTCCCACAGGGTTTGAAGATCATTTTGAACGTTCCAACTATCTAAACCTAGCTTTAATAGGCAATTTTCTCCAAAACATTTCTTAAAGGACAATGACATCATATAATTCTACATTGAAAAGTTTGTGCATCTTTTACTTGATCATCAAGAAAACAGTAGTTAGAGAGAAGGTACCACTTTCCTGTGAATTATACAATACTCACCAGTTTCAAGAGCAGAACTGTAGGGAGGAGATCAGTTACCTAATTTTGTACAATGTTTCCTAATGTTATATAGATAGCATTATTCTACTTCAAGTGCTGCATTCTACAACAAACAATAACAGAGGCTGTTATTTTTAGGGTACAGAAGATGACAGAATTGCAAACATCCTAAGTCACAAAAAAAAGTTTATGTATTTTTACACCAGCAACTGTCTCCGGTGCATCCACGTGTATGGGTGCACAGCCATTGTAATGGGGGGAGCAGTTTGATAGGGACAGAGTGAAAAATCAATGGACTTTCTATAGTAAAGTTACAATCCTGCCAGTGTTACTTGGCAGAAGGAAGTTGACACTCTGCCCGGAAGGTAAACCAGGAAAAAGGGGCTAGGTCTGCTATTATGAATGCCACACATGAAGGCATAGGCTCAAAATTTCATCCCCAAAGGCATCAGCATACAAGTAAAGGCCACTAGCAACGCATGAAGACAACTTAATTGCACAAAACCTACTTCAGTATTGCCAGTCATGACATCATCAAGAATTTTGGTTACTTTGTTTCAAGAAAACCTTTCAAAGAACAACAAGCACTGAAGGAATTTTGCAAATAAGGTTTCCTGCCTTTCACCCCTCGAGCCCCAGACATTACAGGTGATGCATGTTTGCAATCCAATGTGCAAGTGATACAGGACTATCAAGATTCATGTCAGAGTCTGGCTGTGAGTGAAGCCAATGATGGCAACATTCAGAAAGATGGGATTGAGCGAGAGTTATTGGAGCCTGCAAAACATGACCCTGGAGATATCCCATTAAACCAAATGGAGAGCAGAGTGAGAACTGAGAGGAGCTCTGGCAGGACAGGAGATGCAGAGAAGAAAGCAGGGTCTCAAGGTGCTGTAAACAACTGACCACCTCTCTGAGGCTGCATTTTCAGCTTGCTGCTCTATGTTCACATGTGCATCCAGTGTGCAAGCAAGCAATGATAGGAGACAGAAATCTGACCAGAAAAACCTGCAAGCCTTACTTAGGCACAAATACAAAACTATGACTTTTAGATTTAGTAGTGGCTTTCCAACTCTGGGAGTTAATACTGCTACTTCTTGAAAGACACAGGGAGAAGCAGCAAATACAGGAACTGCCACCCAGGAGGACTCAGTGCCTTAGAGGCAGTCCAATTTGCATGCAGCTATGATACTTTTTGCAGAAGCACATTTGATACTTTGCCTCCTCTCGGTATGAAACTCTCTTCTTATTTTCAAGAGCCAAAACACACAGTTCACTTAGAAGTAGTTTAAGACTATAATTCTTTTTGAATCTGCAATATGTTGTTTCCTTTCTTACTCCCTGTCACAGTGGAAAAGTCAAATAATATAAGTAGAAGAGGAAAAAAGTTCAAGTAGAGGTCAGTAATAATACAGTTCGAATGGAAGACTCATTCATGGGGTAACAAGCACAAAAGGAAGAAGCTTGATGACAGAAGCAAGTGAAAACTACCTTGTGAATAAAGCATGAGTGAGAGAGGAAAGCCTATCCACCAGAGTGATTGACAACACTGCAGCTGAGCAGATGCACCACTGAGGACAAGGGCAATATAAATCTACACCAGCAAATGTCACTTCTTTGTTTTAAAAAGGGTTTAAATAAATACAGAGATGTGAGGCAGCGCTGAGCTCCAAAATTCAGCTACTCACTAGTCCACCATCTGACACTAACACTATTCCACTGTGCTGGTGATATCATAATTTCACTTAGTCCTCAGTTTAACACATCCCATATATCAGACCTGAAAAATGCATTCAACGTAACTGCTTTCTTCAAACTAGATCCAGCCATAGCTTGAATTTGAAGGGCTCAAATGCTGGAACATCATTAAGAAGTTTAGAAGCTTGTCTGTACTCCCTACAACAACACACCAAAAAAACCCCAACAAAAGAAACATTTAGGATACTAAAAAGGCCCACTGGCAAGTCTACAAATCCATATTTGGAGGAGATTTGGTAAATCTGTTTTGTGTAACCATGTCACATTTGACTGTGAATGCTGGAGTTCCATAGTTTTGCATGGTTCAAAGAAGTACCCACCAATAACTATTATTATTTAAAGCATATAATTTGAATTAAAAGCCACAAAATGAGTCAAAGCAGTGGCTGATAAAAGACATTAGCTGCCCATATTTAGTAGTGGTAATTCTCAAGTGAGGGAAGGTAGCATACAGCCTTTTGCTATGAACCTTTCCCTACACGCTATGAAAATTCTATTTCTTGAGTAACCAATCACTACCTTAGAAAATCTTCAACAACTTTCTTCCTACATCTTAACTTTTTCATTTACTTGAGGAACAGAATGAATACAAAAGTTACACAACTGAAAGGAAGCATTGATGTTTGCTTGCAGATTACTGCAGATTGACAGATTGACAGATTTCTACAACTACCTGAAAAGTGGTTGTAGCCAGGAAGGGGTTGGCCTCTTCTCCCAGGCAACCAGCACCTGAACAAGGAGACACAGTCTCAAGCTGCGCCAGGGGAGGTTTAGACTCGAGGTGAGGAGGAAGTTCTTCACCGAGCGAGTCATTCGTCATTGGAACGGGTTGCCCAGGGAGGTGGTTGAGTCATCGACCCTGGAGGCATTCAAGGGGAGATTGGACGTGGCACTTGGTGCCATGGTCTGGTCATGGGGTCTGTGTTGATAGGTTGGACTCGATGATCCTCGAGGTCCTTTCCAACCTAAGTGATACTGTGATACTGTGACGGCACTGAAGCACCAGCTTCCCAAACAGCAACATGAAACTCTCTTGGTCTGTATACACAGACAGAAAAGTGTCTCCAAATCTCCCTGCATTTAACCTGAGAGTTCAAAACATTATAACTTCTCTTCCAACAGGCAACATGTCAAGACAGAACAAAGCACACTGCTGAAATCTTTCCTGAAATGGAATTTCAACATGGCAAGACTCTGTCCATTTAGCCATAATGATTTACACTGAAGTTGGTCCACAACCTCCCTGTAAAAGTACATTAAACCTAAGAAACTCTCCTGCAGATTACGCTGATAATTCTCTGCTTCTCTTTGCTCTCAGTTCTGCATCTGAGTGCATAAATGTTTTAAATGAAACAGCTGTCCCAAAGCCTAAAGTACTTTTCAAGGCACAGAACTGTAATTTTTTATGAATATGGTCATATTTATCCACCATTCCTATGTAACAAATACGCCAGCATTTAAAAGGGTTATTTTTCCCTTTGCTCCAATCAAGTATGAAATGTCTGAGACAGTTTTCTCTGGCTATCTAGAAGGCGAGTTAGCAGGGGGCTGCAGATGAGACCTGCACTTAGAAATCCACAACATTAAGTAAGCTGTATGTATAAATCTCTCTAAACCATGATAAAAAGTTAGTCTGTGTCTGAGCTTGTAACTAACTTAGCTTTAATTCAACAGTAAAGTAACAGAAAAGAGCCTGCCTGAGAGAACAAGCTGCATACAAATGGAAGTCATTAATGCAGAGCTAATTAAAAATTACTTGAAGCAAACTGCTACAACACTGTTACCATACAGCTCAGCATTACTCATCTGTGTACAGATGATGTTGCACCCTGAAATGAAAAAGATGCTGCAGTGCACTTGCAGTGCAGATGACTTTCAAACACAAGCCCTTCTTATCTTCAAGCATTTATTGAATTATAGTTGGAGGTGCTTAGCCTGGAGAAGGGGAGGTTCAGGGGAGACCTTATTGCTGTCTACAGCTACCTGAAGGGAGGTTGTAGCCAGGAGGGGGTTGGTCACTTCTCCCAGGCGGCCAGCACCAGAACAACAGGACACAGTCTCAAGCTGTGCCAGGGGAGGTTTAGGCTGGATGTTAAGAAGTTCTTCATAGAAAGAGTGATTGGCCATTGGAATGGGCTGCCTGGGGAGGTGGTGGAGTCACATCACTGGAGGTGTTTAGGAAGAAACTGGATGGGGTGCTTGGTGCCATGATTTAGTTGATTAGATGGTGTTGGATGATAGGTTGGACTCGATGATGTCAAAGGTCTTTTCCAACCTGGTTAATTCTATTCTATTCTATTCTATTCTATTCTATTCTATTCTATTCTATTCTATTCTATTCTATTCTACTCTACTCTACTCTACTCTACTCTACTCTACTCTACTCTGTAACCAATGCATATGCTTGTAGAGATGTAAATATGCAGTGGTCTTCAAAAGCATCACTAATCTTACATGCCAATCCACAAAACCCACCAGCCAGACAGAAAATGAATATAGGCACATCAGTTATGAGATATCATATATGATGCACAGCTAAATTTTTAACTACAGAAGGACTAATAAAGTAACTCACTGAACATTTTCTTCCATCCAATGCCATTTATAGCAATTTTTTTCAAAAGCTTTAAAATAAAATTTCAAGGGCAATCTCCAAATCCAACTGCATTGTTTAAAAATAAACCCAAAACTCTAATACAGAACCTTATCCTAAAGACTTTAGCACAGAGGATTGTCTCAATTTCACTCTCCAATTTTTTAATCTTTAGTCTGCAGACACATGACAAAAATACTAACCTTATTTTACAGAAAAGGGCTGTAGAGGAAGCAATAAGACTCTCATAACTACACAGCACATGATAGTTATTAAACCATCTGCCAGAAACAATGGCAAACTCTAAACCTGTAAATTGAAAAATTTACACTGAGGAAAAGACAATTATTTTAATTAGTCCAGGAAAATGACTGGCTGCTACCCAAAGTATACAGCAGTTAGAGGAGTTATCAGAACCAAATGAGAGCCCTATCAAAAGGTACAGACTATATGCTTAGGCATCTGGGTTTATTTTTAGGCTGGCCAGTAGCTACTCAGCTACTTACAGTAGCTATAACCAAAATGAAACTGCTGGCCCTTAACTAAAGCCACGTACTTCAACCATGTACATATAGTTAAACCACACTGATGCCTGAAAATCAGGGGAGGACAACCATACCAAAAAATTCTTGAAAGAGTCCTATGGAGATCAACAGAGGATTTTAAATCATTTGTTCCAAAGAAAAAGTGTTCAGTGTTGAATAAATAGTCTTTCAGTTGTTGCTCATTTGTTCCCCCCTAAATAATAATTATTGCATAATTACATTCTGTTAGACCAGTTTTAGGACTTCCCTCCCACCATCTGTTTCATATTTCCACACTAATAAAACACTAACAGTTGCAAGGCTGGCAAAGGACCTGTGATTCTGAGTGTCATTTTCTTTTATAAAGGTATAGCGAAACAAAACTGCCACAGCAAAGACATAAAAGTATCTCAACTGATGTCTAACACATACATCATTATTGCTTGCAGCTGATGCTTCATTACTACTTCTTGGAGAACAACAAAACAAAAAAAAACCACTAAATATTATGAAGCTCTTAAGGCACAATCACCTACCACAGCTTGACATCACCTCCCCACCCTCTAGGTATTGAGCTGAATTTGGATGTTGAGTTTGAAAGGTATTGAGGGTATAGAAAGCAAAGATGAGACATGGGGTAGGAAGAGAAGAGATGAGATATGAGTGGGTTTTCTAGAAAGATCAGTGCAAAAGACCAGAAATTTCACCTCACATTTTTAACCACATAAACCAAACCCAAGCAAAGACCTTGCTGAAGCTAATAATTATTGTCAAGAGCACAAAGCAAGCTGTGGCTTGTTCAGAGTACTGGAATGCAGATCTATGAGTTTGATGACGAATACATCAATCCTTTATGACCATACCTTTCTTACAAGAGGGTCTTGGTCTTGCACTTCAGTGTTTATTAATGTGTCTGTCTGATAACACCTCCCTAAAACTCTTTTTAGTTCTCCCTTCACTAATTTTTAAAAACTGCCCACTGTTTCAACTTGTTACTATATAGCTTCAGTTTCAAAGCCCAGGTAGCACCTCGTAGCAAAGACAAGCATCACTCAAGACATACTGAGATATTTGCCTAGAATACAGTGGTGAGCAAGAATGCAGACTTCAAATTATGAGAATTCATGCTGCCAGATGATGAAGGACCATTAAGGAGTGTCTCAGCATGGTAGCAATGAAAGTATTTCAATAATGAAACATGTCAACACAGGTTCTGAATCTAACTTAAGGTAACAGTCTCTTGCTGCCAGCAGAATCCAGCCATGCCAGCACACTGTGGGTTGGATGGATGCTCAAGAGCTAATGACTTGAAGAGATGAAAAGCAGCCTTAAGAGAATGACAGACAGTTCATTCAGCTGAGCTTCTATTAATCAGTCATTCAAGAATGTGAATAGCAGTCTCCCACTTCAGCTAAGAAAAGATTGCACAAAAAAGGTCAGCGCCTTAGGGAAAGCTACCAAAGCAAAAAAAAGAGCCCAGACAGGAGGTTTTCTGTTGCTAGTGGTTCAGACTTTTCACAAGTTATACTTATTTACTGGGCAAAGATATGAGAACAAATGTCTTACAACTTAAGGGTTATGAACTCATGGATAAGCATCTTGTAACTCAAGGGTTATGAACCTCAACAGTTCTAATATTAGGAGCTGGATCACATCAAGATAAAATCAAAACTTAGTTTAGGTCCAGGATAGGATGTATCTCTTTTTCTACCAAGAGAGCAGAAAGAGAGCTATAAAATTGCTTCTAGTTATCTATTCTCTAGGTATCTATATCAGCCCTGTGTCCATTTTCAATGAAGGAACCTCCCCACGTTCGCCTGGCCTGGAATGCCACATGAGAGGCAATGCACAACCATTGTTCCTCCTACAGCAGGGAGGAGCTAGACAATAAACTTCTTGCCCAGGAGCCCTGAGTAAGAATGGAGTAAGGTCACAGTTTCTAATGCCAAGATTTTTACTTTCTGAACAAACAGACCTATTGAGACTACATGCTCAGTCTGGCTACTGACGGGATCTGTGGACACACAGCTGGGGCAACTCTGCATGATTCTACTGGGCTACAGGATTCAGTGATCCCTAACACATGACAAGAAATAACATCAACAGTGGAAGAGCCAAGTACTTTCCCATAAACTTCACTTTTACCCTCAGATTGCAGAAGCAGGATAATATGCAAAGGCTGAGCAGATAAAGGACTGTTTAGGAAGAACAGAAGGGCACTGTGGTAAAATGCCCACACAGCACAGTTAAAATCTCGTCTACTTGTTCGTAAAGAAAGAGCTGAAGTGCCCTCCTGAAAGCTCAGGGAAACAGTGTTAGTAAGGCCAATTATAGGTTGTGTAAAGACACAGTTAATGAGTTTCATAGCCTGGGACTTCAATAAGTAATAAAATTTTCTTTAGAAATTTAACAAAAAAGAAAACTGTCAGGCCTAAACCCAACATCTGAAGTCATATTAGCCAGGATGAAGTGAGTAAAGCTATGAAACACAGCCAATGGGGCAAAAGTTCAGAAGGTATTCATTTCTGTGGCTTAGTCAAATACCTCATAGCACTCATTTCACACTGTCTAGTAATACTTACTGAAGCATCTGACACTAACAGACAAGTTAATAATTAGATAATTAGCCTCTTCTGCTGAAGAGTATCTTAATATACCTCAGTCTGGATTTTTTCCCTCCTCTGCTTAAATGATGCCATTCAACAGTTGGGGGTCACAGAATCACAGAATATATCTGGTTGGAAGAGACCTTTAAGATCATCCAGTCCAACTTTTGACCCAGTACTGAAGGGTCTACACTAAGCCATGTCTCTAAGTGCCAGGTCCACATGTCACTATAACACCCCCAGGGATGGTCACTCCACCGCTGCCCTGGGTAGACCATTCCAAGGTTTCATGACCCTTTCAGTGAAGAAGTATTTCCTAATATCCAGCCTAAATCCTCCCTGAGGCAGCTTGAAACCATTTCCTGTAGTTCTGTTTACTTGACACCAAGAAGAGGCTGGCACCCTCCTCTCTCCAAACTCCCTTCAAGTAGTTGTAGAGAACGAGGAGGTCTCCCCTCAGCCTCCTCTTCTCCAGACTGAACAATCCCAGCTTCCTCAGATGTTCCTTGCAGCTCATGTGTTCCAGGCCCTTCATGAGCCTCCTTGCTCTTTGGACATGCTCCATCACATCAGTATCTTTTCCATAGTGAGAAGCCCAGAACTGAACACAGTACTTGAGGTGTGGCCTCACCAGTGCTGAGTACAGGCAGACAATCACTCCCTGGTCCTGCTGGCCACAGTGTTTCTAATGCAGTCCAGGATGCCACTGACTTTCTTGACCACCTGAGCACAATGTCTTTGGCTTAGTAATAATGAAAAAACAGAATTCTCTATTCTTGGTGAAGTAAGGAACAGGGTCAGCAAAACCACTGCCAAGGACTTCTGGAGGGCAGACTTCAGGACACTGGTTAAGAGTGGCCCTTGGGAGACAATCCTAAAGGGCAAAGGGGTCCAGGAAGGCTGGATATTCTTCAAGAAGGAAGCCTCAGGGGGGTAGACTGTCCCAGTGTGTCATAAAACGGATCGTCACGGAAGACAACCAACCAGGCTGAACAGGGAACTCTTGCAGGGATTCAGGAAAACAGTGGGATCAGGCCCAGCCAGAATAAGTTTATGAAAGGCAGGTCCTGCTTGACCAGCCTCATGACCAGGTGACCCGCCTCATGGCTGTGGACATTGGTCACCTGGACTTTAGTAAAGCCTTTGATACCATCTCCCATAGCATTCTCCTTCTGAAACTTGCAGCCTATGGCATAGGAAGATGGACTCTGCTAGATTAAAATCTGGCTGGATGGTCAGACCCAAAGAGTTGGGATACATGGAATTAAATCCAGCTGGTGGCTGGTCTTAAGTGGTGTCCCCCCACAGCTCAGTACTGGGGCTAGTTCTGTTTAGTATCTTTATTAATGAACTGGATGAGAGGATTGAGGGCACCATCAGCAACTTTGCAGATTACACTAAATTCAGTGGGAGTGGAAGGCACTGCAGAGAGATCTGGGCAGGTTAAATTGATGGGCTGAGGTTAACAGAATGAGGTTTAACAAGATCAAGTACCAGGTCTTGCACTTTGGTCACAACAACCCCAAGCAACACTACAGATTTGGGGAAGAGTGGCTGGAAAGCAGCCCAGTGGAAAAGGATCTAGGGCTGCTGGTGGATAGGCAGCCTGTCATATGAGGAGTGGCTGAGGGAGCTGGGGTTGTTCAGTCTGATTGTGGTGTATCTGGTGTTAGTCTCTTCTCTCAAGTAACTAGTGACAGGATGACATGAAAAGGGTTTATGTTCTGCCAGAGGAGGTTTAGATCAGATATTAGGAAAACTCCTTTACTGAGACAGTAGCAGGGTACCCGGGGAGCTGGTGGAGTTGTCATTCCTGGAGGTGTTCAAGAATGGTGTAGAGGTGGTGGTTCAGGATGTAGTTTAGTGGTCATGGTAGTCGGGTTAGAATTAGACTCAGTGATCTTAAAGGTCTTTCCCAACCTTAATGATTCTGTGATGAGGGATACAGCTTAGTCAAGGACTTGTTAATGTTAGGTAACGATTGGTCTTTCCCAGTTTAGGCACTTCTATGACTTCCTAGAGGGATGAAATGAAATTTTCATTGGGGGAGGTTGAACTAACTAACATGTTCTGTGTGTGACCTCCTTAACAAGTCATATTCACTAAATGACTGCATTACATGCACTTCATAATGAGAAAGTAACTGTTGTATTACATCATACATAAGCTCCCAGTCTACAGAAGGCTTACCCCACAAAAACTTGAGTCAGAAGATAAATCTGGTCCATACATGCTCTATACTGTCACAAATCATCCTGATTTGAAATTTGCATGAGAGGATTCCAGAACAGCACAGGTTTAAGATTGTGCAAGTCTTCAGAGCATTAATGGAGCACTTCTTGTACTGACTGACTGCCCATATTCACCATCAGGGAGAGGTTGTTAAAGTGGCCTTTTTGAGAAGAGGCCAGGGGCTGCCCTGTGTCTGTGCACAGTTGGTGGCACCTCTGGGAAAAAATATTTAAGAAAGGACAGAAAATGCCAGGCAGAGAAAGGAGGGGGAAATCCATAAGAAACAGTGAGGGGATCTCAAGGTCAGAGGAGGAGGTGCTCCACAGGGCATTCCCTGAAGCCTGTGGATGACACATTAGAGGAGAAGAAAGGTGTGAGAAGAGAAATGACAGAGAAACCACTGATCATGACCCCATAACATCTCTTTTGGCCCACTTTCTTAGTCTCTGAAGGGACTTGGACTGAGTGTAACCTGCAGTGATAACAAGGCAGGAGGAGAGGAGTCTGTGAGGAGGTCAAATAGAGCCTGGGAAAGCAGGGAGGAAAACTCTTGTTTTAATGTTTGTCTTTTGTCCCACACTAGCTTTTGTAAAAATACTTACATTAACTGATAAGTCAGTCTTCCCCCAGTTTGCTCTGTTTGTCTACTAGAGTAATTAGTAAGGAATATCCCCATCTTTATCTCAATTTATGAACTTTCTCATTCCTGTTCTTCCTCTTTTCTCTTCCATCATGTCAGAAAGGGCAGTGAGCAAGAAGCCAAGTGAGTGTTATGCTTCTAGTCTAGGCTAAGCCACCACATCTCTCAACTAAAAACCCCACAAATAAAATCCACAAGCAAGGCAACAGAACTGGCCCATGGTGTTTTGTTGTTTTTATTGCAATGGGTGGCTAAAAACATGTCAGACAGGAATTTTGAAGAGAAAGGATATAGTCACATATTTGCCATAGTCAAAACACTGTGATTCTCCCCTCCCTAAAGGGATTTGATTAAAGAATTGCACGTAGAAGCCCTCTGAGAAACTGTAAAACATCCAAGAAGGCACAGAATGTATTAACCCCTGTTGCTGTACAGAAAGGAGCTTTGTACATGAGGGAGTTGGAGAAGTGCCAGGGTACATGTACTCAAATATCAGTGCATGCTGAAAAGAAGCTGAGTCTGTGAGCATTATCTCAAGAGAAAGAAAGAGAAAAGGCTTCTGACATTATTAATATGAGCATGCACTGCAGCAATAAATCACTAAGCTGAAAACTGACAGGTTCTGAAAAATACAGAAAGGAGATTCAAGACTTGAAAGTGGTTGTGCAGAAGAACTAGAGATCATCTCTGGAAATCAAATATAAAGTGAAAATTAGATGGACAAGTGCTAGACATTAAACCCAGATTAATCTGGCACAATGACATTATTGAACATACAACTGGAGGTTTGTTTGAGTTAAGACCAGGCAATAAAGGAGGAAAATCTTTTGAAACTCCCTGAATGGGCAGGACACAATGGACAGAAAATTTTAGTCTAGGTTACTGAAGCTCCTGGAAAAATTACTAGCAAGATGCACAAGCCACCAATAAGAGGACCATAAAGACAGAGTGAAATTCAAATACAGCCTAATTTAAGGGCAGAAGAAAAAAGTGAAATTTGGGAGTTTAGAAGACATCCACATCTTCCAGCACTAACTAGAGCCTCAGACATTGGGTAATCAAATAGCAGAGAGCAGTGCAAAATCAGACCTCCAAATCACAGATGAAAATAAGCATGAGAAGCTTTGAATCTATCTGGAATCATTAATATAGAGGTCTCCATCTTGTATTTCTTAGGGAAGAGCTGGTATCCACGAGTAGAATTGGGGTTACGTGACCTTGTCACACAGTGACAGCTATATTGGTGTGCTTTATTAGTTTTGTCCCAAAACACTGATTTCAGATTTTCTGGGTTACTGATGTCAAATCTGTCCTAATATTCACATTGGATAATTCTGCCAGACAAATCTCCATATGCAGGAGAATGACTGATGGCATTTGCTTTCCTGAGGCTTGTAAAGACTCTAGTTTCTTCTTATATAAATGTCCTTCTTTGACATGTGAGAGAGATGTTCACAGAAGGCACCTCCTTGCATAAAAACCTGATTTTAATGCTTGCAAGGATGGTGAAATGTCAGTCAAGACAAGAGCAGAAGCCACAACTAGCAGCAGAAGCAATATAGACAATGGTTGTCTCCTATCTGTTTTGTGGGCAAGACTGCAGGGTTCTCCCTGCTCAGATATACTACCTAATCATATCTGTTTTGCTGTTAACTCTTAAAATCTTACCAACTTGATCAAGGATATAGCACAGCCATAGAATCTATTAGGAATGCTATTAAATCCCTGAACATTACCTATTTACTGAATTGTTATGAAACCAATTAACTGCTGGCCTGAATTCATTTGGTCATACCCAAACCATTTCCTGTCAAACATCTGCAGAGGATCAAGTTAATCTTCATGGTTTGCTATAAAATGTTGATCTTATTTTGTTAATCTATTTTTCACAGACTCTTCCTTATTTATTTATGTTTTTGTTTGATTCAGTTTCAACTTGAGGTGGAATAGCCTTTATAATTAATTGAAGTAGGAAAGTTTTGATACCATTACTCCTTCTGTATCAGTTCTGAATTCACTTCTATCCCAGCAAGGCATTTTTTGCTGATGCTGTTATTTCTGCACAGTATTTTTGCTTGTTCTTTCACACTACTCCCACTGAAGTCATTCACTTGGAATCTCCATCACTTTGAATAATCATTATGCTGTGCAAAGAGAAGAAATGTGCAATGCTAGACAGTAGGGGAAAAGTCTATTACTTTGAAATAGATCTGGTTTGGGAACAGGGCTAAAGAAAAATCAAGAATTTCTAAAACTCATCATAACATTTTTTTCTTTTGGGTCAGTTTTGATAATTCAGGATTTTGTTACAGTTTTGCCTTTCAAATGTGTAATCTACAGTGAGTGGAAGGGAATAGCTTTTCCGAAGCACACGATGGAAGTCTATTTTCCTCCAATACAAACGGCCATGATACAACCAAAGAAGAAATAAAAGTTGTGTGGGGAGGAGAAAAGTGATTGAGCTCAAGATTTTGCAAGTAAGAATCCTTAAGAAGGAAGAGACTGCACTCTCCTCTTCAAACTGTTTTTGTCCCTACTCCATGAAAAAAGCATAAACCTTCTCTCTCCCACAGTCTGGCAGACACTTTCCTCTGTCTGTATTTAATCAACATCTTCCTATTACAGGGCCAGTTTTCACACCCTCAGTTTTTATTACTTGTCCATTAAGAAAAATCACATTTTCCTTCTTTAGTTCTCTCATTTCTTTCAACTTAAGTCTTCCTCTAAACATGAGAAAGATCACCTATCCACTACCCATCATACACTAGGATGTGTAGCACTCTTCTGTAAGTGTTGTAAGCACTAGCTAACATTCTCCCCATTGCATCCATGTGATGAAATCAGGGATGGTTTGACTTGAGAAATGCTGTATGGAAACAAACTTGTATAGTGTTAATAAATACACCATGACATAAGTACGTATGCCAAGAAGAAAAACCCACTGAAGTGAGAAAAATTTGTATGGGCTTCAAAGAACCTTGGATGAGGTCTTTGGTATTTGCATTAGTAGGTGACAGAGCTAAAAACGATGGAGAAATGGAATCCTTGAAACTGTCCAGCTTATTCACAGAGAGACTATTTAAGGTCATAACAAGCTGTTCTTATCTCTGTTTGTTCTGTACATCATAAATCACTGAAGGGAATAATTACTTTTGGGGTTACTTCATAAAGAAAATGCTACTTGAGTTTTAGAATAACAGGAAATAGAGTCATATATTGAGTTTGGAATAGATTTTACTGTTCATCCTAGACAAGAAGCCTGACAAAGTGAACTCATTTTTTCACCCCTCAAAATATTTCAAAGGTTTTCATACATATGACCTCCATTAGGATAGATTTATCAAGTTATTATGTGCCTAATTATACAGTAATACCAATCAGACCTTAGCTGGGAATTAATACTGCAAGTCTGTCTTGCAGGCGGGATGATATGAAATTATGCACACATGCAGTTCTTTCACTACTCAAAGTTCACCTGGAGGGAAAATACAAGCAACCTGGTTTTAAAATCCAGGTTCAAGGACTGTTCTTATGCTATTCATGGTGGGATTTAGTGCTTACTGTATAAAGTGGTAAAGCAAAACCAAGAACCAAAAGTAATACCTTCATTGTAGCAACTCTCCAACAATCCTGAATATACTGATTCTTTCCCTTCTGTTTTACTTAACTCCTGGAACCAAATTTAAAGGACTGACTTAAAGAAAAGCTCTACAATGGCCAAGTTAAATAAAAAAGCTGATTATTTTCAGAATATCACACAAGCCATATGTGTTATGATCTGACCTTCTGGATCGGGTTTACTCGCATTTGTTTTTTCTAGATCCTTCACCTTGGATTTATTTGTTTCTTTTCTTCTCTCTATATCTTTAACTGAAAAGTAAGAGTGAGAAAAAAAAGTTAAAAATTAATCTAGAAGGAGTACAGTCAGAAACACATGATTTTCTTCTTCCAGATAAAGAAGTTGCATGCAACACCTTGTGATATCCTTCAGTAACAAGTTAGTGGATTTTTCCCTCCCTCCCTCAGGGTTTATTCTCCTTCTCATGAATCTTTCCCCACCTTATCATCATTAACGTTCTCAAAAGCAACTCTTCTCACACAGGAGAGTCCAAATACAGTGACATCAGCACCTAAGCTCACACTGACAAGATCCAGCACTGGAAATAAAGTCCAGAAAATTGGCAAAGCTAGCTGGGGAAAAAGTCCAGCATTGCAGAGTTCCACTCCAAGTCATCCAACACAAAAAACACATGAGCCAGCTGTTACATTATCCTCTTTAAAGAATCGGTTCAGATTCTATGTTCAAATCTATGTTCAGGGCACCAAATACTCTCTTGAGATTAAAAGCTGTTCCAAAGCTCAGACTTCAACAGTTTCCTGTCTCATAAGTGGGTGAGACACCTCCCTTATTATGTCCCAAATCTCTCATAACAGCTAGATGGAAGCTAGCTTGATTAGCAATTCCTAATACTGCATCAGTAGCCAGTATCCCTCTACTCATAGTCAGCAAAATCATTGCTAGAGGCACGTATTAGAAGAAATAAAAGAAAGGGGGGAAAAAAAATCCTCTCAAAGTTTCCTTAGGATGAGAATTACTGCAATGCCCCAGCTCTCTGTAATGGCCAGGAACAGCTTAAAACAGAGTATCTTCCATAGAAAATAAAATTATACTCCAGTTAAAAATCTTTAGTTTATGTAGAGCTGGACTATGACCAACATTCATGAAAGGAGAATGAGTCTTAGCCAGTGGCAGAGTCTCTCTGTGCTTCATCATTCAAAAACATTGTCAGAGGGTGAAAGAGGATTATCTCTCTTGAAACATAAGTATTGTGTTTAATAGAAGTGGAACCAAAGTCAAATGGATTTCATCAATTTCCCCAATAGGACATGGAATATCTGAAACACTCGGAGCGCTCCAAGTTACAGTCCAAAATATAATCACAAGACTATGCTAAGGTATTAGGGAGACAGCAAGCCATTGTCAAACATCTAAGTGTGGCCTTCTTGTGTAACAAACCTCTGCAGAGTCTAAAGCCCTTACACATATTTACACAGACCAAAAAAAGTCCTACCTACAGCATGTTTTTATAGCTGCACTTAGGATTCCACAGTGATCCTTGTTAATTACATACTATGAGCAATAACTTGGAAGCAGCACTAGAAAGTATACCTGGCTCTATACAGAAGAAGATTCTTAACAATGACATTTTATGGTAGGCTTGAGAATTCTTTGAACATCAGTTACAACTCAGCAGCATTAAAAAATATTTCCAATGCCCTAACACAGAGGATACTCTCAAACATTTGCAATGTTTGACCTTTCTTCATGTCCAGATTTAGTGACCACTTTTCAGAGAAGGGGGAAATAAAATAGAACAGAGGATGGCAAGAAAATAATTTGTATGCATGCTGTATCTGGTTTTACTCATGCAAGGTATTGTCAAATGAAACTCCAGGCTCAATTAGATGCTACATGTTTTCACCTGCAGCAAAGAGTACATGAAAAGAACAAAGCCCTCATACTCTTAAATCAAGCTGCCAACTGTACTTTTCTTGAAGAATAGAGGTAGTTTAAATCCCCACACACACACACCTTGTATTATAGGAGTTGGTGTAGCTTTCTGTGGGCTGCTCTCTAACACTAAAGGTTATCTGTGGTTTTGTGGGTTTCCTACCTGGGACAGAACTTAAAAGTAGTGAACACACAGCTGCAGTGATGAAAAGCTACAAAGACACTGACACACATCCCATCAAGCAGTCAGCATATTTTATCTGGCCCTAGTTCTAAGAGACAGGTAGTTCAGCAATGACAGTGACAAATATTCAGTGTCAAGGGAATTCAGCAGGGTTTCACGTGTATTCCCAGACGGCCACATTTTTGTCTTCATCAGCCGAATCTCCACTGATCATATTTAACTGAACTGTTTAAGATAGAGATCAAGGTAAACCAGCTAAGATATAAATCATTATGATGTAGACACAAAGAGTGTATGTAGATCAGATAAAAAAAAAAAAGTTTGAAGCATAATTTGTAAACATATTTGTGACAGTTGAAGGCCAGTAAGAACTTAGCCTTTCACAGTGATTGAACTAGCAAATCGTTGCCAACTGACGCAGCTATAGCAATGCTTTAATAAAAAGTTGGATAAAGAGAAAGACATTTTTAAAGCATCAGAATATAGAATACAGAATACAGCACTTCCCCTTTTGATTCTGCTCACTGAAGATTCTTTTCCACAAGATGTTAGTTAATTTTGTAACAAAATGGGGAAGAAAAGGATTCCAAACCAGTGGAAACAAAAAAACACACCCAAGCATGAACAACTGGATCAGTTCAGGCCTCTAGCTGTATATGCACCTAGTTAAAAGTCTGTGGCTCTGATTTTGGCCCTTTCCATTGCTCCCCTTTGTGTCAGGCCTTGTTGAAATTTCGTAAGTTATACTAAATATCTGACACATCTTGCATATCAAGCATAAAAAGACACATACTTCTGAACTGGCCTTGTGCTGGCTTACTCTCCTTGTCTTCACTGAATGCAATGATCTGAAGGGCATAGTTTTGATCTGGAATAAGACCTTGAATAATTGCTTTAGTTGCAGTGTTTTGAAGAATTAATTGATTGGTTTTTCCACCTGTAAGACAAAAAAACCAAAACAAAACAAAACCACACATAACTTAGTTTGCTTTTCCTGTAGCATGATAAAAGGAATAACTTTAAAACTACCACAAGCTCTACAGAGACACAAATGCTCTCCCCCTTTTGGGACTATCCATACAGTCAGGCCAGAGGACATCTCAAAAAAGCAGAAGTCAGGCAGCCTGACATGGGGCAGTTTTGTTAGACAGACATGCTATAGAATCAACAAGGCTTTGTATCTGGGCTTCATGGAATTGCCACAGTGTCCAGCAAAACTATCAATTAAGAAAAAGCAGAAACGTGGCAAAAAATCTGTCAAGTTTGGTACCTACCCACAGGCTTTCACACTGCTCTGTGACTACCTGTCAGTTCAGATCCCATTGTATTCATGTCATCCCTGAATATCCCCTTTGTCCATTTCATTTGGACCAGAACATTCTTATGTACAAATATAAACAAAGCATATATTATATCTATATAAAAGAGAATACATGTGAAGTGTAACTAGCATCCACCCACTTCTACTACCTTAAGCATCTGATGATGATCATATTCTGTGCCTATGACCACCCTCTAGTGAGACTGATTTCTCTCTTGTGTTAACCAGTGGATAGAATAGAATAGAATAGAAGAGGACTCAACTACACCATGGCATGAAGTGCCTTATCCATCCTCTTGTTATGTTTACAATTCCTTAGTCCTGAAGGGTTAGAATGGTCTCTGAAAAGCTGTTCAGCCTGAGGAAGAGAATCCTTTCACCTTGAAAGAGAACATACAGACTTTTCTTTTACCTGAACTTGGAGTGACAAGCAGCTTATATCCAGCAAATTGCCCTTTGGGGGCTTTCCAAGAGATCTGTACACTGTCAGGACTGACTACATTATATCTTAGTCTTGTGGGTGGGGACACTGCAAGTGGGGAGAGAAAACAGCATTTTAAAATCAAATAAAAAGCAATGGGCAATTTTAAACAAATACACACATAGAGGAAGACAACACAATTTTAACAATACAGGATGCAAGTTATTCAAAATACCACATACATCAGTTTATTAGTTTGTAAAATGACATCCCCAGGTGCACTACTTCCCTCAGACATACCTTCCATTTATCTCTTTATAAAAGCAAACTAATAACCTAACAGCAGAGGACAGAAAGACAAACAGTGTTAGATGTTAAGACTCTAGTTTAGCAGGCAAAGCTGGTAAAAAAAATGCTCTTTGTTAATATATGGGAATTTAAATTGCTCTCCTTGCTTAGATTGACAATATGCATTACCTAACCTCCTTTACCTCACATTACTGTGGACATTTTCCCTCATTTAAGGTCACTCAGGGCCAAATTTTCAAAGCCTTGTGAAGACACAGTAACTAAGAGGAAAGACAGGAATGCACATACAGAGGGAACATTAGCTGCCCAATTTGCAAACCCAGCCCAAGTGACACACAGACTTGTTCTGCTGCAAGCGCTTCTTTGGTCTCATTGGGACTAGTAAGCTTGCACAGGCTAGGCAAGATTTAGACAAGGGTAGGAGGATGGTAAGCAAATCTGGCTTCTACTTTCACTCTCCCATCACCTAGTTTCTCAAAAGAAGCAGCAGCTAAATGAATAAAAGCATGAAATGATTGAGAAAAGTTGTAATTCAGTGAAGCAACACACAGGAAAACAATGAAAAATCCATCCTACATTGTTACTGCAGTATCAGCAACTTTCTGTCTATGCACATAAACTAGTTTCTGCACACCTTTGCATCCTTCTAGTCAAACTCCTCTGATACTGGAGAAGGCTCTACATTGTGCTTCTGCTCTGCTTCAGGGAGTCACATCCATCCTTCACAGCAAACTACTGAAGCAGAACTGCTGCATGTGCAGTCTGTCAAGAAGGGGAAAACTCCATGCACTGGAATACAGTTTGTCTGACATAACTAACTGATCTAGAAGGAAAGGCAGCCAGGGAAGCTACCCAGAGACTGAACAACAGAAAGGGCTAGAAAAGGTTAAACAAACTACTCCATCAACATCACACCTCCTCTTCCCAATACTTCCACAGTCCCCTGAACTACTTCCTTCATTTCCCAAAACCTTGGTGTTTCTGTCTTAATTAAGACCATACCCAGTTTGTTGGCCCACTAGATATAATAAACCACCAGCTCTCATATTTCTGAAATTTAAGGATTACAGCATATGGATTATCTGAGTCAACAGGGAATGTGCAAGCCAGCAGTCTCTGGCCTTTCCACTTCACCTGCTACACTCTGTGCTGCTCTGGAACTAGCAGCGGCCAAAGACCTAACTGATTACTTTTTCCTAAGTGTGTCTTTTTCCAACAGCTTGGAGAAAGAAAGAAGGGAAGAGGCAGGTTGTAGTTTCTGGAGATTTGGGATGGTGTTTTCTTCATATGGCATATACCATTACAAACATTTTTGGTCTTGCAAGTAAAAATCTGGAGGTTTATTACAAGAGATGTATTCCCTTGCATCCAACCTCTCAATCCATAAGGGACAACTTTGCCAGGCCAAAGACATGTTCTGTAGTTCTCTACTTTGAGGGACTTAACACCAGAACATGTTAAAACAGAACAGCTAAGTAGCACCACCACATTTTGGAAGACTTCAGAAAACAAACTCAATAAGACAGGCAAAAGGACAGGAAGAGCAGACAGCACACCAAATCCACACACTCAAAACTATACTTATGCACAGCACTAGACTTACACTCAAACAGGGTATTCGCCCAGCTGCTGGGCACAGTCTCAGCAGACTCTTAAGATTTCATGTCACATCCCAGAAGTATAGAAAAAGAAAGACTGCAAGCAATAGTGTGTGCAGGAATCACAGCAAACAGGAAATCAGTTCTTTGACAATCTGGCCCTCATATTGCAAAAAGTTTTGCTGGGCAGGTTTCTGCAAGAACATTCAGCATGCTGCAATTGCAATAAAATGATAGAGTCTATGGCAAACAGCTTTGAAAGCCAAGTAAACTACAGTCATGGATCCTAGCTTTTAACTAATTCTCAAGATTCACTCTGTCTTTGAGCTATAGATAGATCACAATGAATTGGGACTGAATGAACCATGACCCACAAATCACACCTATGTGTCTGCAAAATATGCAAATCTTATTACTCATTTCATCTAAGGAAGAGCAAATAAACTTTTGAGCAATGACTTTTATGCAAGCAGAAAAATGCTGCACATTCTACCACGATTAAGTGGTAAATTTGTATGGGGATTAGGAGGTAGAGCAGAGAGGGATACAGTAACACCAAAGATGGATCAAAGAAAAAAAATAAAATCGTATCTTAGAATGTCTAAGTTTATTTTCTCTGCCATCTTCTTCCTTTCCCTGTCATTCCATTCCATCCTACTTTCAAGTTAATAGTTTACGAAAGCACCTTCTAACAAAGAAGCATAGTTCTGCCCTAATTGGTATTAGCCATCACCAAAACAGGTAAATTGTGGGAGCCCCTAAATACCAATCACAGATCTTACAAGCAAAGAAGGGACAACCACCAAAAAGGGTTTTTTGTTCACTACAGAGGAACAGTATGAAAGACTAGAAAAGTTGTGCCAGAATAGTCTTTACATAACTAGTCAATTTTCAGTCGATTGGTTTAGGGGGTTTTGTACTAAAGGTAACAGTGAGGGGGGATGGACATTCTCACACAGCAACTAACCATAAGGAAGAAAAGAATTATTCACCAGATATTCAAATGTGTCTTAGTTGTGCAAAGACTAATGCTCTGGCAGAGGAAAGTACATACAGCTAAGGAAGTTAAAAATCTAACACTTGAACAGACAACAAAATATTGATGGGAATTACTACACATTCACCAACCTGAAGAGGATATCTTTATTTCTTTGGACCTTTATTGTCTGTGGAACAAAATCTCACTTCTTGCAGAAAGGGAAAAAAATTAATCCAAGCTGAGTCAGTTAACTGATAAAAATCAGTAGCTAGAGCTTGTTAAGTGGTTTTACAGGAATGCAAAAGTGAATGGCCGTCAGCAACATCAGAGCAGTCACCCAAGAAAAACCTACAGACAAGTTCAAGGCTTTGCTTTACACTACCAGATAAATTACCACTCCAAATACATCACCCTTGTGGGCAACTAAGGCAAAAGTATTTTGAACTAAATACCTTAATGGAAAGGAAAAATACCATAAGTTGCACATGTGCAGTTAAGAAAAACAGTAGTCTAAGACTGGATACTAACTAAACCTTGTGGCTTCCAATTTACTTTTGTCATAAGACTTTAATGAGTTAATATGCACTGCAATTACATTAGTAACACATGGAAATTATTGTTGCACAACGAAAAGTCTCCATCTTTAAAGAGAGAAGAAAAATTCTTAAAGCAAGTCACTTTATTCATAAATGGAAAATTACAAAGTATTTTTCTTGCCCAGCACTACTTTTGTGTATTACATAAGAACATAAATAGACAAAAGCTGGATTTTGGTGTTGATGTTGTTTAAGTATTATGCTGAATGAGGAAGACACAGCAGTGATGACTGTGAATAAAACACGTGGCACCATGTGATTTATAAGGCAGTGAATCAATGAATGAGATAAAAGCATGTAGCTCAACACAGCTAACTTCTCAGGTGAAGGAATAAATTGTAGCTTCAGGCACGTTGACTTCAGTTTCCCAAGCACATTCTCCTTTCCAAGAAGTCACATTACACAACTTTACCTGAGCACTTTTGCCAAAGGAAAGAAACACAAGCTGGAACTAATACCAGCTCTTCCTACACCCTGGCAGAGTGCATAGTTTCTTAAAACAGACAAACATATTGTTAGCACAGTATTAAACTGTAAATAGTTAAGTCAGCTGCAGGGAGAGTTTACTGCAAGGGTGGCAACCTTGAGAAAAGAAAAGGCTTTGAGAAACATCTTATTACTCCAAGTGTAGCAAGAAATATTTTTATTCTGTGACCATGGAATAGAGACTTCACATCACCTCATTCAATAACATAACAGCCATTTTGGGCCAAAGCAATAGTCCACTTAGCTTAGTATCACACTGCTGACAGCATTCAGCAGCTGATGCTTGCTGAAAGAGTGTAAGAACAAGGGAAGTATTGTTCTTTATTCATCAAGTATACCAACTCTAGCTTCTGCTTTTGTGATGATTCTGGAAAAAACTCTCTATGACCTTCATCTCATTGTATTAATAGTTTGAGAGTTTTCTCCCTTACTTCTGACAGATTAAATCAACTTTTAAAAGAAATGTTAAAAAAGAAAAAAAAAAAAAGAGTCTGGTTTTCCAAACTCAAGGAACCTGCCAAAACTTTCTGGAGATGGATCCCAATCCCCAATCCTGTTTTGCAAATCTTAACCACGTGTATTAGGACTGATCTATACAGAGAGAGCACAAACCATATGCTTTGCTTTATTGAGTCACAAACATTCTGGATCTCATTTCTGACCAGCACTGATGTGTTGAAATTGAGGAATGTGTATTTCTTCATTCAGCTCACATTGGCCACACTAAATATTCTTGCTTTTATATGCATCCTTATGTCCTAAGAGAGGTTTGTAAAATACTTGGAGATTCCCAAACATCCAAGACAATATGTGCTTCCCCAGTACTTGAGTGCCACGCAGACTGATACTTGCATGTACCAGAATTTGGAAAGCCAGAGGTTGTCACTGCACTCTGAATGTGCTCATGAATAATGCATTACACAAGATGCTTTAGAAGAGACCCAGGATCAAATTCTGCTCAATTATGCCTATGCACTCTCATATAAAAGGGATTACATAAATGTAAAAAGATGAAAGAAATCTTTCTCTAAAAATCATAAAAACTGATTAGCATTCTTTCTCCCTTCTTCCCCAAGCAACAGGATACAATTTCTCTAGATGTCAAAGCACTGTCCCCATGATCCAACAAGTATTTAAGCTTAACAGTCTCAGCAGTATCTTTTAATACTCAAAGGACATTTTAAAACAAGCTGCAAAAGTAGTCTGTGACATTTAACAGTCCTGTGCAACACTGTATGATGTGCTGCAGATAGCTACTGTTCCAACAAAGGAAAAAAACCCATATATTCTATAAAAACTTATTAACATAGCTGGTTCTTCAAACTTAGTTGATTATGTAGAGGGCAGTCACAGCAATTCCTGAACAGTACTTTCATTTAAATAAATTTTTTTTAAAAAGTTCCATACAACTCATTTTGAGACACCTGAGTTCACAAAAAGTTGACACTATTTGAGGCACTACTCAAAAAGGACACATAAATTCTACTCCCCCTTCCATCCAGAGCTCAGCAGTAAAACTCCTGCTCCACTTGCAGTAGTACCAGATTCACATGCTACTAAGAGTGAAGTAACACTTGTATCTGGAATAAGAAAGTCCTGCAGATTAGAGTGAAAAGCTCTATCTTCTTATTTATGACATACCTTGGCCCTCGGCATCACTGACGAAGCAAGCTGCAACAGCTAAAAAAGCCAGGAAACAGCTCTGCGTCTCATACCGAAACAGCATCTTCTTCCTCTCAACACAGTATCAGCAGGTCTGAAAGCATACAGAACAAAAAGACCCATTACACCTGCAAAGATAGGGCCTTAAACACTTTCCACTACAATTATTCAACACATACAGAAGCACACCTCAAGACACCATCAACTTGTTTGTAACATCATGCTTATGAATGTTTTAACTGTCATTCAACTTCATCATACTACCTTTAGGAAATGTCTTGGCACAGGAAGAAGAAATTTTGCTGCCTTCTCTTTTCAGTATTTTATGGAAAAAATAAAATAATTAATAGTAGATTTCTTGCTGTCAACCAAAGCTGGCATCTGAAGGTTTACTTTGGTAAATTTGGGGTTATGCATTTGGGCTACAAGTCCCTCCTACCTACCTCCTGTATCATTTTCTGTAATATTCTCAAATATACCATCATTGAACTTGCTTTCCATGCTTTCATTGTCTTCCGAGAAAGTGGCTGACCCACTTACTTTGTGCCTAATATAAAAGTCAAACTGAAGTAGCTCAACCATTATTAAACACGTAAAGAGGAAAATACCTATATCTCCTTCTCTCCAAGCATTAGCAATTTGCCACAGTTATTCCCAGGACTTGGTAGGTCTGCTGTTGCAAGTACCAGTCAAGAACACTTGACATGCCACCTGAAAATACACAGGGGGCTTAGTCACTGTGAACTCTATCCCCACAAAGGGTCACCCAAGTTTTAGCCAAATTATCAACAAATGTCACTCTACTTAAAATAGATTTTGAACCAGTCTCTTATAGTATGAACCTCTCAAGACAGAGGCTAATCACTAGCTCAAAAAAGACAAGACATGCACCAGAAACTTTGGTCCTGCTACACCCAGTTCTTAGTACACATCCTCAAGTGGCATTCAGAAACCTGAGCAAAGTGAGCAGGCTTTCTGATACAGACACCCAAGAACTGGATCCATACAAGGATTCAGTCAGCACACAGTTGCCTAGTGACAGGCAATAGGAAGAACAGAGTTAAGTCTCAAACAGTCTAAAATCCACCCCTTCTATATCTCAAACTGGGTATTGATGCTTCTATTCTCATTCAGGAATGCAACCTGGAACATGTAAATGTAGGCTCTTCAAAGAGCAGCACAGAACTCATCCTTCAATGCAGTCACCACTGATGTGCAGATTTCTTTCCAGGCATTAAAATATTCACTCGTAGTGGCGGTGCAATGCCCCACCTGCTAGACTTCATCAAAAAAACTCTCCTCTTAGACAGGAATTGTAAATATTCACAAGCAATCCGGCATGGAAACACTCTTTACTGCTGCTTTTAGGGGAAAAAAAAAAATAGAAAAAACCCAAGATCAAACAGAGAAGAAAAGTTTATTGGGATATATCCAACTGTTGCACTGGTGGCGCAAGTTCACCTCTGCAACGAGCTGGGCTTCAAGTTTTGCTTCACTACTAAAGGCAACCACGAGTCTGCAGCCACCTTGTGGGTGACTTCATCTGGAAATAAAAAGAAATATCCTATTCCTCCTGCTTTTTACATACCTCACCTTTTATTAACTATTTGGTAAAACAGAATAGCCCTGACAGTAGAGGCCAAGCCCTCCCAAGCCGAGAGTCCTGCCCATGAGGTGAGCCCTGCTCCCCCATATGCTCTCAGTTCCATCCTGTAGTCCACACGGGACATCTGCGTAGATCTGGCAACAGGGCACGTTCTCCTGAGGGAACAACTTGCCTTTGAGACTTCCCAGACCGGGAGAAACCCAGCACACTCCGCTGGGCGCTCCGTACCGCCCTGGCCGCAGACGGCACCCTGCCCATGCCAGGAGGCAGAGCCACCTCGGCACAGCCCTGGCAGCCTTTCCCCAGGGCAGGCAGCTCAGCGCTGCTCTCCTGAAATGAGACACAGCCCCTAGACTCCCAGTCTCTGTGGCTCGTCATGGAGCGCCCGGGAAACAGCCAGATGTCTCTCGGGTCGACGTCCCTCCGGACCAAAGCAAGAACGCGACCTGCCCCGGCAGCGCGGCAGCCTCGAGGGCGCCGCCGGGCCCGCTGCCATGGCCGCCGCCCCCACACGGGAAAGGCGGGAAGGTGGCAGAGGGGGCGATGCGGAGACGCCGACGCGGCTCTCGCGCACGGTGTCACGGCGCACGGTGTCACGACACCGCGGTGCCGTTTCGTTCGCTTCTCCGTCGCTCGCACGACGCGGCTGCAGCCCGACCCGAATGGCCGCGGCTCACAAATGCGGCCCCCCGACTCCCCCTTGCAGCCACCGGCCTTCTGTGGAAAACGAGTTCCCACCACAAGTGAAGAAGGGAACGGCGAGGAGTTCATCGCCTCAGCCGAGCTGAGACGAGACGAGAGACAGGCTCTGCGAGACCCGGAGGCTACCCACTGCGGTGGGGGCGGGCTGGCCCGCCCGGACAGCCTCTCGCTAAAAGAATGCCCTGCAGGCGCCGGGCGCGATGAGCCGGGGCGCAGCTACCTGCCTGTGCGCGAGGAACGAGAGCGGCAGCCTGAGGCTCCGGTTCAAAGTATGAGCGCTTATTTTGCAAATATCGTTACTTTTAAAAGTAAAAGCTCTCCAGGTTTTTCTGAGGAGCTCTTCCTCCCCACCACAGGCTCGTCACCTTCCACCCCTCGATGTCCTCCTCCCTCACCCATCTCTCCCTCCGGGGCTCCATTCCGGTCGCCGGGGGTTGTGGCCGGGCAAGGTGAGTGTGAAGAGCTCTCGCTCCTGCCCCTGAGTCCCCGCCCGCCTCGCCCCAACTCTCGAAAGGCACGAAGCGGAGCTCACACCGACCTGTGCGGGCAGCAGCAGCGGGGGTGCGGGCGCTTGGCGTCACGCGGGGCTGGGGGTGTTGAGGTGGCTGCAGGAGAGCCGCTCCCCTCCCCTCTGACCGCTCCGTCCCTCGCTGCGCCGCATCTGATAAGGCGAGAAGGGAGCGAAAGGAGGCGGGCAATTATAGAGCAGAAGGTGGAAAGAAGGGGGGAAAAAAAGAGGCATGAGCGATGCCAAAGATCCAACCCCCGCCCCCAAGCCCGAACTCCGCAGCGGGGGGCGCGGCCAGGTGCGCGGGGAGGCAGGGCTGGGGTGGGCTCCGAGACAGGGGAGATTTCAGGCAGAGTAACGTGAGCAGGTGGTGTGCTTTTATCTATCCTCTGATGGTTTGATGTTTTTGTTTGTTTGTTTTGTTGGTTGTTTTTGTCCTATTTTTACTATTATTTTTTAAAACTCCTTTTCCTTTCCCCGGATTTCCTCGTTCCCTTCCTTTTAACTGATTTAGAAGGTGGCTACTTTGCAGTACGGCTTGGAGTGCAAGTATCCCTGAGTGCCGGCTATTGTGATGTGTGTATTAATGATTCGTCGGATAAATATTTATATTAAAGTGTTCCAGGTCTTGACTGGCTTAGTATAAACCTAGACTAAAAGAATCGTAGTACATAATGGACATTTTTGCCATAGGCATAGACACTGCAGTGGGGATGTGGAATTGCAAAATCTGTATACATATAGAGATATGAGTTGCCCTGTGGCATACCCTACTGAATTTACAATGTAGGTTATTACTCATGAAATTTTTTCATCTCGAGAATTTAGGAGGTGAATGAAATATTCAGTACAGCATTGCCTGGTCATCTGTATTAAACTACAAATTAAATCACCAAAGTTAAGAAACAACAGGTGTAGAAACAACAGATATGTGCATTCCTTTCTAAATGTAGGGAAGAGCCCCTTCTAGGGAAGGGCACCAAGTCTCAGGGTGATGACTGTGACTGACTAAAATATAACTGGACATTGTGCTGCTTGAGTAGGATTCCTTGTCTTGAAGACTCTTGTACAAACTCACAGTACACAGATATCTTTCTAATGAAACTGCAGAAGTCTTTGAGCTTTAAAGAAACTCTTGAAGTCCTTTCATTTTCAATAGCAAAGGTTACAAATCACTCCTAGCATGTTCCAGATCTAGGAATCTGGGTGATCCCATTGTCTGCAGTTACTGTACTGCACCACCAGCTCTGTGCAGCGGCCAACACTTTCATCAGTCACAAGGAAACTAGCTTTCAAGAGTAAAAAGTCCTCTGAAACAGTAAGATGTTCCCCTCACTGATGTGATATATTTTGTACTTTTTCAGCTTTAATTTATGTGTTTAGCTAAACAATAATATCCAGAAGACAAGGAAGCAGATGAATAGGTACATTTGCAATCCCTTTCAGGACTGGGTAAATGTAGAGAGATGAATCAGCCTTAATCTACAGCTGCTTGCTGGTTCATGTATTTCAGGGCAGGATAAGGAATAGCCTGCCAAAGGGTGTCTGGCTCCCTCTCGCTGTGTTTTTTTCCCTGATTTATAATGTAGCGTGCAAAGTCCATCAGCACCATCCTGTGGCTGTATCTTGTACTGAGACTCCTTGAAAAGTTGAGGACCCCACTGACCAGTAAAAAGATTCTGTAGCATTCTGCAGTCTGACTTTCTACTTTACTTTTTAATCACTTGCTTGCATCAGAAATGAAACTAGTATTTTAAATTTATGCAAAGAGTGTGCTTTCAAGGGTAACTCAGATGATGTTGTTCAAATCTATTCACTTTTTAGAGTGAATCACACTTGCTACCACTGAGCTTTAGTCAGGTTTCTCTAGAAGGCACTGTAGATTTCCTTGAATAACTACAAGGAAATGCTCATGTTGTTTAGAAATTCAAGATAAAAGGTAAAGCTTCCTTGAAAGTTTTGTTCTAAAGTGCACATGTGGTAATAAAGATCAAAATATACACAATAGTAATGTACACCTGATTTACCTATGTTTCCTTCTTGTCTTCCATCCAAGAACCTGGAGTTTTGAAAAGAAATCTACTGAATCTGAATTTACCTCCTACTATTTTTCAATTGGCCAAGCTACAGTGATTTCAAACCAGTGATTTACAGCCACCACGTTTTAGAATCATAGAATCAATAAGGTTGGAAAAGACCTCAAAGATCATCAAGACCTACCTGTCACCCAAGACCTCATGGCTACTAAGCCATTGCTTCAAGTGCCACGTCCAATCCCTTTTGAACACCTCCAGGGACGGTGACTCCACCACCTCCCTGGGCAGCACATTCCAATGGCTAACAACTCTCTCTGTGAAGAACTTTCTCCTCACCTCGAGCCTAAACTTCCCCTGGCCCAGTTTGAGACTGTGTCCTCTTGTACTGGTGCTGGTATTCAAGTTATGGACCATCCTTTCCTTGCTTGATATAGAGTCCATGCAATTTCTATCAATAGAATTACATGGGAGCGATACTAAAAAAACAGGTGGAAACTTATTCACTACTCCATTATAAGAACAGAATTAGTGCAGACTGGTGAGCTCAAAGTGAGCTAATGGTATGATTGAACCAAATAATGGATCACTGACAGCTATATCTGTGGGAACTGAACAGAAAACAAAATAATAGGTATTTCTGGTGGACTGTAATCATCAATCCTCTAGGTTTTTTGAGTATCCTCTGGGGTTTAGGACATGCTTAGAAAATTTGCCTGACTTTTTTTTATCTTCTAGTGAATGCAGTGTTACTTGCTATGCCATTTTTTCACAAGACTTGGGAAATGAGAATATCAAATTTGTAGAATATCTTTAAATTGCAAATAATTAAAAATTAATCAGGTCTTATTTTATTAAAATGTTCTTTATTAAGGTGACTAGTGTTTGTATCTCCTAAATTAATATGTAGTATCATAGTATCAGTCAGGGTTGGAAGGGACCACAAGGATCATCTAGTTCCAACCCCCCTGCCATGGGCAGGGACACCCCACACTACATCAGGCTGGACAGAGCCTCATCCAGCCTGGGCTTAAACACCTCCAGGGACGGGGCCCCAACCATCTCCCTGGACAACCCATTCCAGGGCTTCACCACTCTCATGGTGAAGAACCTCCTCCTCACATCTAGCCTGAATCTCCCCACCTCCAGCTTCATTCCATTCCCCCTAGTCCTATCACTACCTGAGATCCTGAGAAATCCTTCCCCAGCCTTCCTGTAGGCCCCCTTCAGATACTGGAAGGCCACAATTAGGTCACCTCGGAGCCTTCTCTTCTGCAGACTGAACAGCCCCAACTCCTTCAGTCTGTCCTCATAGGAGAGGTGCTCCAGCCCTCTGATCATCCTTGTGGCCCTTCTCTGGACACGTTCCAGCACCTCCACATCCCTCTTGTAATAGGGGCTCCAGAACTGGACACAGTACTCCAGGTGGGGTCTCACCAGAGCTGAGTAGAGGGGGAGCTAGAGGTAGCTGAGTAGAGGGGGAACTAGAGGCACATTTTTAAATGCCCTCTCTCTACCATAGTCACATTCAAGAATTTGACTATGGAACGTGATGCAAATTAGTCCCTAGGCCTAACAATTCATAGATGTTACATCTATTTTTGCTCTTAAAAAGAACTTCAGTAAACAAAGACAGAGATAATGCATGAGGTAAAGCATATCTGACTTTTGCTTTACATCTTGTAATTGTTATTCAACAAAATGATACATACAATGCTCTTTGAAAACTGGTATGCCAAGATCAGTCTGTCAACACTTGCAATAATGAAGTGATTTCTGATGTCATGTGCTAAGAGATCAGAGAAGGACTTAGGACTGTATTCTTTCCCAATTAAAAATAGAGGGAAAAAAAGTCATTCTAGTGAAAAATGTAATTGTGGTGTGCCATCTCTAACCTATCAGCCATGTTTAGTTTTCAGTTTCTTGTTCTCATAAGCTAAGACAAATGCAGACTTATTTTGTTGTACGAATATGCAGTGAAATTGGTTTTTAAAAGGGTAGCTTTTTTTTGCCCCTTTGTTTTTTTTTCCTAGTGGCTTTCTTTGTGTTACAGCTGTTTCACTGATACCAACCCCACAAATGTGGCTGTTTGCAGCTCTTTTTTTGGGCAGGAACTGTCAGAGTAGTTCAGCTTTGTTTTGTTATCGGTTGGCATCTGATGAGTCATTTTCATTTCCTTGATATTTTTAGGAGCTTTCAGTGCTGTCAGCACTTTAGTGAGCTGCTAGGTTTATTCATCTGAAGCTTATTACACATAATGAGGTAAGTGAAAGGCATACATAGGAAGCCAGATTGATGTCATGACCACTGAAGTGTAACTCTTCGTGTTTGGGGTTGGTCTTGGCCCGCCAACATGGAGAAAAGGGAGCAAAACTGGGCAAAGGGAGCATAGGGGGATTGAGAGATACAAATATTCTTCAGTCATGTATTTTTCTGTTCATCTCAATATAAAGGTTCCAGAAGGTAATGGGAAGAATGATAAGATTTATGTTTCGTTAAGTTAGTTTTTCATTCTGCAGTCAAATTGGATTCCTTTAGATTTGTGAAGTAATATTCCTCTATTCTTAGTTTGTACTTAAACATCTGAGCTGGTTGCTGAGGCTTTTTTTGGCCAGTGCTGAGGAAAAGACATAGCTGTATGAGTCTGGAGACACAAGCAGAATTTTACCTTCCTCTTCTTAGTCTCTGTCAATCATAGCTTATCCAGATCCATTTAGGAAGGGGATTCAGCCACCCTTTTAAAGTCCCTGAGCAGCAGGGAGGCAGAGTTCAACCTGCCGAGAAACTGGAGCCTCAGCCAGTAATTCCTGCACCCACAGGCTCCTTGCAGCTGCAGTGAAAAGGCAGTCCACCAGAGAAGTGATGATATCCTCTTGATGTGCATATGTGCTCACACAGTAGGATTCTACCTCATCCCACTCAATAGGGAGGGCTCATGTGTGCTCCGTGTTTGAGGAGAAGGAAGAAGTTTTCTGGTCTCCTGCTGGGAAATGTTCTGGACCCATGACTACTACAAAATCACTGAAGTTGGAGAAGCCTTTTGATTTCACATGGTCCAACCCTCTTCTGTTCGAGAGACAACTAGAACAGGTTGGCCAAGTTTACAACAAATTGAGTCATGAGTGTCTCCAAAAATGGAGACTCCACAACCTCTCTGAGCAGCTGTCTATGTTTAAGTCATATCCAGGGCTAAAACTGTAGCAGTTACTTTATCATCAAATCACCCCTTCCCAGCAGAGAAGGGGGATTAGGGAAAGGAGAGGAGTCTCATGAGTTAAATTTGATGAAACAGCAGAACTAGCTATGGAAGTTTTGGGTTGGAAGGGACATTTAATGGTAACCTAGTCCAATGATCCTGAACTGAGCAGGGACATTCTTAACTAGATCAGGTTTTTCAGAGCCCTGTCCAACCTGACCTTGAAAATTGCCAGGGATGGGGCATCTACCACCTCTCTGGGCAACCTATCCCAATGTTAACACCAATGCAAATATAAAGTATAGAAGGTTACACTCAGCCCAGTGAATCTACCACAGTCACAATAAATATGAGAGGAGCAGAATGCTAATCAAGTCTCTCCAAGGGAGAGAAGAAAAAGGAGATGGCTGGAGGAGCAAACTTCCCCCTATTTAATGGCTGTGAAGTTTATGGTATGGGATGTACTTGCTAGCTGCCCTGGCTGACTCAAAATTTCTAAGGGCCTGCGTAGCATGCCTGGCCCAGGGAAACAGAACAGCAGCCTACTCCAGTCTTTCACCACCTCCCCAGTGAAAGAAATAAAAAAGTATTTTCTTGTGTTCATTTAAAATTTCATGTTTCAATTCGTGCCTTTCATCCTGGTTTTCTTGGCATAACTGGGAAGCTGCCAGCACAAAGGCAGGGTGCCTTAAGGAAAGAGGAAGGACCAGACTTTCTGATGCTTGCACCTACTAGCAGCTGGAAATAGGTAGGCACAATGCAGCACTAGGCTGGCAAAAGTGAGAGCAGATTTCTTTTCACTGGATTATGCTGTGGTGCAGATTAAGTTGCAGCCCACCAGTGATACAATATAACACAGTGATGGGGTTTCCCCAGTTTTTTACTGTGTAAGCAGAAGACCTACAGATTCTGCCTGTCCATGCCAGAAGTAATTTTCTTCAGAATGAAACCCAAGCTGAAATGAACCTGCACACCCAGTAAGAGCTGGAAGCGATACCGTGGTGGTCTCTGTAATATATACGTTGAGTAATGAATTCAAGCCGTGTCTGGAACAAGGAAGAATTTCTTTCCAAATAACATGCATCTTAAGTTATTATCTAAAAGAAGCAGAACTTCTTTTCTATCTCCTGCTGAGCTTCTTGTCTGAGCTGCTGCCCTATACACTTTTGACCACTGTGATTACACATCTCCAAACTGCCTCGATCTACTTTAAACACTCCTCTGGTACAAGTGGCCATGAGAATAAAATGCTTGGCATGAGGAATAAGATTTTTTACACACTGTCCACTGATCTGGATTTCCATCTCCTCAATTAATTATCCATTTTCAATATTTCTAATTTGCAATTTTTAGAAGAGCTGGTCTGTTCATTAGCCTCTGAAAAGTAATTACAGGGCTGTCTGCTAGAACACGATATCACATGATAACACATGGCATGGGGACTGCTGCTGAACAAACACCCAGACAAAACTCTTTTAAAGGGATAACACTTTGTGTTGCTCACAAGTTTCATTCATCTAAACTCTTTCCTTTCTTCAATTTTAAAGAGCCTGCTTTTCTTTGCTGCTTTTTTTTAAGGGATTTGAAGTGGATGATAGGACTTGAAGCCATGGTTTAGTTAGTCATGAGGTGTTGGGTGATAGGTTAGAATAGAATAGAATAGAATAGAATAGAATAGAATAGAATAGAATAGAATAGAATAGAATAGAATAGAATAGAATAGAATAGAATAGAATAGAATAGAATAGAATAGAATAGAATAGAACCAAACCAAACCGAACCGAACCGAACCAGGTTGGAAGAGACCTTCAAGATCATTGCATCCAACCTATCATCCAACACCACCCAACCAACTAAACCATGCAACCAAGCACCCTGTCAAGTCTCCTCCTGAACAACTCCAGTGATGGCGACTCCACCACCTCCCTGGGCAGCCCATTCCAATGGGCAATCACTCTCTCTGTGTAAAACTTCCTCCTGACCTCCAGCCTGAACCTCCCCTGGCACAGCCTGAGACTGTGTCCTCTTGTTCTGGTACTGGCTGCCTGGGAGAAGAGACCAACCTCTGCCTGTCTACAACCCCTGAGGTCTTTTCCAACCTTATTGATTCTATGATTCTGTGGTTCAGACATGGGTGCTTTGTTTCCCTATCCATTTTTAAAGCACTACAATTGGAACGTTCAAGAATAGCCTCAGTTTTCCAATTTTTATTTAAGCATATGTTAAATATTTAATATTATCCTCTCATGAACAAAGACAGATAATTGACCTTAGCATAGATCTTTAACATCTTTATTGATGATCTGGATGATAGCATTGAGTCCATCATCAGTAAATTTGCTGACGACACCAAGCTGGGGGCAAGAGTTGATCTGCTGGAGGGTAGAGAGGCTCTGCAGAGGGACCTCGACAGGCTGGACAGATGGGCAGAATCCAACGGCATGAGATTTAACACATCCAAGTGCCAGGTTCTGCACATTGGCCACAACAACCCCATGCAGTGCTACAGGCTGGGGTCAGAGTGGCTGGAGAGCAGCCAGGTAAAGAGGGACCTCAGGGTGCTGGTCGATGGTAGGCTGAACATGAGCATGCAGTGTGCCCAGGCAGCCAAGAGGGCCAATGGCATCCTGGCCTGCATATGGAACAGTGTGGCCAGCAGGAGCAGGGAGGTCATTCTGCCCCTGTACACTGCACTGGTTAGGCCACACCTTGAGTACTGTGTCCAGTTCTGGGCCCCTCAGTTTAGGAAGGATGTTGACTTGCTGGAACAAGTCCAGAGAAGGGCAACAAAGTTGGTGAGGGGTTTGGAACACAGCCCTCTGAGGAGAGGCTGAGGGAGCTGGGGCTGCTTAGCCTGGAGAAGAGGAGACTCAGGGTGACCTTATTGCTCTCTACAACTACCTGAAGGGAGGTTGTAGACAGGTGGATGTTGGTCTCTTCTCCCAGGCAGCCAGCACCAGAACAAGAGGACACAGTCTCAGGCTGCACCAGGGGAGGTTTAGGCTGGATGTTAGGAAGAAGTTCTATACAGAGAGAGTGATTGGCCATTGGAATGGGCTGCCCGGGGAGGTGATGGAGTCACCATCACTGGAGGTGTTCAGGAGGAGACTTGATGGGGTGCTTGGTGCCCTGGTTTAGTTGATTAGGTGGGTTGGATTGGTTGATAGGTTGGATGCGATGATCTCGAAGGTCTCTTGCAACCTGGTCTGGTCTATTCTATTCTATTCTATTCTATTCTATTCTATCTTACAAAAGAGAAATGCTACTGCAATTTGTATTTGCCAAAGAAAAAACTATTATTGTAAAAATAGAAAACAACAAACCATGGTGTTTAAGAGTAATTTCATACAACATGTGGGTGGAGGGAACCACGAGAAATATTAATGTTTTGATTTGGTGCAAACAGCTCAATAAAATTACCCTCACATAAATACTTACTGAAGAAATTCAGTATGCCTTCCATGTTTATATGCCAGGGGCACTTAAGCATCTGGAGTAACTGTCAGTTTATTTTTCCAATAAATACAAATACTCAAAATCAGTCTACTGGAAATCTTACTTTCTCAAGTGTGAGGAGAATTTACAATGGGTTCAATCTCTTTTTTTTTTCCTCATTTTCTTTTTTGTTTTCAGTTGTGAAGCAGTAACAGAGGGGGGCAGTCTTGGACAAAAATCTCGTTGGTGTCTTAGCAAACTCTAGCTTCTGAGCATCTAGATTGAACTGCCGCTTCTGCCAAAAGACAACACTGTGCTATGATCTACCTTGTAAAGGCCAAGGAATTTTCAGATTCAAAGACCTGTGCTACTCAGACTCTGTGCAGAGGGCTTCCACTCCTATGAAGCTTCTCTACAGAGAGGGAAGTGGTACTGTGGAGTGCAATGCAGTGCTGCTCAGGAGTGGTGCCCACATTGCTGGAGTATGTGTGACTGTTGTCAGTATGTGCAACGGTTGTGGCTGTCTCTCTGACTGAGATGGCCCTTTGGTGTCTCAAGACTTGCCAGGACTTGTCGGGATAGAGAAAAGAAGGTGGCAAGCTTTTAGTTCTGCTCTGCATGTGTTGCAGATCTGGCTTTGTGTCGTGTCTGCACCCAGGAAGTGCTGGGACACTTCCCACTGAACATGATTTAAGCCTCTTAAATATAACGCCAAAAATAACAGGAAATTACACAGGAGGAAAGCAAGTGTATATACTAGCCTTGAACAAATAGCCGGCAGTAATTATGCTCCCAACTGATTGATCTGATGACTTAAAGAATTATAGGCTATTGTGACAAAGAATGTGAAAGCTGAAAAAAAGGAGAGCCAGTGGTCTACAACCATGAAAAGCAGATAACATCTCAAGAGCTTCTGGGTTAACCCTTTTTTCTCCCTCACTCTCGACACGCAGAGACTCTGTCTTAGGCAGTTGTACACACTTTTGCAGCACCTGAATCTTGCACTCAACTGCACCTCAATCAAAACCCAGGTAAAACAGGACAGTGATGGTGGTGGAGTCACCATCACTGGAGGTGTTCAGGAGGAGACTTGACAGGGTGCTTGGTTGCATGGTTTAGTTGATTAGGTGGTGTTGGATGATAGGTTGGACACGATGATCTTGAAGGTCTCTTCCAACCTGGTCTGGTCTATTCTATTCTATTCTATTCTATTCTATTCTATTCTATTCTATTCTATTCTATTCTATTCTATTCTATTCTATTCTATTCTATTCTATTCTATTCTATTCTATTCTATGCCACACTCCATCCATGATGAAACATCATTTTCCACTACTTGTTCATAAAACTTGTTCATTAAAATCATGAATGACTTTCATCAGAGGCTTTTTGACAAAGTTCTGTAATCCACATAATCTCCCCCCCCCCCCTTTCTGTTTCCTTTTGATTATCATTGTTTGGACCTTATTGTAATACTTCATTCACTAGTGACATCCTTCATAAATGCCAGTCTAAATGTTCCTGTAATATTGGCACTGGCTGCAGTTATGTTTCTTTATCTTACAGGGCACAGAAAACATTTCATCCACGGCCTGTTTAAATTAACACAGTGCTTAAAATAAGTCACTTTACAGCAAGGCCCTGAGGAAAATGCATTCCTGAGGAGCACAATGTTTTGTACAGCACAATCTTCAGAGATACTTGTGGACTAGTAGATATTCTTTACCATGTGACACAAATAAAACCTCTGTGCTGAGGTTTGCAGTCTTGAAAGAGTAGCCAAAACATCTGCCTTAAACCACAGGGCATTTCACAATGTTGTTAATATTACTATTAATAATAATAATTATCCAGCACATGGAAAGGAGTTACTGCTGTTTGGGACATCAGCCAATCAATCTGTCTCCTCAAATATTAGCAAGGTTTGACTTGTAGAATCAGTCTTTAAAATCTGGAAGCTCTGAATGCTTTTTGCACTGAGAAGTGAGCATGTGAGTCCTTGTAGTAACAAACTGCATGTTCATATTGCTTCTGCATACACTGCTTCACTGGAGCTAATATTGGCCTATGTAAGAGGCTGAGTATACAGACAGTTAGCCAGTAGGTCAATTAAATCAAGATGGATCATGTCCCTATTCTATCCTGTTCAGTTCTTTTTAACCAGTACTGGCCAAAGCAGTAACTGGCCTCCCTGTGTCCCAAATAGCACCAGTAACTCTGCATGGGGGAGTCAAACTGATATCCCACCGACACTGATCTTTGGCAAGCTCCCCCTCCCATCTTCCCTGCTCTCCATGACTGTTCAGACTGCAAAGGTGAATAGGAGGAGAATGGGGTTTGGAGCAACAAGCCTTTCTCAGTTAAATAATTCTGCATTAGGCCTAAAATATGCAAACTGTAGTAGTCTACAGTGATAACTTGGTTGCAATTTTACTGTATTCCATTAAAATAAAGAGCAACACTCACTGGTAGGGAAGAGGGAGGATAGAATCAGGTTATTTCTAAAAGAGCTCTAAACACCTTTAAAATGTAGTAAGCTTCAGGCTCAGCTCTCACTGCAGCTCTTAAAGTCAAGTGGCATTTTTGTACAGTTGTGGAAATCCTCTTGATTTTCAAGTGGGCAAAGAAAACAGAAGCTCACCATAAATACTTCTGTCTACTATTGTAATATGCCTAATTGCATTCTCAAAGAATTTCCAACAGTATTTGTTAAGCTAGTGCTAATTTTATTCACTTCCCTAGCGAGTGTGTGAGATTTGTAGGGCTTTCTATATGTCATTAATGTCAGTAATAAAATGAGAATTATTGATGGAGGTAAAATTAAGCATCTGAACTCTTCCTAATTTGCAGTCTTTTTAGATGAGTGAAACTCACATTTTACAGCTGGTGTAGTTCAAAAAGATGTTAACCCATCCTATTTACCTGCAAATTCCCCCTTGTGTTCCTTTGCTAGAAACGCAGTAGGAGCTGCAGGAATACTCATTAGGTAGCTATGATGTTATCCCTCTGAAAAGCCTGTGGGCTTCCCAGTGCATGCTTTTTAGCAAGAGGCAGGAATGTGCCGGACAAACCAAGCCCTGAACTGAGTATGCTGTTGAGGTGTTTTGTGTGCCTGGCTGTCTCTGAACCGCAGGCTGTTGCTGTGGCTTTGCCTGGGTGAGCGCAGCTCTGTGTGCCGAGCGCGGGCCGGTTGCGCAAGGCAGTGTGCCCAGCCTGCTGCTTGGCCTCCACAGCCTCCCACGCCATGTGCCGAGCGCTTGTACAGTGCCTGGGGACTGGGGCCTGATCCAGCCCTCAAGCTTGGCTGGCTGCCTGGGGAGTTTGGCACCGAGGCTTGCTGCGGAGGGATCCTCTCCCTTGGAAAGGTTGAGAGGAAGAAGAGTTTGGAGAGGCACTTGGAAAGGAATGTGGAGCTGAAAAGCAAACTGTACATGGCTGTACATTGGCTGTACATGACGGGTACCTGGCACACAAGTGATGAGAGTCTGCCAAAACTGAACATAAGGGGTTGCAAATAACAATTTTATGGCTACAGAAGATTCCAAATACATAAAGGGTAATATTTTTCCACAGCCACAGAGCCCGTGAGTTGCAGTAAATGGAGGGGACCATGTTTTTCTCTTAGAGGGGTGTGCTCCTTGCTTCCACCATGAAGGGCTGTCCAGCAGGCAGCAAACTAGTGGGTTCTAGCTCTGCTTCTCCACAGGTTTTCTGGATGACTTCCGGAATCCAAGCTGCCTATGTGTGTTTTAACCTCACTACTGTGGATCTAGGAGTAAGCCTGGTGACACCTGGAGAATGCTAGATGTGCGGAGTGGGGGACCTGAGGATGCGCTGCTGCTTGTAAAACCTATTGAATGTGAAGATGTGTAGGCCAGAGAGTAGGGCATGCAGTCCTAGCATGTTAGGTAACTGCTGGTGGAATCTTCAATGCTGAAGACCCTCTAAAGCCTTTGTGTTTTTACAGGTGATGGGTTTCCCTACTTCCTTGCACCCCAGTCAGTCATGTATCTCCGTGTTTGACATCTCAACCCTTGTAGCTTCTTCTCACTCTCTGTAGGGGGCAGAGAAAACGTCCAAAATGAAAGTTATTGAGAATTTAGGGACTGACATGGGAAAAAAAAGTTCATCATAAGTACCTGTTGAAACACAAATTGTATGGGGAGTACATAAATACTTCATGACACATGAGAACTACAATACCTGTCGTATTGCAAGCAGTGGAATAAAACTAGATTTAAATGGAAATACTGAGCTGCTGCTGCCTCTGTCCTCATGTGCTGTGGTTACAGTAGCTGCTACTCCCTCTTGCGATCTCCTCTTCTCAGTGGGAGCATGTTACTGCCGTGCTGTGACTCCTTGGATGAAATCTGTACTTTTCAGGACTAGTTAAAATCAGTAACACTGCAAAAGCAGGAAGGATCTGCCGTAACATGCAGAGAGTAATTATGCATGACCATTTCTACACACAGATTACAGCTCAACTGGCAAATAGCTCTGTCCCCCTGACTGGCAACAGACAATTCAGAAACAAAGCTGTCCTTGTCTGAGAGGCCACTTTGCATTTTGACCAAAAAAAAAAGGCCAACAAAAGAGGAAAGGGAAAGGAGACATATTTCTGAGGACATTTAGTAATAGCACATCATCACACTCAGTTCTGCAGGATACAGTTGTGCAATGACTTTGCAGAGAATTGGCTGGATAGCCAGAAAATTCTTTCCCATCAACACCAGTAATTGAATATACAGCTGGGTAACTCCAATAAAATTGCCAGCAGCAGGACAATTGAATTAGCTAATATTAAGTGGTGGATATTAGGGATGTCACTCAGTTGTTCACATGGAGGTGTCTGATGGCAGTTCAAGTATCTAACGTTATTTAAAACATCTTCTGGGACTGTCTCTAGCTGCTATTTCAAGGGGCTTCCCCATAGGTCCTCTGCAATATACTTTCTGAAGCATCTTCGATGGCACTCAATATTTATGTGTATGCAACAGTTCCTGGTTTCTAAGTTCAGATTCCAGTTAGAAAAGCAGAAGTAGATGCCGTCACCCTGCTGCAGTGCTTTGTCAGATTATCTGCAAGTCAGAGAAAAGAGCAATGCATTAGCCCATGGGCCAAAGGTCATCTAGCAATTACAAGTGCATTGTTAGGAGTTAATCATGGTAACTACTGGGAAAGGGTACCACCAAAAAGCCTTTAAAATGTGGACCATTTGACCTTAATTACACATTTTTTTATGCCCGTGTTATGTGGCTTCCTGAAGCTCTGAAAATTAGGGCAGCACTGTCTGCATTTTAATCAGCAAGTGATAAAGTAAATGTTTTCTGTGCCTTTGCAATTTCTGATTGAGCCAGAAGATGTTTTTTAAGGATTATTATTATTATAATTATTTTTTTTGCTCCACTATGTAAGAGATGAGGTTAAAGGGATTTAAATATAAAATGGTCTCTGCCGAGTGCTGCACTTTGGCCATGGCAATCCCATGCAGTGCTACAGGCTGGGGTCAGAGTGGCTGGAGAGCTGCCAAACAGAGAGGGACCTGGGGGTGCTGACCGACAGCCACCTGAATATGAGCCAGCAGTGTGCCCAGGTGGCCAAGAGGACCAATGGCATCCTGGCCTGCATTAGGAATAGTGTGGCCAGCAGGAGCAGGGAGGTCATTGTGCCCCTGTACTCTGCTTTGGTCAGGCCGCACCTTGAGTCCTGTGTCCAGTTCTGGGCCCCTCAGTTTAAGAAGGACATCGAGACACTTGAACGTGTCCAGAGAAGGGCAACAAGGCTGGGGAGAGTCCTTGGACACAAGCCCTACAAGGAGAGGATGAGGGAGCTGGCTTTGTTTAGCCTGGAGAAGAGGAGGCTCAGGGGTGACCTCATTGCCCTCTACAACTACCTGAAAGGTGGTTGTAGCCGGGAAGGGGTTGGTCTCTTCTCTGAGGCAACCAGCACCAGAACAAGGGGACACAGTCTCAAGCCGTGCCAGAGGAGGTTTAGACTCAAGGTGAGGAGAAAGTTCTTCACTGAGAGAGTCATTGGTCATTGGAATGGGCTGCCCAGGGAGGTGGTGGAGTCACCATCCCTGGAGGTGTTCAAGAGGAGATTGGACGTGGCACTTGGTGCCATGGTCTAGTCATGGGGTCTGTGTTGATAGGTTGGACTCGATGATCTTTGAGGTCTCTTCCAACTTTAGTTATACTGTGATACTGTGGTACTGTGAATGGAACACTGGTGCTGTGATAAGGAAGGTGAATCAATAACCCTCGGAAAGAAATCTCTTGGGAGAGCGCAGAATCATGCAGACAGATGCACAGCAGGTAATGAAACAACATTCTTAAAATGTAGTACATATTTTATCATGAGAATCAGCCCCCTTTTGTGAATGCTCCCTTGAAGCAGATTTTATAATACATGATTTGCCTACTGAGTGTAATAGGGGAATTGAAATATTGATCTTTTTTAATATTCCACAGGATCTTGTTGATTCTGGCGAAGCAGACAGGGCACACACACACACACATCCTAAACTGCAGTAACAAACAGAAGGGTGCAGCAAGTTAGAATATAGACTATAGAATACAGAATATAGAATATAGAATATAGAGTATAGAAAGAATATAGAATATAGAATAGACCAGGTTGGAAGAGACCTTCAAGATCACCGCGTCCAACCCTTCAACCAATCCAACCCACCCAAACAACTAACCCATGGCACCAAGCACCCCATCAAGTCTCCTGCTGAACACCTCCAATGATGGTGACTCCACCACCTCCCCAAGCAGCCCATTCCAATGGGCAATCACTCTCTCTGTAGAGAACTTCTTCCTAACATCCAGCCTAAACCTCCCCTGGTGCAACCTGAGACTGTGTCCTTTTGTTCTGGTTCTGGCTGCCTGGGAGAAGAGACCATCATCTGCCTGTCTACAACCTCTTCAAGAAGCATCTGAGCTGATGATGCTTATAAAGCAAAACAGGCAGCAGGAAAATGTAACATCAAGGTCTTAAATACTTTTCATAATTCTCCTTCCCAAGTGAAGCCATAAAAGCTGCTGGCTTCCACCTGCAATAATTAAAAGGGGGTTTAAGAAAATCTGGTTTCTAGAAATACTTTGCAGGTCAAGCAAAGATATTAGGGCACTTTGAGAACAGAAATTAAATGGATTCCTGGTCCTCCTAAGCACTTCTTTCGAGGGAAATCATTTAATAATTCCCAGGCTTTGCTCAGCATCACGCTTAATTAAACCTATGCTAATAAATATAAAGAGCTCAGTTCAGCCCCATTGCTGGACTCTATTGACAAAGCACTTGTTCAGCCAAGCCTCCTTATCTGCATGTGTGTCTATTTTCAGTTGATGCACACAATAGTTGCACACATACAGATATCTTGCAAAGACCTTAGAAACTGAAGACATGAAAAGGTTTTGATTACTTCACAATGTGAATGGCTTCTTCAAAGGAAATGCTTGCATAGATTGTTACATTGGAAACAAGTATTTCACAAACAAGCATGTCTGCTCTGTGTTCTTATCTAGTGCATTTTATGCTTGAATATTCTTTAAATGCACAGGTATTAATTGCAGCCAGGGTATTAATTGAAGACAGGGTGAGGAATGTAAACTGTAAAATCAGGCTTTAAGCTGCAACCTTTTTCTCCTCTATGATGCTAGTAAGAAACACAACAGGACAGAACCTTTCCATACTATATCCTATCACCACATCTGCCTGAGGGATGCTTTTCTGGGTTCTGCACTCATTTTGCTTCCAATTTATAATCATCATCAAGAATTTTAAAACCAGTTGACTTTCCCCCCTTGTCCCTGCCCCCCATAACAACTGGTTTGTAGCTACTATATTTTCCAGCTACAATCTGGTAACAGGAATGGTATTGAAGGTCTTGCTCAGGTAACATTTTCCCAGGGAGAGTAAGTGGAGGTTGGCCTAAGATCTGCAGGCAAGAACTAGTATTCCCTGAGTTATGATTAGGTACAAAGAGAAAAGAGTGATTTCTATTTGTCACAAGTTCCCGTGGAAACATAAGGAAGAAAAAGGAGGATTTCTTCATTGGAAAAACACAGAATTGAGGGAGATGTTTCTTTTTCTTTTTCTGTTTAATACAAGATGGTGTAAAACCTGGAGAGGAAAACATAGATCTTAACAATTTAGTTCCCCAGTCATTAACATATTGTAGTGAAGACATGAGTGTATGGGGTTCTAAGTCCAGCTGTGGTTGTGAGGCTGTGCTCCAGCCACAATGTGATGGACAGAAGGAGCAAAAGGTGTGTGGCAGCACATCAGGAGCAACACTCTTTGGAGTCATGTTTTCTCTCTGCAATCCAAGAAGTCCATGAAAACTGTGGCCCAGACTGTGTTATGAATCGTGTGAAGCTTTCTTAAGAGTAGGTGGTGTTGTATTTTATACCTCACTCCATCATTATGGTAACTTTGTCTTATTTTGTTCTCTTACCTGAAGACTTTGTATGTTGGTTCTCATTTCACTGTAAAGCAGCAACCAGTATACCCATTTTCCTTCAATCTTAGGCTTGATAGAGAAGTACTGCTAATTGATGAGAAGCTAGTGGTGATGATCATGATAAAGAACATCTCAAAACCAGAGTAGTGAAAATGACAAAGCAAGCAGAGCCATCAAGACCTTCAAGAACCACTTTTTGAGCAGGATGCAGAAATAGGACCATTGTTAACTATGGGGCAAAATAAATTTAATATGAAAGAAAACTAAATATATCCATAAATCACTGGTGGAGGCAAAACATTCTGACAGGCATAGGCTATCCTTTAGACCAGTGTTCCCCAGCTTGGCCTGCTTGGGTGTATTTCCCATTAGAGAAGGTGTTCAGCTGCTCAGGCACCCTGGACATACCTTTTCTTAGTGAGCTTCATGCCACAAAAATCTAGAGACCATTTTGTAGAAGTCTCTGGGTGGAAGCACCTTAGGAACAGAAGCAAGAAGTTTCAAGCAAAAAGGCTCTAATCACTGCACATTCTGAAAAGAAATGACATTATTATTTGACAAGGCCAATAGACAACTATTGCCCCTCAGTTCAAGAAGGACATTGAGACACTTGAACGTGTCCAGAGAAGGGCAACAAGGCTGGGGAGAGGCCTTGAGCACAGCCCTATGAGGAGAGGCTGAGAGAGCTGGGGTTGTTTAGCCTGGAGGAGGCTCAGGGGAGACCTCATTGCTCTCTACAACTACCTGATGGGTGGTTGTAGCCAGGAGGGAGTTGGTCTCTTCTCGCAAGCAGCCAGCACCAGAACAAGAGGACACAGTCTCAAGCTGCACCAGGGGAAGTTTAGGTTGGATGTTAGGAAGAAGTTCTTCACAGAGAGTGATTGCCCATTGGAATGGGCTGCCTGGGGAGGTGGTGGAGTCACCATCACTGGAGGTGTTTAAGAAGAGACTGGATGGGACTCTTGGTGCCCTGGTTTAGTTGATTAGACGGTGTTGGGTGATGGGTTGGACTTGATGATCTCGAAGGTCTTTTCAACCTGGTCTATTCTATTCTATTCTGGGCAAATAGAGCTACATTGCCAAGCATACGGTGCCTAATTCAAATGTGTGCTCTCAAAGCTAAGCATTTAATTCTAAGTGTGTGCTTGTGCAACTTGAATTTCAGCAGTGCTGGAAATTCACAGCTCCCGTGGGCAATAGGAGAATGGGCACCTAACTGCAAAACAAGAGCATTTTTGCTAGAGAACATTGACAGTTACAGATATTCCCTTCTGAGCACTTCTGAAATTTCCTGGGGAACTGCAAGTATAAAGATGAAGCAGCTATACATGAAACACTGGCTTTAAAGTCATTTTATCCTTATGTCCTGCAACATTCTTTGACATTTTTAGATCATACTATTATTATTATTATTATTATTATTATTATTATTATTATTATTATTATTATTATATTATGGACCCAAGCTAGAGGAGGGTATATTTAAATTAGATGGCAGGAAGAAGTTCTTCAGCATGAAGGTGGTGAGACACTGGAACAGGTTGCCCAAGGAGGTGGTGGAAGCCCCATCCCTGGAGGGTTTTAAGGCCAGGCTGGATGTGGCTCTGGGCAACCTGATCTAGTGGAAAGTCTCCCTGCCCATGGCAAGGGGTTGGAACTGCATGATCCTCGAGGTCCTTTCCAACCCTGGTAATTCGTGATCTTTTGCACTAATGGCTCAATTTGCAATGGAATGTGTAAATAGCAGTTTATGTACAAGAAATTGGTTTAAAACCACTCAGATTCTCTGGAAGACCCATGATATTTTTATCTGCACCATGTGTACACAAAATGAATTATTACATTGGCAGATACCATTCCTGGTTTAGGAGTAACACATAGAAGTGAAAAACATAAACCACATCCCTCACCAGATAAAGACAGACAAATTTTGCAAGTGTGAGTTATGGGAACCTTTAATGGCAGTGTTATCATAAAAGGTCAGAAGTTCTCCCAGTTTGCTTGAAGAATGATGTGGTCTAGCTTTACTTACCCATGTGACATACACATGCTTTTTTCACTTAGACAAGTGCTCTAGTTCTAATTGTGCGCTGGGAAGAAAATATTGATGACTGCAGCAGTGGCGTTCTCAGTCTGTTTTGCGTTAGGCAAACGTTTTTGCAAACGGCATTGTTTCAATTTTCCCCATCTCTAACATTAAAAGAATTCTTACTATTCCACAAAATTCACATTAAAAAAGAATTAGTATTTAATTCCCAATGTTATCTGAAATTATTGGAGCAGTAGCTCATGATTTGATCATTTTGCCTCCACCCACAGGAAAAATGAAACCTCCATGCGTCATATCTGTCAGTGCAGATGACGAAAGCAGTCGGTTACTCCTCCTTCCTAATCCTCAGGCTACTCTTCAGCTATGTCTCTGTTAGTACATCACATTGGAACAAGGACTGTCCTCTGGTGTGGTGGGGAAATAACCAGAAATGGAAGAAAATACATTCCTACTGCATGTTGGTTTTCCTCCCAAACCTCTGCCTGGAAGCAATCTCATAGAAGAGTGACAGACCACGGGTATTGCAGATGCTGCTATGACACACTAGGGTCTCCCATGCTGATATTTTTGCCTTCCACTTCCCTGAAGACCAAAAGACATCAAATTCTGATACAACTGAAGTGGATTATTGCATAATTTCACAAGTCAAATGCCTTCGGTGGGGCTAGCTGTGAAACCAATTGTGTTCAGCAGTATATATATATATATATATAGATATAGATATAGATATAGATATATGGTCTTGATAATAAAAATTATCTATCTCATAGGAAACAGAAGAAAAATAGGAGGAATAGTGCACTAAAGTAATGCTCCAATTAGCTTAACTACCACTTGAATTTACCACTTGAAGATGTTCCTAAACAACTTGCAAATGTACATGTGCAGAGAAGTGCAGAACACTGATCTGTGTTATTAAGGCAAAAGGTTTAGTAGAGATCTCACAAGATCTAGAGTAACCAAAACCACACTCATGTAAGACAGTCAAGTCTTACAAAACTGCCTATCTTTTTAAGTTATTACTGCTGATCACAGGTTTGGGTTTTTTTCTTTCTGGGTTCTTGCTTCAGTCCACACCGTGACAGTCATGCAACTCTTGACATGCCTGGCTTCTGTGAATACTACTACATTTTCCCTGCTGCTTTGTAGGAAGCAAGGTGCTCTATTACATCCAAAACTCAGTGCCCTCTAAAGTGCACATGAGCCTGACACTGAGCCTGGAGAAGAGGAGGCTCAGGGGTGACCTCATTGCCCTCTACAACTACCTGACAGGTAGTTGTAGCCAGGAAGGGGTTGGTCTCTTCTCCCAGGCAACCAGCACCAGAAGAAGGGGACACAGTCTCAAGCTGCGCCAGGGGAGGTTTAGACTCAAGGTAAGGAGAAAGTTCTTCACAGAGTGAGTCATTCATCATTGGAACAGTCTGCCCAGGGAGGTGGTAGAGTCACCATCCCTCAAGGTGTTCAAGAGGAGATTGGATGTGGCACTTGGTGCCATGGTCTAGTCATGAGGTCTGTGTTGATAGGTTGGACTTGATGATCCTCGAGGTCTCTTCCAACCTTAGTGATACTGTGCGTCCTGTGGGCTCTCTTGGAGGGTATGAAGCAGTTTGTGCAGACAAACTGCAATCGGAAATTTTACATTTCATACCATCACTGTTAACTACTTTTTTTTTTCCCCCAACATACAAAATTTGACTATACAGATAATTTGAATACCTTTGTCACATTGAAGAAGGAAAGAAGTAATTAAATTCTGGATTGCCAATCAAGTTGAGAACACAATATGGAAACCCTCATTAAAGAGCAGGCAAGTAATGATGGTCAAATTGTGACAGGGACTGAAATGAAAATGCAAAATGCCTTCTCCAATCTGTAACATAGTAATATGCATTTTTTTCCCCTGCCCCCATTCCCACTCTTGCTTAAGTCTGAAGTACACTCTGTAATGCATTATTAAGCTAAATTCTGACCCAGTTTCTTAATTATCTGTAAGCTATGGGGAACTTGTAGCAGAATATTAACTAAAGCAAAAGATGTAAGACAGAAGAATCCACAATGGCATTAGAGAGAATCATTAGCATTTTGCTAAGAAAATCCTTCGCATTTTAATACTTAGCCTAATGCATAGAATTTACATTTTCAAGTGGCACAAACACATATGACCAAACCACCAAAAGATCCCAGGCAAACAAAGGAAACAAAAGTATTTGGGGAAGCATTTGTGGATTCACAAAATCCAAAACCTGTAGCATACTGGCACATTTCTGGGACAGCAGGATTTTCCCCAGCTGTTCTTAGTGGATAGCACTGACAGTTGTTACCACCTCATATATATTTTAGATTAACTGCAGAATAGCATCTGCTATGGGGTGCAAAATCATAGAATAAATAAGGTTGGAAAAGACCTCAAAGATCATCGAAGCCCAACCTGTCACCCAACACCTCATGATTACTAAACCATGGCTTCAAGGGCCACATCCAATCCCTTTTTGAACACCTTCAGGGATGGTGACTCCACCACCTCCCTGGGCAGCCCCTTCCAATGGCCAACAACTCTTTGTGTGACAAACTTTCTCCTCACCTGAAGCCTAAACTTCCTCTCGTGCAGTTTGAGACTGTGGCTCAAAATTTTTTGGGGTACCATTTGGATAAGGAACTGTCATACTATGTAACAGCTTGAAAGAATCCCCCAAACACTTTTATGCCTGGTTAGTATCAAGTCAGTGGTTGCAGTTTTATATCTCCTTGCACTGCTGCATATTAGTGGAATATGAGAAGTGTTCATGGTGGAAAAAAATATCAGCCACAGCTGTATTGTACCAGAGATGAAGAATGTCTGAGACTCCCACCTACAAAGCTGCAGGCAATTGTGAGTTTGAAGGCTTGCTTTACTCTGATTTAAGTGTTCAAGTGAGAAAAAGATACTGCAAGAGCACTGTATTTAGTGAGAACAATTTTTAATATGAAGTACTTTTTTTAGCTCTTTGAGGGGAAAAAAAAATGCTTTCCCCACCCCAGAATTGAAGGATGTGTGGTAGGCTCAGAGAGAAATCCAAGCTTTCACTGTAAAATCTGGACAGCAGAGAAAGTCTGCAATATGTGTTTATCATTTTGTGGATGAGGATGCATTTATTTAGTTCAAAGATCAAAGAAAACCCACACAGTCAGAGTGCCATGGAGCTGAGGAGTCACCTAGGTGCAGAGTAAGGAAAAGAGAGTCGAGAGTCAGTTATATACAATATTTTATTAGCAATAGTGTCAAATGCAAGTCTGTAGTTTGCAAAACATTTGATGATTGCAAAGTGCTAACAAGCTTAATGCACCTTCAAGTACATTGCTTCAATTTGAAGTGTATGTTCCCTACTGGAGCATCTGAACATATCATTGCAAATGCCAACACTCTGAATTCCCCCCTTTAACACACCAAGTATTATTATTACTGTGTCCAAAATTCGTCCAAAGTGAAACAAAAAAAAAGCAATGGTGAGATACTCTTCCTTTTCAAGATAAGGAAGAAAACCAAATCAGTATTTTCTACTTGAGCACCTAAAGCAGTCTGCAGGGTTCCACACAAAACAGCCTGATTTTCAACAGGAGATTTTGTAAAAGCACTGCATGCTTTTCTATCTGCATCATTTTTGTTTCTAGACCAATCTGTGTATTTGGTCAGGCCCAAGCATTCATACCCAAGTACCCTCTGTGGAGAATGAACACCTATTTTCTCATGCATTTGCAGTTTGTGTTTGACTGCAACCAAACCAGCATTTAGTCTGCTGTCCTTCAGCCCAAGGAGAGCAGAACTGCGACAGCACATGTTGCTAAGACAAAGCTGAACACCAGGAGAATATTTACCAATGTAAAGATGTCAATCAAACCATTTATGCCATCCTAACACCACAGTGTTTAACTTCTTTCATTTCCTGAAGTGCTTTGATTCAGTGGCAAACTGAGGAAATCCTCATGGCTTCTTTGGTGCAAAACCATTCTGACCAATGCAGGCATAGCTGGATGGACAACCTACAGGCCTTAACCTTATCTCTGTCAGGCAGAATAAAGGCCTCAGTGAAAATATGCTGGTGTACATTGTTCACTTCTCCACATAATCACCAGTGCTATTGTTGTTAAATGAAAGAGAGCCCCACTCCCCCAAAAGCAAAATCATCTACTTAGATACAGCAATGTTCTGCTTCCTTGTGTCATGCCACTCCACAGTTGTCCTTACTCCTCTCACAAAAAAGTCCAGTGAGAGTTCCTTCCCTTCTCAGGACTCTATTTCTTCCATCACTTCCATCACAATTGTTCGAGGACCAGTCAGGATGAGGTTGCTCACTGTCCTGTAATCTACATGGAGAACATTGAGGCCATTGACAGATACAACAAACTGGCAAACCTGAGGAGAAAAAGCAAGTAGCAAAATGTTACAAATCACAGGCTTTCTGTACCTTTATTTATAGATATGTACTATCAACCTCTGGGCATGCAAACCCTCCAGAACTCCTCATATCACCTTATTCACCACTCTTAAAAAAACCCCACATTTCTTAGAATCAATCTGGCAAGTTCATTTTCCACTATTTTTTTAAGTGTGCCTGGAACTTTGAAATCTGTGGAATTCTGAAGTTCTGGGTCACTCTTTGCTGTAACAATGATATTTGCTAATATTTATAGTGCCCTGAAAATACAGGACAACACAGCTCTGGTCACTGCAAAGTGTCTGTTATTCTCTGTTTGTTTTAAACACTTTGATAGAAAGCATTCTAGAGAGCTCTTGGTAGTCACAGTAAAAATCTGCACCATATATCTAGGCTCAGGGCAAGATCTGGATGATGATACAAAGCTGATAGAAGCTTTGTGATACTTCAATAGATTTGGTGGCAAAACCTTCACCCAATACAACAGACCCAAATTCTAAGAGATAGTATCTTGGCAGATGAAGTGAAAATGTCACTGCCATTTTCAGGAGACATTAGTTCCTTCTGTGTTTTATGTGGGCAGGTTTTGGTTTTCTTCAGCAAGTATGGCTCTGAAGCCATTTCAGATATGCTAATATTTTGGTTCTAATAGCCATAACAAATTCAAAATGTTGAAAGTCTTGGATGATTAGAGGCTGTTTCCTGTCCAAAAAAAATAATAATCTTGATAGAAATATTCTGACCAACACTGCTGCATATCTTAAAGGACTTAAGCAGAAAAATGTCACATCAACATTGTGAAAAAAACTGAGGAGGAAAAGAGACAGCAATACAGATTCCTCACAAATATGAAGCCTTCTCTGTATCTAATCATCAGATTGCATATTTGGTAAAAAGGCCAAAAAATGTGTAGTATCTGGAGCTATGTTTTTAATGATAAAAATATGGAGCCTAAGGCAACAACCACCCCATCCTGAGATTTCACCAACCCCACTACATTCACTGGAAGGTTAGCTTACTCCTAAGTAATTTTGACTCTGTAATAAAGAAGCTATGGAGCAAGTACCACTAGAAAGTGTCCTCCTCTTTTATAATGTTACCTTTCCTGTTGAGGCAGAAACACAACACAGTAACGGACGCAGGAAAGATGGGAAGCAGTTTCCAATGCTAGCTCTAAAACAGATTTCCTTGCAAGCCAAGTCATTTATCTTCAGTGCATCGCACCTTGAGTACTGTGTCCAGTTCTGGGCCCCTCAGTTTAAGAAGGACATTGAAACACTTGAACGTGTCCAGAGAAGGGCAACAAGGCTGGGGAGAGGCCTTGAGCACAAGCCCTGTGAGGAGAGGCTGAGGGAGCTGGGATTGTTTAGCCTGGAGAAGAGGAGGCTCAGGGGTGACCTCATTGCCCTCTACAACTACCTGAAGAGTGGTTGTAGCCAGGAAGGGGTTGGTCTCTTCTCCCAGGCAACCAGTCTCAAACCACATCATGGGAGGTTTAGACTCGAGGTGAGGAAAAAGTTCTTCACTGATCGAGTCGTTCATCATTGGAATGTGCTGCCCGGGGAGGTGGTGGAGTCACCATCCCTGGAGGCATTCAAGAGGGGATTGGATGTGGCACTTGGTGCCATGGTCTAGTCATGGGGTCTGTGTTGATAGGTTGGACTCTATGATCCTTGAGGTCTCTTCCAACCTTAGTTATACTGTGATACTGTAAACCACCTGCCCTCTCAGGTAAAACCTGTGGTGAAACTCAACTGATGTGTGTGCCAAGTGCACAACATGTAGTTATTGATGTTCCATTTAAGGAAAATCTAGAGAAAGGAAAGCCAATACAAAAATGTAAAGTTTAATTCAAAATGCTACTGTTGGTTTTAGTCTCTGCTCCTTAGAGCCTCAGCAGCACTCCCTCAAGAGAGGGAAGATCTCTTTCATGCACCTCACCACTGCCCCTCAGAACTCCTCTACAGAGCCAAAGGCCCTGGATATCAGGCTTCCTGCTAGCCTAGACAATCAAACTACAGCACTCAGCAATGTCACTTTGGTAACTTCCATGACAGTATAGATGTCTTTCCTACATGTTCATATGCTGTATCCAGCTGCAAGTAGCATTGGGAAAATAGCTCTGTTTTTGCATGCAAACAAACCTTTTTGAATTTGAAGGATTTTGCTTGAAAAGGCAACCCTTCATCCTCTGCACCATGCCTCAATCAGCACTGAACAGGCCTATCTATATTTTATAATGCAGACTGCAGTACCTACAGGTTTCTAACTTCTATGATGTTCCAACATTGTATCAAGTTTTACTGAATTATAGCTCTGGCTCCAGAGGATTATTTGGGTTGACTTAAGACAGACCTGAAGAAATACCATTGTCTCTCCTGGCTTACTGCAGGTTTTGGGAGTCGAATAGCTGATGTTTCTTTTACTGCTGTTTACTCTCAGATTTGTCCAGTCACTGAAATCCCAATGCAGGGGACTCAGTTGGCCAGGGGAAGGCATGCAAGCATATTGTGGATAAATCCACATGCTGGATCACGTCAGGAGCATCCTAGGGATGCTGGGGAACTTCCCTGACAAAGGAACACTTTCTACACTAGCCATCCACTCACACCAAGGCTGCAGTGGTGTAAATGCAGACAGTACAGGTAACAGTAGTGAACAGCAACCTGGATGCCAAAACAGCTTCTCGCACAAAAGGCAAGAGTCGACATGTCTGCCTTCTTGATATGCTTGTTTCAAGGTATGCCCTTGGCAGTAATTATTAATCAGCAGTGTGCATGGGATGAGAACAGTCCCCATTGTGCCACCCTTTGCACTGGATCCAAGCAACCAGTTTCACCATTTTCAGTGGATAGGATTAGATGTAAGACATGCACCCAATTCAGACGAGAAAAGAAAGAGGAGGGCAAAGCGAAGAGCATGTTTGTTCTAAAGCATGAAAGGACCCATGAGGAACAGGAGATGGTAATAAAGAGCCTGTCACCCTGGGGGCAGAAACCTTTCTCCATGGCTATCTCTTGGCCAGGGCCCTTGAGGGCTGAGTCTCTGCAAATGCCAAATCCAGCCCCCTCAGGGATAAAAAGATGTGCAGCTATTTGCTGTGCTCTCTAGTCCTGACAAGGGGAGAGAGGTTGTCACAGTCCTGGGCTACTCACTATGCTGAGTGTCCCAAGTTTTCCATCCATCAGGAGAAACAAAATGCAGCACTGTTTCATTCACTTGGCCATCATCAACCCTGCCCCCCAAAAGACTCCATTGTGCACTGCTCTCTTGGAGTTAAAACCATCAAAAGCAAGTGGGTACCCACAAAGCAGCCCTGACCAAGTGTATCAACCCACATAGTACCATCTCAGGAATTCTCTTAAGGTGGCTTTTACAAAATCTGTGATTTAATGTTACAAAAACAAAGCTCAAAAGGCTGTAAGGGCTCAGCTCATAGCTACAGCTGTTAAGTGCTCTGTAACTATAAACATGTAAAAATTCTCTGTTGGTTTCCACACATCAGTAACCATACGAGATAATAAACTCAAGTTGAAAGAGCCTCAAAGAGCCTTTTATTACTCATTTCCTCATAGCTCTCTGAGGAGTTTGACAGGAGATAAGCATCCATTTTTATCCCTCAAAGTGCAAGGAATTACAAACCCCAGAATAAATTCCAACCATTCTGTTGGCCAGGATGTGGCAATCTAAAAACCACAGAAATAATAACAGTTAAATAAAGTAACACTGCAATGAAAAGACTTCAAGTATTTAAGTGTTGCAGTAATAAACATTTCTGTTAACTATTGCAATTTCCCACCTTGGCATACAGAAGCCCACATGAGGAGGAGGAGCAGCAGAAAAGGCAACCCTGTCCTGTGGGTTTTCACTGGCACATACAGAGAGTTTAACCAAACCCAGGTGTTTGCAGGAAGAAAAGGAAAACTTCAACTTTGGAGTTAGATTTGAACAGAAAGGATCTGCAAACAGTGCTTAAAGAAGTTCACAAGGATTTGACAGGTCACTTATCAAACTGAAGGTGGCAAGAAGAGGAATTACAATTTGTTACTGTAACACTTAATGGCCAAAGTCAGGCTTGTGCTATGCTTAGAGCTGTACAGCCCTTCCTCCCCCTCACTGCTTATTGCTCTTCCCTCCACAGCAAGCTTTGGCTGCTGGCCCTTCCCTGGTCTTGCCAAGCTGCCCTGGAGATGTACATCCACACCCCCTGATTTTCCTGCTGGGAGAGCTGCTCTCTGGCCAAACCAAAGCCCAGTTTCCTCTCTGGGGGCTGGGTGGCCAAGCTGACTGATCAGAAGCAGTGGTGAAGACGACTAGGGGATTCTCCTGAGAGATGCCAGAGACCAGCTGCAGGCATGGGCGTATCTTAAACTAAATTACTGAACAAAAACATTGCATGCCTGTCGCTAATTCTTGCTTAGCATTCTGCCTCAGGATGACCTTAATAAGCCTGAATGCTACAAGAACAGGCAGTTAGCCTAGGTCCTGGGATACTCAGATCTGTTTGTACCACAGACTCAGGCCAGCTCCACAAGGAGAGGTGGCTGCTCTCCAGTTTAATATATGTATTTTTTGAAAGAAATCCTTTAACACTTTCCTTTCTAGGCACACTTTTTAGAAGGGTGCTGTGAAAGATCAGGAAAAGCTGGAAATTAGCACCACCAGAATTAGGTTCAAGTGACAATTGCAAAGCTCTCCAGGACACCCCTAAAAAAATGATTTCTTTTTACACATGCAGTGAGTGCAACTGGATGCAAAGCAATCAACAGCTCTGCAAAGTCAACAGATAATAGTTCTCCAAACAGCTACAATAAGACCATAATTACAGTTGTTTGTTGTGGTTTGTTTCCCCTCCACCCCCCCCAAATCAGGGGGCAGCCTGGGTGGGAATGGCTGGGGAGCTGCCCAGCAAGTGTGTGTGCCTCATTTCACTGGCTGTGCATTAAGGCTCATGCATTTATCATTCATATTTTGGTGCCAGGATCAGTGTCCAGAATCCACTCTGTTTTTGACTAACTTCTCTAAGAGACTATAAACACTATTATAAATACAGAAGAAATAGGTACCAAAGAAATCAATATTACCAAATACACCAGACCTTGAATACAAAGCCAGATTTACAATGATGCACTAAGGAGTCTGTGTTTCAGCAGTACTCATCTCTTACCCAACTATCTGGGCAGTGACAGATCCATTCAGGGCTAAGACTGCAAAGCACAACATCTGTGAGCACACTTGAGCTTTCTCCAGGAGTACCAAGGTCAATCAAGCAGCAAGGTTTTTCACAGGTGCCAAAAGCTGCTCTGGCATCAGGTGGAAAGATCATAGATTGATGCTGAAAGCACTGCCAGAAATTCATTTCTACTGAAGGTGTGAATGTTACTGTGTATGTGGCAACTGCACCAAGATGAAGCTAGAGAGTCAGTTCCAGCCTCACACTAGTCTTTTGTTCTGAAGCAGCTAGGATATCACCACTGATCTCTAGGCAGGTCTGAAGAGAGGTTTCTGGCAGTGCACAGCTGGAACCAGGGCCAGCAGGCCAGGTCCTGGTGCAAAGCAGGTCCCTTTGAAAGTAAAGCACTTCAGAAGTTACTAGCACCTTGCACAGAAATGTATCATTGTTGTGAAAGCTGTGTGCAAACTGGCTCAGTCATCCACCATGAGACTGACCAGAGCAAAGGATTAAACCCAGTCTTCATTTGTACACAAACTGATTTACATATGATTATCAGGGCATGCTCCTGTAACTATTATTTCTTCATCTTATCTGATGCAATGCCAAAGGCACACAGATAATTTCTGCTTTAAGAGAAGCCATTCCCCAAATACATGAAAGAATGTATTCAAGTCTTTTTGTTGGGTTTTGTGTGTGGTTTTTACTATTTAATGCTAACTTTATTAGCATGAAATAAAAGTCAGGAATTCAGGCAAGTGTGGGACTGACTTTCAACCCTGTAAAATTCTTCAGAAGTTTTCCTGAGGACTAAAAGCTGCTAAGCATAACTTCTTTCAGAGCTGTCTAAAGTACATTCTGACAATTTTACAGCATAAAATTGATAATGAGAATTGGACTTTTGGACACAGTTATATTGTCAGTGTTAGTGCTTTGGCTTTTCTTCTTACTAATGAATATTCAAGTGAAATCCATTACAGAAACAGGCTGCTTGCATTTCTCTTCTTGAGCTACCCTCAATCATTACAAATAAATGTGGTTGGTTTTCTTTTCCACATCCTACTAACCCTGCAGGGACAAGGATCAGCTGGCCAGTTTGAGTCACTTATGCTTATCATTGCTTCATTATGGTATTCACAAACTCACTGTGCCCCTTCCAGAGGAAAGGCTCTTCACGTGTGGTTTGCAAAACCATCTGTTTTCTCTGTCTTATCTGCACAAGATACCTGCAGATCCTGACTTCTATTAAGTATCAGACCATGCTGTCAGTAAGAACCCTTCCTTGTAGCCACCTGTGCAAACTGGGGCTGAAGGGTTAATGTGACCTGGGGATACCTTAAGCAGAAGAGCAAACAAATCAAGCTCTTCACAACTTCGAGGCACTTTTTAAAACTCTAGGCTGGTTTGAAGACTGAAAAAGTCACTGGTTGATTCCTGTGGTATGGCCACAGCTCTCACCTGTGAGGAGTACTGAACTGCTGAAACTGAGAACATGAAAGTAAAGCACAAAAGAAAATACGGTATTTACCATTGCTTGTTTATAAAGGTGCTGTATCTGCTTCAGCTTTTGCTGTCTGAAGGCATAAGTGCTACATGAATGTAACATCTGAAACAACTTTCCAGCCTTCAGCTAGGAAGGGGACATCCAAGCTTCTATGATTTTAAAGGGGATTTCCCCCACTGGAATTCCCACCCCACATATTTCCTTTAGTATTCTGGGAATGCTGAGAAGCACTGCTCCCATTCCTGCCTCCCAAGTGCTGCTGTGCTCTCAAGCTAACAGAAGGAACTCAAGGTATCACTTTTTAGATCTAATGGAAATATGAAATACAAAGGAGTTGAGAAATGAGTGAAAGTAAACACTCCTATCTAAAGCTGTTATTTTGTCTCAGAGGAACAAAGCCCACTGTTTCTACTTCTTACTGCAATTACCATTTAAAATTGATTAGTTACAAATGAGTGACCACTGACCCTGCTGGATGTTCCATCCCTTGAATAAGTTTTTTGAGCCAACTGCCATATCATCACCTCCTACCTCACATACCATGGGTTTGTACACAAGCCCCCTTAGTGCCAACACCAGAGAAGATGGTTTCCTTCTCCTTGGGCATTAAAGAACCAATCTTACTTTTAGAGGAAACATGGTTTTTAAAAAGGCTTGCTTATTAAAAGCTGGAGCAGTAACCTGATCCAGGATACCACAACCCTCTCTATTGGCAGGAAGGGATATCCTATGCCTGAACTGCAAAGGACTGTGTGGATCTGGGTATCAAACTCCTTCCGAAGAGGGGGAAAGTTTGTAGCAGGACTTGGTGCCTGCACTCCCAAGAGGTGTTCCTGTCGTCTTCTGTTGGCTCCAGGGAAAAATTACACCAACACCTGGCCCTTGGCCCTTTTAATCTTGTGCCAGCAAAAATGAAGAAATGAAAGAACTTGTCTCCAGGCAAAGTAAATTCCCTGATGTGCCTGACATGGCTGGAGGAAGGAGGCAATAGACACATAACTGGTTGGTGTCAAGAAGGGAGATGAAAAGGAAATGAAGATAAAAATCAACATTTCTGGCAGGGGCTTACATTTAGATCAGTGAACCACAGGTTAAGTTTCCAGATAACTGAAAGTCACAGTGAAATGAATGGCAAGATGGATGTTAGAGTAGAAGGAACAATCACAGAGAAATCTGAGGCAGGAGAACAACAGTGGAGAAGAGAAGTTGCAAATCTCACCTTCCTTTACACTCTTATAAGCACAACCCACACTTATGCTGAGTAACCCATAGCCATAAACCAGAAATCCTTCCTCAAAGAGCCCAGGCCACAGAGATGCTGAACATGCTGCTACAGAAGAGCCTAAGACCCAAGACTAACCTTCTACATCAAAGCAAACTGAAGCAGCACTGAATCATTTACTCCCACTCTAAGATTTAGATTGTCACACTGGAATCAGGAAAAGGGATAAAAATTAGAGCTCCTTAAAGTTACATTTCCAGTTAATATTACTTAGCTACTTTAGTTATAAGAATTCATGCAGTCTTCCTAGGATAAATCAAAGCTGGAACCTCAGTTCAAAACCTACTGCATGTCACCAGAAGGTTAAAAAATCATGCAATGTCCTTTTCTACATAATTGAGGTTACTGGATGAAAGAGAAAGAACTGCAGCTGTGTGTTCAGCTCTGTAAATACCTCTAGCAACTGTGTAATTGGCTGTAGAGCGTGGGTGGTGTGGGAGTAGGCAAGTATCCAGGTCTTGCATAAACACAAGATTTTCCTCTCCAAAGGGACACATTTCTTGTTCGGTCTACACTGGTGTTAAGTCAGCCAGTGAGCTACAAACTGGGTACCAGCAGAGCATGGGTACAAAGCACAGCAGAGGAAATTAACCCCCTTTACAGAATCACAAACATGAGCATGCAGTTTTGGCTCTCCATCTTGATCTGTGGCTGCAGAATGGTATGGACAGTTGGTCTGAGGTTCAGAGCATCTTTTCATTACATATTACTTTGTTTGTTTTTACAAAGGGGATGAATTTATGGTATTCCAAACTATTGGTCTCTAACTGAACAAAATCAATCAGAAATTAAACAGCATAATATAAAAGCTGCATAATATTAAAATAATAACTAAGTGTATTTACAGAATCACAGAATTGCCAGGGGTGGAAGGGACCTCGAGGATCATCTAGTTCCAATCCCCCTGACATGGGCAGGGACACCCTCCACTAGATCAGGTGGCTCAGAGACAGCCTGGCCTTAAAAACATCCAGGGATGGGGCATCCACCACCTCCCCGGGCAACCTGTTCCAGTGTCTCACCAACCTTATGGTGAAGAACTTCTTCCTGATGTCTAATCTAAATATACTCTCCTCTAGCTTAAAAATATGTCATAAAAGACATAACTCACACAATATAAATTAAATCTTAGATTCTCAACCAGCCTTAAGCCTTGATGATCTCTGAAGTCTTTTCCAACCTTGTTGATTCTACAGTTCAGTTTCCTCCTCAAAAATGCTTTCATTTCAACAAGTCTTGCACCTGGGAAGGAACAACTCCCTGCACCAGTATCAGCTGGGGATGGACCTGCTGGAGAGCAGCAAAGGCAAAAGGGACCTGGGGGTCCTGGTGGATGGAAGGATGACCGTGAGTCCGCAATGTGTTCTTGGGGCCAGGAAGGCCAATGCCATTCTGGGGTGGATTAGAAAGGGTGCAAGCAGTAGGTCAAAAGAGGTTCTCCTCACCCTCTACTCTGCACTGGTGAGGCCACATCTACGGTATTGTGTCCAGTTCTGGGCCCCTCAGTTCAAGAGGCAGTGAGCTGCTTGAAAGAGTCCAGCGCAGAGCCACAGGGTGATTAAGGGAGTGGAGCATCTTCCATAAGATGACACTGAGGAAGCTGAGGGCTCCTTAGCTTAGAGAAGGCTGAGAGGTGACATCAACGTTTATAACTATGTAAAGGCTGAGCCCCCAGAGTATGGAGCCAGGCTCTGCTCGCTGGTGCCCAGTGACAGAACAAGGGGCAATGGTGGAAGTTGAGGCACAGGAAATTTCACATAAATGAGGAAAAAGTTTTTTCCTCTGTAAGGGTGACAGAACACTGGAACAGGCTGCCCAGGCAGGCTGTGGAGTCTTCCTCTCCAGAGATGTTCAAGACCTGCCTGGATCTGTTCCTGACTAATCTGGGGTAGGTGATCATGCTCTGGCAGGGGTTGTGGACTAGATGATCTTTTGAGGTCCCTTCCAGCCCCTGAAATTCTGTGATTAAAGGTCCCTTTCAACTTCTAACACCCTATGATTCTTGAGCACAACCCTCCTTGGATGCCTGAAGGTTCACCTGCCAAGTAGCTTCATGTCCCACCCCAAGGGTCACAGAAGCACAATTGTTGTGGTTTGAAGAGACCTTTAAGAGCATCAGGTCCAAGCCAGTACTGCCAGGTGCCCACTAAACCCTTGTTCCTCAGCACCACATCTCCACAGCTTTTCAATCCTTTCAGGGGAGGGGGACTCCATACTGCCTTGGGCTGCCCTATCTCAGGGTGCAAAGAAACAAGGAGGAACAACAAAACCTGTTTCCCCACCACCACCCTGCTTCATCTTCCCAAAGCAGCTCCTGCTCCACTCTGCCTAAACAGCTGTCTGCACCTATTCCAGAGCCAGGGGCAAGACCCTCAACAAGCCAAGATACCACACAAAGGAGCTCAGCCCCAGTGAGGAGGCCCAGCCAGCACCTGTGGATGATATTGGAGTAGTCATCAATTGTTGCCCTAACAACCGGGGGGCCACCAGGCCCCCCGGCCTTTGTTGTCACCACCACCATCACCCAGTGTGCACCAGGGGCACTCACCAGCAATGAGAGGAGGATCCTCCAGCCCAGATGGGCTCAGCTTGGGGCTTCTGCCTTTCCTGGGGGGATTATAAAGGGGAATGGGTGGGGAGGGCCAAGTAGCCACACCTGGGGTGGGAGGAGACTCCAACAGAGCCCAGGTGCTCTGGGATTTGAGGGGGAAAATGGGGTGGGAAAGGGGCAGATATGGTGGGAAAGGGGAGGGGGTGCTGAAAGAAGGGGATTTTAAAATAACATTATTTTCCATAGATCTTTCATAATGAACAACTGCAGCTCCATGCAAAAAGAACAAACCCACCAATGCTTCATGAAATAAAGCACAATGGTGGCTATTACAATGAAACCTTTCCACAAGTATCATTTTGCTTGGCAGGAAAATCTCTGCTTTTCAGATCAAGATAACAAGTTTTAACAAAAATAAAAAGTTCATCCAAGACTGAATTTTTTCCCTGGATACCAGCAGACACCACCAGGACAATTGAGGGACTGGAGCTCTGCCCTAGGAGGAGGGACTGAGAGCCCTGGGACTTTTTAGTCTGAAGAGGAGAAGACTGAGAGGGGATTTAATACATGTGTATAAATATCTGAGGGTTGGGTGTCAAGAGGGAGGGGACAGGCTCTGCTCTGGTGCACCCTGTGATAGGACAAGGGGCAACAGATATAAACTCCAGCACAGGAGGTTCCACCTCAACATGAGGAGGAACTTCTTCACTGGGAGGCCCACAGAGCACTAGAACAGGCTGCCCAGAGAGGTTGTGGAATCTCCTCCACTGGAGACTTTCAAGACCCATCTGGATGTGCTCCTGTGCAACTTGTGCTAGATTCTATGGCCTGGCTCTGGCAAAGGGGTTGGACTTCGTGATCTTCAAAGTTCCCTTCCAACCCCTAACATCCTGTGATCCTTACCACTGGTTCAGATAGCACCTGACTCCCCACCCCACTGATGAGAATTCCTGGGAATTTAAGTCCTTTTTATCTTTTTTTTTTTGGCTAGGAATAGAATCAAACTGTTGCTGTGCACACTCACAAAAAGAGTGAGCAAATTAGAGAGGGAAAAGAGATGACCTAATATCCCCTGAGAACAGCTTTTGATCTGCACACAAGTCTTGGTTTCCCCAACAGATTGACTGAGTGGTCAGACAAACACCAACAAGGCAAGCAGGAGTTACTCACATAGGTAAATTAAAGCTATCTGCAGATATCTGGAGGGTAATAACATATGGACCTAATACTCTGAAAGCAAACCTTCCATAAATACAGAGCAGGGAAATATAGGTCACTGCTTCTCATGACCCTAATTGGGAATTGGTGTGTAAAATGACTGACTAAACTGAGTCCCAGTGAGAAATACCCACAGGTAAAGCTGAACTGAGCTGGGACATGTCAGGAAAGCAAATCAGCAACTGCATGCTTAGCTTCATAAGAGTTTTTATTGTACACTACAGTTTGATACCTACCGCAGGACAGCTCTGAAAATGTTAAGTAACTCAAATGGCCAAAGGTGGCTCTGGGTGAAATACTGCCTCAGAAACAGAAGAACACAGAGTCTTAGCTTAGAAATAATGTCTGTTTATGCTGGGCTTCACCTTTTAGTGTTGTGTTTTGTTTTGTTTCCTGGTCTGTCGATATCTAAACTAGAGTTGACAATATTAGTTAAAATCAGTCCCTGAACCAGCTCAAACAAGAGAGTTACAAGGGCAGTCAGATCTGGGTAGGGAACCCTCAGCACCCTCCCGGTATCAAGACTAATGAGCAGGAACAGTCTGCGCCGTTTGAGACAAACAGCTGCTCTCTGTTTGCACAGACAACAGTGCAATTGTTTCTCCATGTGTTTGACTAGCTAAACACAGCCTTGGCTTTAGCGCAGCGTGTGTCGCAAATCATCTGCTTGTATTATGGAAGGACACCAGCTTGTGTCTTGAGCTGCAACAAGGCAAAACATGGAGAAGTGGTGGGAAGGGTCTGCAGAGCAGGCAGCTGGGGAGCAGCAGCATCCCCGAAGTGCTTGGAGTGGAGAGCTGCCATAACCACAATGCTGTAAATGCAGCAGCGTCTGAGGACCCCTTCAAGGCATCAAGTGAAATGGATATTGCAAACCTAATAATACAGAATGTTTTTCATGTTCAACTGACAGCAAAAGCTGTTCAAAATGCCAGTGTTTTATTGTACTGGTCTCTAATACTGTGTCTTTTAAAACAGATTCTTAGGATACTCTTTTTAAGATTTCAGCCAGGTAAGTTTTCAGATGACAGCCTTCTTGTAAGAGAGCCTGGACTGCCTACGAGTGACCTGCAAGAGCCTAACAAAACTTGAGCAAGGGGAAGGTCCCAGCTGTTCTAGCTGGCACTAAATCTCCATGCTGGAATTTGGAAGCTCTATCAAAACACAAGCACAGCCCTGTCTTACAGTGCAGCTGAAACCAAGACTGCTTTCTCTCCTTCTGAATGGCTACAGCTGTTAAGAAACAATCAAGAAAGCACTTTCATAGATGCAGGGTGTTCAGCTCTCTGGGTTATCCTGCCATAAAACAGCGTTTGCAAAGAACTTTTACACCCACTTTTTATTCAAATAATGGGGCTGCTGCATTTAAAAAAATACACTCATCTCCAGTTAAGAACCTGCAGACAGTACTTCCCACCCCCCCCCCGAACTGTATTTGCTATTGGTGAGCAGAAGACATTGTACAGACACCAGTGTAGTCAGCGGCTTGTTGCCCAACAGCACTTTAGGTGACTGGCCTAAAAACAAGTTGAATTTTAGTGCTGTCAATTCAGAAAGAACCCAGCTCTGAGGTATTATGAAACTTTCTGTATTTGCATAAGGCTTCAGTAAAGAAAATGAAAAAAGTCATTTTATTGCCCAGTAAAACTCCCTCTCTGTTAAAAGAGTCTTTATAAAAATATCAGAGTTATTGGAAATGTAATACTGCTCTGCAGGCAAAAAATCAGGTCTGGGATAAGCAAGTAAAACCTTGCTAAACCTCTATCCTCGAAGTTCAGGGGAGGAGAAAAAGGAAAGTCACTGTTAAAAGTGAAATTTATACTCAACAAACTAACATAACTAATATAACATAACATAACATACTCATAACATAACATAACATACTCAACAAACTAACATAACATAACTGCATCCAGTTCTGGAGCCCCTATTACAAGAGGGATATGGAGGTGTTGGAACGTGTCCAGAGAAGGCCCACGAGGATGATTAGAGGGCTGGAGCACCTCTCCTATGAGGACAGACTGAAGGAGTTGGGGCTGTTCAGTCTGCAGAAGAGAAGGCTCCGAGGTGACCTCATTGTGACCTTTCACAATCTGAAGGGGGCCTACAGGAAGGGTGGGGAGGGACTGCTCAGGATCTCAGGTAGTGATAGGACTAGGGGGAATGGAATGAAGCTGGAGGAGGGGAGATTCAGGCTGGATGTGAGGAGGAAGTTCTTCACCATGAGAGTGGTGAAGCCCTGGAATGGGTTGTCCAGGGAGGTGGTCGAGGCCCCATCCCTGGAGGTGTTTAAGACCAGGCTGGACAAGGCTCTGTCCAGGCTGATCTAGTGTGGGGTGTCCCTGCCCATGGCAGGGGGGTTGGAACTAGATGATCCTTGTGGTCCCTTCCAACCCTGACTGATACTATGATACTGTATTTTATGAAGGAATTGCCACTGCCTTAATTTCTTCTGTATGATGCCTAATATGGGTCTTGTCCAAAACCAGGACTGAAAATCAGAAAATGAATTTCACTCTGGGTTTGTTTTTTTTGCTGGAGTGAGTCTGAGCACCATGCTGCCTGTCTGCATGGAGTGGATCTATCCCATATTTTCTATACTTCAGGAGGCTGACTTCACACCAAGAGCAAGCACCTAGTCTCTAGTCCAGTATAAAGCTGGCTGGGGTTTTTTTGGGTGATTTTATGCCCACTGACTCAGAAAACCAGGAGCCCATGGTCCATTGAAATGAGTGCAGTCCCACGCCTCATCTGCTTGGCGATATCTGTGCATTCGAGGCCATCTGCACAAGGATGGAGTTCACCTAACCATACAAAATAGCAACAGAAGTACTGTGGCCTCAGAAGAGATGTCTTCAAAACAAACTGACCCTTAAACAAGTCTATGGTGAAAGAGGAAAGGGAAACCAAGGAAGTAAGCAGAAATGGAGAGGCACCAAAGGAAGCAGAAATGTCGGATGAAATTCTGACCTGTCTGAGATGACAGAAGCTTTCTCATGGTTTTAGAAGAACCAGAATGTCACACCTAAGAGTCTGATGAGTTATTAAAACAAGCACAAGAGAGAAAATTTTTAATAATGATTAGCAGAGACTGGAATATGGTATCAGTGGAAATGAAGTCTCTATCTCCACAGCAGTTACAACCAAGGCAGAGATGACAGGGTGGTATGCCACAAAGTATTTGGAGTTAATATAAATACAAATCTCTCATCAAAATGGGAAGGAGGATAGCTTAGAAGGAGGACATTTGTTGAAACTGAAGTTTGAAATCAGTGGAGCCTGTCCAGTTCTGGGCCCCTCAGTTTAGGAAGGAGATTGACTTGCTGGAACGAGTCCAGAGAAGGGCAACAAAGTTGGTGAGGGGTTCGGAACACAAGCCCTATGAGGAGAGGCTGAGAGAGCTGGGGTTGCTTAGCCTGGGGAGGAGGAGACTCAGGGGTGACCTTATTGCTCTCTACAACTACCTGTAGGGAGGTTGTGGACAGTAGGATGTTGGTCTGTTCTCCCAGGCAGCCAGCACCAGAACAAGAGGACACAGTCTCAGGCTGCACCAGGGGAGGTTTAGGCTGGAGGTTAGGAAGAAGTTCTATACAGAGAGAGTGATTGCCCATTGGAATGGGCTGCCCAGGGAGGTGGTGGAGTCATCATCACTGGAGGTGTTCAGGAGGAGACTTGATGGGGTGCTTGGTGCCATGGGTTAGTTGATTAGATGGGTTGGACTGGTTGATGGGTTGGTCACGATGATCTTGAAGGTCTCTCCCAACCTGATCTATTCTATTCTACTCTATTCTACTCTATTCTACTCTATTCTATTCTATTCTATTCTGGCAGTCCCAGTATAGAATAACAGGGGTTTAAGGTAGGTCAAACCAGTTGATAAAGTGTATCAGGGCTCAGCCCAAAAATGTTGGGAACTACTCAGCTGAGGTTAATTAAACACACCCACAGGATATGTAAGCTCTGGGAAAGTTACACAGGCATCATTACAGCTCATCAGCACAGTCCTTGAGCAAATGATGACCACAGACCAAAACCAGAAGGCAGGCAGAGTGTAGGAACACCCAGACAGAGATTCATGCATGGACTGGGAAACCCTGGTGAATGTTGTACCTGCTGTTAAACAATTGTCAAGAACAATCAACAATCCATTTTCCATGTCAACAGCAGAAATGATCATTTTCACATTCACAAATATTTAATCTCAGCTTCAGTTGAATCATCATGCTGCTAACACTGCCACCTTAAATTTCCCTTTAGAGTCTTTTAGAAAGATTTCTACTAAAGATTAAATAAACAAAACCCAAACAAACAAACAAACAAACACATCCAAACTGTTAACACATCCTAATGTGACAATGTGCTCTTCTTGAACATGACTGACAAGATGTTCAAGGCTAATATTAGGCTATCCTATTCAACTCGCCAATTTCTGCAGTGGGTAGAAGCACAGAATCAACCAGGCTGGAAAAGACCTCAGAGATCTTGAAGTCCAACTTATTACCTAACACCTAACACCTCATGACAAGTAAACCATGGCTTCAAGTGCCATGTCCAATCCTTTTTTTGGAACACCTCCAGGGACAGGGACTCCACCACCTCCCTGGGCAGCCCACTGCAATGGCTAACAACTCTCTCTGTGATGAACTTTCTCCTCACCTCGAGTCTAATCTTCCCCCAGTGCAGCCAGAGACTGTGTTCTCTTGTTCTGCCACTAGTTGCTTGGGAGAAGAGACCAACCCCCACCTGTCTACAACCTCCTTTCAGGTTCTTCACTTGCACATAAAATCTGAGGTTCTGGTTACAGCTGCATAAAGTGAAAGCCACAACTAAAACTTCTTTGAATTTTCTCTGTTTTTGCAAAACAAGCTTTGATTTTATAGCAAAATATCAAATCTGGTTTCCTTAACATGAAATTTTGCTGAAGTCACAGGTGCTTGATTACAGTTTTCACATGTCTGTGAAAGAAAATGGGTCTTTATACGATAGTTTATAACTAAATACTAACAGAAAAGTAGGCATTCACATGAAGAGACATGTTTGGAACAGATAGCCATTTATATCCAAGCCCTACAGTAGAGGCATTCATCACACACAGTGCCATGCACACTTAACTCTACTGCTTCTCTATTTATGGACAAGCTACAAAGGCAGTTCATCAGCAACTTTTTTTTGAGTGTTCACATCACCAAATACATTCCTTCTGAATTCACTCTAATGTGATTACCAAATGCAGCAGTGAGCTGATAACACAGCTAAAGGAAAACACCAACCTGCCTCAGTGTTTTCATGCCCTAATTGAAAGCAGATGGCAACTTGTGCAATTTATGCTTTTATACAACCAGTGAAATGTAGGTATGAGATAACAATTCTAAGATTGAATTGCATCTGCTTCAACAACACCATATGCTAGTGCACAGTGTAAGTATTTATTCAAAGCTTCTTCACCTCCTCATTTAAAGCTCAGTCACCTGAAATAGTGAAAGTACCCTTCAGATATCTTCAATTACCACTGAAGCATCAGTATTTTAAAGGGTTGGAGTCCCTTTAGGCTGCCTGTAGGAGTTACAAAGAAGTTTCTCACACATGTGGTCCAAGCTTCTCTGCTTTTCCCTCTATCCTATCAAACATTGGAGATTTGCCACAGACATAAATGAGATATTTTTTCATAGGGGAACAACCCTTCCTTCCTCCCATCCCTCCCTCCCATCCCTCCCTCCCTCCCTTCCTTCCTTCCTTCCTTCCTTCCTTCCTTCCTTTCCTTCCTTCCTTCCTTTCCTTCCTTTCCTTCCTTCCTTCCTTCCTTCCTTCCTTCCTTCCTTCCTTCCTTCCTTCCTTCCTTCCTTCCTTCCTTCCTTCCTTCCTTCCTTCCTTCCTTCCTTCCTTCCTTCCTTCCTTCCTTTCCTTCCTTCCTTTCCTTCCTTCCTTTCCTTCCTTCCTTTCCTTCCTTCCTTCCTTCCTTCCTTCCTTCCTTCCTTCCTTCCTTCCTTCCTTCCTTCCTTCCTTCCTTCCTTCCTTCCTTCCTTCCTTCCTTCCTTCCTTCCTTCCTTCCTTCCTTCCTTCCTTCCTTCCTTCCTTCCTTTCCTTCCTTCCTTTCCTTCCTTCCTTCCTTTCCTTCCTTCCTTTCCTTCCTTCCTTCCTTGCTTTTCCTTTATTTTCCATTTTCAGGCAGGGTTATTTTTCCCCAGGGAGGTGGTAGAATCACTGTCCCTGGAGATGTTCAAGAAATGTGTGGGCGTGGCATTTTGGGTCATGGTTTAATGGCCATGGTGGTGTTAAGTCAATGGCTGGTCCTAATGATCTTAAGAGGCCTTTTCCAGCCAAAACAGTGCTGTAATTCTATGATCTGACTTGTCAAACAGTTAAGCAATCACCAGGTTTGAGGTCAGATTAGCAGGCACCATGGAACGGGACTTGTGTTTCTCTGCCGCATGGAGTATGTTCGACCTCCCAAGAATCTCTTCCCTTTGCAGAAATCTAAGGCCTTGGCAATTGCTCTGACAGCACATGGGTTTGGGTTGATTTTCCCCCATCTTGGCACCTTATAATGCGTAGCTTTTAGTCCTATATGTAACAAGCCTGTAGTATTTTGCTATTGTGGTAGTATTTAACTCTTTGGACTAGTCAGATTCTACCTACATTTCTCTTATTGCAGGGAGACTGAGCTTGATGACCTTGATGAACCTGACAGCAATCTGCTCCATGAGATAGTAGTTACTCAATTACACTTGAGATTTGGCTCTTACTCAGCTGGTGAAATAATTTGAGAACCTGGACCTGAAATAATCATTTATGAATGCAGAAGATGACAGCACAGGCAAAAAATTTATGAGGTTGACCTCCTTCCCATGGCAGCTTCTAAAGATCAGATGGAAAGCAGAACCCCACTGCAACAGTCCTGGCTACATACATTGTACTCCTCAAGCAGAGCTTGATGCAGAAGTGGCTGTTACCAGTGACCTTATGTGGTCCCCTAAACTCCCTCCTACTAAACAGAATGAAGGACTAGGACATGATAACAAAGCTTGAGTGGCCATTGAAAATTTGTATGATACAAGGATCTTAAGTAACACCTATAAATAGTAATTTGTTCAAAATCAACTTAAGGAATGAGATACACTTTAGGATTAGTCAAAGGTTAGAGCTGGGCACTGATTTCTCCACCTGAAGCGAAGGACAGGTAATCAGCAAAATGATTGATTAGTTTCTCTCTTTCATAAGCCTCACAATAAGCTAGGTCTGCTCGCTTTGTCACAATCTGTTGCAGTGACATAACACTAAATAACAACATGTGATGCATCATTTAAGTCAGTCTTTTGAAGCCAAGTTGTATAACATCTCAAAGAATACTTAACAACCAGAAATTAACTTACAGAATAAAACGTGGAACAAAGGGGGAAAGTAGCTTTCCTGACAACTGCCAATATTTAGCATTTCTGTCCACAGACAAGACCCATATTTTGCAGCCAGTCAATCATGAACACCAGAGCAACCCAGGAACTTCAAAATCCTGCTGTTCCTGTCTTCTACTGCTGACGACAGCAGACAGCAAAACAGAGCTGCAAATAACTCAGAAGGACATACGGCAACACTGCCTCCTTTCACAGCCCTGCATTGCCTCCAGCTCCTGCTCCTTAATCCGCTCACAGCAACCATGCTCTTCACAGCACTCTCACAGGCAACACACTTCAACAGAGCAGCTCCAAAAATACTTTAATCAAGCTAATAGACAAGATCTTTATTAAATGAGTTGCTCAGCTTCATACTTGAAACCTCAGGTTATAAATGGTGATCCTATTTATCAGCCCCAGAACTATCATGACTTAAAGCCAAAAAACACAACACTCTCACACCTCTTCAGCAGACCACACTAAGTAGGCATTTTCTTAAACTGAATATTCCCTTAGAAGAGGATGGGATGTATAAGGAGACAGGAAGTGCTGCCCTGCAAAGGCACATGTGTGGCAGAGACCTGTGTGTCCCAGCCATCCAGTACTGCGTCCATCATACAGCCCCTGTGTGTGGTCGGAGATCTGCTCCATGCTCATTGAGATTTCTACCCAAACTGCAATTCACAGTCCTTTGGAGCAGGCCAGGAGTCCAGCCAATGCCAAACTCAAAGCAAGCCACCACAGTGCTTCAGGTAGGTTGAGCCTGTAATGTTTGCTGCTTTATATAATAGATGGCAGAGTTTTAAGTGCACAATGAGACTGTAGGCAGCAGTTCTCCAGCAACTTGCCCAGTGTAATGCAGAGACAGGAATACAGTGCTCTCCAAGGGGGAGAAGTGCAAAATCACAAGCTCTGCACATAAAGACACTTCCAAAAATGATTACACTGGATAGATCTCCTTAGCAGGAAAAACCCTGGTGCTACTGCCAAGAACTTTTCTACAAACTGCAACGCCGAGTCTTGGCTCTTCTTCAAATTCTTGCCCTTTTCATCATCGCCAGCTTTCCTAGTTAGCGCTTCTCTGGTGTAGTGCTCAAAGCAACACCAGCAGACAAAAGCCTCTTGCACCAACCCACCAGAAGTTACTGGGCCCAACAGTCTATTTTCAAAGTGCCCCTCCTGCTGCTTCCACACAGAGGAAGATTTATTTTCAAGGAACTGTCATCTAAAGCCTGTCATCTGATTCTTTCAAATGTGCCAGATTGAAGAGTTCTGGAAGCAGATGGATTAAGTGGCATAGATTTTTTAAAATGTCAAATCCTGCACTGTAATTTACATACCTATTGTCATGGGAACACCTCAGCAAAACCCCTGACTTCCAAAGAAAACTGGCATTGCTTCACCAAGGGCTAAAGCTAGTCAGTGTTTCAGAAAATGGGGCAACAACTTTAGTGTCTAGACAGGGATGCCTCTAACATATGGTCCTAATGGTTTGTGTGAAATTCTGCTCTGAAAAGCAATTTTATACAAGGATAGCACCTTTGCAAACAATCAGTTCTGTCCTTTATGCAAATTCAAGGCAGTATCTCCCAATTTTACCGTCTACAATGCTGTTTGCTTCCCTGTTTTTGTGGACTATTTTACGTTCTTAGAATCACGGAATCAATAAGGTTGGAAAAGACCTCAAAGATCATCAAGACAAACCTGTCACCCAACACCTCATGGCTACTAAACCACGGCACCAAGTGCCACGTCCAATCCCCTCTTGAACACCTCCAGGGATGGTGACTGCACCACCTCCCTGGGCAGCACATTCCAATGGCTCTCTCTGTGAAGAACTTTCTCCTCACCTCAAGCCTAAACTTCCCCTGGTGCAGTTTGAGACTGTGTCCTCTTGTTCTGGTGCTGGTTGCCTGGGAGAACAGACCAACCCCCACCTGGCTACAACCTCCCTTCAGGGAGTTGGAGAGAGCAAGAAGGTCTGCCCTGAGCCTCCTCTTCTCCAGGCTAAGCAACCCCAGCTCCCTCAGCCTCTCCTCATAGGGCTTGTGCTCCAAACCCCTCCCCAGCTTTGTTGCCCTTCTCTGGACACGTTCAAGAGTCTCAATGTCCTTCTTAAAATGAGGGGCCCAGAACTGGACACTTAGGCCTCAAATGGTTCAGGTAAAGGTCTGGAACCTCATCAGTGTATATGAACACATGGTGAACGAGAAGGATGGGGACATAATTTGGTACATAAAACCAGTTTCAGAGGTGAAATATGAAAGAACCCAGCTTAACTGAAACGTCCTAGTGTGCAGTCACACAGGCTGCCAGCATGAAGCCAAAAGTAAAAACAAACCAAAGCCCCACTACATTCAGCACTAAGCTGCTGAGTGCAGAAGCGAAATCTCTAAGATTATAAATGTAACAGCAGTGTTATTTTCACAAGTCAAGCTTCAGAACAGATCTACTTTAATGCTAGCTGCTATACTAAGAGACTTAAAGATGCTATGAAATACTAGACTCCCACGTTCAGGATCTACAAGATACCCATGAATAAATTCATTGTTTTTAAATTTAATGGCTTTAAATTTTAGGCAGAATCACTATTTGAAAATGATACTCTTCATATTAAAAAAAAAATGTAGCTGTGTATTATCTTTAGGTATTGTATAAAACACATAAAAAATTCCAGCTCCCTCAGGACTCAAGCTGTTTGCCAGCAGGATGTGTCAGGGTGCTGCATGCACCAACAGGCTCTGCAGCTGCCATTCCCTCTCCCAGGGGTTTTTTTGCCTGCCCACACTCAAAAAAAAAAAGTAAATGTTTCCAAGACAGTATGTTCTTGCAGGTTTCATTTATAAAAAACCCAGCAGTTGAGGAGAAGAAAGCCCTGAGTGCAGCTGCTAAGGAGAGTGCCATGGCAGGTCTGGCACCATGCAATGGGCACAATGTGCATGCCTGGGATTGTGGTAGCATCTTCTGTCCCTCCAGCCTGGTAAGCATGAATATATGGGTGAGAGACAGCTGGGGTGACTGTGATAGGAAAATGTGGTGGGTTGAAATCCCATCCCCCAAAACCACCACGGAAAAGGAGACAAGTTAGAAGGCAGGAGAACTGGGCCACATGCGGAGTACATCTGAAACCTTCAGCTGTGTTGTTACCATAAAATAAAACATGACATAAACTGATAATTTCTGCTGTGTGCCTGGCCCAGCCTGGCCATTGGAGCAGGTGTACCAGCTAGTTTCCTTTTCTTGCTTTTATCTGTATTTGGCATAATGCTTTGCTTCTATTTTTACCCCTGTACAAGACAGTGATTAATTCAGATACATGCAGGATGTGATCCAAATCTGCAGGTAAGTCAATGGGCTCTGCATTAGCAGTACAAAAGCCTTGGCATGGAATTTGTATTTATTCATTCCTAAATCACACATGAAACTATTTCAGCTCTTTAGGATATATGAAAGTATCATTACATTCCTCTTTCCAAAATGTCTTGAACCTTACTGCTTTACAGTGAACAATGGGTTATGCTAGCTTCACTTTCAGTGGGTATGTCTGACGTTGCCTCTTTCTACATAGACATAAGCCCAGAAGCTGCATACAAGCAACCACATAAATTCCAAAGTAAAGAGGAAAGCTGTTTGGGTTTTTTGTGCAGAACTGCAAAATGGTGACAACAACCCATAAAAACTCCAAAATGCCACCATCACCAAAAACAGTCTAACAATAAACCCCCCCAACAACTCACTGTGCCAACCACCTGAAAATGAGACAAAGATACTCAAACCTGGAAACAAAAGGACCTCTCTCTCCTCAAGTACAGGCAACCCAAGACCTCCAAGGAACAGCACAAATACCCCTGCTAGATCATCCTGTTTTGAAAACCTACCTTCATCCCAGCTGCAGCTGCTGGCCCGCTGGGGTCCACAGCCTGGATGTGGCAGGGCTTGCTCCCTCGCACCACAAAGCCCCAGCCCACTGCATCACCAACAATCTGCAAAGAGAAAAAATTGCCTTGATCACCTTTGAGCAGCTCCATGAAATCCAAGGGGTTAACATTTAAATAGTTCAGGATGTATATCCAACACGTAGTAAAGGACATTGTGTGCAGGTTGCTGTATCACTTACAGGAAAGGCTCTGTTCAAGTCATTCTTCTTGGTTTTCATAAATATTTTCTGTTGAAGTCAAAAGTGACTAGATTCAAAAAAGGCTTTCTCTAATAGTGAATATTCAGTATTCAGTATCACTATGGTTGGAAGAGACCTCAAAGATCATCGAGTCCAACCTGTCACCACAGACCTCATGACGAGAGTAGGGAGGACACTACTGCCCACTGCAGGCTTGAACTCACGATCTTCCCATTAAGGGTCTGATGAATCAAAATCTCTGACCCATCAGAGTCAAGAAAAACCTAGGCAGAAACCTTCAGTTTGGGTGGGTAACCCACTTCTGCAGAGCAAGTATTACCAGGAGTTCAAGGCATAGATGAGCTCCTGTAATACAAATGTTACTAGCTTTATGTAATTTTACACTCCATTTAAATCAGCAGTACTACGCTGGCATAAAGACAGGATAAACAAACGCAGAATCAGACCCAAAATGTGTGGAAGTACTGATAACAGTGTGGGATTTTAAAGTCCATAGATTAGCAAATGCAAATAAGCTCTAATTATCCCATCAGAAAATGTCTGTTTACTTTATGAATACAACAATGCAGGAAAGAAAGAAAAACACTGGAGACATACCGTAAAAGTTTTCCTTACGTATGGGGCTCCAGGCATCAAGAGCTCATCAGCAGTCACAGGTCTCTTTAATACTGTGGAGATACCAAAGTGAATATTCAATATAAACACTCCCCTGGAGTTTCTCCTAAGAAATAAGATACAGTTTTGATACACATCTTTTAGGTCCCACTTCCCACACAGTCCTTCAGTTCTTGCAGACGTGCTTCAAAGTACTAAATGAAGCAAAGAGAAGACAGCAGAATAGCTGTGAGTACAAATGTTGAGAGCTTTGGAAAAATCAGGGTCTTTAGCCAACCTACTTTGGTGTCTGCAATCGAGGTCCATTAAACACTATCACAAACACCAGAAGTGGAGGTTCCATTGTCCAGTGTTGAAAAGAGTGACCAACCTCCCTGACACAGAGCAGCTTTTCCTCCTGGCTGGTTCTGTGCATGTTGGGTGCTCTCTGCATTTCATGGGAGTCGGGTTTGAATCACAGAATTAAGAACAAAATTCTGCTTGAGTAAGGAATCATCCCAACAAAGTGATTTGGAAATTGTAGGCACAGACATTGAATCCCATTTAATCCAGGGACAACTTCAGTAACCAAGAGCTGGCTGGGCTTTTACATGAAAGGAAATACCAGTGAGTTTCTGTAGGTGATTCTCCATTGCCTTGCTATGCTTTGGGGTAATTTTCCCCTGGAAAAAACAAAGTGAATACACAGTTCTGCCAAATCAAATGGACACCAGTCTGTGTGCTATTATTTATCTGTCTGTAAATGCTTCACACAATGGAGAACAATGGAAAGACATATGTGGTTCTGCAGGTTTGCCTGTTTCACCTCCAAAATCACAGCTGCTTGTCTTTTAGTGATAAATAATTTTGATGATGTCTGCCTTTTCAGTCACAGGTGGAAGATACAATTTCCCACAGATGGTATTTGAAGACATTCATGAGTTTCTTGATGGCATTCATGGGAGCAGGGAGAATTCTAACATATGAAACTCTATCTTTCTTGTTTGTTTGTTTCCCCATGGATTTTGACAAACTGTCACTTAGTGACACTTTTGAGAGCATGCCTGGTCAATGTAAAAAAAGCCCTCAATAATTATTATCATTCCACATGTCAGAATCAGGTGAATCAACTGCACAGGACCCCTTATATGCCTCCCTTCATTATATCTCCAGAACTTTTTTTGTCTGATGACTGCTTTCCTACATGACTGGTCAAGCCATGACCTGGGTGTTTTTTAACTGTTTGCCTGCATGAGATGTCCTCTGACAGTAACTATAACTCTGCCTTGTGTTTATCAGCACACAGATCACAGACATGCACTGGGTCTGGATACCAGGAAACTTAGTGAAAAACCCCAAATCACCTTACAGTCGAGCAGAGGATTAAGAATTCTTCCATAACATCTACATCTGACAGCCTCCTGTTAACCTCAGTCAGAGGATGTGTACTTCACTATGGGACAAATTACTCTACATTGCTGCTAATTGCATAATTCTTTAAAATAGGGCTGTTTGTAAGCCCACTGCTGTTTTCTCTCAAACATGAGCCTGTGAAAGCCATTCAGTTTGAAAACTAGTCCTAAGAGAGAATTCATTTTAAACAATAAAGAATTTAAGAAAGGGCAACATCACCTGTCCTTTTCCTTCCAATGCTGTGTAATCATCTGCACATAAAATAGATCATAGTAATAAATATAAAGTAAACTCATTCTCACTACTCATGGGTTGACACTTCATATGTAATCAGAACCATAAATGAATGGAATAGTCAGCATACTTCAGATAACACACACAGCTATGGACAGTGCATGAATGCTGCTTTATCTGTCCCAGAAAATATTCCATGATGTAATCAATGAAGTATTGAGACCAAAGAGCTCCCCATACAAAACCTTTCAGAGTGTTCCTGGGAAGTCTACCTGAGAGGTTACTCTGCCAAAACATGACACTGTGCCAGTCTTCATACAGAGACAAACCCACTGTATATAATGGAGGTTGGTGCCCAATGCCCCACAGTATCATACTCCAAGGATGCAATGACCACCAGCATGGAGAGCACTCCCCTAGGCTGGACAGCAGGTCTGATGTAGGGGGATTTGGCTTTTGGACATGCAATCCTAGTGAGTCCTTCAAATTATTTTAACTTAATGCCTCATATTGAATTCCCAGTAGAGTCTAAGGAGAGGGAAAGAAATGTACTAAAAGGAAAGAGAAAGAAAATATCCCTGTAACTATGCCTCTCTTTCTGATGGCTGCTCTGCACGGCAGGAATGAAATGCACTCATCTCCGGGGGGCAACTGTCAATGTTTTATACAGGATTCACACAGTGCTTGAGGCACTCCCTAGTAAACAATTCAAATGCCAGCAACCCTTTGATAGTAAAGCTTACACATAGCCATTGAAGCCTTCTCCCCTGCACAACACCCCCCACACCACTGGCAGAGGCCCGGCAAATTTGAAATAATAATGAGCACAAAGGGCTTTGATGTTCAGCACTGATTCTGAGGGAAACAGGGAGGCTGAAACAATACTTATCCAGGTCTGTTTTCCCCTTCCCAGTTGTACAGTAAGAAACAATTCTAAGTGAACTGTGGAAGAATGGGTGTGTTTAACTGGTGTAAGATAGGATATCCTTTCAAATAGAAAATAACCTTCAACACTGCTTTTGCCTTCCTAAACAGAGCACTGTAAGACCTAAACAAACAAAAACCGTTAAAATGGTACCAGACACACTGAAACAATGCTGTCCCTTTTTACAGAGGCTGTTGTTTTCTGAGTTGTATTATTTCATAGCAGCCACTGGATAGTTAAACTCTCCTCTGACTTGCACCAGAGGAATGCCTCTCAGAGGAGATTTGGCAATGAAGAGACAAATCTGGGCCTCTGACTGCAGGTCCTCCTAAGAGATAAACTGCAGTTCAAACCACAGTTATGGGCTTGATGCAGAGATTATTGGAGGCAGGCGTCTGGCTTGTGTTCAGCAGGACATCAGGCTAGAGGATGATAATAGTCTCCTCTGGCCTACAAAACCTGTGACACTGTGAATTTTTACTGCGTCCTTGGGAAGATAAACTTCAGTGCGATGCCAGGCATTCTTCATGTCGCCTTCTTGGCACGTGTCTGCTCCCTGTCTCCTGTGCATCGTAAGCAACACTGATGCTCACCAGACTTGGGGTTGCAGAGCACGGGTGGACTGCTGCTGAGTGTTGGGCTGCTGCTGAAGTACCCGCTGCTGCCACAGCTACTCATGCTGCTTCTCCGTACTGCCGACACGATTTTTATCTCCTTGGTGGGACTCACTACAAACAGAAGGAACACACAGAGAGAAAGGGAATTGGCATCAATTATTAAACACACTTCCCTGGTTTCCTTAAAAGCACTGAGCCATGCCTTCACTTACAGCACTGGGAAAGGGTTAGTGTGTTCTACATAGCTAGAAGAGTCACTGCCTGAGTGTAATATTGTAACTAACACAATGGCTGAACTGCTTCCACTGCAGTGTCTTCTAGGAGCCATTCCAATGTAGGCTTTTCTAGTTTTTGTTTTCCTTTGCATTTATGTTGTAAGTTCTTAACCAGCTATTGCTGTACAGCAAACACTGCTGCATCTCTTCCCCTCATTTTAACTCCTCTCAAAAATTCTGTATAGAATATATGACAAATTACTTCAGGCTTGGGATATTTTAACTAGTTCTCTTTGTTCATGGATGTCAAATTTTCATCTGAAACAGCAACTGAAATGCTGTTGTTACAGAGACAAAATCACCCTAGGGGGCTGGAGATTTGGTAAACTGAGTGCATGGGCAACCCCTACAAAGAGGAGCACATGATACCAAATCTTTGTTTTTTTGTCTTTCAAACAAACACTGAAACCCCTTGCCCCAAACCAATCTTTTGACGCCCCATGGAGTCACGTTACAGACAGCAGAATTCTTAATGACTCACCTGAGAGGAAACTGGTGTGTTTTCTGTTGTCATGGTTCTGCTTGCGCAGGCAGAAGGGGCTGTCATGGCTTTCTGGCATCAAGCGAGATTTCTCAGTGAGCAGCTCCATTAATCGCCGCCGCCGCCGGAAATTCATTCTGCACTGGTAGAGCAAGTCACTGTCCGTAAAATGGTGCTTGTTGGACACTAGGAAAAAGAAATGGATAGGAAGTCTATGCCTGGTAGGATTAGTATTAGAGCACACCTGTCTACAAGGTGTGCACCACACAGCTTGGTGTAAGAATCACAGAACTGTCAGGGTTGGAAGGGACCTCAATGATCATCTAATTCCAACACCCCCCCCCCCTGCCCCTGCCACGGGCAGGGACACTTTCCACTAGATCAAGTTGCCCAGAGCCAGAGCCTGGCCTTAAAACCCTCCAGGGATAGGGCTCCTACCACCTCCCTGGGCAACCTATTCCAGTGTCTCACCATCCTTCCAGGTGAAGGACTTTCTAACGTCTAATCTAAATCTACCCTCCTCTAGCTTGGATCCATTCCCCCTAGTCCTATCACTACCTAACACCCTAAAAAGTCCCTACCCAGCATTTCTGCACCCAGAGTTCTGCAGACTCAGCAAAAGGAGGAATGTGGTTAGCTTCACACTTCACATAGGTAGCTTCAATATAAGTGCTTTTGTAGTGCTAATAATAAAGTAGGAACTTGAGTGGCCATTGCTGAGATGAATCTTTTCCACTACCTCCACTAATGACAAACACTTTGTACTGTCAAGTGGAAATGCACATGCTTATCTTTCCATGACAGGTCACATAATGATCTGTCTCCACGCATGCTTGCTCTGTATGCCGTTTGCTGCTGGTGGTCACTACGGACCAGGCTTAGCTCTTCACATCAAACTCCTAAGTGTAGGGCAGACTCTGGGAACTCTGGCTTGACTACCTTGTTTGGAGCTACAGAGCAGCAATGAATCAAGACCTATGTATTTCCTTTCTCTTGTTCATCACAGACAGTGTGTCCCAGACACTTCCTGCAGGCCACTTCCCCGGCTTCGCACGGATACGCAAGGTTTCAGAACAGGCACTCAGCCAAAAATAATTTCTTACATAATGAAGAGAAGTCTTAATTACAACCTGTTTTGACATTGAGAGCAAATCCCAGGCTGCTGGTGCTGAACCACCCCACATGCTGTAGCATCTCCATAATGTCTGCGTATTCGCTGCCATGGATGCCACATCTTGGTAGTAGTGAAAAATGCAGCAGTTGGAGGGAGCTCTGTGCCAGATCTCAAAAGGGCTCTGACTCCCTCGGGGCCTGATCACAGAAAAGCCCTCTGGAGTACTCCCTGCATTAGTGCTGCAGTGTCTTAAATAGATGCAGTATGTGTTTTGGCTGTGTTTTCTCCAGCTTTGCCTACCTCCTGTGATCACATTCCAAAGAAATGATCTCCCACAGTTATCTTTTCCACAGAAGATCTAGATTCTGAATTTACCTGGGCTATAAATTGCATTTCTTCCAATACTGAATCACAAGAACTGGTGAGTTTGACATATTTATATGTGAAGTGTAAACAACAACACAGATATGTTATACATGCATGATATATGTCAGCTGAGTCTTTGAGCACATGACTCAGTCACTTGGCTTCAGCCTCCCTACTTCAGACACTGATTTTTTGCCTTGGTCTTCACTCATGCCAGGGATGCCAAGTCATTCAGAGAATAAAGAAGACGCCAGTCCCAGATGTGATCCCCTGGGCACAGCCCTCCATATGGATAAAGAACTGCCATATGTGGTCAGATCATATGTGCATCTTGCACAGAAGCATGTCTCTTCTCTGCCTGGGCCACTGGCAGAGAGAGGACACTATCTGTTCAAATGGGCTTTTGCCTTTGGGACACAAGGAATGATGAGGACAGAAGAGCTTTCTGAACTGCACATGCTTGTGCCTGAGCTGCCGTGCAAGCCATCTGCCCCAGAGTCCTGCAGCGTGGTGTAGGCTGTAAGGCATTTCTTAGAGGTTTCAAAACAGGCAGAGTTTTGAGCCTCTACCTTTTCTTCATGATTAAAGCAGAAAGGTCATGCCAGTCAGACAAACGGTGACATTTCAAGTACCACCTATACAAAAGCCCCCTGCTACCTGCTTCTGTTGAAGAGCTTCAGAAAAGCCCATGCCACTTGGCTTTTCTCTGCTTCACTTTGGTGCTGAACCTGTTGTTTCCTCCAATCAGCCATACTCATCCTCCCTGAGCAAAATGGCTTTGCTAAGTCAAATTTAACGTTGCAAGCCAATTTGTTACTGTGTTCAGACACATCAATTACTGCAGGCACACACTGCTGCTGTGCTCCTCATTTTGGGTACATAGAGTATGCAATGCCATTACACATCCACAAGATCCATACAGGACTTGCTATCAGAGACAGAGCTGAGATGTAGGTGTTTGCAGATACCAGTCTTATTCTAAGATCACTGACAGAGTATCTAACAACATCTTAGCACATTACTAGAATAACCAGATAAAAATACCAAAAAAAAAAACCTTCTTTTTATAATGACATCTTGAAGAGTTCCCTGGAAGGTAACACCACAAGTCCTACGTATTCAGTGTGCTGCTGAGATCCACAGAAGCAAAGAAAAGTTTGGGTTGGAAAGGACTTAAAGATCACCCTGTTCCAAACCCCTCTGCCAAGGGCAGGGACACCTTCCACCAGACAAGGTTGCTCAAAGTCCCATCCAATCTGGCCTTGAACACTTCCAGGGAGAGGGAATACAAAACTTCTCTGGGCAAACTGCAAAAAATTCTTCCTTAGGTCCAGACTAAATCTACCCTCTTTTAGTCTGAACATGTTTGTCCTGTCACAACAGGCTCTGCTAAAAAGATTGTCCCTATCTTTCTCACAGGCCCCCTTTAAGTACTGAAAGACTGCAATAAGGTCTCCTCTGAGCCTTCTGTTCCTGAAGCTGGGAAATTCCAACTCTCTCAGCCTGTCCTCATAGGAGAGGTGCTCCAAGCCTCTAATCATCGGCACGGCCCTCCTCTGAACTCACTCCAGCAGGTCCATAATGTTAAAGGAAAAAGGGCCCCACAAATACTCCCTTGGAAGTAGGACTGCTGTTGCCAAGTTTGTAATGTAAGAAATATTAGTATGGATTCTGATTGGAGTTAAATATTATGGCACTGCAGTTTTTAATTCAAACTATTCTGTTCTGTTTGTATCATTAACTGAAGTGCTCTTCCAGCCTTCAGAAATTATGATAATCAGAGATGGACACATGCTCCTGTTGCAGACATCACAAACCACTCTGAAAGTCTAGAAATTAATTACTGGCCATGGAACTAGGTAATATAAACTTTTTATCCCAAGACACTGAACATACTTGACTTGTTTTGACCCAAATGTTGTAATATTTAGATAATTACAACAACATAGCTTAGATCTTACACTGAAATAATTCATCCCTGCTGTAACTGTTTTAGTCCATGGGAGAGTGAATTTTTACATATAAAATTAAGACAAGCAGAAAGGGTAAGACCAAGGGCTGGATGTTGTGGAATATTTGTATATGGCTTGCACAAGAAAGGGTTTGAAGCCACAATGCTTATGACAAGTAGGATTATTACAGCCTGGAGAAGAGGAGGCTCAGGGGAGACCTTATTGCTGTCTACAACTACCTGAAGGGAGGTTGCAGACAGGTGGGGGTTGGTCTCTTCTCCCAGGCAACCAGCACCAGAACAAGAGGACACAGTCTCAAGCTGCACCAGGGGAGGTTTAGGTTGGATGTTAGGAAGAAATCTTCCCAGAAAGAGTGATTGCCCATTGGAATGGGCTGCCCGGGGAGGTGGTAGAGTCACCATCACTGGAGGTATTTAGGAGGAGACCTGATGGGGTGCTTGGTGCCATGGTTTAGTTGATTAGATGGTGTTGGATGATAGGTTGGACATGATGATATCAAAGGTCTCTTCCAACCTGGTCTATTCTATTCTATTCTATTCTATTCTATTCTATTCTATTCTATTCTATTCTATTCTATTCTATTCTATTCTATTCTACAGAATCTGGAGCGCTCATTTACTTTCAAAGTTTAATTCCTCATTTCTACTGATAGTCCACATTTCATGTGAGAGTGTGAGAATTACACCTCAGTACATCCTCAACTTGAGCAAGTAACTTATTTGTAGCACCATGTAAGTTTTTGCATATTTAAGAAGAAGATGAAAAAAAAAATACATAGCAGTAGTTAGCTCAGAGTGCCTCCTTGTACATACACCAGCACATAAAAGATCTCACCAAAATTACTTGTGCGTCCCCTGGGCTTTTTTTTGTTCTTTTTCAGCTGGGAAATTCATGATTTGGGATGAAATATCCATGTTGTGACTCTGCCTAAGGATAAGTGTATCTGCAACAGCGTGGAAAAAGAGATATCCAGACCATGGATCAGAAGTGAGAAGTTGAGGAAAGGGAGGCAGATGATGGCTCAGGCTGCCTTTGAAGCACTCCTTAGGTGCAGTGGCTAAGGAAATAATGCCCTCACCCTTGATAAATCACAACAGTGTGAATGGCACACACACAGCAGGCCCTGAAAGGGTTTTTAGGTACGCTCAGTACATGCTGGGTGAGAGGTACTGGTGCTCAGCTCGACTACTTTAGCAGTCCACATTTGCTGCAATCAGCAGCGAAAAGTGGCAGTGAAAAACTTTTCCAAGCCAGTTGCAGAATGCTGAGAGGGCTGCACAGACTTGCTCAGGAGGGATTTCTTTAAAGGTAGTTTAGAGGTCATTACCTCAAGCTAACACAAAGTGTTGACTCAGAGGCGGCAGCAGATAAACTTGTGGCAGCTGACAAGACTCATGCTCCAGCTACCTATCCCTCTCATGGAAGAAGGGCTGACTTAACTGGCTTAACTACTGAATTAGTTCACTGCCCTTCAGAATGGAGCACAGAAAAGCACACTGATTCCATTTCAGCTTGGTTTAAAAAGTCAGGCCCTGGCTGACGTGTATCAGGACCTGTATTGGTACACGATGAGGGTGATGAAAAGAGAAAGGTGGGGTGACTTCATGAGTTTCTTGTTCCAATTTCCTTCACCAGTGCTCAGGTGGAAACATGTCCATGGTACAATGTGCGCATTATGAAAAAGAAATGTACCAGAGAGCCTAAAGTAAAAATATGGTGACCTGCAATCTCCAAAATCATGAGTGCCTAAGAGCATTTATGGTCCTGAAGGGAAAGGCACTAACACTAATTCACAGTCATCCATGTCAGATTTTGGAGGCAGAGTCACAACCCATCATATTCAACATAGACAGGCCATAAATTTATCCCAGAAAGAGAATTTAAAAACTGTCTTTTAATCTTACAAAAGCACAGGATACTTACATTTTAAGCAGCCTGCAATGACCACTTTACTCTTCCCCTTACAAGCTGTTCAAGTCTTCAGTTACTTTCCCTGCCTGACAATAAAGATTTAACTCCAGGCTGAATTTGTTTAACTTTAGCTAATCCCTGGACTTTGTCACACCTTCATGAGAGTTATGTAAGACTTGGCCAGAAATCTTTGTAAAGACGTCTGTGAAGTGATGAAACAACTCTCAAACATACCTTTGATCAGATGAATAAATAAGACCCTTTAAATTCTGGCTTTTTTTTGGGTTTTTTAAGCCCTCTCCAAGTTCTCTTTGGAATGTCTTTATCTTTCCTAAAATCCAGCCATCAGTACTGCATGCTCACTTTACTCCCTTTCTCTCACTTGCTGTTGTTATTTTTGCAGATCTCAGGCTCTCAGTAACAGCTACTGCAACTCTACTGCACCAAATCTGTAAAATGGGAACAATCTGTGCCCCATACATCTTCCTTTCCCTCACAGCATTGCTACACACCAATCAGCAGAGCCTGTATTCTCATATCCTAAGATGTATTGCCTCCTAGTTATACCGTTAGTTACACAAACCAACACCTCTTTGGGAGTAATGACCATTTAATTAATAGAGTTCCATTTTTTGTTTACTGTCTCATCTATCCCTAGAGACAGAGATCAGTGCTGGGCCCCATCTTTTTTAACATCTTCACTGATGATCTGGATGAGGGGATTGAGTCAGTCATCAGCAAATTTGCAGATGACACCAAGTTAGGAGCAGATGTTAGTCAGTTAGAGGGTAGAAAGGCTCTGCAGAGGGACCTCGACTGACTGGACAGATGGGCAGAGTCCAATGGGATGGCATTTAACAAATCCAAGTGCTGGGTGCTGCACTTTGGCCACGGCAATCCCATGCAGAGCTACAGGCTGGGGTCGGAGTGGCTGGAGAGCTCCCAAACAGAGAGGGACCTGGGGGTGCTGATCGACAGCTGCCTAAACATGAGCCAGCAGTGTGCCCAGGCAGCCAAGAGGGCCAATGGCATCCTGGCCTGCATTAGGAATAGTGTGGCCAGCAGGAGCAGGGAAGTCATTGTGCCCCTGTACTCTGCTTTGGTCAGGCCGCACCTTGAGTACTGTGTCCAGTTCTGGGCCACTCAGTTTAAGAAGGACATTGAGACACTTGAACGTGTCCAGAGAAGGGCAACAAGGCTGGGGAGAGGCCTTGAGCACAAGCCCTGTGAGGAGAGACTGAGGGAGCTGGGATTGTTTGGCCTGGAGAAGAGGAGGCTCAGAGCAGACCTCATTGCCCTCTACAACTACCTGAAAGGTGGTTTATAGCCAGGAGGGGGTTGGTCTCTTCTCCCAGGCAACCAGCACCAGAACAAGGGGACACAGTCTCAGGCTGTGCCAGGGGAAGTTTAGGCTCGAGGTGAGGAGAAAGCTCTTCACAGAGAGAGTCATTGGTCATTGGAATGTGCTGCCCAAGAAGGTGGTGGAGTCACCATCCCTCGAAGTGTTCAAGAGGAGATTGGACGTGGCACTTGGTGCCATGGTCTAGTCATGGAGTCTGTGTTTATAGGTTGGACTTGATGATCCTCGAGGTCTCTTCCAACCTTAGCTATACTGTGATACTGTGATACTTGGTGCCATGGTCTAGTCATGAGGTCTGTGGTGACAGGTTGGACTCGATGATCCTCGAGGTCTCTTCCAACCTTAGCAATACTGTGATACTATGAGTTTGCAAACTTGATTGACCAGGATTTTAGCTGGTTATTCCTCATTTACATTACAGTTAAGAGAAAAATCAGTATATTTATTTTAGCATTTCTCTGATTGGGAGCACCTTATGTTGCAGCTTTGCCACTTCTTCTGCCTGGACGAGACACATAATACATAAATTTAAATTGCAATGTCCATGCAAATATTGCAGCATCTGATTCTGACATAAAGTCCTGGGTTTTGCAGAGTTCAAACAGCCTTTTTATTCTTTTGCAAGGAGGGTGATGTAGGGCAGAGACAGAAATATTAGCTGTACGTTGACTTCATAGAACTGAGGGGGCTTTAGAAAGTACAAAAGCTTATTTTAACAAACGGTGTGATTCATGCCTTAAAAATTAGGCCATTTTCATAACTGGCTTTTCCCCCAAATCCCTCCTACCACTTCAGTTCCCCATGATTTTCAGCACTAATAATCTGTGTACATCTCCACCATGATTAACAATTTGTAGCAGACAAAGGCTGCGGTTCCCAGTCAGCCGCATGCAGCAATGCACCTCAGCTGCTCTGCACATCCCCAGAAATGCAGCACTGTCACTGAGTGATCCCATGGCTGGATGCACAGAACAGGAGTGGTGAGAAAGAGACCAAAGTTCCTCAAGGAGCCGGATGAGCAGCTTTTCTCAAGAATGCAGAGGACATGCCGAAGTGTGCGCTTGTTTGTTGTGTGAGTCTGTGCTCGTGCTGGGGTTAAGCGGAAAAGGTCATAAAAGCATTAGTACAGTATATGGGCTTTTCACTGCTCATCTGTCATGTCTTTCCTCACTTAAAGACAAAAGCAGCACTGAACTCTTTCTGGAGGTGCACAGCATGTTTTCAAGCCTTTTGCTGCAAAAGGCAGTGGTCTCAGTCCATTTGCAAGTACACTTTATCTTTTTACTGAGGAAGTTTTTCTCTATTAAAATGAGTTTAACCCCAGCACTTTCATTTTGAAGCTGGCATGAGGCAGGATGGTTTTGAATAACAGCAGCAAATACTCAACTTAACCCATGACAAAGCTGCAGGAGGTTGCTGTAGACCTTCACTATTACTAGCTGCAACAGTCTGTGTCTTCATATAGCAAGTCAATATGACCATACCAGTCACGACCTCTGAGGTGGCTATGCCCCAGAAAAGTCAATGCCATACCAAAACCAAACGCAGGATGATGAGACACATGCTGGTGAGCTGCAGGGAGTGACTGGGAGCTGCTGGTTTATCTGACAGAGGCCACAGCCCAAGCTGCTCTTGATAGCTCCCAGAATTTGCCCAGGGAAGCACCTGACTCCAGCCCGCTGTCCCTTTGCTTCCCCACTCCCAAAGCAGAACCAGTGGTTAAACTGGAAGGAAACAAACCAACACTGTAACAGAGCAGTTTCTTTCAAAAGTGCTTCTCTCCTTGGACAGCACACAGCTTGCCAAATCTCTCTCCACTCTGCCTCAGGCCTTTTGCCAGCTCAGTTTCAGGCCCTTGCCAGAGAAGCCGTGGAAGTGTGTGTGTCCCACTCTGGCTTTTGTAGAGCAAAGGTGAGAGTGTGAGCTTGGAAAACACTGACCAGGTGCTGAGACCTTCACAGTGTGGCTGCGGCACTTTTGGCTGGTCCTTGTCACGGCTTCATGCTGTCCATCTCTGCCATTCCCTGCCCCATCCCTCTTCCACTGCTGCCTTGCACCAAAACATGTGCAGCTGGAGGAGAATAGCTGACACTTTTTTTTCTGCATTGGACAATGCTTTTCCCACTCCTCTCAAAGCCTTCCTGTTTTTCTAAAGCTAATCTGGCATCTGCAAACGCATTTTAATAAAGGCACCTATTCAGATTAGTTTCCTTTTACACATTGATGAATTCCACCTGCTTGGAACTCCCTCAGATCAAGGAAGAGAGACTACATATGTTCAGCATGCAGGGGGCCTTGGGTCTTGGATTCCCTGTACTGTATAAACACAACAGTTGTATTTTCACCTTTTATGAACGTATATATGCTGTGTAGACTGGAGATAAGCCCACCTGCAAACGTACTCAACTGGCATGTTAAATTCTTGACAGTGCAGCTGTACTAAAGAGTATTTTTTTTCTCATTTGTATTACAAGGAATTTGCTTTGAATGGGCAACAGATGTAAGCTTGAACTGCTCTACTTTCCACCCACTCTCTTGTACAAAACTGCAAGGCAGATTCTGGCCCTGAAACACAAAACCCAGAGAACTCTTCCAGCTTATCCTAGCTAAGGGTGAAGCCAGTAAGTGTGACCAGAAGTAAGTCAGTCCTGGACCAGCAAGTAGATCCAAAAAAAGATCTGTGACATGATTAGAGAACCAGGCCTCCTGAGCTGCTTCAATGAACTGTGGTATATTCCATGCAGCACAAAGAATTCTGGACAACTTTTATACTGCCTTTAAAGAATCAGGATAAGTTCCTCAGTAACCGAACTACAAGTGTCCTACTCTTATTAAACTGGTATGTTCTGCTGAGTGCATTCACATTTTATTTCAGCTGCCCTAAGCAGGTACACAGAAAGTATTTCTCTATACAATCTGCCTTGCCAGTAGGTTTCCCATCTATCTGCAGCCTATTTTCAAATACACACAACTTACTCTAGCATGAAAAGCCAGTGTTGAATCACACACATTACAGCAGTCACTTCAGTTTGTATATGAGGATTTATCATCTATAATTTAGCAAGTTTACAGAACATAGCCAACTGCTTTTCTTTGCTTCCAAATAAAGTATGGAAAGTACAGTTTGTGGCAAGGGAAGCAGAAGATGAAAAGGCCCATCTGGGTATTTCTTTTGCTCTTGCAGCTGTTAAATACTGAAACCCATTCTCTGTCAAAAAATACAATTCAGTACTTAATCTGAAAATAAGTCTTCCTATCTTATTTAATGCATGTCTTATTCTGATACATAGAGCTTGTGGCTCTTGCAAAAACCAAACCTATGCCTGCTTTAGAGAAAGAGAACTGCAGGAAGAGCAAAAGAAGCAGCATGTACAATAGGAAGTTGGAAGATTGTACAATTACATACAAAATTCTTGTTCTCTGGCTTTCCTATTAGGGCAAAATAATGCCAAATATGCAAAGTGGTCTCCAGATCTGGCATTAGCAGTTGAATTACTGTGGGTGAGGTTACTGTCCCTATCTATGTGAACTGCTTATTTGCCACACAAATAAACAACTGAGTGGCTCTGCATGGCATCCGCTCAGAGGAACTGGGCTTATAATGGAAACAAAGTTCTGAGGCAGCCCTGTGCAGGACTTCAAAGACTAACTGAAGATTTGTGTTTTACTGAGATAAATCATGCAAAAATGTGCTGGTTTATAATTTTTAGCATGGTGTATACACAATGAACACTTTGATATATCCAGCAACTGATGGGATCCAGGTGCTAGATCAACTAGAAAAATTATATTTATAGACCTATGTGCTAATTTAGAAAGAGAAAGCGATAACCATTTAAGTCAAAAATTCATGGGATGATGGTTCAATGGCACTTACAAATTGCTACCTGCAGTTGACACTTCTGAGAACACAGGTTCCAAAGAGAAATCTCAAGGAAGAAATGTGTGCTTCACATATATGGCAAGTTTTCACATACAAAGGTAAGAAATGTCAGCTGACCATAAGCAACACACACAGCACAACTGACAGAAAGTTTAAATTAGATCAACAAAGGCAAATGAGGTGATGCTTTGGTAGATATTTAAATCTACTTCCACAATTGTAACAAGCTTTCAACTGCATCATGCATCTTAATGCTTCAAACTAAACATGCTGATCGCCTACTTAAAGGAAATGTTGCTGTATAAAGCTATAGAATCATAGACTCAATAAGGTTGGAAAGGACCTCAAAGATCATCAAGTCCAACCTGCCACCCAAGACCTCATGACTACTAAACTATGGCACCCAGTGCCACATCCAATCCTCTCTTGAACACCTCCAGGGACAGCGTACAGCCCTTGCAAAGAATAGTGAAAATTAAATATGTGTCTTAAGACTTTTCTGCAGAGTCAGGGAGCTAGCATACGTCAATATTTACTATTCTTACTAAGTCATCACAAAATGTTTTTATTTCTGAAAGCAAATTGTACAGCAGAGTTTGCTGATAGAAGATTAACTCTTGGGAAGTGTCAAGTAGCTGCTTCTCTGCTAAGCCAGCAGAACTTTTGCCTGCCTTGAACACACCAGATCTGGCCAAGAGCAATTAACTCAAAACTTTGTAAAGCTGAAAGGTATTCTAGAGAAAGGTGGGGGCAGAAGACACTGGTATTATGACAAAGACTTCTTATCACATATTTACTACCATTGTAAAACCATAACACTGGTAAAACGTTTCACAGAATATATCTGTTAGCCAGTGATGTTCAAAGACAATTTTCCATCTCATTTAGGAAAACAAAGTCTATGGTCTGCCCGGAATTTATCACTCATGTTCCTCTGCTAGCCTGAGCTCTGACCTCCCTGCAGCAGAGTGGACAGCCAGGCAAACTGCTTTGTGCTGAACTGTGCTCCTGTCGCTGCCTGGGGAAGTTGCTTGAGGGATGTCAGAGAGGCAATAACACCAAGCACATGCACTCAAAGCTAAGCAGCAGCTTGTGAAACAGCAAGAGCAGAAGAGAAGGTGATCTGGCACAAGCAGGTGAGCACTATGGCTCAGCCCCACACTCCTCTCAGACTCGATCAGGAGAGCAGCACACACTGTGCTGCCTGTGGTGCAGCACTATCACCACGTGCTTACTCTCCACAATATACTGAAAAGTACTTCTAAATGTGCTGTGGTTTGGTTGCTGACACAGAGGACACGCAAATATTCCTCTTGCAAAGTGCAGGTTCTATCCTAAAAAGGAACTGATTTCTCTTAACAGTATTAACCTGATTTTAAAATGGAAAGTATTCCTCACTTGAGATTCTACACCTTAAACCCTTTTGCAAGGCAGGCAGCTTTACTTTATTTCCCATGTTGTGGACCACAAACATTACTACTAGCAAAAGATTGCCTTTAGGGCAGGAGTATGTTTTATTGTCTGCTCCTGTTCAGCAGAATCTTTCTGCTGGTTCTGCCATCAAGAATGACAATTAGTGTCAAGTAACATTTTGGTACTGCTGATGAAATACAAAACAAAGGGAGTGCAGTACAGTGGAATGAATTTACTGTACTAAGAAATAGAAAAATAGCTCTCTTTTTTATTATTAGTTTCCAATTGGATCTAGAATTCTTTGAAACAGGGGAAAAGAGGATGCCAGTCCTGATGTTTTACACATTATATTCCCAGTTCTGTACTGGGAGTTCTAATTTCAAGCTCCTTTCTTAAAGCCAGTACTATGTAAACCTTTTAAATCCACAGATCATACCCATTTGGTAAAGTGAACCAGCTCTGTGATAATTCTGCTGGTGCTTTCATCGATATTCCTAAGATTGTCTTCACAAATTGTTTCAGTGAAATTCAGAGTATGATATCTCCTGTTTAGAAGCATGTACAAAGCATGTCCACTAGAAAAGAGAAATCTCAAGGACATAATTCACTTTTATTTTATTTACAGCTTCCCCATCAAGTCAGTGTGGAATTCCACAGAGGTACCCTCACCCCATTAAAAGCTGGGTGAGGAAGATGATGGTTCCTTGGAGTGAGAAGCCCACTCCCTCAGCAAGTGATCAATTCTCAGCACTCTCTATGTGGTCATATCATGAGTTTCAGATCTTCCAACAGGCTGCTTTGCATGTTCTCTTGACTGCTAGAAGAGGATGGGCAGGGGATATATTTTCAAGTCCATAAAGGTGAGCAGGGCAAGCAGTGCTCAGGAATCCTCCCAAAACCCATCTTGATGGGGGCAAAAGTATTTCCCTGCCCAAGTGCACTGCTGAGCATTTGCCTTAGTTAATGAAACAATAGTTGATGTGTAATGAAAACCACATCCTGGATTTCACAGCTTTGCAAAGACTTCAACTGCAAAGTAAATCCAGATTTGCATCAATGTCAAGTTCTGACTTTATTTCCCCTGAAAAAACATCACTAGCAAGGTGGTTGAGGCCCCATCCCTGGAGCTGTTTAAGACCAGGCTGGCTGAGGCTCTGGCCAGCCTGATGTAGTGTGAGGTGTCCCTGCCCATGGCAGGGGGGGTGGAACTAGATGATCCTTGTGGTCCTTTCCAACCCTGACTGATTCTATGATTCTAAATCACTCTTCTGGGGTTTGTTTGTTTGGTTTGGTTTGGTTGGTTGGGGGTTTTCTTTGCTTGTTGCTTTTTTTTAAACAATAATTAATGAACATTTACATTTTATATAATACACAGAAAATACTTTGGTAAAAATAGGAGTGAAATCATCACTGCTATAAAGAGGAGGTGTGGCAGACCCTCCCTGCCTGTCAAGCTCCAAGCAGTTGGCACCCTTATAAATCATAGGAAGCACAGGGGCAATTATAGAACTGGAAGCTAATTATTGTGAACATTCAGAAGAAGCTCCCAGTAATTGGAAGCCAAAGATAATGTGAGCATGATGGCAGCCACAAAGGAACTGTGCAGGTCACCTATATTCCCTTTTTCTCTGTTCCTTAAAACTATCTTTTCTCACAAAGCAACAAGCAACTGAGTCAATCTAGCACCTTGTGTATTTGCAACCTGTTAATATCATCAGTTGCTTGTCCTCTGTCAGAACTAGTGTTGATGTGACAACTTTTGAATCACCAGGATCTGATTGCTTTCCCATTATGTATTAAGCAACACAGCTAACAGCTTCTACCAGTTTATTCTATCATCTCCTGGCACTCCTTCATAACTCCTAGAGGCCCTCCAATGTGTTTATGATGGAAAAGGCCTGGGTCAAAGACAGAAGGGTAACTTGCACTGAGAGTAGATGATGATGACATATAGAATGGATTTTAGTGCCAGGGGTGACAGTTTCTTCACCCTTGGAGCAGTACTGGGAGAAAACAATCTCCTCCATGCTTAACAGAGGAAGCTCCCTGATGAAGGCACATCTGCCAGCCACACTGTGCTGGATCAGGTAGAAATACTTGATTCCTGCTTCGAAGAAGTCACACCACCAGTACCAATATGACAACAAAGTGATACCCTCTTTCTTGCTCTAACACTAGAATAACTCTGCAACATGACCAAGAGGGAAAAATGCTTATCTGGAATGAGAGTGTGCTCTGGCCCTGTCAACAAGTGGGATGATATACAGAACCTGCCATTTTTAGACTACATAGAGAATTTAGCTTACTTATGGCTCCAATTCCTATTTGATCCTTACAAAGCTTCAACTATACACATCACTGATAACAAGTTCCACAAATTAATCACTGCAGGCATAGGAGCACTGATTTTCATCCACATCCTTATACTGCTATTACACAGTCCCAAATTCCAGCTGCATTCTGCATTTGAGGCAGAATTTTTGTAACTAATACAATGACCTTTTGAAAAAGCTACCTTTCTATTAATTAAAGTTACCTAGACTATTTAGTACTTAGACATATCATGACCAAGAACATAAGAGACTCTCCACATGATTCAACCTGAAGAAAGCGATACAAAAGGTCTAGCTTTTGCTGCCTGGCAGATTTCTCACCATGCTGTATAATCCCATGCTCCAAAAGTCTGCGTCCAAGCTGCTCTGCTTCACTCCGTGTCGTAGCCTCACCCTCCTGGATCAGCCAGTCAATGAACTCTGATGCCACAAAGGTTCGTTCGTACTTGACTCCTTCCTCTTCCCTTGCTTGCAGAAGAGTATTTTCAGAATTCATCAGCCTGATAGGGGGGGGAAAAATTGGTAAGGAAAATGGTTCTCCAGAAAAGCAACTCCAGATCTATTCTGACAAATCCCACTGGTATTAAGCAAACATACATGAACATTTCACTAACGTATTAAATCTTTCCCAAAGCTATGAATATAGACTTAGGATGTGAATTATAACTGCTTAGTCAACAAATTTAGGCTTTATATCCCTGTGTGAAGTTAATGCCTTCTTGTTTTTTCCCTAAAAGAAAACAAGAGTTTTCAGTCTTCCATTTCCCCTATTTATCCCTTAGTGTCTCTAGAAGTTACTGTATAATCAACACAGTCTCAGGCTGCTCCAGGGGAGGTTTAGGTTGGATGTTAGGAAGAAGTTCTATACAGAGAGAGTGATTGCCCATTGGAATAGGCTGCCTGGGGAGGTGGTGGAGTCACCATCATTGGAGGTGTTCAGGAGGAGACTTGATGGGGTGCTTGGTGCCATGGGTTAGTTGTTTAGGTGGGTTGGATTGGTTGATGGGTTGGATGAGATGATCTGGAAGGTCTCTTCCAACCCGGTTTATTCTATGTAATTCTATGCAACTTTGAGACAAAATAAGCCTAAAAGCACCAGATTATGACTAATGTGTTTTAAAAATCCTATTTCATTTCTACCTATAGCAGGACTATGGTTTTGAAAATTCTCCCCATAAGCTCTGAAACAGCTGCAGATAAATCCAAGAGGAAATAAACCCAAAAGGTAGTTCTGTGGTTTGAGTGGCTGATGAACATTTAGTATCCAACACCCAGTGACAAAGCTGCAATCAGTGAAGATACACATCTGAACACATATTGGCAGCTGAGTCTAAGTTTCTGTGCCTCAGATGGCTCTGTGTAACACCAGAGTTCAGAGGAAGATCATGAGGTGTCTCTAAATCTCCCAGCAATTGGCATGCACCTAGCTTAAATATACTAATAAAACTCTTCTCAGTCCAAGTAACCTACACAAATAACACAACATGAAAGAGAAAACAACAAAAAAAAAGAAGAAAGCTAAGTGAGTTCGGCCGTTTGAAAGACAGGTTGGAAGAAGAAACGATAATCACTCCCCTTCGATACAGAATCCCACTTTTTTGTTGTTATTGGGAGCACCATAGCCTCCTATTTATTAGTTTCTTTTTTCTTCATAGTAGTTTTATCTGTTGTAGTCTAATCATAGGTTTAGTGGTAAGACTCAAAGAATACTGGCTCAAGAACGGCGTGGTTAATTTTGCCACGTAAAACTAATAACTCCCTTCCCTTCACCATCCATTTTAATATTAAGGCTACAACTGAACTACAACAGGAGTATTCTGGAAACACATATTCTTAGTCCTTCTGACAAAAAAAAAATTCCATTTCATGTAAATGAATTAAATTTCATGTCCACAGTTCATGGAATATGGCATGGCCTCCTTTGGAAGACTAACATGGCAGAAATATGGCAGAAATTTTTCTGCCGTAAGAACACAAAGTTTCACTTGAACATATAATGAGGAGGTTTGACATGACACAGCCCTTGTGATTTCACCACACGGATTTATTTCCCTGGCTTTAACACGAGCTAACCAGAAGCCTCAACTGAGTGGGTCTGACCACCAGGCAGCACATCACCAAGCCAGACAAAGGCTGCCCAGCCACAGCTGTATGTCTGTGGCAGATATAATGAACTGCTTGTTTAGATGTGGGAGTCTCATTGCCAGCAACTCTGAGCTGTGTAAGAACTAAGTCAAAACGAGTTGAATTCAGGGATGAGGCCAAAAGCAAAAGCATGTGCCACAAGGGACAAGGGATTGACATTAGAACTCTTGCAAAAACTTTATTCTTTTTCATATTTTGATTTAGAGGCAGCTGCATGCAAGGCAACATTTTGTTCCACACTAACCGCATCTCATACACACAGCACTCCAAGGGACCATCTTTAAATGTGTCTTGTTCACCAGGCTTTTTTCCACCCAGGGAAAAAATTACAGACCCAAAGCCTGTGTCTCTTGGTACCATCTGCTGCACAGTTACCCTGAATTGGTTACCCAGGCTCTGTGGGCACCAAATAAAAAATCCTTAGGATTATGTTAATTGTTCCTTGATGAGTCTGTAATTAGTTGTCTAGCTCATTGAAGTTGCAGATAAAAAGGTCATTGAAAATAAAAAAAGAGATGCTAATAGTCAGATTTTTACAGAGAAACAAAAGAAATTTGGAAAAATATCAAGCAGAAAAACACTCAGCTTGACATTTCACACCCTTCTGCATGTCCCCAGAATAGCACTGCAAAAAAATTTGGACTTGTGAACAAACAGACACGACAAACTGACAGCTTAACAAACCCAGAAACGGCAGTCCATAGACTTACATCGCTTACTGAAGTAGATCACAGTAACTCCACAGCTGTCAACAAAGCTGTACCAGTTTACATCAGCCAAAACCCCAGAATTGGAAACTGCCTCTACCTCTTCCATTTTCTCCTCGTTTCAAAAAAACCACGAGGCTGTTCACGTCAAAACATATTTGCTAAAAGCGGCGTTACCCTGCGTTAAGTGAATGCATTTAGACAAACATTGAAATCCAAGCCCTCTTCAGAAGAAAATGTAAACCTTGTTTTGCCTAAATGACTGCACCAGAGGATAAACTTGACCTAACCACCGATGAGTGAAAATGAAAGTGAGCCAGAGAAGGCAGTATCAAAATTATCTGAACGATTTTCTGAAATTAAACCCATAAATCTGCGCTTCTGTCCCTGGGAAATCTGGTTGAAAAAAATCTCAGTTGAAGTCGACATCGTGCGACAACTTACATCTCCTAAACCTCCAAGCACCAGAAACAATCCTGTGTGTCTGATCAAAACCTACACAGAACTGCAAACATCATAAAAATAGAATGCCTGTACTACTTGGGTTTGGTTTGGTTTGGTTTTAAGAAAAGCTGGAAAGTCTGTGCTGGATTATATTCAAGATTTTGAGGGAGGGTTTTCTTTAACAGGAAATATGTTTATCTCATTTGGTCTATCTGGTCAGCCCTGTAGAGTATGAAAACTGATGCCATCCCCAGACTTAATAATTCAACAACTTTCAGATGAAACTGTAGTAAAACTAGTAGGTTTCATCTCAACTTGAACCTCAAATATGTTCACAGAAAGGATTACCAAGGTTTGCAATGATGTGCAGAGAATCTTAACTGAATACAGAGACTGATTTTGGATCTTCTAATCACACAGGTACCCCCACCAAAGATGTCCACAGTAGATAAAGGAGGCAATGCCATAAGACAGGAGAATTCAGGCTATGAGGAGTTTTGTGGTCACACAGAAGACAGGGAGGGAACAAATGCTCCTTAGCAGGGCAACAGCCCAAATGCTCCCATGGCTCAGGGAAGAGCATGGGGAATTTAACCCAAACAGTAGTCTGAATGCAGGGAAACTGTCTACTTCTGCCCATGCAACAATCTTTTGGTCCTCGTAAAGCATTTTGCTCATTTTACCCATTGAGTGCACAAATCTGCATGGACTGATCTTGGATCCCCATCTGCAGTTTTGGCAAGTACAAACCACACTGGCTTCTTAACGTAGCAGTAATCCAGCCCCAATGTGGTGGGTGGAGAAAAGCAGGAAATAGAGTGTCTATCTTAAACTAGCAAAGCCTAGTGAAGATCAGCAACATCTACAAAATTAGGCACAGCTTTTAAAACTATGTTGGACTCAGACAGATTTCCTTTGGTGTAGCTGCATGTCTCTTGCCATTAGTCCTACAGGCATTTTGATAAACAAACCGACTATGCTGGTTACTTCAAATCTGTGCAGGAATACTTTGCTGCAGTTTGTTGTCATTTAATGGCTATTTTAATTGCACCAAGTATTTTCTTTCTCACCACTATGAGCAAACTGATCCAACAGATATATTACATATACACACATTTAATTATGGAAATCTTTCTGTAGTAGTCTGACTTGCAGCATTAGATGTTGAGTTCAAAATGCATCCAATGAAACTATGAAGGTGTTGCTAGTAAGTGCACATGGACAAGGGACCTAAAAAAATCCAAGTGCTCTGCACAGGGTATCTGCTACAACAAACAAAGTGAAGCTCAGATAGCCCAGGTATGAGTTCTTGTATCCCATGATGAATACAAAATATTTCAAACAATCCACGAGGAATTTTGACTAGCCTTAGCTGTCACAAACTGGTTCTGAAATGCCAAGTGTTGTTCATCTATACTATATTTAGCACTCAGAGCTGATTTTAAAAGTTTCTGAACCCTTTAGATACGTTGCCTAGAAGCAACCACCTCCTGAGCACACAGTTATATTTAGATACAGGTGCTGCTTTTGATATTAACTCCTTTTTTCCAAGATGGGAACAATCATATTATTATGAACTTTTTTCTGCTAGCATACTGTTGGACGAACTGGACACTAAACATTGGTTTGAGGTTAGTTCTCTATTGAGAGAACTGGGGATGGAAACAGACACTGGTAGAACGGTAGTAGAACATCATGGCTCCCTTCATGCAAAGGACTGTTAACAGATTCATCAGCATGAAAAATATTTTTCTCAGAGAAGAATAGAGGTAGAAATAAAGAAAGCAAAGAGAAAAAAGGTTTGCTACTATAGACACACTGATCATTTTGTCACGGAATGAAACACCCAGTTTTACACTGGGACTCTAAAAGGAGCAAATGCTATGCTTAGAGGAAATTTTGGAGGCGAGTGATTTAATTCATCTAGACTTTTTCCAGTGGTGTATTTTCTTGTGTCTTATATGTCTTATACATTTTTTATTGTTTCTCCCCTCCTTTGAATAGTCACAGTTACTGAGTCTAAGGGAATTTTAAATGTGTGCAACAGAAGGAGTGGTATTTATAATTATTGGTTTATATTTCAGTTTAATTGCTTTTTTCACCAAATTGGCACTCGGAGCCTTCTAACCTAGAAAATTGTATTTATTTTCAGCTTTTAAATTTGGGATTTTCCTGAGTGCTTTATTCTACGAGGGAAAGAAAATTCCTCCAGTCAGAAAACACAACATCTCTCCTGGCTGCTGCATGCTTCTGCTCTAAGCAAGCAGCAGAGTGGGTGGGATTCAGTCTAGAGCAATAGCTCAAGCTTTTCATTAAATAACACTTCACAACTTCTACATTCGTTTGCAGCATATGCCAACAGGCAATTTATTCTCTCTGCTTGAAAGTACCGTGTCACAATCACTACATCCTGAATAAAAATGTCATTAATTATAGATTGGGAAATACAGTTAATCTGCCTAGTTATTTGACGGAAGTAATCCAGTGGGATATTCAGTATTTCAGCATAATCAGCTGTTTCAAATCTTAATTAGATGCTTTTGGCTGGGTTTTTCTGAAACTCCTTTTAATATAAGCCTTCTTATGTAGAAGCTTTGCAGACTGAACACTGAAGATTGATTTTGCCTATTATTTAAAATCATGCCTCCAGGTGAAGCTGTAGATATGGAGTCTCAAACTGATTTGTAGCCACTTTTAGGCTGGACGTTAGGAAGAAGTTCTTCATAGAAAGAGTGATTGCCCATTGGAGTGGGCTGCCCAGGGAGGTGGTGGAGTCACCATCACTGGAGGTGTTTAGGAAGAGACTGTATGGGGTGCTTGGTGCCATGGTTTAGTTGATTAGATAGTGTTGGATGATAGGTTGGACTCGATGATCTCGAAGGTCTTTTCCAACCTGGTTAATTCTATTCTATTCACTTGTTCAGTGAATTTTGATTCTAATGTTTCAGGTCTTGTGGTTACAGTTTTACATGACAAATCCTTTACTAATTATTTGTCCAGAACAGAGTGGACTTGAATTTACATTGCATTCTCATACAGGATGTATCTACAATCCAGAATATCACAGTATCACAGTATAACTAAGGTTGGAAGAGACCTCGAGGATCATCGAGTCCAACCTATCAACACAGACCCCATGACTAGACCATGGCACCAAGTGCCACGTCCGATCTCCTCTTGAACACCTCCAGGGACGGTGACTCCACCACCTCCCTGGGCAGCACATTCCAATGATGAACGACTCGCTCGGTGAAGAACTTTCTCCTCACCTCGAGTCTAAACCTTCCCTGGTGCAGCTATTTCATTTTAAACAAGATGCTATAAATGAATGTGGTAGAAAAGAAAAAAAAAAAAAAAGAAATGGCAAAGAGAGAGAGAAGAGTGACCAACTAAAGTCATGGGAATGCCAGGCCACATTCATGCATGATTTGAAAACCTCTGACTCTTGAAAAATGTGTAGCATTTGCCTCCTCTGGTGCCATTATCAACACACTTTGGATACTGAGTGCCAACATACTTTTCATACAGTCTTTGTCCTCTCATGAACACCTTCACCTCATTGTCCAGTGGAAAGGTCCCATCATCTTTTCGGAAGCGGTAGAACAGCTTGACATCCTTAAATTCCTTATGCTCATCGCACACTGAAACACAAAATACATTTACAAATCTTCATATCGATGTTAAGAAGCTGAGGATCCACCTAGAGGTTTCACTGCTGAACTTCAAAGCAAGCCTAACTCCCTATATTTCTGAGCATACAGCTCTGCTCAGTTCTAAAAACTGAGAAAAGGCTGAAGTAAACTTTCAGCTAGGTAACCAAAATTCTAGGTGAGGTAGATATGGGTTCATCACTTTTTGTGTGCATTACTGAGAACACAAAAAGATCAGAAAGGCATTCGTCTGCCATATACCCTGAAAATCTTTCGCTTACAACAGTCTGTTATCTTGTTTGCTTAAAAGGCCATCAGTGTAGAACACCAAATAATTTAAGGATTGGCAAGCTTCTTAAAGTCATGTGTATTAGTTCAGCAATGCTGTAGAAAACCTGAACCTTGGTGCAGAAACAGTTAAAAGTCTCCTGCTGTCTTGAAATTGTCTCAAGTGCTCCACCATGCCAGCCTGCAAATGGTAGGTACAACAGCAGCACACTGCAAAATGCTAAATAACGTTTATAAGACAGCAGCTGACAATGGCCTCTCGTAAATGAAGAATGAAGCTCCATACAGGGCATTAATTAATGGGAAAGGCATCCCAGACAAGTCATTCCTGGCAGTTGTCAGCCCACATACATGGGCTCACCCTCTGCACTACAGGAGCAGGAACTGGTACCCCTTTTATTTGACAAGAGAAAGGATGCTCTGAGCATCCTGCAGAACCTGTCTGAACCTCTCATGAATTTACCCTAGCTCACTTTGCAAACTATTTTATTAAATCCAAGTGCCAATGCACGAATATTTTCAAGAAATACCTGCTCTATGTGTAATATATGCACAGATATATAACATTTATACAAAGTTCCAGTGTGCAATTGGTAGAAAACATTTGAAGGCTGTTAAAGATTTAAACAAGCATTCAGCAATAAAACATCCATTGCTCAATTAAACAAAGTCACTCAGGCACCCGTGCAACTCTTCACTGACATTTTCTCAATAGAGGATTAAGTAGTCAGACTTGAATACCCTATAATTACTTTATTCTTTAACTATCTACTGTGAGTCCCAGTTTCCATAACAACCCAGAATTTTAATTTAATACTCAAGCAGAAGCTGTAGAAGTGGCACTCATTCAATATGTGCATTTCTTACTTTAATTAAGGTGGTGTTAGTGCGCTGCAGATAGCAGCAGTATTGCTGCACATACAGTGACCCCTTGCACAAAGTCAGCGTTCTAATACTATACATTTGAAATCAAGGGCTTGGACCTTCTTTGTTTGTGTGCCTCCTAGCCTTTATGTGCACCAAAAGGCAACTGAATGCTACCACTGAGTTGGAAGTCTCCTTTTCATCAGTGTAAATTGTTATTCAAGAAGCTGAAAGGAACAGATCTCAAATAGACAACTAGTTTAGGAGAAAAATAAGCAGAGCACTCAGAGCACTAACTTTCATGCAGCTGTACCAGCACTTATGTTTGTGCAGCTGGTGTGAGGGACAGGGCCAGAGAACTAATCCACATGAGAAAAATGACCTTTTTTTTGCCGGCTGATTTTTCAAATGGCTTTTTCAGCTGGAAAAGTGCTCTGGGGAGCAGGGAGGTGATTGCACCAGGCAGAGGGGACAGGATCCAGCTGGGACTGCTCGAGAAGCAGGGAAGCAACAGTCTCCAGTGACTTCTCCGCCCTGTACTGACATAGGGAATGTCACCTACACCTCTTCAGCCTCTCCAGGGTCCTTGCACCACAGGGGACCTTGCTCCTTTCCTGGCAGGGAAAGCATCCTACCTATCCCATACTTTGACGTACAGGAGCTGAATTTCCCTGTTTCACAGCAGTCAGTAAAACTGAGCTCAGAACTTTTCAGCAGCTGACATTGCACTTACCATGGTGGATTATGCTGTGATCCAATAATTTCTGCACCAGTTTAATAGCTGTCTCTCGGTCTGAGGCCTCTTTATGGTCAATCAGCCAATCGATCAGCTCTTTGGCAACAAAGCAGTTCGGGTAGGTCTTAAGGTGGTGACGCCGATCTTTAATGACCTTTTCTTCATGCAGTCGGAGTCTGGGGGTCAAATCACAACATGAATATCAAGCATAAATAGGTTTTGTAACTATGAAGACTGGAATAAGAATGCAGCAGTTGAACCCAAGCCCTGCTCACAGGATGAGCTTTGCAGGTGTTGGATGAAAAGGAAGAAACTCAGTGACACATCCAGTGCTGGCATCTGACCACCAGGCAGTTCACAGCAAACATTTGTAACAGCTTTAAACCCCATACTTGGAAAAACTGGTTTTCAGCCCAGTGGAAAAGACCAAAAACTGAAGAACAGCACAGCGTGCTAAGCCCATTCAGGTATTTGCAATAGGTCAGTTTACCTGACAATAATTTTCTGGAATTAATTTTCTTATATTACCACTAACACATTCCATGTTACTCTTATTAGCATAGTATCATAGTATCACTCAGGGTTGGAAGGGACCACAAGGATCATCTAGTTCCAACCCCCCTGCCATGGGCAGGGACACCCCACACTAGATCAGGCTGGCCAGAGCCTCAGGGGATGGGGCCCCAACCACCTCCCTGGACAAACCATTCCAGGGCTTCACCACTCTCATGGTGAAGAACCTCCTCCTCACATCCAGCCTGAATCTCCCCTCCTCCAGCTTCATTCCATTCCCCCTAGTCCTATCACTACCTGAGATCCTGAGAAGTCCCTCCCCAGACTTCTTGTAGGCTCCCTTCAGATACTGGAAGGCCACAATTAGGTCATCTCGAAGCCTTCTCCAGACTGAACAGCCCCAACTCTTTCAGTCTGTCTGTGGTACCACTGCCATAGATTTTATACTTTTTTTTAGTTTCATTCACTTTTCAGCTGTAGTTTCTTTCTTGGTTGGGCAATTTTGTTTTGCCTCCAGATGCACAACAAGCGTAGCATTTATGACTTAAAATTCAGGCGCAAAGCTGTTCCAACACAATCCTATCTAGCATAAAAAAGCTTGCCTCTTACTCCAAATAAAGAAGAACTATTTCTCACTTGGGGAACTGCTGGTAAATGCTATCTCTCTACCTGCAAATTCTCCCTCATGAACTTGAAGGCAAGTTGGTTGGATGGTTTTGAGATGCCTGCATCAGAATGCAAGATCCTGGTTAGAGTTTTACCTTGTTACTAAAACTTACAAAATTCTGCATCTTTATTTTTAGTTGTTTTTTTTCCCTAAATAAACAAAATTAGTAACATTATCAATCAAATGATGGATATAGGTTTTAAAAAAGCTTTTTTATGTTTTCTGCTTTCTTGTTTCCATCTTAATTAATAATTTCCAATAATTCTGGTTCTGTAGTGCTCTGCCTATGCAACAGTTCTGGAAAAAACATAGAAACCACAACACTGGGGGCTCCTATCACATTCATTTCCATGTGGCCAGGATCCTACCTTGTAAACACACCCACTGACTTCAAAGATGTTCTGAGTAATGCTATAATAATTGTAGGGAGTACAACTATGTCTGTTTTCTTCAGAGGGAGATAGCACAGAAGGGCGTTAACATGAGCTTCAAGAAGCACAGAGCAGGAGTCCAACTAATTTTCCTCTCCATGCGATTCCAGTACAAAACAATTACTTCTCCTTACACTCAAAGAAAGGGACAATATTTGGCTGGAGTCAGTGAAGAAAATGTTATTAGGGCATCATACAAAGTTTACATAGGTTTCCACCTAAGAATAGCAGCAAAACAGTGGTTTTGTTTTGCAGCACTTAGCCTTGAACTACCCTGGAATGGCCACTCCGTGATAAGGAATTGAAAAAAAAAAAAAGCTTTGTAAACATTTAAAAAAAGATTTAAAATAAAAAAAAAACAAATTACTTTTCCCACTAAAAATACCAAGAAATAAGATTAGTAATCTGGAAAGAAGTGCTGGTAAATATCCCATGCATTGTGAAATTCTCTGAGCTAAAATACCTTTGCTGCAACCGTATTTTCCAGATGTGCTCTAACAGCTGTTCCCATACTTAGAAAGAAAAGCCTACACAGCTTTGCTTACAGAACATGCCATTATCAGTATGTCTGAAGAAGCTTTGCATTTTAAATATGTTGCAGGTTCTGCTAATGTTCACCCAGTCCTATAATGCACAATGCTCTACAAGAACAAAACCGGGGAAAGAAAGTACAATACATACATACACCCAGCTTTCAGTCCTTGGTGTAAGTCTAAACGGATGGAGTTCCTCCGATACAAAATGGAAACCCCTTTCCATGAAATTCTTTGTCCAAACATTGTGTAGGAGTGTGCCTGGACTGGTCTGACATTCCACAAACAAGCCAGTAGCCAAGAGCCCCAGAAATTGGTATTTATGTCTTAAACTCTGACTGAAGGCTTTGCTACAGTTGGTGGGCTCATAAATATTTCAAATTCTCTCTCAAAAGACACAGGATCTCACTTACAACCTTCTTCCTCACTCAGAGTACTTAGAGGCTCTCTATATGCCTTTTTGCCTATCTTCAGAAAGCTCTGAGAAATTTCATTATCTTCATTATCTCCAGCCTCTTGCTGGATCCAAATTTGCTAAGAGGTTATGAAATCATTAAGTCAAACAGAGCAAGCCTCGTGAAGCCTGAAAAAACAAATATACCCACAATTTCCAAATGAAAGTGGGAGATTTTTCTGCACTCTATAGCAATTGCATCCATACTTTAGAATGTCCAGGGTAATTTATTTGTAATAAAGAACAAATAGGGAATTTAGAATTCCCCCCTGTGGTGGTGTATGCTGTTTTCTCTGTTAGGGCTCCCTCACCTCTACAAACCTGCTAAAATTAAACCATATGGAGGAGAAGTAGCTCAGTAAATTGAAACTGTGCTTATTGCAAACTAGAAATATAAAAGCCTCAGGTAAAGTTACTGAGCATATATTGCCACATGCAAATCAAAGTTTTTAAAAAGGGTACATGTTCAGAAATATTTATCAGGAGACAAAGTCAAATGGGATAAAAAGGGAAGAATGTAGCACTGAATGCGATTATACACTGGAACCAATGCTCAAGTGGTCAGTTCTTTATCCCTTGGCATTGGGAAACAGGCTTCTCACCAAAAGACTTTGATGTTTCCCATTTAAGTAACGTTAATCACCTTTAGTCAGCTAGTCTGCATGACACCAGTCACATTTCTCTTGCTAGAAGTTTTTCTCAAGAGCTGCCCAGGAGTACTTGTTCACTGACAAACTAACCCTGAGCAGTTTAAGGGGTGAAGGGGAAGAAGAGAGAGGGCGAACCACAAAGAGAAATTCAACAAGCCTTTGAAACACTGTCCCTCTTTTTAGAGATGAATAGTTCAACACCAGAAAAAAAATCCTGTGTACACCAGGACATCATCTGTATAGAATTCCACATATTACTTGAGATTACCTGCCAGATTTTGCACTTGGGACCAGTCTCCCCTGCCTGCAGAAAACAATGTGAGAACTAAAGCATTTGAGCAACTGCCTGTGAACTGTAACAGGCATATGCAACCCTTTAATATTTACAAATTGATACCCATGGCTCTTATTCATGCTTACAACAAATAAAGACAGCCTGTATTTGCATGCATGCATGCCAGAACAGTTTTCTCGGGGGCCTGTCTAAACAGGAGTTGCTCCTCATTAACAACATGTAGAGACTCTTGCTCCAAAGAGAAGTGCCTTCCCCCTGCAAAGCGTGGAATGGGCTAACCCAGAACCCGCTGCTCCTGCTTTGCAGTAAACATGGCCAGAGTTAATCAGGAACAATGCTATTTGTCGAGAGGCCATTAGGCAGTTTGCCAACTGTCAGAAAAGTCATGATAATGGAACAATCAAAATCCTTGCGTAGAAATGAAGAATCAGGCACTAACTTGGGAATAAATTGTTCTTGCAATGAACGCAAAACGCAATGAAACTGGTGTTTTGTTTTTCAACAGGGAAATTACATGTTTTAAGGTTTCTTGCACCTTTTCCTGAGCCAATGGGTAAGGGTTTTGCAAAGGCAGTGCCTGCACAGAAGTCTAGCTTTCCTTTCAAACCCCAGAGAAGGCCAGCATGCTGGCTGAAGACAGTAATGATGTCACAAACTGGACCACAGTCCAAATATCTCACCCAGCTATTTCCCTTTATTAAGTCTAGTAATTTGTGCTTGGCTTACATAGATCTTGCAGAGCACCATCCAGTCTTGACTTCTATGTACAAAAAGACAATAAGCCTTCCTGCCCTTCTTGACAGTTTTCTGAAGAATTCCCCTACCACTTGCCAGTACATCCAATACAGTACCTGTGGTTACCCTTGAAAGGCTCACTGAAAATGTGCAGCGAACAGGCTGGTTCCTAATAGACAACATGGACTTCCATATGGTGCCCCAGGCATTCATCAACTTCAACCTTCCTGAACCAATCATAAACACACATACATATATCATAGAATGACACACTACTATGGGTCAGAAAGAACCTTTAAAGGTCATTAAGTCCAACTGCCCCTGCAATGCGCAAGAATATCTTCAACTAGATCAAGTTGCTCAGACCTCTGTCCAACATGACCTTGAAAGTTTCCATGGATGGGACAACTATGACCTCTCTGGACAACCTGTTCCAGTGTTTCACCACTCTCATCACAAAAAATTTCTTCCTTACATCTCATCTAAATCTCCCTCTTTCAGTTTAAAACCATGGCCCCTTGTCCTTGTCCTGCTAAAAGGTTTGCCTCCATCTGTCTTAAAAGCCCTCTTTAACTACTGAAAGGTAACAATAACAACTCCTCAGAGCCTTCTCTTCTCTAGGCTGAACAATGCCAATTCTCTTAGCCTTTCTTCATAGGAGAGGTGTTCTATCTCTCTGATAATTTTTGTGGCCCTACTCTGCATCCACTCCAGCAGGTCTTGTGCTGAGGACTCCACAGAGCTGGACACAGTACTCCAGGTGAGGTCTCACCAGAGCAGAGCAGAATGGCAGAATCACACCCCTTGACCTGCTGGCCGTGCTGTTTTGGTGCAGCCCAGGATATAGTTTGCCTTCTGGGCTGCAAGTGCACGTTACTGGCTTATGTCCAGCTTTTCAGCCATCAGTATCATAAGTCCTTCTCTGCAGGGCTGCATCCCCCAGTACTGATACTGGGGGTTGCCCCAACCCATGTGCTGGACCTTGCACTTGACTTTGTTGAATTTCTTGAGGTTCACGTGGGCCTACTTCTCAAGTTTATCCAGGTCCCTGTGGATGGCACCCTGTCCCTCAGGCACGTCAACTGCACCAGTTAGCTTGGTGTTGTCTGCAAATCTGTTGTGGGTGCACTTGATCCCAGCCCATCACTGATGAAGATATTAAACAGCACTGGTCCAAAATATGGACAGTGCTGAGGGACACCACTTGACACAGATCTCCATCTGGACATCAAGCCAATGAAACTGCTCTCTGGAAGCAACCATCCAACCAATTCCTCATCCATCAAAAGTCCATTTATCAAATCCATATGTTTCCAATTTAGAGAGAAGGATGTTATGGGAGTCCATGTCGAAGGCCTTACAGAAATCCAGACAGACAACATCTATAGCTCTTCCTTTGTCCACTGATGTAGTCACTCCATTATAGAAGGAAGACCTCTATATTGATCAGGTTAAGAATTACCCTTAGAGAAGCCCAGCCAGATGGACAGACAGATAGAAGAGTAGAATGACAGTGAAGAGACCATTTAAAGTGAAGATTGTTTGTCTGTTTTCTAACTGTAAGAGTATGACCCATCTACAGCACAGTAGACAGCCACCTCATTAAAAGATGGCATTTTCTGAAGTGTCTCAATGACTCAGAAGAATAATTCCCACTGAAAGTTAAAACTCACAGGTCAGCTGCAGATCCAATTCATTACAAAATGTAACAGAGTTTGTGCACAAATACACATCCAGGAAAACACTGAACAACCTAACATGTCCTTTATACTAAACTGTTGCCTTTGCACTGTCAGCAAAAAAGTAACTAGATCAGTGGCCATGTAAACTTTGTACACACAGGCAATCACGAAGGTACTCTGCAAATGTAATGTGTATTGCTGGGACAAGCACTTCCAGCTGGGCTTGCCAAGTCTCAGATGAAGTATCAGCAATTCACTGATGCCTGTTCCTCTTTCTATTTATGCTTCAGTTCTGCAATCACTTAGTTCTGTTACTTGATACCTAGAGGGGCTAAAATACCCTTTAAAACATGGGGTCATGCTGGAAATAGGATGGAGATATTTCTGTGTTGGCAGCTGTGCCACAGGAGGAATTCTACCATCTGAAACAGGGTTAGGGAAGGTGTCTTCAAAGTATTCCTGATAGCAGTTCTCCTCAGTGAGTTTATCTCCCCTTTACTGCCCACAGCCACATAATCAATGCAAGGATATGCCAGAACACAGAGCCAGGTAGAGCGATTTTGAATAAATCATGTCTTGGTGCACTGCAGAGGAAAGCCTGAAGCTTCCAAAGAAGTTCACCAGTGCCCCTGTGGCTTTAAAGAAAACATTGGGGCTGCCTCCTCTATGAAGTCCTTTTTTATAAATTCAGACAGGAATAAGGTCAGTAAGTCTGCAACCAAGACTGCACAGAGACATCCTCAATACTCATTACACCCCAATAACACCAACAGGAGTTCTAAGGGATGGACCCATAGGCATCAAAGCAAAATGACATTTTTTTTGGACACACCCTTTCAGCCCAGAAATTCAGGCTCACAGCCTCCCTGGTGAGTAACTGCAGATTGCAGAGGAAATCAGACCTGTGTGTTAATATTGATCTGCCACAAAACTAGAGGCCAGTTGTAAAAAATGGCAATTCAATATTTAAACCTCAAAGGTGTCTAATCTGAGCCTTTATCAAATCTTCACATAAACCAACACAACACAATGTTGTTGACCTAGTAAAACAGTGAATGTAAGTAGGATCCTCAGATAACTTCTATATTGAATTTTGGAATGCTTATGTTGGTAATTTTCTAGGGTTTGACCTTGGGAGGGAAAGAACATGTGTAGTGGACTGCTGACTCCACTCTTTTGGCTGTGATATACCCTCATGTGGAGGGTAGACTAACAGTATCACCAAATCAGACCAGCATTTGTTCACCTCTCAAGAAGAAAACCTCAGTATCTTGCAATGTTACAGATCTTACAGCACTTTCTCATGTCCACAGAAAGCTGTGAAGTACCTCCCTGCCTGCAAAGCCATTTTACTTTGATTTCACTTTTAATGAAAATGTTTAGAAGCATGAATAATAATTCCAACTGCCTGCTTACTTGAATCTGGAGAGCTTCCCTCACGCTGGAAAGCATAAAAGCAGGCTTTATAAAGACTAAACCACAAAATACAGGCAAGTTATTATTTCTCCTAGTCATAAAGAAAGTGGAAGTCTGCCTGCCCTGCTCCAGTTGCTTGTTTCCTGGGCTGAAGCTGTTAGAACTCAGCAACTCGCAGATTTCCTCCTTAATAAGGAAGTCAATTAGAACTGTGCTTCTCGCTTGTGTATGGAAGAGCTGAGATGCACACATGGGACACACACTCAGGTGTCAAGGTCTGTGTTCTTTCCAAAAGAACCAATGTATTTTCACTGAAGAGCAAGCCATCTTCCCTTATCATTTTCCTGTGTAAGAATTACAAGGATATTCTTAGGCTTGCTAAATCAGTAAGTACTGTGGGGACTAATTTTCTTGGGGATGTCTTTCCAAATCGAAACTGAAGACTTCTACCATAAAGCCCCAAAATTTCAAGATACAGACCAGAAACCACAGGACAACTGTTACAGCCATCACTTGACTGGATTAGCACAGTAGCCAAAAGCTTACCAACTCTCATGGACTTATGCTGAAAATCACTCTCAATAAAGGGAGTCTTTTACATGCAAAAAACTGAGGAAGGAACAGTGTGACTCTTAGGGGAGGCCAGTGAAAATCAGTGACATTTGTGTCAGGGAATGCAGAGCTGTTATCTTGGTAACATGGCTGGAAGAAGTGAAAGGTTAAACAGGGCAAATATAGGTCCAACAGCCCAAGTCCCATTGATACATCTCTTTCTGCTAGCACTGTAATTCAGGAACCTGGAGAGACAGACTGGAAACAGGGGAATAGGATGCTGGACTACAGATCTACATCACTGGAGCCAGGAAGAGGGACTGTAGCAAGAACACAAGTGGCTGTGCCAGAAAGCCCTGCTGCATGACAACCACTCTCTTGGATGCGTACTGCATTCCCAAGTGGGTAGGGAAGCCATAAAAAGCTCCAGGCTGAGGTCCCTTATTCACCAAGGCTTCCATCTCTTTTACACTGATGCACGGGGAAAAGCCGCATATGACCTTGTTATGCCCTTGCACTGCACGCAGCAAGTTTCTGACCTTCTGAGAAACGAGGAGGCCACCCACTCATCTCCCATTGCATATGGAGAAGACCAACTCCACAACACCCAGAAAGCACCACAGTACTGAACAGGTTTGCACTGCAAACAGTAAAAGGCATCATTATCTCGCAGAGGTAACGTAAGAAACCCACAGAACTGGTATTAGCTAAGAGCCTTATCTCAAGTGCAGTTGTGATATTTTTCTCACCCTGTCAATGAGTGACAAATAGTTTCACTGAGACGTTTTATGGCTTTGGGTCACCCATGATCTCAAAGTCCTTTCAGGCCTGGCTGCTCTCAGCCTGAGCATGCCAGACCTGCAGATCTACCTGGCATTTTATGCCCCTCAGAAAGGCACCCACTGTTTGGGCTCCTTTCAGCAGTCCTTGTCAACCTGCTGAATGTAAGAGAAGAAATTTCTACCTTCATCATTAACAATACATCATACTGCTGTAATATCTCAATTGCTTTTAGCAACTGTTTCCCATCTCTGCACAAAACTCTTAACCAATTACTGTGCTGTGTAATCAAGAGCATCATTAAGCACAAATAGGCCAGTACCTGACAGGTAATAAAATGAGTAATAAAATACAGAGTGCTATGTACTGTTGTAAACAAACCAGACCTTATATTGAGGCTATGATTCCAGACCTTATACACTGCCAACAAAAAGAGTATAGATGCAATATTCTTTCAATATGTAGTAAGCCCTATTAAATACATCATGTTTTGTTTATCTCTTCCCATTCTAGATGAACAGCTTCCCTCTTTTTGTCATGTGAAAGCAGTGAGTTCAAAAAAATAATCACCACAAAAGGCACTTTGTATTGAATTCCTTAAAACAAAAAAAAATAACCCTGCCATATTTTGGCTCTAATACATGTGGCTTTTTTTCATCCTCTGTGTTTGGCAATAGTACAACACGCAGAATGTTATGCTGGCAAAAACCTGATTCAAGGGAGTTCTTTTCACTGTCTTCCAGAAGCATATTGAACTCCAGTGTTTGATCACTAAACTATAAACCAGAACTAGACCTGATGCAAATTTTCAAACACTGAAAGTAATGACCCATTTGATTGCATCACCTAAAGGTGATTAAATTGCTAGTGGATGACCTTCAGAGTACAGAAATAAGAAACAGAGAAATAGGTAAGACTATAAAATGGAAGGATGTGAACAACAAAATGCTCTGCTGAAAGCTGAGAACTTGGAGGCTGAAAGAGAGTAAGAAATAGCTGATTATGCAGTAGCTAAGCTTCCACTAACTGCAGGCTACCAACAGGCTGAGACCATACAAGTGAGATGTTTCCACAAATTATGGTTAATCCAGATGTTCATGCCATTGTAGATGATACTACAGGATACCATCTAAATGTTGTGTCTTGCTCATGCCACGCTCGTCCAAGTAGAAACAATGAAGCAGCACTAGGCTGGTGTGACAAATGATGAGCCAGTCTAATGAGCAAAGACAGAAAGATACTAGCTTGGGAGTCTAGCCTCATTCAAAGAGAAAAAAATGAAAGGAACAGAACTGTCATCTAGAATTTCTCAGGTGAGTTAAAAGCAGAGGGCAAGAAAAGTACAAGCTGATTGTACAGTCAACATTAACTTTTTCCTCCAATGTCTGAAGAAAATTCTATGACCTTTGTGACATACAACTGTGTCCAAAAATGGTTGGGGAACGCTGTAAGGAAACCTCATCGGTAGGCCAGCAGCATGCACAGAGGCCAAGGGTCCAGTCTACATACTTGCTAAATTTAAGCAGAGAAGCCAGGAGCAGCTGCAATGGCAGAAGATCTGCCTGCCAGCTCCACAGCCCAACACTGCATTTTACCTTTGGGTGAAGCCTCTACATGCCTGTAGTTGGCTTTCCTGCCTCCATGTGCAACACCCACTCATTCTGCTGAGACCCAAATCACCCAGTTTGTAGGAACCTCCAGCCACCCATTTGAGAGCTTGTGAGGCTACTACAGAGAACCTGACTATACAGTCATCATCACTCTGGTCTTATCAAGCTTGGAATTTGTCTAACTGAACATAGTGGCATGTTGTATTTAAACAGAAGTATTTATTGAAATAATAAAGAGTAATTATCAAAGTATAGCCTGAACAGACTCATGCTTTTGCAGTTCTCTTAAGTTGTCCTGTTTGCTTAATAAAAACATTGTTTTGAGTGTAAAATATAAGCTGAAAGCAACAAATCTGTATAATCTTAATTAACATTATGCTCATTAATATGTTTCTCTTGAAGAGAAACCTGTACCAACCAATGAGGTTTCAGTTCTGGACCCCTCAGTTTAGGAGGGATGTTGACTTGCTGGAACGAGTCCAGAGAAGGGCAATGAAGATGGTGAGGGGTTTGGAACACAAGCCCTATGAGGAGAGGCTGAGGGAGCTGTGGTTGCTTAGCCTGGAGAGGAGGAGACTCAGGGGTGACCTTATCACTCTCCACAACTACCTGAAGGGAGGTTGTAGACAGGCAGATGTTGGTCTCTTCTCCCAGGCAGCCAGTACCAGAACAAGAGGACACAGTCTCAGGCTGCACCAGGGGAGGTTTAGGTTGGATGTTAGGAAGAAGTTCTATACAGAGAGAGTGATTGCCCATTGGAATGGGCTGCCCGGGGAGGTGGTGGAGTCTCCATCATTGGAGGTGTTCAGGAGGAGACTTGATGGGGTGCTTGGTGCCATGGTTGAGCTGTTTAGGTGGGTTGGATTGGTTGATGGGTTGGACACAATGATCTTGGAGGTCTCTTCCAACCTGGTTTATTCTATGTATATTCTATGTATTCACTGCATGTGCACAATGAAAAAGAAGAAATGAATCACCATCTACAGAGAAAAAATGGAAGATGTCTTGATTGCTCCAAACTACACTGAAGGAGTTCCAAACGCACCTATGCCAAGTGGTAATAATGATTTTACTCAACAGTTCTCCAACATAACACTATTGTACTTGGTTTTTCAACATAGAAAGGATCTCTCTCTGACACCAATGTTTTAATGATAAATAAATGTCCTATCTGCTTTAAATCTCTTTCTTCATCTAGATCATACAAACACATAATGTGAAGAATTATGATATATGAGTTTAAGGGCATTACTCAACAACATGAAGTTACTCACTGCTTAAATTCTGGCAGTCTAATGAAGAACCTCAGCATTAAGGAAAACGTACTAAAAAATCCTAGTTTGAGACTAATTCTATTTCAAGAACTTTACTTTTGCAAAAAAATCTAGCCTGGAGATGGTTTCTTTAGATGAGCTCAGCATTTTTCTACATCTGGCAAATTATATGAACAGATACACAGCTGCTGCATAACCACTTGTTATGAATAGCTCCTTCTGTCAGGATGCTATCAAGGATCTTGTCTTGTTTGATTAGGCCTTGTTAAATGTTCACAAGTAGATGAGCTTCAAAAAGATAAATATTACAGAAGTGTTCTTCCTCTGCTCTTAAGATTAAATGGAAAATTTCCTATAAAGTAACAAACCAATAGTGACTCCAGAAAAGCTCTGCTGAACAGCTTGCTCCCATTGCTGGGCCATGTGTTTGCTGTATCTCAATCTAGGCAAAATTCTCTCTTCAGGCATGCAGAAAGGTCAGTAAACACACATGTATGTGCCCTGGCAGTAAGTTCAAAATGTGACCTCTTATTACTTTAATAACTCAGAACATGTAGCGTGAACCTTATCCACCAAGTAACGGCATCGGCTTTACATATGCCATCAGCCGCACCTGAATGCTGATAGACAACAATATGGTCATGTCTACAACATACTCCAAACTCTGGGTCAGGCCTGAACCTGAATCCAAAACACATGTTGCACAAACAGTTAGGGATAGGCTTTAGATGGACAACAGGAGAATAGGAGGTGAGAGGTTAGGGCCGAGCACTGTGCCCTTTACACTGACTCAGATATTCACCTACCATCAGCATAAATGACCCAACACCATGTGTTAATCCCAAATCTAATTCACTGGCTCAAGACAAGCCTTGACATCACCTGTCCTGAAGAAAGGGAGGATCTGCAGGAGCATAGGTATGGTTGCACCTTAGATGGTGTCAATAACCAGGGCTGAGCGGATGGACCATGTGCATTTCTTGTAGCTACCCAGACATGTGGAGGCATGCTAAAAACCACACCAAGGTTTAGTCCTTTTGGTGAGCTCTGGCTACCAAAGCACAATACAAACAGTGCCAATTAGGTCTTCATTTGAATGTAACTACATAATTTTCTTAATGCTTAACAAGATGCCACTCCACATGGAAGCAGGATGTGCTTGTGTGAACTGCTGAAACGGCAAAAAAGCTCATAGCCACTGACGACATGAAACCATTGATCAAGTGGCCAACACTTTCCTGCACATTTTTTCTATCATTTTCTGAGGTGGAATACTGGTATTTTACATGAAAAGATGTGTGTGCTAAGTCTTCAGCCTGCAAGTAAAATGTCACAAATTCAAGTCCACAGAAATTTTCCTTAGCCACTATACATTCAAATAAATTCTTCTGTGTTTATTATCATGCTTGTCCTAAAAAGTTTATGCAATCCTTTTTTCTCCCTCCTTTGTCTCAGTGTTTCCCAAGAGTACCATTACTACTGGCCTCAAACTCAGACATTCCATATTCATCAGAAATCAACACAGAATACAAACATAATTCATGTGAAATTATGTAGGATGCACTGTTTCAGCTGGTGCTAATTTACAGATTTAACAAAAAAGGGCACATGAAGTTCTTAATATATTCATTTGGAAGCTGCTCTGGCTCCTCTGTAGCTAAGCGAAGTGAATGCAAGCAATTATCTTTTAACCACCACTGTCTCACTCATTGCAGCAGGCCCAAAGTATAGCACTTGGAAAAGCCACCACTTCATAGAAACCTAAAATGACTGGGTTTTTCCCATTATGAAATGTTTTTAAAGGTTCTAGGCCTTGAAGCATTGTGATAAAAGCGGGAGAGGAGACTCAAGGAGAGGAGAGGAGAGGAGACTCAAGGAGAGGAGAGGAGAGGAGACTCAAGGAGAGGAGAGGAGACTCAAGGAGAGGAGAGGAGACTCAAGGAGAGGAGACTCAAGGAGAGGAGAGGAGAGGAGAGGAGAGGAGAGGAGAGGAGAGGAGAGGAGAGGAGAGGAGAGGAGAGGAGAGGAGAGGAGAGGAGAGGAGAGGAGAGGAGAGGAGAGGAGAGGAGAGGAGAGGAGAGGAGAGGAGAGGAGACTCAAGGAGAGGAGAGGAGAGGAGAGGAGAGGAGACTCAAGGAGAGGAGAGGAGACTCAAGGAGAGGAGACTCAAGGAGACTCAAGGAGAGGAGACTCAAGGAGACTCAAGGAGAGGAGAGGAGACTCAAGGAGAGGAGACTCAAGGAGAGGAGAGGAGAGGAGAGGAGAGGAGAGGAGAGGAGAGGAGAGGAGAGGAGAGGAGAGGAGAGGAGAGGAGAGGAGAGGAGAGGAGAGGAGAGGAGAGGAGAGGAGACTCAAGGAGAGGAGAGGAGACTCAAGGAGAGGAGACTCAAGGAGAGGAGAGGAGAGGAGAGGAGAGGAGAGGAGAGGAGAGGAGAGGAGAGGAAAGGAGAGGAGAGGAGAGGAGAGGAGAGGAGAGGAGAGGAGAGGAGAGGAGAGGAGAGGAGAGGAGAGGAGAGGAGAGGAGAGGAGAGGAGAGGAGAGGAGAGGAGAGGAGAGGAGAGGAGAGGAGAGGAGAGGAGACTCAAGGAGAGGAGAGGAGAGGAGAGGAGAGGAGACTCAAGGAGAGGAGACTCAAGGAGAGGAGAGGAGAGGAGACTCAAGGAGAGGAGACTCAAGGAGAGGAGACTCAAGGAGAGGAGACTCAAGGAGAGGAGAGGAGAGGAGACTCAAGGAGAGGAGACTCAAGGAGAGGAGACTCAAGGAGAGGAGACTCAAGGAGAGGAGAGGAGAGGAGAGGAGAGGAGAGGAGAGGAGAGGAGAGGAGAGGAGAGGAGAGGAGAGGAGAGGAGAGGAGAGGAGAGGAGAGGAGAGGAGAGGAGAGGAGAGGAGAGGAGAGGAGAGGAGAGGAGAGGAGAGGAGAGGAGAGGAGAGGAGAGGAGAGGAGAGGAGAGGAGAGGAGAGGAGGAGTAGACCAGGTTGGAAGAGACCTTCAAGATCATCGTGTCCAACCTATCATTCAACACCACCTAATCAACTAAACCGTGCAACCAAGCACCCTATCAAGTCTCCTCCTGAACAGCATACAGAGAAAGCAACAGCTCTCATTGTTTTGTGCATATTGGAAGAAATATTATCACTTTTAAAAGGTGGGCACATGGCTGATTTAGTCATGCCTTCATCTGCATCTGTAAAGGCAAGGGAATTTATCTCATCACCTTCCAAATGGACTACGGGATGAGATGCACTCCTCCATAGGAAGAAAAGTGTTAACAGTTCTAGTACCTCATTTCCTCAACACAGGACTGAAAATCCACTTTCCACAAGCAAAGTTGGACCTGTGGAACTATGGAATTTATGGGCACAACAAACCTCCCAAACTGGGTCCTTTGTGTACCATATGAGCACACTCAGCAAGTTCCTGGTATTGCCAGGCAGGCAGAGAATGGGGGAGCAGGTGGTTTGCCATGAAGTTCCTTTTCCTCTTGCAATGTCAGCACAACATAAGCCAGTGGAATTTCATAGTTTCATTCAGGGTTGGAAGGGACCACAAGGATCATCTAGTTCCAACCCCCCTGCCATGGGCAGGGACACCCTACACTAGATCAGGCTGCCCAGAGCCTCATCCAGCCTGCTCTTAAACTCCCCCAGGGACGGGGGCACTACAATGAACTACTGGCCTCACACCATGGGCTACTCCATACACTGCCCCCAATCTTTTCTCTGTTCTCATCCTGCAAAGACTGACATAAACCCAGTAACTCCTCAGTATGCTCACTTTGGTTTCTGTCCCCTACGTTCTTATGAAATGTATCTACAGATAAACTTCATAGACACCTGAAAAGTTCTCTTGGTGGTGGAAAGATTTGAAATACTGGCATCTTCTGAACCTCACAGGATCTTGTAAAAACCTAGCCTGACTTAAGATCAAGTTAAGCACTTAGGCAATCAGGTTCTGACTTTCACACCTTCATAAAAATTCTTAGCTGAAATGGATATTTCCAAAGCTCTTGGACTTTAATTTGGAAATTGATATATTTCTCATCTTTGAATTTGCTTGGAGAGCTGGACAGTGTGAAAGGAGTTATGCTGTCAAGCACTGCATCCATTGTACAAACTAACCCAGCTGATTCTGCACTGGAATGGCTTAGGAAGTACACCCACAAGCCCTCCCACCAATGAAACTGAGTGGATAATAATCTCTGGTTGTCAGTTGGTAACAAAAATGCTGATAACATCAGCCACTAAAACTTAAAGACACTACAGCTTAAAGGCACATCACAGTGGGTCTTCATGAAATACAGAGTAATTTGGATTGGAAGTGACCTCTGGAGCTCATCTGGTCAAACCTATGAGCATGTTCAGATGCTTCAGTACAAGTTGCTCAGGGTCATGTAAAGGCACGATTTTAATACCTCCAAGCTTTCCTGGGCATCTATTCCAACTTTTTACTTGTCCTCACAGTGAATAATTCTTTTCAAACATGTAATTAGTAATTCCCTTGCAAATTTTGCCCACTGTCTCTTGTCCTATCTCTGTGCACCTTGGAGAAAACTCTCTCCATCACCGTACACCTTCTCATATAGGTAGTTGCAGATTGCAGTAGGATGTCCCTGAGCCTTCCCTCCTCTAGGCTGAGCAGATGCAGCCCTCAGCATCTCCTTGTACACCATGTGCTCCAGTCCATCCCTATCCTGACAGCCTCTTTGGGGCTTTCTCCAGCATGTCAATCTCACCATGACATACCCTAGTAAAAGGTGGTTCTGTGGAGCTCCTTGCCCCCTGACTGCAGGCCAGCTCATCTTATCCCTTGTACTGTCATTGGTGATTGTCTGACACAGTGGTAACCTGGCTGTCACCCTCGTGTCAAATGCACACCAATGCAGGTGCACCAGGCCAAGCAACAGGAGGGTTTTTTTAAGGGATTTGGGCTGCCCTTTTCTGCAGCAGCAGTTTAGACACATGGGCTCAGGGCTGCTGTAAAAGCCACAACATGACCTACAATCCCCTGGCTCCTCACAGAAACCAGAAAATTCTCTTCTGCCTGCAAACCCCTGTCAAACAACTGTGGTAGCCCGTGTAATCACCCACACAATTGCAAGGAAATGTAGGATTATGGCCTTGTTATGTGAAAACCAGCTTCCATATTTGCTCTGAATTAGCAAACCCAATCAAGCACATTTTTTTAATTATCTCTAAATGCACCTTTGAGATCTGAATGCTTTTGCTAGATTGAGACACTGTTAAGAAGCAAACCATGAAGACTGTAAAATTATAGGGCTGATAATTAAGACAGGGAGTTGCATTCTGAAGTAGTGCTGTGATGTTCTGGTCATATAAATTACATAGTACAAGTGTCATAACATATAAAATGTCAATATTTATCTCTAGTCATGCACAAAACCATGACAAGAGTGATGTAGCAAAGATAAAAACCTTGAAAGAGAAATAATCTAAGCAAATTGCAAACATTGGGCTTTTAAACTAAACAAGATTTCTTACAGCCTTGTCTTCTACTGGAGTCTGAAATTTTTTAATGGGAATCCAGCAATGTTTGACCCATGTTGAGCTTAGGCAAGTAAGCACTAAGGGGGTGGTCAAGCAAAACCCAGCAGTGGCTGCTGCCACCATTCCCTCTCTCCATACTTGACCATGTGTTTCTGCCAGCACCCTCAGCCCCATGCTAGCACTGGTTTGACCTCATGCTGACCCTGTTTAGAAAGTTGAACTTTTCAGCTGCTTTCATTCTCTGAACTTCTGATCCCAGATGAACACCAGTGAACTGTGCAAGGGGAGCGATAAGAGCAGGGCAGTGGCAGCCTGCAGTCAGATTGCTGTATCAGAAATCCACAGCCCTAAACTGTAGTTCAGTGACGTAGGGTAAACCACCACCCATTTCTCCTCCAATACTTCTTCAAATAAAGCTTTTATATGGTCATGTGGTAAATTGGTTTGGACAAACTGACCCAGATGAAACATTAGCCATACAAAAGCCCCTACTGATCACTTCTCCTGAGTGGGTCACCTTATGGCAATGGTCCAGAGATGCTTAAGCTGTCCAAAGGAAGGGAAGTACAGAAAAGTGGAGGGTCTGTATGACCTCTAGGGGTTCCTTCTGACCCAGTGCCTGGACATCTAGTGACAGGGCTGAAGAAGTCTATGTCAAGAACTTAGGTGGACTGCAAAGAAGCTAAGGTGTGCTGCTGGCACAATATCCTTCACATTCTTAAATTCTACATCACAGCAAGCACAGAAATTCTCTAAGTTGTATACTTCCAAAAAGTACTGGAGTCTAGAGAGATAAGAAATACCTCCATTAAAATAAGATGCACTGATTTCTCCCTAGTCCTTGTCCATTATCCAATGGTGAAAGCCAGCTGACCTTGCTCATGGCTTCAGACTCAGCATACCGATGAGACTTTGGAGGGAGAAGAGAGCAGATCCTCTCCTGAACACAGTATTCAGAGCTCCCCGCTCAACCCAGCACACACAGTATCATCCTTGCTTCTTCACACTCGGGAGATACTTTTCTCTGTGTTTTCAGGATCACTGCTTGGCTCAGTATCTGAAATCTCAAACCAGAAATCCCAGTCCTTAGAGAGTCCCACTTTGGTTCCCCAGGTTTGGCAGCTTCACACAGATCCTCCCTCACCATCCAGAGTCTGCTGCTGCTGCAATTGCAGCCAAGATTTGTGTTGCAAGGGCTTTTTTTTTTTTACTCAGAGTATACAGTGCCTACCCCTGCTGAGACCTGATAAATAGTTCAAACTCCCATGCACTATCACTAGGGTAAATAGTAAATAATAATAACATGCAGCATAAGGACTTTTTTGTTCTGGTGCCAGCCTATGGCCACTGCCCACCATGGGATCAGGGATCATGTAGGAAAAGCAAATCTAGATTGCTTTTGGCACATTAATTCTGCCTTCCCTGCAAGAGCATCAACATCAAAACACCCTTCTCCACCTGTTCATGGCCAGCTCCTCTAATGTAAAAGAAATTAAAAATATTCCTGAACATGCTACACACATCCAGGATCCATTGTTTGTCCGTTGGTCTCTGCTAACCTGAGACAAAAGTTAATGATTGATTCCATCTGGAATGGAACGCTAAAACATACAGCACAAACCACTCGTACGACATCCGCCTTCTTGTGTACCTAGAGAAGGAGCAAACACTGTCTGCATATGTGTTAGTTACTTGCAGATGGAATGACTTGCTATTAAAAGTCACAGCATAGAGGAAAGAACTGAACAAACAGAAGCCTCATGTCTTGACTTCTAGAAATGTTAAATAGCCACGAACGCCACTGAAAGACAATGAGAAATTGAAACTCCTGGCCCAGGAATCATAGTATCAGTCAGGGTTGGAAGGGACCACAAGGATCATCTAGTTCCAATCCCCCTGCCATGGGCAGGGACACCCCACTCTAGATCAGGCTGGCCAGAGCTTCATCCAGCCTGGTCTTAAACACCTCCAGGGACGGGACCTCCCTGGACAACCCATTCCAGGGCTTCACCACTCTCATGGTGAAGAACTTCCTCCTCACGTCCAGTCTGAATCTCCCCACCTCCAGCTTCATTCCATTCCCCCTAGTCCTATCACTACCTGAGATCCTGAGAAGTCCCTCCCCAGCCTTCTTTTAGGCCCCCTTCAGATACTGGAAGGCCACAATTAGGTCACCTCAGAGCCTTCTCTTCTCCAGACTAAACAGCCCCAACTCTTTCAGTCTGTCCTCATATACATAGGGTACCTGATGTCATTAACATTAGTACAAACAGGTAAGACTGAAACAAATTAGAAGGCGCATCAGGAAGATTCTAAAAAGATTCTAAAAAGAAAAAAATCATTTCAGTTTGAAAAACACATGCTTTTCATGAAACCTAAAATCATTTATATTGCTTAAAATGTGTAACTGAAAGTGCTAGAGTAGACATAGTGGGAAACTTGATTTTAGAGCACTTCATTCTGCAGCTCCACCAATCTTCACTTTGAGATACTTTCTTCTAGTGCCTTGTACTACTCTGTTGAAACCTCACAGTTTTTAGTTGCTTGATTTTGGAAAACAAATTAATGAAAATAAATTACTTTAGGCAAACCATTCTGGAGCTTTCTGTTCCACAGAGATCTGATGATACAGCCTCCTACATCCTAGAGGCTCTAAAGTGGTCAGCAAGACCACTCCTCAGGTAAGAAAACTGAAAACTATTTTTATCATGGTTAATTTTGAGCCATATCAGCAGCTCCTGGCTAATGGAAATGAAATCACTGGTAAAGAACTATGGAGGCTGCAAGAACAGGGCACAAGGGGCAGAAAAACACATTGTCTCTTCAGGGGGAAATGCAATGATGTTTTGGCTTAGGCAGATTAGAAAATATCGTCTTAAGGAATTCTGTCCCTAAAAATGTGCTGTACATTTGTCTAACATCTGAAGATCACTCAGCACCTGACTTGAGAGGAAGTGACCTCTAGTGACAGCATTTAATAAATTACATAACTATATGGGCAAGACATTTCTGTATTATAGCAATATATTAATGCTAAGGCTCTCTTGATCAAATTTCTCTAGAAACTCTTACTGTTATGTGCTCAGGGTTCTTTGCACTTCAGAGTGACAATTAACTTTTGAACCTTACCACCCTGAAAAAGGTTAACTATTTATTTGTATGGACCTGTATGTGTTATCAACCTTCAGAAGTTAATGACTCTGAAAGTTATGCACTCCAATACATTAAGAAGCTTTCTTAAAGTGATACTCTTCCTGAAGTGAAACCCCTGGTAGACTAGTGAAAACTGGGTTTGACTTGTATTGCAGTTTCAAAATGTATAGTCCCAGTGGTTTCCTGATGCCAGGTGAAATTTTGGTGCCTGAAGACCCTTCAGCTGAATCATGCTCACCCCAGTTCTCACCTTCCTCTTCCTAGTTTCCTGCATAGCAGTAAGAACCTACCAAAGGGTCTGTCTTGAAGTACCACACTGATGAAATCTTGATCTTTGTTTCATGTCTGTCAGTCTGACAATTTAAAGTCTCACCAAGAAGCCACAGCATCACCGAATGCTAGGGACTGGAAGAGACCTCTAGAGGTCATCGAGTCCAAACACCTAGGTCAGGCTACACAGGAATGCATACAGGTGAGTTTTGAAAGTCTTCAGAGAAAGAGGCTCCACAACCTCTCTGGGCAGCCTGTTCCAGTGCTCTGACGCCCTCACCATAAAGAAGTGTCTCCTTGTGTTGAGGTGGAACCTCTTGCATTCTAGCTTGCACCTGTTGTTCCTTGTCTTATCACTGGGTACCACTGAAAAGAGACTGACACCTTCATCTTGACATGCACCCCTCAGAGATTTATAGATGTTGATAAGGTACCCTCTCAGCCTTCTCCAGACTAAACAGCCCCAGGTCTCTCAGTCTTTCTTCATAGGAGAAATGTTCAGGTCCCATAACCATCCTCATAGCACTCTGTTGAACTCTCTGCAGCAGATTCCTGTCTCCCTTGAATTGGAGAGCCCAAAACTGGACACAGTATTCCAGGTGTGGTCTCACAAGGGCAGAGTAGAGAAGGAGGAGAACCTCCCTAGACCTGCTGGACACACTTGCTTTCCACTAGGACTCCATGGTTTTTCTCCATGGAGCTGCTTTCCAGCAGGACGACCCCTAGTCTTCACTGGTGCCTGGTGTTACTTCTCCTCACTTTAAAAAATGTGTCTCTATTAATCAAAAGTGAAAGTTAGGTATTCACTCAGCCAGCTACTGGGTACAGAGGCAAAGGACACTACTATATGTAAAAAAAATATAATTTACCACTAAAATATAGTTCAAGATCCTGTTTGGGTTTGTTTGTTTTTTTTTTCATAAACCACCCCCATCCATGCAGCAGGATTTGTGTCACAGCCCTATCTCCCACAGACTGCTCATGACAAAAGCTGGTGGGCCCAGTGCCAGCATGTGCCAGCAGCCAGATCCCCAGGGGCCAGCTGACATACCACACAGCAGGGCAGAGGCTCCTGACCCGGTAAAGGAGAAACACAGATCACAAGTGATCAAGGGACAGTCACAAGGAGAAAGGAAAAACTCTTTGGTCCTCTCCTCTCCCTCCACCACCCAGCTTCCATTTACCCGGGATGGAGGCACAAGGCTTCCACCCACACTGCCAACACTGTCAGTGTGTAGAGTTAGGCTCACCAAGCTGCTGCTAAGATGACTTCAGCTCTCACTGCATGAGGACATCCCTGCCAGAGCGGGACAGATGTGCAATAAACAGGCCACAGGCATTGGGCCTATGAGGCAAGGTGTGAGGCAGGGGCAAGACAACCAATAGAACTTTGTGAGGAATTTACATCAAGCAGCTCTCATAATTATTTTGAGTTTAGACACACATGCTGTTTGGTCTAGTACAAGAGTGCTTTAAATACCTACATTTGGTTGGTTTGTGTAAGCAACACCAAATTCACAGTTTCACGTTACACTTTCACTCCCAAGTTATGTGTTCATCTTGCTGGCATGCACTTTCACCCAAATACACACATAATCACCTGCCTGGCTGCATCACTCCCACTGGGGGCTTATCTTACATTTGTAAGCATCACTAAGAATAGAGTACAGTACAGTTCCTTGAGTGCGTGTGTGTGCCGGTATTCTATCATCTGTTTGCCTGCCCCAAAGGCTGCTGAGATAGCCTGGCTTTGATCCTGAAAACCCTTCATGTTTTCATTTAGCTTTAACAATTACACACTTATCTCGAACAGGAAAAGGGAAACTTTAAATGCAGGATTGGCTAAAACTTGTCTACCAGCCAGTTTTCTATCTGTTGCTGCCTTTATTGTCCAGCAAGCTGAAGAAAACTAACCCTTTGCATAGAGAATCACAACACCACGACAGAACAAGGCTAACAAAATCAAAACAAAGCCACAACCAAAACAACCAACCCCAAAAACAAGCAAACAAACACCACAACTGAGGGAAGAGAGACGCTTTGGGGTGCAGTTTCACAAGATGGTTCTAGCTGACCCAACTGCTCACTGCTGCCAAAATGAGAGATCTCACTTCTTTTCCACTACCTCCTCCTCCTGCTTCTGGTTCCACATTTCCACCACTTACCTTCTGCAGATTCTAGAAGTAAGCATCTCTGAAAATTAACCTACCCACTGGATTGCCACATTGGGTCTGCTCCCAGGAAGGTGAAAAAGTTAGACAAACAGGCAGGAGGGAGTGAGTGGGACTACACAGTCAGGAATGGGTATAGGAACAAGGTCAGGGAGACTGCAGATCTCCTCCTTCAGCAGTAGCTAGACATTATGCAGGCTGAGTTGCTTGTGAAACCACAGTCCATGAAGATCTAGGCCACCTTCTACAGATTTGCAAAGGAATGTCCATAGGCAACTTCACAGGACAGGGAATAACTGTGTCTGTAGATCAACCTGCCCAAAAGATAGCACCATAAATAATATGATAAATGTCATCCTTGATTGTGATGAGCTCATTCTAGGAGCCAGGTTTCTTGAAGTTTCCTCAGTCTTCTCAAGGGAAGCTTGCAAAGCTTTTGCTTTTACATTGGACTTTGAGGTATATGAAAAGATTAATGTTACCTTTATAGAAATTTTGCATTATCTTCGAATCTTCAGCTTCTAGTGAGATAAAAGGTACAGCAGGATTCTTATCAGGCACTTGGATGAACAACTAAAATGCTAAAATCCACCATGCAGAGCCCATGTGTTGGCACAACCTGTCACCCTAGGTTTCACTTCAGGCTACCTTGAAGAGAATCTCAATCTTGGAGCAGACACTGATGTATACTGGAACCAATGTTTACTCCCCAAACATGGGTATCACTAGTGTGCATGACAAGGTGGCAGTAGTCCTTATCACATGGATGTAATCTGTAACAATGTCTAGTTACTAGCAGCACTGATGGCACCTCCCAAACCACGCAACAGTTCTATCATGCTGCAATGTCGGTCTGCAAATTGAGCAAAAAATTCAAAGAAAATGCAAGCAAAAGCCACTAGGAAAATATTTTCACAACCTCCTTCTTCTAGTTACACTTATAACACATAATAACACTGGGAGTTTTCTTCCCGAATCATAGGCTGTTCCACCAACAAACTGAAAGCCTTAAAACTTTTTCTCTTCTGCAGTGTACGGGTGCAGATCACACACTAAATATCACAGAAACTGAAAATTAACTCAGGCAATTTTGTTAAAGGTTTCTGCACTGCACACGACTCCAGTCACACAGAACTGTTAATTACTGCTGGCACTGACAGTAGGGATCCCCTTCCATATGTTGGGACCAGATGATGCAAAATAAAAACAAGCCCTCCGAAGACGGTGCACCTCGGCATGGTCACTGCCCATGCGGCAGCCGGAGCACTGGGGGTTCTGGCAGCAGAGGTTCCCTGCGCTCTGCTTATTTTTCGCCGGAGTGCTGAAACTCTTGATGCCTTATGGTTTGCTTGGGATTCTTTTAATCTTTAAAGACCCAACTCTCCTTCTGCACTACCTGGTCCCTTCAGGGATCCCGCACACTTGCCCCACGCCTCCTCCCACCCCGCGCAGAGGAGCCAAGGAGCCCGGGGCACAAGACCCCGAGGCGGTGACCGACCTCCGTGGGCTCGCAGCGCCGGCTAACACCTCCCGCAGCTTCCTGCGCCTCGCTGCGGAAAGAGGGGCCGGAGCGCTGGAAGCAGGGCAGGTGCTCCACTGCAAGGAAAGCCCGAGGGTACAGACCCTTGCCCAGCGTCCCGCAGAGCCCCCTCCCGCCTTCAGGGGGGCTGCTGCCGCTGACCGCCGGGTACGCGTCCCAGGAAGCGTAGAGGGAAGGCACCGCTTACCGGAGCTGCTCGCCGGTGAGCAGGACCTCGGCCATGTGCTCCAGCTCCGCCGCTTTCTGCTGCATACTGCTCATGCCCTCCTCCATCGCCGCCGGCCTGTGGGCACAGCACCGCCGGGTGATGGGGGACCGCTGACCCGCCGCCGTCCCCTGTCGCGCTGCTCGCGCTGGCTGCTCCCAGAGGCGCCTGTCGCCCGGCCTCAGCCCCTGTGCAGAGGTTGGCGCTGGAGTTAGGGGACACCGGCAGCCTTCCGCTCACGCTTCGGCTCACCTGAGCGGGGCAGGTCACTTTTCCCCACGGCAGGCTTCGATCCACTCCCCGCTTCCCGTGTTATTGTGTCACAGGCAGGCGGAGAAACACATGGCTGCAGCCGCCGCAGCCGCAGCCCGGCTCGCCGAGACAGCAGCGTCCCCCCACGGCTGTCACACGGCAGGGTCGGCTCTGCCTGCCCCCGCGGGAAGAGGCCAGCTCTCCGCGGGGCTGCGAGCCAAGCGCCGGCCGCAGCTCCCCTCGTCGCCGGCCCTAGGGTGGGGGAGGCTGTGAGGGGGGCAGGAGGTGGTGGCGAACGGACTCTTCCCGCGGTGCAAAGTCCCCGCGGCCCCCCTCCAGCGCGGGACTGAGCGAAGGGAAAGTGCGCTGGGGCTGCGCGGCTGTGCGTCAGAGGGCTCCGGGCTACCGGCGCGGGTGGGATGCTGCTGCCGGCGCTTCGAGCTGCGCTCGGCGGTTAACCAGAGCCACACAGGCCGGGGAGAACTGAGTTAGGCGAGGGAGGGCGGGCAGAAAGGGAGATTACTGATCCGGATTTTCTCCCTCAAAAACTGCTGCTGCTGCTGCTTTCCCACTGTCCTGGTGTCTGCTTCTGTGCTACCCAGGGATATTTTCTGACGCTGGTCCCTGGACACCTCACCTCTTTGTCTCCAGGAGACAGCAGATGCAGAAATCTTGAAAGGGCAGAGAAGGATTTAATCTTGGCAATGGGAAGTGCAAGGTCATGAGCACTGTTTGTCAACATTTGGGGAAAAACTCCCAGCCTTTTAAAAAAATTCCAGGGGGCATCTTTTGCAGTGGTCCAACCATGGGTTTAATTTACAAATATGCAATTATGACATACTTTGATTGCCTATTCATTGCCTTTACTTCTGCCTGTACATAGTCTCTCTGTACAGAAAACTGCGTATGCCGAAATGTCTGCAATATTGTGATAGTTTCAGGACTGAGAGAATAACTATGAGGGAATCAAGTGAACCTGTTAGAAACTAGGCTGCAGACACTAAGAAGGTCATTCTTTGCACAGCCCATAGCAGTCTCCCAATGTTTATTACCAAAGGAAGCTCTGGATGTAAAAGAATGACTTGGAGTCAAGGAAAAAATGGACAAGTACTTGGAAAAGAAATCTACTGAGGGTTACTAAGCAGACAGCAGCCACATCCAGCTCAGGAAATTCTCTGTTCTAAAAATAATTGGAAGCTAGGCAAGCACTTGTGAGACATTTCATATATGCTTTCCCTGCTGTTCCCTAAGCATCTGTTTATAGCCACAAAGTTGAACACTGGACTAGATGGGCCTTTGGTTCAAACCAGTGTAGTAATTTTAAAGAGTACTTTTGCAGGAACTCAACATTAGGAGTCCAGGGATGGCAAAAGTTAAAAAATGGCATCTGTCTTCATTTCATTTGCTGAATGGGCCAGGGAGAGAAGACAGTTTAGGACTGTAAATGCTATGGCTTGAGCTTGCTATAAATTCAGAAGCCATGCATTTAATCTGAATACTTGCAAACACCCTGTAATTCCACTTGTACTGTAAACATACAAAGTACAGATTCACAGAGATGAAAACAAAAAGGGAATTGAAACAACCATCTCATCTGACCTTATCTTTAGGACAAAGAATTTACACAGTAATTTTTATCAAGCCCTTTATCACATGAAAGACAATGTCAAGAGACTGTTACTGTACTTTGTAGACTATTTCTGAGTAAGCTCCCAGCTCCTTCACCTAGGTTTGTCCAATTCAGCCATTTACCACTACTAAAAGGGGAAACATTGCACTTGGCTCTGGTGGCACTATCTACAATGTGTCTTATGTTAGTTTTTCCACTTTCAGGACCTGTGCTTGCTGCAATTCAATTCATTAAACAGGCAGAAGACTGTCAGAAGGTGGAGAGTTTCTTCTGGATTAGTGAACAGAGCTCACTAGTGTGCAGATGACTGTCAGGTCCAGCAAGCACCAGATCTGGCACTGAGGTGGAGTGGGCCTGGGGAGCTGGGAACAGGAACAGAAGAGGAGAAAGAGGAAGAGGGAGAAGTAGATGCCTTCAGGCAGTAACAAGCTATCAGCCTCATTCAGGGTGCTTGAGGAACTGCAGCCTAAAATGCATGTCTTTCCCTGTATATTCCTGCAATTCGAAAATGCAGGCCAGTGCAATTTCCTGTGCTGAATTATTTAATGATTATACAAGGCCATGTTTGCCTGTATGAAATTTGTAATTTGTTCCACATGTTCACACTAAAATTTCTTACAGTATGCCTAAGAGGAAGGAATTAGTCACCCCAAACCTACTGTCATGCTAAAATGGTTAATTAACATAACCCCAAAGGGTCACATTTCAGTCAAGAGCCAGTAATGAACTACATGAAATGGTTAGATGTTTAGATCTTATTTTTAATGCACAGACTGCTATGGAACATAAAGTCTAACAAAAGATTAAACTGTCTTGACCCTTCCTCCCAGGGGAGACTGGCTAGCAAGACTAGGACACTCCTTTAAGGGATGGGACAGTATGTGATGGGACAGTATGTGCAGAGTCTGCAATCCTGACAGCAAGACAAAGAGAGAAAGACCTCTGAGGTAACCTCTGGGAAGATGAATTTCTTTTTAAAGTTTAATTTCTTTTTAAAGTTTTTCCAACTTCAGGAGTTAGTGTCTGGTTTAGATATGAACACATACTTGCATTTTACCTTAGCATGGCTGGAGTTAAGTGAGATGAGGGCAGACAGCTAACAGTAAGGCATTCCTCAGCCAAGAACATGACAGATTTTTGAGCTGGAGCCCTGAGACACTTTAAAACTCAACCTCCACAACGTCAAGAGACTAAGAAGAGTCTCATAAGTCTGGAGGAGAGTTGGTAACACAGCCATGAGTGGAACCTTAGGTGTCTGCCAGTGACATTTGATGATGCTGAAGGCTGTCTGGCATGGGTGAGATATTAAGCTATGCATTTGAATACCCAAGGTCATGATACTCTTTGTAACGTCATGCATGAACAGGGACCTTGTATTAGAGCACTAGCTTTAGAAAACATTCGAGTGATTTGTATAAACTTTCTTATCTCACTTAGTAAATGTTCAAGTCATGACTGCTAAATGTTTACACAGTGAAATAAAAATATTGTTTTCACTGCTTTAAAGGGGAAGGTTATGGAGCAGATCATCTTGAATGCTATTACACAGCATGTGCAGGACAGCCAAGAGATCAGGCTTAGTCATCATGGGTGCATGAAGGGCGGGTCCTGCTTGACAAACTTGATCACCTTCTACAACAAGGTAGTCTGTTTCATGGACAAAGGAAAAGCTGTGGATGTCATTTACGTGGACTTTAGTGAAGAATTTAACACTGTCTCCCACAGTATCATCCTGGAGAAACTGGCTGCTCATGGTTTGGTTAGGTGGGCACTTCACTGGGTGAAAAACTGCATGGATGGATGGATGGATGGATGGATGGACCCAAAAAGTGGTAGTGAATGGAGTTAAATCCAGTTGGTGACCAGTCAAGAATGACAATCCACAGGGCTCAGTAGGGGGGCCTGTTCTCTTCAATTTCTTTATCAATGATCTGGATGAGGGGATTGAGTGCACCTTCAGTAAGTTTTCAGATGACACCAAGTTGGAAGGGAGTGCTGATCTGCTTGAAGGTAGGAAGGATCCACAGAGTGACCTGGTTCAACAAGGCCAAATGCCAGGTCCTGCACTTGAGTTGCAGTAAACCCATGCAATGCCACAGTGGGGAAGAGTGGCTGGAAAGCTGCCTGGCAGAGAAAGACCTGGGTGTGTTGATCAATGCCTGGCTGAATATGAGCCAGTACATGCCCAGGTGGCCATCAAGGCCAACAGCATCCTGGCCTGTATCAGGAATAATGTAACAGCAGGACCAGGGAAGTGATTGTCCACCTGTACTCAGCACTGATGCGGCTGCACCTTGAATACTGTGCTCAGTTTTGGGCCCCTCACTACAAGGTAATAGAGTTGCTGGAGTGGGTCCAAAGAAGGGCAAAGAAGCTGGTGAAGGGTCTGGAAAACAGGTCTTATCAGGAGCAGCTGGGTGAACTTGGGTGGTTTGTTCTAGGCTGGTTTAGTCTGAAGAGGAGGCTGAAGGGAGACCTTATTGCTCTCTGCTTTAAAGGAGGCTGTACTGAGGTGGTTGTTGGTCTCTTCTTAAAAGTAACAAGTGGTAGGACAAGAGGAAATGGCCTCAAGTTCCACAAGGGAGGTGTAGATTGGAAGAAACCTTTTCACTGAAAGAGTTACCAAATACTACAATAGACTCCTCAAGGAGGTGGTTGAATCACCATCTCTGGAGATGTTTAAAAGATGTGTAGATGTGGACATGATTTAGCATCATCATAACCTAAGTTATACTGTGAAGATAACGGTTGAGCTTGATGGTCTTAAAGGGCTTTTCCAAACAAAATGATTGTATGATTCTATGAAACAATATTACAATTGTGGCTTACATTTTTAATGGATAAATTAATCTGAGATTTGGTAAATTAGTTCCTTAGTCTAAGTAATTAATTTTCCTATAGAATTGTTCCTGAGTCCTACATAAAAGGCTGTTTGTCTTTCCCTTGCTGAGATTCCTAGAGCTTTTTAAACAGGAAAATGACAGGCATTGATCACCTCACGCAGAAGCTGGTGCACTTCAGGGAGAAAATGCATTAGCAGATGAGCTGTTTGATGGGTTAACAGTTTTGGTTTGCCTAATTTATGTATTTATTTATTTATTTAAATAAGGCACAGCATTGTGTAAGCATCAGAATTAGAAATACTTGATTCCTCTCTTACTGAGGAAGATAAATTCAAAATAGGGTTTTGGCTTTTAGGTTGGCCTTTCATTTAAGTAGCTCCTGCAATACTCATGGAAAATGGGTGCGTCATTTTGGGGTTCTTCCTCTATTCCCATGCTTATTTGCAAAGAGAGACCACTTGGCTTTGTGTTTCAGCTGGTTCACTTCCTTAGCACTAGGGGCCTGGCAAGGGGAGCCAGAGGAACTACCAGGTATTGTCCAGTCTCCCCTCCTATTTTCAGGCTACATACAACAGTGTTTCCTATTGTAGGCATTGCATAGATTACATTCATTGCTGCTCATTTGCTGCTCTAAGTTTAAACAATTTAAGTTGTCTGCTAGGAACTGGTTAGAAGAATCAGTGCTTGTGTGATTCAAAGGACTGAATGCATCTGGCCAAGCTAATTTTAGGCTTGTGATAAACCACAGGAAAAGTTAGTAAGTTTTCAGGAAAAAAAAAAAAAAGCATACATTTTGAACTTCTCTTTTTCTATTATAACATCCAAGTTCCTGCAAAAGCCACCATGGTGAGATAACAAGGAATTTATCATAATCTATCCAACATTTCAGCACTAGAGTGAGACTAGTCGCTGTCTAGATTCTCATATTTAATATGGCACTGACCTGGCAATCATTATACTAGGGAGCTGAAGTGCAGAGAAAAAGGCATTTTGATCCTCAGATATACAGAGACAATCTAAAAGAGGCTTTCTAAGCCTGTCCTAACTCATCTTTTTCATTTTGTGGTTTAATGTTCAAACGCTTACTGGGCCAGGGACAGTGAGGTTCTTGTGCAGACTGATGGCTAAAGCGTGACCAGGAGATGGGTACATGTTTTAGTGATTGCTCCTGTGAACAGCTAAATATTTTATGGAAACAGCTTCAACAAGAAAAAAAAATCATAAATACACCTCAGACCAGCAGACCAAATAACTCAAGCTGACAGTATGGTCTGCTAAACCAGCATTTTGCTCTACCCAATGCCAGTGATGCCATTTGTGCTATACACTTGAGTCCTTCTGTTTATATATTAACACTTTCTATTTCCTCTTATTTCATATACTTGGTAGCATTGTGGTAATCTCTAGTTTTGAGCATCACAAAAAGATGTACCTGTCAAAAACACCTGCAAAACTGGCAGAAGCCTTCATCTTTCAAGCTTTCATATGTATTTACAGCATTTCTTGTTTGTTTGTTTTCTCTTTATTTTGTTCTGTATTTACTGATAGAAATTATGAACTCATTCGGCCTGAGCTATGTCTACACCATATGTTGAGTGCAGGTTGTAGTCCAGGACTCTTGTAGCATACTGCTTGGCCCATGGGCTGGGAGGTGTGAGACAGGTGGGAAGCATGGCTAGGAGCTGAAAAGGAACTGCTTTCTAAACCACATCTCAAGTGTGAAGACAACACCTACTAGCTAAGTGGTAAAAGCCAGCTTCTTAAGCTGTCCCACATCTGTATCGTTGTTAATGTGCTCTGATGTCTGGTTGCAAGATCAAAAAGGTTTACTTAAAACACTGTGGATTGAACTGATGACTTGACTCTGCACTGTAATCAGCCCTGAACCCTCAGGCACTCTTTTGTTCTCCTCTGGGAGGTAACACCTAGGAGCTGAGATTCAGTCAAAGACACTGTTCCTTACTACCCCTTTGTTACCTATTCCTGCTTCTCAGCCTGAGTTTCATAGTTTCATAGTTTCATTTAGGGTTGGAAGGGACCACAAGGATCATCTAGTTCCAACCCCCCTGCCATGGGCAGGGACACCCCACACTAGATCAGGCTGGACAGAGCCTCATCCAGCCTGCTCTTAAACACCCCCAGGGACGGGGCCTCGACCACCTCCCTGGACAACCCATTCCAGGGTTTCACCACTCTCATGGTGAAGAACCTCCTCCTCACATCCAGCCTGAAGTTTGTGTTGATAGTTGCTCTTTCCTCACTACCGCAGGCGATCTGGCTCTTCCATGCCCTAGAGTTAGCACCACAGCCGGGTTCGGAGTGGGTGCTGGGTTCAAGCATGCAGTGCACACGTGTCTGTGGCTATATGGTTCTGGTGGCGGGAACAGATGCAAACAGTTTGAAAGGATGCCAAACAGCTGCTGCCATGAGATACAGAATTGTGCCTCTGTATGACTGATGAGGTTTTTAATAAAGAAGAGCAGTCTTTGTCAAAGAGTACTCTGCAAAGCAGAGGTTTCAGCCTTGTCTCTGTTCATAACCACATCACATCCTGTCGTTAGGTGAGGCTGAGACATCCCATGTGTGAGGAACACCCACTAACAAAGCTTTTCTTCGGGCTGGCGGGCCTCTCTGGGGCACAGCTGGCAGGCATGGCACATTGCAATTATGCCACCAGTGCTGTGAGATTCCAGAAACACCATCACAAGCCCACGGCATCACTCGGCTGCAGCGGGATAACCACCACCAGCCGCTATTCTAGCTAGCCTAACGCCTGTGCATGTCTGCATATTAAACTGTTTCCAGTGTGTACGTTTAATCACTCTGCCACCTTGTGGTCTTGTCAAGAATTTAAGTATAAAAATCGAAAATTGTGAATTGATGCTCCTCCTTCCTACCCCTACCCCCCACCCCCCCCCCAAATAAAAGAGAGGGGGGAAAGAAATAAAAACAAGACTGCTGAAATAAGTTAATTTTAACAGGGATTATTTTTCTAATGTAATATGCCAATATAATCTTTGCACAGGATGACAAAGAGAAACATACTTGACTCCATCACTAATGTCCCTCCACAATGAACAACAAAATATTTACCCCGTCTAATAAAAATGAAAAAAAAAAAAGGTCAGTAAAATGCTAGATAAGTCAATATTATCTTTCATGAAAGCATGTTGCAAGGAAGTGTTTGTCTGGGACCTCTTGTGTTCTCAAAATATTTATGGATATCCTGGAGTGCTGAAGAAATGAGATAAACTCTGAGGAATATTCTTCTAGAACAAATCAGAAACCACACTGCACTCAAATCTAGCAAAATCTTCAGATATGACCAGTCTCTTTAATCTGTTAAGAAATACTAGTCATTTAGCTAATTAGTTTTTAAATAGAATTAATCCCTTGGAGTCAATCACTCAACAATAGGCTCATAGCATAATATTGTGTGATTGGGTATACTGCTTATTTAGCATTACTTACTCAGCATGAGTAGCTAGATTTGCTGAAGCCTTAGGCCACAAGCTGTGAACTTTCACCTAGATATGCTGAATTTTTATCTGGTTAAGTGAAAAAGGGCCTCCAGAGCCAGCACAACCAGAAGATAAGGAAGATGCAACTGTTAGCAGAAGCTACAACTCAACAAGGCAGCAGCCTCCCTGGAGACAGTGAAGGAATCCTGTAAGGTGTCAGAAGATCCCAGACCAAAAATCACCACTGGAGCAAAAGACACATGGAAGATGTGTGAATAATGCATTTACTCCAGAGGGGTACCCCAAACAAAGAAATCCCCTGGCAATTATACATCAGTTATACCCTTACAATCTCTGCATGCACCATGTAACAAGACATTCACCTCCTAGATACTACTGATAGCAGTTTCAAATAATTTTGGTAGCAGGTATATTACATGATTCAATTTCAGGTCCCACAGTAAAGTATTGTTGTTAATTTTGCCAACAAGCAAAGTAAGCTCAGTCTGAATTACAGAAACACTCTGGAAGATTCTCCAAAAATGTAGATGGAGCAAAAGATTTTCACAATGCACTTGTGCATTAAATGACATGGATGCCTGTCACCTGATCAAATTAATATATTCTTGAAAAAGAATGCCAAGGTTTACAGAAATCATAGCCCTTCCCAGCCACTGCACTGCCTCCTCACCATTGTGAGGGAACATTCTGCAACTAAGAATGTCCTGGCTGATGACAAAGACTCAGTCACATACAACAAAAGTTGTTCTCTGCTGGACTGCGTACCAAACAGAACCAGCACCATCCCACTGGCTCCTGCTTCTGCTCCCAGCACAAACAAAGTACAACCTCCTAGTTTGGGTCATTTGGTGCAGGCTTGTATCCAGCAGAAACGGACTCTGCAAACAGATGCACACAACTTAGGAGCACAAAGTAACTCCTTTTTAGCTAATGCACACAGCAGACAGCCAGAACTAACATGCAGCTAGGCCAAGTGTTACTATGCCCTACATCAAGAACCCAGTGAGAGTTAGGGGAGCTGGCCATACTGGCTAAGGCAGAGAAGAGGCATCCTGTGCTGCTCCTTGCAGAGCAGTAACTCCCAGTAGTGCTGACTCTCTGTCTTGTGAGCCTTAGTATTGTTTTTATTTGTTTTTCCCTTATGGATTAAGGATGTCAGTAGACTTCCTACTGAGTCTTTGAACTGCAGACTATTTCCACTGCAATAATCATGCTTGCCTATGGTTTTTACTCATCTCTGTCACAGCTTTAGCTAAAATGCTTCACAGCTTCCTTCAGCCCACAGAGCCCAGGTCACGCAACAGTGTGAAGCCCATCAGAGCCATGAGGCACGGGGAGACAAACACCCCCCTTTCCTAAGGGATTGTGTCACAGCAAAAGTCAGCAGATGCTTGCCCTTGGTCAGACACAGGTGTTGTGACAGAAGCAGCAGGGGTGGGAGATGCCAGTGGGTGCCCAGTGCAGCTTGTCTGCATCTTCCTACCCACTGCCAGGCCCCGTAATGCTGGTTTGGGCCATCACCATTGGGCTATCTGCCTCTACCCGTGCTCTCACGCTCTAGTGTGAAAGAAAAGCCTAGAGGGTGCTGCCTCAGATCTGGGCAATGGCTAACATTTGAGCCTGTTTTCATTGTATTTACAGGGATACTTTATTCAAGGCATTTTGTGGAATTTTTATGGCATTTTATCAGCACAGAGATTTTACTGCAGCTCAGTCTGGCTCTAGTGCACGTGGACTGAATACAGGTTTTTCCCCAGACGAGACCCAGTGGTAGAGCAGCAACCAACCGACCCAGGCCCGGCTAGGCAAGAGCCGGCTGCCGCTAAGTAGAACGATTCCCCTTACGGCGACCCCGAGGTATTGTTGCCCGCCCCGCCTACCAGGGCCAAGCGCCTCCCAGTCAACCAGAGAATTAACCCAGTCTTGCGCGCGCGCCGCGGGCATCCTCCTCACTGCCTTCCTCACCGCCCCTTGCCGGCACCGCCTCGACGTGGGCGGGGGGACGCTATGGCGCGGCTTTCGGAAGGGATCGAGCTGGCGGACGCCATGCGGAGCCGCGCGGAGGTGGACGCTACGTTGCAGACAGCCAAACTGAACCCGGCGGAGCTGCTACCGGTCGTGCACTGCCTCAGCTTCGGCCCGCAGGCCGGCTCCGGCGACTGCTACCTGCTGCAGCTGGAGCCGGGCCTCAGCGACCAGCTGGAGGCGGGATGCAGGTACCGGCGGGGTAGGGCGCCCCCTGGAGGGCGGTCCCATATTCCCGGCGCCGTGTGGTGCTGGTGGCTGTAGCGGTCGGGTCCCCTATCCGGTGTTCGCTCCGCCGTGCGTGGGGGATGTTGGAGCAGTGGCGCTGGATGATGGCGATGGGGCAGGGCTGCGCGTCATAGGGCTGCCGACTGGCAGGGGTGAGCGGTCCCGGCTGCAGTGTTCGGTAGCTGGCACGGCTCTTCAACGTGGCGTTTTACAGACTTAATTTTTCCAGTACGGGTTGCATGAAAATGTAACTGTCCCCTAAACCTGGCTTGGTTAAACTGGTAACTAAAAGCCAGCACCAGCTGAAATAACCTCGAGAAAGCAAACAGATCCAGCACTTTTTCACTAGTATTTGTTACACATTTAGATTGTTTCAGCAACGTAGCGCTTGTGTGCGGGGGGGGGGGGGCGCGGCGGCGGAGTGGTTTATGTATTGTTACAGTGAGTCAGTGACAAGGACCGAAAACAACTCAATTCCTGTCCCCGGGAACATCTGATCGGGTAGCAATATTTTTACTGAAGTTTCCCAAACCCGCGGGGCTGTTGCATTGTGACTGTTCCCTCATTTTTTTAGTGTTTTTATCTGCATATAGAGAAATTGCTTCTCATGAGACTAGCCAAAACTGAGAAGAGTTCCTTGCTGGGCATATAAAGATAGATGCCTAAAAACAGACGACATCTTCATAATAGTGTTTCTGGCTTCTGAGATTTTCTTAGTGGAACTTTTGTGGTTCAGTGGATGGTGGGGTGCCTGCAAAGTTGACAAACAGGGCTGCAAAGGTCATACAGTGTTAGTGTAGACAATTGGTAGGCTGGTTATGTGACATCTGGACTCAAATTCTGCCTAATTTTTTTACTGTTTTAAAGTGCCTCTGTTGCAATTCCAGTGACATAATAAAAATGTTTAGAATTAGAATTTCCTCTAAATAAAATAGTCTCGAGAGGTGTGTGTCAGTAAGCCTGTTCATACTCAGTGCAATATTAATAAGGTGTCATTTGTTAGAGGCCTGAGTCATGCTGAGGACCACTTGGGGCACAGCCAAGCTTTGTTCATACACCCAACCTTTTGGAAGCAAGATGACCAATTTGATAAAACTGAATATGAGCATTTCACTTAGTGCAGCCTGAGGAGAACTGAATGTTCCCTTGTTGTATAGTCTTCAGTCTTACCACCTTCTGACTAGGAATCTGTTTAATTGAGTATGAGAGTTGAAAAGGAGTATTTGCATTGATTCTTTGTACTGAAATGCTCTAGATGATAGTTTTCTTTCCTGCTTCTAATTACTTGCAAAAAATGTGTATATTTTTGAGGGAGTTATCTGAAGGATGCTGCCCAACAGATAGACTTTCTATTTGCTTTCTTGTTTCACAATGAGTCAGTTTCAGTCTTCATTAAAGAACAATTGGAGTTGTAATCTCATAAGATTAATGAACTAGTTCATCCTTTAAGCATCACTTACTCAGTGTTATAAGGGGGGTTGTGTAATAAGACAAGTGAGGAGGTTCAACTGTTATCTGCATGAAAACCTTAAATATTTGTCTTTGGGAATAAATCAAAAAGATGAGAAAAAAGAACACCAGTATTATGATATTATAGATTAACTAGCAATTATATCTTTATCTTTTGGGATACTGCTACTGTTGCTACCAAATAGAGCTAGTTTGTATCTTCTTTACCAATGTATAAACGTGCAAAAATATCACACGAATTTAATAGGTTTTTCATCCTGAAATAGAGATAAAAATACATCTTTGTTTTTGTGCTCTTTTTTTCTTCAGCCTAGTAATCCGTGGTGAAAAGCATGAGCAAGTAGTGTTGTGCAGCAAAGATAAAACTTATGACATGAAAATAGCAGATACCTCAAATATGCTGCTGTTTATTCCTGGCTGCAAGACTCCAGAACAGCTGAAGGCAGATCAAGCATCTTGTAATGTTATCCATTCACAGGTATGTTGTGCTGGGGTTTTGCTTGTTTGCTTTAATTCTCTGCTTTCTTTTCTCTATAATCTCTTGTATTTTATCCAAGATGTGTATGTGAAACCTAAGTGGGATTCAGTTGCCTAAACATAGGCTTCTAATGCCATTTTAGATGCCTTGTGGTATTGGTTTAGCTATGAGCTACAACTGCAGAAGGATGTGTCTCCTGAAGGCTCTTTGTATATTGATCAGCCCCACGAGGATGTCTTTATAAATATGCTTTATACACAGGGGGCACACTATACCTTAGGGTGTCCAAATGGCTCTAGGGCCCTTCTTTAGGCAACTGAATTTTATCCATAATGTATGATAATTATTGTTTCTGAGAAATGAAAACGTTGGTTTATTTTCAGAGGATAGTAATTACTCATGGTAGGTATTAAAAGCTTTCACAGAAAATCTAATTTCTCAGTGTTAGCAGCTATTTTTAAAGTAACCTGTTTGCATATTGAGTTCTTAGGAGTGCTTTCCCTAAAGGGCAGATTATGCCAAGTCATGCCTGAATATATTTATTTAAATACAGAAATATATTCAAAGGTGACTCTCTTTCAAGTAGCATCTGGAAAGATTTGTTGGATTGAATGATTTTTAGAGTTCTCAGCTTAAAGAATTTATTGTTCTCTGATCTTCTAAAGTGTAGTTAATAAAATTCTACTAAAAACAGTTAGGCAAATATTATTACTAGGTCATTATTTGCTGTAATGGATATAATGATATCATTGAGGAGTAATCCTGCTTGTTCTTAGATGAACGCAACAATCAAAACAACATCATTTCTTCCATGAAGTCAGCAGCATAGCTAATAGAAAAAGCTAATTCAAACAGAAGTAGATTCCTGAGAAAGTAATATTCTTCCACAAGCTTCTTTTGCTGTTAAATGATCTCACTAGTCCTCTGAAGTCACACATCAATGTAATGTAAATGTGATTTGCTTAGGAATTATATTTAGAGTTTTATTTATAAGAGCTTTCTTAATATTTTCCAAAATGCTACATGGTGTATTGACACTGTAATTGTGAAAAGGCAGAAGATGCTCTGTTCACAGTATCAGTATCACTAAGGTTGGAAGAGACCTCAAAGATCATCGAGTCCAACCTGTCACCACAGACCCCAGTACTAGACCATGGCACCAAGTGCCACGTCCAATCTCCTCTTGAACACCTCCAGGGACGGTGACTCCACCACCTCCCTGAGCAGCACATTCCAATGACGAATTACTCTCTTGGTGAAGAACTTTCTCCTCACCTCGAGCCTAAACTTCCCCTGGTGCAGCTTGAGACTGTGTCCCCTTGTTCTGGTGCTGGTTGCCTGGGAGAAGAGACCAACCCCTTTCTGGCTACAACCACCCTTCAGGTAGTTGTAGAGAGCAATGAGGTCACCCCTGAGCCTCCTCTTCTCCAGGCTAAACAATCCCAGCTCCCTCAGCCTCTCTTCATAGGGCTTGTGCTCAAGGCCTCTCACCAGCCTTGTTGCCCTTCTCTGGACACGTTCAAGTGTCTCAATGTCCTTCTTAAACTGAGGGGCCCAGAACTGGACACAACTATCTACTCACTATCTTGGGTCTTCACTGCCCTTCTCCTGCAGTCTCAGTCTCCTGCTGCTCTTTGCACAACTTGCAAGGCTAATATAGCCAAAGCATCTGCCCATAACTGCAACATCTGTTGCCTTTGTTAGAGGCACTTTGAACATATTTTTATCCACCAACAGAGGATTTTTCTTCTTCACTGCCTGTGATATTGTTTTAAATTGAAAATATTGCAATGATTATTTCCTTCTTAAAATAAGTACCCACATAATAAAACTCTCATTCTCAGTGTCTAGATTAACGCTTTTTGCTGGCAGCTTTTTGGAAGCTTCTTTAAATCCAAACCATAGGTTCAAATATTTTAAGAGTCATTGTTTTTGATTGCAGATTGCTGGTTTCTCCAAGAACTACTGGGAATTAAGGAGATGTCGACCAAAACTGAAGAAGCTGAGGAAGCTTTTAATGGAAGACCCATATGAAGGGCCAGACAGTCGGAAAGATCCGACTTCGACATTTTCAAAGGTAAATCAGCTACATAAATTACTTGCTTGCAATTGGCAATAAAGAGATTAAGTTCTTAACTACAGAAACACCTTTGTTTGCATGTTTCTCATGCTTGAGTTAATTTTTTCAGCCTACTATTCTAAAGAAGTTGGTAATTATTAGCAGTTCCACTGAGTAGCAGGTAAGCAACCTTTTTCAAGTGAAAAGAGGAAAAGGAAGGACATAAAGAAGGGGGTGCTGGTGGACAAGAAGCTCAACATGAGCTCTCAATGTGCACTTGCAGCCCGCAAAGCCAATCAGATCCTGGGCTGCATCAAGAGAAGTGTGGCTAGCAGGTCGAGGGAGGTGATCCTCTCCCTCTACTCAGCCCTGGTGAGACCCCACCTGGAGTACTGTGTCCAGTTCTGGAGCCCCTATTACAAGAGGGATGTGGAGGTGCTGGAACGTGTCCAGAGAAGGGCCACAAGGATGATCAGAGGGCTGGAGCACCTCTCCTATGAGGACAGACTGAAGGAGTTGGGGCTGTTCAGTCTGCAGAAGAGAAGGCTCCGAGGTGACCTAATTGTGGCCTTCCAGTATCTGAAGGGGGCCTACAGGAAGGCTGGGGAAGGACTTCTCAGGATCTCAGGTAGTGATAGGACTAGGGGGAATGGAGTGAAGCTGGAGGTGGGGAGATTCAGGCTAGATGTGAGGAGGAGGTTCTTCACCATGAGAGTGGTGAAACCCTGGAATGTGTTGTCCAGGGAAGTGGTCGAGGCCCTGTCCCTGGAGGTGTTTAAGACCAGGCTGGATGAGACTCTGTCCAGCCTGATCTAGTGTGGGGTGTCCCTGCCCATGGCAGGGGGTTTGGAACTAGATGATCCTTGTGGTCCCTTCCAACCCTGAATGATTCTATGATACTATGATAGGATTTTTCCCTATTATTATTATGTGGAGAGTTTCTTGAAGACAGTTTTCAGCCTTTTGTAAATTTCTTGAGAATTGAATAACTACTAAGGTGTAGTGTAGCCTTTCCTCCTCCTTTGTGGCTGTCATGTATGACAGGTATATTTCTTATGTATGGCACAAAGACTTCCCTGTAGTTAGACTGGTTTTATACAGAAAAACCCTTTGGGAAGATGTCAGATGCAGGAAAACTTTCAGAGTGTGGTAAACCTTAGAAAATTCAGAGTCTGGGGAAAAAAAAAACCATTAATCTTTCTTCCTTTCATAATATAATGCATTTAGCATGCTTGCTGAAGCAAAGGAGGAGTAAAGATAACCTGATTTATTTCCTTACTTTTTTCCCCTGTCACAGTATACAACGGAAGATTTGTTAAGTCTGATTCAAGCAAGTGAAGAAGAAATACTGCACCAATTGCAGGTTATAGATGCCTGTAAAATTGAAGGTATTGATCTCTAAAGAATATTACTGCCTATGACAAAATAACATTGTGGGTTTTTTCCCCAAAATATCTGTGTCTCCTTCTAAGACCCATTCCACATCCTCGCCTTTCAAGGTGCAAGTTACTTCAATGTACTCATACCTGCTTCCATGTTTCCTATATTCTTTGCTCTCATGAATCTGATCAAAAGGATAAAACCAAGCAGGCATTAACCAGCCTAGCTCATGCCAGGGTAATTCCTTCTTTGCTTCTACAAATACTGGCACCACAGTATTCCACCCACAGCATAAGTATTTTTTGGCTAGTTGCCCTCTTCATAGATGAATGGGTGTTCCTTTCCGCAGTTCTAGAGGCAAAAATAGTTGATCCTTAGGCAACCCCAGCCCTGCAATATTCTTTTGTTCCTCTCAGACTGAGTTTATCTCAGAAGTCTCCTTACCATGTGAGGTAAGGCTGGAACAAGCGCTTCACCATGGGACAGTCCTACTCAAGGGTAACTTGACCAAGCCCAGAACCTCAGCTGGACACCAGGTGAAAGCAGTCCTAGAGTTATAGGGCAGGACTGAGCTCTGGAAGTTAGTTGGGTTCAAACCCCTGCTTTAGAACAGGGCCAACTTGGAGCTAGCTGGCTGTTCAGGGCCTTGGCTAGTTGAGTTCTGAGCACTTCTATGGGTGGAGGCTGCACAGCCTCTGTCCAGGAGGTTCCAGTGTTCAACTATCTGCAAGGGCAAAAAAATTCTCCTAATACCCACCTAAGATTTCCCTTGCTGCAACTTGCACGTGTTGCTTCCATCCCTGTCACTGAGCACCACTGGGTAGACTTCTGTTCCATCTTCCCTATGTCATTGCATTAGGTAGGTAAGGACAATCTCACAGATAACTTTTGTCATTTACAGCTGCACAGCACTGTTGCACCAGAACTGTGCTGTGTCATATCTGGATTTCTGTGGACCTGGCTGTACCTGAAGTGCCATGTTGCAGGGCCAGTGCAGCGCGATCTGTTCATGCAGTTCTGTGTCTAAATTAATTATTAGTTCTTCCACATCTGATTCCTCTTGGGATTTGTAGTGTCTGTGTATCTGTAGCCATTAATCTACATAGTTATGAATAACTGAGATGTCTTAATTTCTTTCTCCTTTGTATTTGCTCTTACTATCGTGTTCTTTTCCTCACTTCTAATCCTGAAAAAGGGCAGAATGTTCTTGCTGTACTTTCAAAAGGTGTGACCTAAATGTCCAGACTCCTGTAATGTGTCTTCAGGGGATCAGAATTAAGGTGTTAGTATTTTCCTGCTAACACTGTTAGATGTTTTTGTATTTGGCAGGATATTGGAGAATTCTAGAATTTGACTATGAAATGAAACTTTTGAATCATGTGACACAGCTAATTGACTCTGAGTCCTGGTCTTTAAGTAAGGTTCCTTTACATACCTGCCTTGAAGAACTTGGATCTTTAGAGCCCAGGTAAGCAATTACTTTAGTACTTATAATTGTCTACAATGATTATTAGATAATTGTCATCGTTATTAATTATTCATTAAAACTACAGTCTTTTAACTCTAGATGTCAGTTACCATGGTGTTTTGGCTCTGAAATATACGAGGGCATTAGTAGTTTAGACAGGTTAGCAAACTGATTTTAGTGTCTATTGGTAACACTTCCATGGATTCAATAATGGAAACATTGCTGCTGAAGTGTAAATAACAGAAGCAGCATGTACTTAAGCCATAAATTGCTGTCCATTTGAAATACTTGTTCTGATGCTATAGCTATCAGAAAAGTTTAGATTACTTACTGTGTAATGTCTGACATGATGGTATATTACAAGAGGGATGTGGACGTGCTGGAGCATGTCCAGAGAAGGGCCACAAGGATGATCAGAGGGCTGGAGCACCTCTCCTATGAGGACAGACTGAAAGAGTTGGGGCTGTTCAGTCTGTAGAAGAGAAGGCTCCGAGGTGACCTAATTGTGGCCTTCCAGTATCTGAAGGGGCCTACAGGAAAGCTGGGGAGGGACTTCTCAGGATCTCAGGTAGTGATAGGACTAGGGGCAATGGAATGAAGCTGGAGGTGGGGAGATTCAGGCTGGGTGTGAGGAGGAGGTTCTTCACCATGAGAGTGGTGAAACCCTGGAATGGGTTGTCCAGGGAGGTGGTCGAGGCCCCGTCCCTGGAGGTGTTTAAGAGCAGGCTGGATGAGGCTCTGGCCAGCCTGATCTAATGTGGGGTGTCCCTGCCCATGGCAGGGGGATTGGAACTAGATGATCCTTATGGTCCCTTCCAACCCTGAATGATACTGTGATACCATGATACTATGATTTCCTGATGTAATGCTGAATTCAGATTGTAGGAGTTGAATTTATTGTACCACCATTTGGTATCAGGAAACAATGTCAGATTACTGGTCAAACAAAGTCTTAAGTTTATACCATGCTGCCATTTTCCATTTATTTGGCTTTTGGCTCAAAAAGAAATCTTGATTTAGTGTTAGTGTCTGCACTAACTTGCATCACTTCTCATTGGAAAGAAATGACATTGCAAGAGTCTCTTCCTTATTCTCCTTACACATTTTAGACTTTGCTAGTTATAACTAGGAAGTGACTTCCTGAATTAACTCCCTTCTGTCTTTTTTGTCACCTCTTGACCTCTTTTTAATTTACTTATTTATCCATTTTTTCTTGTCAGCCATGAAGCTATGTCTTCTCCTCCACTGATACTTTTTTCTTCCTTTACCTGTTACTTCATCTTGGCAATTTTCTGTAATCTCCTAATGAACAATTTTAAAACTTAATTTCTGATTGTTTTTTGTTTTCATATTAGAGAGATGATAGAACATATTCTTTTAAGCTACGGAAGGAAATACATTGATGATGGTAAGTTTTGGGAAGCATGCATGTTTTAATTTTGTGTAAATGAGAGTTATTCATGAGTAAATACAGATTTTGTGAACATGGTCCAAACAACTGAATTTGCTACAATGCCAGTAAAACCAGGAGGCAAACGGTGAGCTAAAGATCAGTAAAACTGTTAAAGTTTCATATGAAAAAGGAGTATTAAACTGTACAAGATGTAAAGGAAAAATCAGAAACTATCAGAGGTACCTGAGGTAATTTATTAGGTGTCTTCAAGCCATAATTTTGTGAATGAAGACAGACTGCTTGTAAAATGTAGATGGAATCCCTCTCAGGATATTCTAGGAGGTCTCGGATATCATCTGTTGAAACAAATGTGCTATTGTGAATAGTCAATGGTGTGTAGCTTGCCTGAAGTAGACTTCTGCATTTGGTCCTTTGAACTGCACCACATAGAGTGTTTCAGTGCTTTAATCTCAATCTGAATTCTTCCTCACAACTGTTTTCATTTTAGATTATCACCTTAGTATATTTAGGCAGGTTGCACAAGAACAAGATTGAATTGCAGGAAGTTCAGATGGCTGAAGAAGCGGAAGGAAGTGTTTATGCCTGACATTGTTCAGAGAATTTTAGTCAAGGCAGTGAGAATGAAAATGATTTCTCCTTATTCCCCTAATAATCTCATATTATAAAGGTAATTATGGAAGTGAAAGTTTTGTTTAATTGTTCAGCCACAGACAGCAAATATTTTAACATAAGTCATTCAGAAATGGGAATGAAAGATAGGTAGGAGAAGGTGTCACTGTGGAAAGGGGTAGCTATATCAATTGATATGAATGCATTCTGTACCTTGGAGAGCATTGCACACACACATCATATTCAGCTCATTTTGTTCTTGAGAGTGAGAAGATACCAAAGTGATATCAAGTCAGGTTACTCTCCCTGAGGAAAAGGAAAACCAGGATGGTTATAGAGTCATTTCCTCCAGATGCATTCAAAACCTGCCTGGATGCATTCCTGTGTGGACTACCCTAGGTGATCCTGCTTTGGCAGTGGGGTTGGACCTGATGATTTCTGGAGGTCCCTTCCAACCTCTAATGTTCTGTGATTCTCTAATTCTGTTATACTTGTTTTGCAGAAGACTGCAGAACAGAATGAAATTACAAGGTTGTTCTCTGTTATCAAAAAACAAGAACCCGAGATAACCTACTTTTCTGTTTCTCAGCAGGAGAGGTTTACTTTGAAATGCAGGAAGATAAAATATGCAGAGCTACAGCACAAATGCTTTTGCAAAATGCAGTTAAATTCAATTTATCTGAGTTTCAAGAAGTCTGGCAACAAAGTGTCCCTGAAGGGATGACAACAAGGCTTGATCAACTTAAGGTAAAAGCATTCAGAAGTATGGATTCTGTTGTGAGCTGACTGTGAATTGACTATGTCATATGCAGATTGATTAAGCATATTGATTATTTCTGTCATCCTCTATGAGCATCAGCAGTCTGGAATCATGACAATTTGGGATTCTGTACACCTGGCACGTTTCAGTGTTTGAAAAAAACACTGAAAAACACTTTTAGCTGTGCAGTTAATACTTGCAAATGTAACTAGAACAGAGACTGAAGCAATTGTTGAGCAGATCATAGTGACAGTGAGTAGAGAGCAAGCACCATGAAAATCTGTTACTCAGAGAAGGCTGATGTTAGAACTCAATAGATTTCCCCCTTCTTGTGATGACAGAAATGATAAATTCTGCCTGTACAACAATACCTTTATGATACTTTTCCACTTTGCCTTTAGTAGCAGAGTTTTAGAAAGCTTTGGAGGTGCAAAGAGCCATCTGCAGGAATTCTTGCCAGAAAGAAGTTTTAATTGTTTTATCTTTACATTTTCTCTTTGCTGGTGATCTACAGGGCTTGGCTCTTGTGGATAAAAGTTCAAAACCAGAGACTATCTTCCTGCTCAAAGTAGAAGACTTACCTGAAGACAATCAGGAAAGATTCAACAGCTTATTCAGGATACGGGAAAAGTGGACAGAAGTGGATATCGCCCCATATATACAGTAAGGATATACTGGTTTTAATTAATTAGTGTTACAGTCTTCTCTTTTTGCACAGCTGACTTCTTATCAGCTGTGATTGCCTCTTTCCATTTCTAAGGAATACAAGTTACATATGAATAAAATTCCCATCCTCAGGATCTGGAGCTATATTTGTTCGATTTTAAATTGTGTCAAAATGTGATCTTAATAAAGCTAAATGGGTGCTAATTCTTCAGAATAAACCTCCTGACATTTATAGGCAGTTTCTATACTTACAACCCAAGAACTATAGAGCACTAGTGCTTCCTGTACTGTCCTTTGTTCTTTCAGTGTTTAACCCTTGCACTACATTACTCTCTGGAATATGTGTGAGCAGGTAGAGATTGTAACCCAGAAGTAACTGCATCAAACCCTTACGAATCTCTCTAAATTTACTGAAATATCATAAAGTAGTTCAAAGCTAACTGGTTTATCAGATTAAAAACCCTTTTGAGAATAGTAATAAACAACCAACCCTCCTAAAAAAAACAAGTCCTTGTTTCTGAAGTAAATTATGTAGTTTTGCCTGTTGCTTAAATAGAGTAGAATTAACCAGGTTGGAGAAGACCTTTGAGATCATTGAATCCAACCTATCACCCAACATTATCTAATCAACTAAACTATGGCACCAAGCACCCCATCCAGTCTCTTCCTAAACACCTCCAGTGATGGTGCCTCAACCATCTCCCTGGGCAGCCCATTCCAATGGGCAATCACTCTTTCTATGAAGAACTTCTTCCTAACATCTGGCCCAAACCTCCCCTGGCACAGCTTGAGACTCTGTCCTTTTGCTCTGGTGCTGGTTGCCTGGGAGAAGAGACCAACCCCCACCTGGCTACAACCTCCCTTCAGGTAGTTGTAGACAGCAATAAGGGCCAAGTTCTAAACTTTAAGTAGTTTAATGCACTGACAGTTACACTGGTTTCTTTGTTGGTTGTTTTTTGTTTTTTCTCCCAATACCCCCATACAGTTTATTGCTACTTACAAGCACTTCACTGGCTCATTTTGTACTCACATTGTCTGCTTTATTTCCTCTACAGAGACCTGTGTACTGAGAAGCAGACAGTTGGTACTCTTCTGACAAAATATGCTCGTTCCTCAACACAAAACGGTGTCAAAGTTTATAATTCTAGAAGACCCATCTCATAACAAGTCTTGTTTCAAGAACAGAGACTGCTGAATGGAAAATCAGTGGATGTTGCTTGTTGCTGCCTTCTGGGGAAAGTTGTCAGCTGGTATTCTACAGTGTTCTTAGAGTTTAAGAAGCTAAGATTCCTGAGCAAGTTGTTTTCTTCTAAGTGGAATGTGAGGGCACTTGCCTCTTCTAAGAAACTAGTGTCAGCAGCCCACACCCACCTTCCTTTGCTCACCTTCCTTTTCCTCTGTCTGTAGTTATACCAAGAGTCAAGGTACTTCTTGAATACATTTCAGCTGTCTATCTACAAATTGCGGTCTCACATTAAAAATTTAAACCTCCTTGATAATAATTGAATGGATTTCAACAGGAAAATTGAATGCTTAGCCATTTGCCCATTAGTGAACATTCCTAAAGGATTTGACCTTGTTATGACATTTTGAACACTGCAGACTTAGAGACAAGCTCATGATAAATTTGTCCTTGACTGAGAGAGATTACACCAGTCTTAAGTCTGGGAGGTGGTTCTTTTGGTGGTCATGTCTGTAACATTGGCACAAGCTCCTGACACTTCACCACATAGCAGAACTGCCTTTTAAATATTATGAAAATTGCAATCAAGTGAGAAGATATAGAACACAACATCTAAATGTTCTCTCATAAACTACCAGTACAATGTAGCTGAGGTAAAATTTTTACAGAAGACTACCTTTGCTTTTGACAACCATTGCTTTTTAAAGAGAACTTATCAAACAGATAATTGTAATGACAAATAATTGAACACAGAAACTGTGCCTTGAAAACTTAGGGCAGAATACTACTTTATATCAAGCAATGAAGCAGGAGCTTTTATATTCTTGTAAAGTGGAGTGCCTAAAATTGACATTTTGTAAATCATTAAAAAGGATTGTTTGTATGTCAGTGAAGCAGAGTTAGAGTAGAAATTTTTCAGGTATTTTTTCAAACCTTAACAATGGTAGGGGTTTTTTTCCATACAAAAAGTACTTGCTTCATCAAACTCTGACATAAGGTGTGCAAAACCTTGTAATTGCAAGCATGCCAAAGGTAGGGTGAGTGGGGAGAGGAAATAAACTATTAATCAAATGAACTTCTTAAAATGGATGTGTGTATCCTTGGGATATTATTATTGATAAAAAGCTGAATAAAAACTACTTCCTGACCTGTGCTTATTCTTGTCCCTTGATGCAATATTTGTGTTTCACGTCTCTCCAGTGTAGCAGTGAATATGAGCCTGCAGTGTGCCCAGGCAGCCAAGAGGGCCAATGGCATCCTGGCCTGCATCAGGAACAGTGTGGCCAGCAGGAGCAGGGAGGTCATTCTGCCCCTGTACACTGCACTGGTTAGGCCACATCTTGAGTACTGTGTCCAGTTCTGGGCCCCTCAGTTCAGGAAGGATGTTGACTTGCTGGAATGAGTCCAGAGAAGGGCAACAAAGCTGGTGAGGGGTTTGGAACACAAGCCCTATAAGGAAAGACTGAGGGAGCTGGGGTTGCTCAGCCTGGAGAAGAGGAGACTCAGGGGTGACCTTATCACTCTACAACTACCTGAAGGGAGGTTGTAGACAGGCGGATGATGGTCTCTTCTCCCAGGCAGCCAGTACCAGAACAAGAGGACACAGTCTCAGGCTGTGTCAGGGGAGGTTCAGGTTGGATGTTAGGAAGAAGTTCTATACAGAGAGAGTGATTGCCCATTGGAATGGGCTGCCCAGGGAGGTGGTGGAGTCTCCATCATTGGAGGTTTTCAGGAGGAGACCTGATGGGGTGCTTGGTGCCATGGTTTAGCTGTTTGGGTGGGTTGGATTGGTTGATAGGTTGGACGCGATGATCTTGAAGGTCTCTTCCAACCTGGTTTGGTTTATTTTAAATAAAGGTTTATTCTAAATAAAAAGTGGTATTTGACTCAGTTGTGTAGACTCAGGTGGCTTATAATGGCTGTCATGAGGAGTTACCTTGTTAGCTGTCTGTTTTCAACAGTGGTGATCCTTTAGCACCAGAGGTTTCTCCTCAGAGAGATCAACGGCAGTATGTATGTGAAGGCCTTGGAAATAAGTTCATGGCATCACAGAAATTTCCTTAGCTGAAATACACAAGATGATTAATAATCTTGTAGTCTGTGATGTGTTTTGTTTGTGAAACAAGAATTTAAGTGTTACATGAATAGTGCAGTATCATAATACCAGTGTAATGGTTCTGGTTTATCTGATGTTTGTGCACATAATCATTTTGTATCTTCATAGTGCCGCTGGCAATCAGACATTGAAAATTAGATGATAGTTCTGTACATTTCAAGAACTGCGGATGCTGAATGGGCTTAACTCCATTAAAAGCAGTTAGATCAATCAAAACTTGTGTACAGTACAACAAATCTTGGTTATGAAGAAAAGTTGTTATTATTTCCTCCTGATAGCATACATAGATACTTCACAGCACATTTAAGGTAGGAGGGAAGCGGTCCTTGGACTGAATCTCATTTTATGGCTCCACACCATTCCAGCAGAATTCCTGCTAAGCCCTTTTCAGAATTAACAGTGAAGACTGATGTGGTTTACTACCTTCTTATGAGCCTCTGCTGGGCCTTGCACCTGGCCCGAGTAAATTCAAGTATAGTTTGTGCATTCTCGCAGATGTAGGCGCCGGTCACTAGAGCTTTACCAGTGCAAACATCATCAGGGGCGGGTACGGCCCGAGATGAGACTGAAGGCTCCCAGTGAGTTTAGCAGCAGCACCTGGCCTCGTTACCGGCCCAGCTGTAGCAGCTTCACCGCCCAACGCTGACTCTAGCTATCTGGTTGCAGAGGTACGACCTCCTGGGGCTGGTGGTCCCCGGTCCAAGGGGAGCCGCGACCAACAACGCAAACGACAGCACCACTGCACTTGAAATAAAGCCCAGACTGTAAGTCAGAACCAAAGAGGTACTTTAAGGGCCTCAGCCTTAAGCACGACCCTAGGTTTCTATCTGGAGCCGCAGTCAGGGGTCGCCGGGGCAGCAGCGGGTAGCAGGGCACGCTCGCTACCGCCCTCAGGGCTCCCCCTGCCTTGGGCAGGGCCTGCGCCTGCGCCAGTCCCCTTTTCCGTTCCTCGCGCGCTTTCCTCGCTCGAGCGCTGGATACGGGCAGGGCGCATGCGTATGACCCGGCATCCTATACGGCTTTCGGATCACTTTTGGGGAGGGGGAGTGTTCTTTTGTCCTTTTTCTTTGTCTGTTTGTTTTTGTGGGTTTTTGGTTTTGTTGCCTGTGGCCGTCTTCTTTCTGCAAAATAAGAGTCCAAAAGCTTTTACGTCCTTAAATAAAATTAACGTCTGTTAAACAGGCTGTAACCTTTCAACCGGTGGGGGTCAAAGGTTAGTGCGAAGATGGCGGCTGCTGCTGAGAGGGAGAGCGTTGACGCGGCCTGTCGGGCTCGCTGCTGAGAGGGAGCCTCGCACGGCCTGGAGTGGTGCACCGTGCCGGTGGCCGGCCTTGTTCTCCATGCCGGCCAGCCACAACCGACTGCCCCGGATGAGAACTAGCCGCAGGAGCCCCCAACCCAGTCGCCGCCTGAAGCAGCGCTCGCGTCTGCAGCGACCATAAGGCCGGGCTGCGGGGGGAATCTCTTTGCCGGCACCGTCTCTCCACTTGTCAGCGGAGGCTGCTGCCGCAGCCCGCTCTTACAGGAGGGAGACGGGAGGGAGGACCCCTCGGCCGTGCCTGCCGAGCGGAGCTACGGCCTTCCTGATTCAATTACTCCCACTGCCCGTTGAGAGGGTTGCTTTATGTGGCTTCTGCGGAAAGGAAGCACGCGTCGCCTCTGAACTGGTATCGTATCCCCAGTGGAGAGAGGGGTTGTGTGCTGCACTCGTAAACAGTTACGTACAAAGACTGAATGTTTGTGTGATAATGTGCGGATACGAGCTGAAGATGCCTCACTTGGTAGTCACAGTACCGCTGGGAAGATGAGTGGCCAAATGCGACCTGACTCGGAAAAACCGAAGGACCCATCAAGCGAGTATGATGTTGACTGCAGTCTGACCGTCAGCAGTGTGTGCTTACAGTGCTGCTGTTCAGGATGAATAGGAAGAAAGGAGACAAAGGATTTGAGAGCCCAAGGCCATATAAATTATAAGTATCCAATTTTTAATTGTTTTTTAAAGTTGCTATACTTGAGACCAATGCATATTTGAAGCGGGCCACAGGCTTATCAGTACTTATTTACCTGAGCAGATTGGAACTACAACTTAAAATGCAATTTCATTGTGTAAATAGATTCACTCATGGACAGTGAGTCTATCAAGCATGCAGTCTCATCTTATAAAGATAGTTACATTTTACCTTTCAGACCTTGGAGAGATCTCCACAACACTACAGATCATGCTACCATGTTTCATTCTTACTGCTGTGTCAAACCCTTTTGACTTAAGGACTCTTTTATATATAAAATCCATCTTGCACTTGTGGCAAGCAGCTTTGTTAAGCAAATTGTCACTTTTACACCTTCGTTATTTGGTTACAACCAAGCTGTGAAGCAGTTGTGGATTTCAGTGGAGCTTTATGTATTTGTGTTTATACCTCTTTAATTTCTTTATACATTTGTAACAGATAGGTATTTCTGATTGGAACCACCCTTGTTTATATGTACATTTTGGTGTGTAGGTAATGTTTGTAGGAAGTCACTTTTTAATGCACAAGATAGAAGAATGTGCATATAAAGTGGCATGAAAGTTGAATTATTGCAAGTCTGTATCATGAGTCATGAATAGCACTGCTGTGAAGTGTGGTGAAGGTGCCACCTACTGCAGAAAAAAAATACAGACATAACTCCTGGAGTTTTAAAATGTTGGAATTATTTTAGCATCCTTTTGTTTTGTAAATCAAAATTTTATTTACCAGGAGTTCTAATACATTTTCTTGAATGCTGAAAGGTGCATTTGACTTGTTTAAAATGTCTCAATTTATATATAACCATTATTTAAGTTAATATCTATTCATGGCATACTAAGTGTAAAAACACACACATACTATGTCTTTTTGCATGTGTAGTACCTGCTTACATATGAGAGACTCAGCTCATCATTAGCAAAGTCGTGGCTCAGTTGGTAGCACATCAGACCCTTAATGGGAAGGTTGTGAGTTCAAGCCTGTAGTGGGCAGTAGTGTCCTCCCTACTCTAATCATGAGGTCTTGGGTGACAGGTTGGACTTGATGATCTTTGAGGTCTCTTCCAACCTTAGTGATACTGAATACTTGTCCTCATCAGGTATTTTCCACAGGTCTCTGCACATACTACATTGCTTGCCATTTCTAGTACTGCCCATCACCTAAAGTGTTAGAACTTGACTCTGTGCCACTGTTATGTGATGTTCAAAAGCCATGTTATTTTCTGTACCATTAGTAATATTCATACCAATCTGCTACTGTGTTTGATTTTACTGGAACTTTTCTGACCTTGTGAGCAACACCTATTCATTATTAACTTTGGAGCCTGTAAGAAGTTTAGACAGTCATGGGTTCTTATATGAGTATATGCTATATGCAGTATTTATTTATATGTACATGCATTCTGTATGAGCTCTGGTTGTTCAGAACTTAGTTAAAATATTATTCTAGATGCTGGCCTTTGTTCTAAACCTTACTTATTTTAAATATTTATTTTTTTTTTCCAGCACAACTCACCAGGTAGTTTGTATCAACAACATAAATTTTCAGAGAAAGTCTGTTGTAGTAAGTATTTTTTAATAAAATGTAAAAGTAGAAATTAAAAGTCTGGGGTTTCTTCATGCTTTAGGAGGAAATAACTCTGTATGCAAGCTAATTATGTTTTTCAACTTCCTTATGTTTTATACTTTCCAGTGTGATGGCTTTCATAGCTGTGTCATTTCTTGAGATACATCAGAGTGCCTTCTAATTCTGAACACTAATCAAGAGTTTTCTAACCGAAGGTCACTGCATTGTAAAGAGTATTACAAAGCAATTTGCAATTCAAAATTGATGTAACAGTGTTAGCTGAAGTTATGGATAGAGTTGCATAGTCTTCTACCTTATATATGAGTGGGTTTTTGAAGAGACTTGTACAATTTCAGGCTGGAAGCTATTGATGTTTGTTGTGATTTTTCAATATCTGCTTAAATGGAATCTGCTCAGGTTTTGAAGTTCATTGTCTCAAGCACAGATACCAAAACCTGAAACATACCCATGAAAAACATAGTAATGCTAGTCACTTGGAATTTGGGCAATAGAGGCAAATCATTTCCAGTAAAACAAGCATAGCTGTCAGTCATGTTGAAGTATTTGATTTTATTTTGTTTCACAGCTGGGAAAAAGCACCTATTATAACAGAAAATGTATTCTATATATCTAAAAGGGCAAATCCATTTCCTTTTGAAATGAAAAATAACATTATTTACCTATGGGTTTTTATTTGAAATGCATTAACAAGATGTTCTAATATACATATATATGTCTACATTGTGAGTTGGTAAAGATTTTATAGAAGGTTTTGATTTGTGTTTTCATAGGGTTATGTGGAACTTACAATATTTCCCACAGTTGCAAACCTGAATAGAATCAAACTGAACAGTAAACAGTGCCGGATTTACAGAGTAAGAGTCAACGACTTGGAAGCTGCTTTCATCTATAATGATCCAACACTGGAGGTTTGTCACCACGAGTCAAAGCAGTAAGTGATGTGTTTAAAATAACACTGTTGCTGTTAAGCATAATCTGTTTTATTATGCTGGCAAGTTTTACTTGGTGATTTCATAATTGTGGCTTTTGGTGGGGTGACTTAATTTTGATAAAGTATTTTGGTAATAATTTGGCCACTAATCCTTAGAATGTCTTACTAAGCTTTCTTTGGATTGTTTTGTAAAAGCATCAGAAACTTTTTTTTAAAGTACCTTATGGGGAGAAACTGGTGGATGACAGTAATGTTCCCAGTGCTTTAGGAAACTCTTTCTTGGTGTTTTTTCCCTGTTAAGAAAACATGTTTGTCTAAAACCTATCATTGATGGGCTTCACATTTATTTATGCCCAGCTTTTCCTCTTTTTATGTTCTTGTAGAGAACATTTTGTAGTGGTGCAACTACATTCATGAGAGTTCCATGTGAGAGGTGTTTTTTGTGGTTTCTTTTTGCGTTTTTGTTTGGTTTGTTTTGCTTTGTTTTATTCCAGTGCAGTTGATAAAGGCAGTTTGGTTTCATCAGTACAGTATTATGTAGACAGAAAACTGTTATGTTCTGATAATTTGTCCTGCAAAAGTTGTCAAGTCTTTAACTTGCAGTGTCAGATTGGGTGATTGGTTTTGCTCCTTCCTATTTTTTAAACCTAGAAATGGTTTCTGGGTTATTTGGTTTCAAAGTTTTTTGGATTATTTCCCATTTTCCTAATAAGATGTTCTAAGAACTGTTTCTGGTTTTATTAAGTATGTCTGGATAGCCTTATATGTAATTAGCTCATTTGAAACAAATAATAGGTAATAAGGCAAATCACATGACTATATGAGGTGAACTGTTGCATTACTAAATGAAGAGACCTGTTACTGTTCTGCAGCTGTTTGTTGTGTCCCCTTGGACAATGGTTGCTCTGAGAGATCTACTATCTGGAGAGATGAAGAGGTCTCAATTGGATAGTGGTTGCTCTAAGAGCCCTACTATCTGGAAAGATGAAGAGGGTTCAGTATGCAGCTTGGGGGGTGATACAACATTGTTTAACTCACACAGCTGATGAAAACACATACAAGCTAGTGAGACTTACTCTGTATCAAACTGCCAAGAGTTCATACAGTCCTGCTAGTTAGATTTGTGAGAATGGTGGCCCTCTCAAATGATGTAGCTAGATCTGTAAGAGATTGTCTACTCATTGTCTTAATGACTAGATCCTTTGAAATGTTTCTTAGTCCAGCTCAGTTTTCAAGCTAAACCTGCCTTTCTTGTTGTCTGAAAACCAGAGTATTCAGGAGAACTTGCATTGTTCAGTTACTGAGATTCAAGTGCCACTTTTTATCCCAAGTTACATGTCCTTTGATTTGTGCCTGTGGTAGATAGATGCTCTGTATTCCTTTATCATTTATGCAAGAGTGTCAGTAATTCAGTTTGCACTTACAGTGTTCATTTATATAGGACACCAAATTGGATATCACAATTCTGGAATGTGGTTTTAGCCTTGATTCTGAGGCACTTGAGTCTGTTAATTCTGTAGTTCCTGTTTTGACTTGATCTTTTTTTCTTGTTACAATTGCTCAGTAAGTTAATTCAGAATCCTTATTATGGGGATTCTAGTTGTTCTGAAGAGCTGGAAATAAAGCTTTCTTGAGCAACCAAACTTTCATTATTTATTAGCATCATGGATGAGGGTATAAGTCTAGAATGTTATCTAAACTCACTTTGCAATTTGAAAGGAAAGGTTTGAAATTTGTTCAACATCTGATACTGAAAAGCATATAACTTCCCACATGTATTGGGGAAATGATATGGGAAAGGACTTAAGTAAGCATTGCCCATTTATTTTTCTGTAAGAGAAGCACCATGGAGAAATGATTTCACTAAGTGTAATTTCATTATAACTTGTGTCCAGTGACAGAACAAGAGGCAGTGGGCACAAACTGAAACACAGGAGGTTCTCTCTAATCATCAGGAAACACTTTTTTACTCTCGAGAATGACTGAGTACTGTGACAGTTTGCCCATAGATCTGGAGTCTCTGTCTTTGGATGTATTGAGGAACAGTTAGGATGTGTTGCTGGACAACCAGTTCTAGGTTTTAGTAGAGAGGTAGGACCAGATGATCTCCAGAGTGTCCCTTCCAAACTCAGCAATTCTGTGATTCTGTAATAATTGAATCCTGGATAACATCTGGAAGATGTGAGAAAGGAGCAGCATTTTACTACAGGAAGCACTCCGTTCTGTTAAGAAATAGATCAGGAGAGAGAATTTTATCTGAGTTTCTTGGTCTAGCATCCTAGTGGTATAGTGGAACCTATTATATTAATCTGTTTAAGAGGAGTGAGCAAAATTTGAGGCCAATGCATGCAAAATGAAATCCTGTCTTACACAGGGCTACAAATGGCTTGTGATTTTCACAGAAAGTCTATATATTTCCTGTATTTCTTCCTGTATTGTTCGTAGTTATGAAAGGCAGAGGTCACCTAATATTCTTAATGAAAAACTAGTATGCCATTCTCACTATCTCAGAAAGCAGAGGCCTCATGGGTGACAACGCTTTAGGTCAAATGTATATTTTTCCCTGGAAGACAAGGGGTCACAGTTGGGTACTGAGCATGATGGTTAGCTAAGCTTTGATTAAATACAGCATCTGCTTTTAAGGCAGAATTAGAAACAGAAATGCTAGAAATGTTTAAAACTCTGTTTTTCAGATGTACCAACATAACAGTCACTTCCTACCTGAAGTGAGCAAACATTGGATCAGTGCTGTGGAATATAAACCAATTCACATAGTTTCACCATGTGTACACAAGGTGGCAGAGAATCCCATTTTGCTCATGCTTTTAGTGAAGAGTTTGCAATCTTACAAAGATAGTCTTGAAGAGTGTCTGTTTGGGTCTTGTTTTAGGACTGCTGGGTGTTTGTGTTATAGATGCCTCTGTCCTCATCTTCCTTCTTCATTGTTACCCAATTCTGTCACTACAGGGAAAGTGAGCATTAAGTTCGGAGAGGGAACAATGTAGTAGCCTTCAGAGTGTGTCTTGCAATATTGTTTCATCTGAGAAGTCAGTGATCAAACCTTTAGCCTGTGCAAAAACCAGAAAAATTACTGGTGGAGTGAGCACTCATTGTTTTACTGGAAGACTAGCTTTCATTTCCACTGTTAGGATGCTCATCTAGTTGTAAATTCATGGTATGCTTTTATAGAAATGAGCAGTGATGTAGAGAACTTTTGAAGAGATGGCAAAGCCCAAAACCTTGGGCAAGAATGAAAATTAGGATTCAGATTGTTGCTTTATTCATAAATCATCTATATGTGTACATACAATACACTGTATGATACATGCTGTATGATACATTCAGGAGTTGGACTCCCAAACCAAGTGTGAATTGTATTGAATTAAGGGTAATGAAGAGTAGTAAATTACATGTGGATCAAAGACCTACTTTGCCAAGCTGGTGTTAAATCCTGTGGGAAGAGAATGTTTTATACACTATGTGTTTGGGCAACAATTGTTACTGTTGTGCAACAGTGAAGTAGCACGACTCCACCTAGTACTCAGAGATGCTATGGAAAGTTGATATGGAGGTATTTGGAAACAGCAAGTAGCCTTTAAAAAATTAATCACTGCAGGATTGTTGGTCTGTAATTATTAAACAGTGTTTTGGTTGCATTCTAATAAGCTATATCTTTGCCAGGAGAAAACATCAATGTGTATTACTTTTTCATTGTCAATCTATACTTAGCATCAGGAAAATTTATCTTTGCTCCTTGGGCTATGACGTTTTGGGTGTGCCCTGTTTCTGTTTAACTGACCGCATCCAGTTTATTGAGAACAGTTTAACCTATGAAAAAATGAATCTGTGGTACCTAGCCTTGAATGGATTCCTTTTACAATGAATGACAAAAATAGAAATATCAGAACAGACAGTTTTCCATGTAATGTTAAGCTGTGTGGAGTCTACCTTTTTCCTGTCTGCGAATCCATTGATGTTTAAAATGTAAGCACAAGCTTATGACAATCCTCAAACTTGGAATGAATTCTCACTGATGTACAGGAAAGGAGTCCCCTATCAGAAAATTTCAGAACCAGTTTAAAGTTAAACATTTTCAGATTTTTCCAATGTAACAGGATGTTACTGTTGCTAGTTTCTTTAATTACTAAGACTTTTCAGTCATGCAGTTTGGTGGGTTGTTTTTTTTTAGGAGTTTTTCAAATGGTATTTTTTTTCCTTCCTAGCATGCTGGTTGAGGGCAGCTTAAAGTGATGTCAGTTGGGGTGGCTATGATCCCATTGACAGTCTCCCATGCCTCAGTAGAAACACTTTGACTCCTCTGTATGTATGAATAGAGAGATAAACAAACTGAAAAGTGTCTGCAAAATAAAGACGACCTTTTTTTCCCCCCTCATTTGGCTCTTTCAGCGGCATCACCGCATGGTTGGATGAGCAGTAGTCCCCTTAATGAGGGAGGGAGTGAGTAGGAATGTGTGGCTGAGACGAGGAGACAGCACATCAGCTGGAGCTTAAGTTGGTTCGCATTGTTCTTGAGCCACAGCTGAAGTTGTAGTATATTTCAGTGCACAAATTCAGCCTTGTGCTTTTCAAATTTGTTGACATTATATCCTATCTTTAGTACACTTCAGCTCTGGGAAAATAAAAAATTATTATGCATTAAAACTTGAGATTTGGGTGTTTCTCATATGCTCCCATTTACTGGTCACATCCTATTTTCAGAGCCTTCCAAGCAAAGTAGACAAGTTTACTGCTCCTAACATTCTCAGTCTTGGTAGTGATGCCAGGGAATTTGTGCACTGTTGTTGCCAAAGATGAAAAACTGCATGAAAATATGTTCTTAATATATTTTAGGGGTTTAGCAAAGTTTTTAGATGTGGAAGGCTAGAAATATAAGCATGTTTGACATACCTAGACTTACATGATGATGCTGGCATGGTTAATTGCCCTTTATTCTTCCAAGTAAGATATTGTAAATTGGGTTGGATGCTGGGTTTTTTCCTGTGGGTGGTGAAAAGAGAATGGTTAGATGAAAGTAAAATCCTGAAATGAGATCATGTCTGCTTTGTGTGGACTTCAGATTCCATATAAGAGTGGAGTCCACAGCCAAGTGTAATTCACTCCATTGTGTTGCAGTAGTCCTGCACTTGAGCTGGGGCAACCCCCAGTCAATACAGGCTGAGGGATGAAAGTACTGAGGGCAGCCCTTCAGAGAAGGATTTAGCAGATAAGAAACTGAATATAAGTGAGTAATGTGCACTTACAGCCCAGGAGGCCAAACCGTATCCAGGGCTGCGTTGAAAGCAGCACAGCTAGCAGGTTGAGGGAGGTGATTCTGCCCCTTTTCTCCTCACCTGGAGTTCTTCAACAAGCTTTGAAGTCCTCAGCATAGTAGAGACATTAGGCTGTCAGAGTGAGTCCAGAGGAGGTCCACAAAGATATTCAGAGCGTGCTCCTATGAAGAAAGCCTGAGAGAGCTGTCGTTGCTCAACCTGGAGAGAAGGCTCCAGGGTAACCTTATTGCAACTTTTCAGTACTTAAAGGTGTCTTGTAAGAAAGATGGGGACAGATTTTTTAGCAGGGCCTCTTGTGACAGGATAACTGGCAGTGGTTTTAAACTGAAAGATGGTAGATTTTAACTAGATGAGAGAAAGAATAAGAGTGGTGAGACGCTGGCCCAGGTTGCCCAGAGAGGGTAGTAGAGGCCCCATCCCTGGAAACATTTAAGGTTGGGTGCGACAGGGCTCTGAGCACCTGATCTAGTTAAAGATCAGGTGCTACTTATTGGGGGGCAATTGGACTAGATGACCTTTAAAGGTCCTTTCAAATCCAAAGCATGCTATGATCCTATGGTGACTTTATGTTTGATTAGGACCCTGCCACTGCAGCTGTATCCAAATTTTGGGGAAAAAAGTTGCTAAATAATTCAGACACCCTTATTTTTTTGAGAGAGTTGTGCAAGCTTTTGAAGAACTGTGTAGTAGAGATAAGAAAGGATTTGTTCACATTTTGCACAGCTTAAGAATCCATTTTGAAGAGCTATTAAAGCTATCACATAAAGATAGTCAACTTGACTGGTCATTCTCCAGTATCTGAACATAATCACTTTAAACAATAAGAAGAGAGCATCTGGTCATAACCACTTTAATAGCAAACATATGTATGTTCTTACTTCAGTAGAAAAAACTGTTAATTTGAGTTGTATCTGAAGTAACGGTACAACTTTGGAATGAAATGTGCAGTCAATTAGCTAATACATAGTATCTTAAACAGCTCCAACACTGAGCATTTCTCACTTGATTCACTGAGGATTATTACTGCTTAAGTCTTTGTGATCATAGATCACTTATGTAAAAGCCTAGTTTTAAGTTCTGGTTTTAGAAATCTCATCTGTACAACTTTTTTTAGCCCACTCCACTCCTTTAGAAACCAAACTAAATACTGGGTTGAACATGCACCATTAAATTCGGTATAGAAATCATGTTACTTCCAAAGTTGGTGTTTTGGGTTTTTTTGGGTTCAACCTGTACTTCAAGAATTAACTAGGTATTTCTCACAGGAGGAATCTCAACTATTTTTCCAATGCCTATGCTGCTGCAGTCAGTGCTGTGGACCCAGATGCTGGAAATGGAGAGCTGTGCATTAAAGTTCCCTCAGAGCTATGGAAACATGTTGACGGTAAAGTATAGAGACCATACTGAAAGCTTAACTTAAGATGCCATGTGAGTTGGCTACAAGTTTGCATAGGAAGATAGTAAGTTTATAGAAATAGAAGTAGTATTACATTATTATATGAAATGAAGGTTATACTGTTTTATTATTCCTCACCCATATCTTCCCAGCTGATAATATGGAGAAATAGTTGGAAGGTTTCTTAACACTCTTTACAAACAAGGCCTTAGGTGGTCATGAGTCCAGAAGTATACATGAAGAAGTGGGTGTAATGGAGTATTTTGGGTGCTAAATTGTAACTTTGAAGCTGCTTCCAATATATATGATACAACAAAGAAAAGAATTTACAAGGATATGTCTATAAACATCTTTTTTTTTAAGCAAATTAATTTTTCTCCTCTCACTTTGTTTGAACATCAATTTGGTAGTGACAAGTAGACTACTTGATAAACTGGTGTACTAGATTCTGGAACAAGTAATGTGCTAATAAATCACACTCTAATAAATCACTCTGGTATTGTTTCCTCATGTTTTTTGTCAGTATTGGCCATGAATTTGTGAGACTTAGGAGAGGCTAATAACTATCATGAAGCTGACTCATACAGTGTGGTCAGATGCGCCTTAGTGGGAAAGGCGCTTTTAGTTTTTAAGCTCCTGTTGTCTTTTACTTACAAGCCTTAAAAGGGAAAATATTCAAACAGGTATAATTTGTCTTTTCAAAGTTTGAATGCCAAAATATGGCTAAATTTCACCATATGCTTGAATTTCTTTTCTTCCCAGTTTAATCATAGGTGAGATTTCTGTGAAACTAAACCAAAGCAAAGACGCAGTTACAAGAAAAGCTTTAACTCTAATAAGAGGTTGTAAGAAATTGCAAATGGCAATAACATGTCTCTTAGGAAAGTGCCTGTTAGATGCAGTTTTTGTGGAAAATTATTTCAACAAGGTCCAAAGGAGGTCATATTTAGGGTACAATTGGTGTATGAAGATTCTTTACTATTAGGAAGTTGGAAGATGACATATAACTCCAATTGCAGATTTTATTAATCAGTAAAGATACTTTAAAATTCATGTCCTGTAAGTTAAAAGGTCTCAGTTTTGTAAGCTTTCAAATTTTGCTTTGTAAGTGGACCTGGAGGTCCATGAGAATGAAGTAAATAATCTTGGCAGACCAAGAGTCAAAACCCTGAGTGATTATTTTGAAATAACATTCATGTAAGTTGTATATATTTGCTCCAATTTCCATCTTGGTGCTGCAGAGTTAAAAGTCCTGAAAGTGCATATAAACTTCTCTCTGGACCAGCCAAAAGGAGGCCTTCACTTTGTGGTACCCAACATGGAGGGCAGCATGGCAGAAAGAGGGGCTCATGTCTTTTCATGTGGTTATCAAAATTCTACAAGGTAAGAAAACTATGTTTGAATGTTAGGCTGTGTTTATCAAAGTGTAGAAAATAAGAGCAATTTATTTGAGCTCTTTTAAGTTTGAAAAGTTCTGAAATTCAATTTGTGCTTGAAGGAGCTTACCAGTTTGAAGTAGCATTTAATGATTAGTAATTAGCATTTTTAGTCTTCAATTTTATAAAGCATTGCAGTCTTCTTCTGAGCTATAATGTGTAGTAGGAGTTAGTTTTGACAGTCTGCAAAGTATTTATGAAGATAGTGTGGAATTTGAGAGGAAAATAATAAGTGAAAAAGTGATGACTGTTGTTATGTATAATTGCTAACTGTTTCCCCCCTCAATCCTAACTTCCCTAGGTTTTGGTTTCCTTGTGTTGATTCCTATTCTGAGTTGTGCACTTGGAAACTTGAGTATACTGTAGATGCTGCAATGGTGGCTGTTTCGAATGGAGATTTGGTGGAGACTGTATATACCCATGATATGAGAAAGAAGACTTTTCATTACATGCTGACTATTCCAACTGCAGCTTCCAACATCTCCTTGGCAATAGGACCTTTTGAAATCCTTGTTGATCCATACATGCATGAGGTAATAATCGTCTTAGAGCTCCTTTGTTGTTGTTTTTTTTCCCCCTAGGGAATTAGTGGAATTACTTTTATGTTGTGACCAGTATATGTTGGTCACATATGAGTATGTCTAGATAGGACCTCCATTAATAGAGTTATATGATAAAACTTGTCTAGTAATGCCTGTATTTACATTTGTCCCCAAATTAATGCCTTTGAGTGAACAATAATCCATTTATGTCTGACTTTCTGGGGCTGATTTAGTTGGAATTGATTAAAGTGTATTTGTGAAAATAGCATTAAATTTATCCCATTGCTGGTAGTAGATGAAAATTGTTGCTACACCATTGAGTAGTCTTCTGAGCTAAATTTGACACTGAGTTTTCATTCTTAACAGATTGTTGCCATAATGTTCAAGTCCACCAGTTTACCTCTACATCTTTTTTTCTGATGGGGTAAGGATGGACTTGGCAGGCAGATGAAGTTATTAGTTCAGCATGAGGGCTGGCCTGAATATTCTTCTTTTGAAAGAATGATTGGAAAATACTGGGAAATGGCTAAGTTTTCCTCGATCCAAAGGCAAACAGCAGATTTTAGTCCTCAGCAGGGGTATTCTGTTGACTTTTACTGGTGGGACATACTCAGTTATGAAAAGTAATAGCTGTTCAAAAATCAATTGTTGATATTTGAAAAACCCAGGGATGAATTTCTGGAGTTTGGCTTCTGTAGAGATGACCTGAAGGTATGTGTGATTGTCACCTTGGTTCCTGTATCACTGCTGAAGTCAGTGTTGTTGGTGCTTAGTATTTGGTAACAAGTCTTTCAACAAGCACTGTTTGATCTAAAAATAGCTAATAGCTAATACTCTACTGTGTAAAAGAAAAACACTTTGTCCAAAAGACCTAGAATTGCAAAATCAAAGGAAAAATGTCAAGTGTTGATAGACATTACTAGACAGACATAGTTACTGTGCATTGTCTGCTAAAAATCATTCTGTTGCTGCCATTGCTCTTGCAATTATGACCTTCTGTTGTACTTTTTGTTCATTATTTTAGCTTGAAACTATTTTTCAATTTATGGCAGCTGTATTTTGGTTGTGTTGTGACATTTTTCTTCTGTTACGTGATATATGTGGTATTTATGGATTGGAATACATTTGTACCAAATTTTCCTTTGTTTGTAGGTGACTCACTTTTGCTTACCACAACTTCTCCCATTGCTCAAACATACCACATCATACCTGCATGAGGTGTTTGAATTTTATGAGGAGATTCTTACCTGCCGCTATCCATACTCCTGTTTTAAGACTGTTTTTATAGATGAAGCTTATGTTGAAGTAGCTGCTTATGCATCCATGAGTATTTTCAGGTTAGTATTTGAGCAAATTACACCACCTACATCTGCAGTCCTAAAGCTCTAGACAGAGAAATAAAAGAAGTTCTTATTTATGTATCTTGAGTTTGGGACTCTCTAGTTTGTAAAGGCTGGCTTTTGTTGGTGCTCCAGGCTCTTAGCACCATTTCCAGTGTTATGTGTTATAAAGATGTTGAATTTGGATCTTAAGAAAAAATTCCCAGTGTATTTATCAGAAACACTATGCATGAAATATTTAAGATCCAATTAAGTGCAGAAGCTTGATTATGTTTTATTTTTCTTCAGGTGGGAGATGGTGCTAGGAATCCAGAAGGGTTTCACCAGTTAAAACAAACCACTTGTCTTTACACAGAGAGTTCTGTACAGATGGTAATTGCAAGCAATCTGGCTGGATTGAGGGTATTAAAAAAAGGGTGTTACTATCATATTGGAAAAACAGTGAAGAAATTATTTGATTTGATTTGGCTTTTAAAGTGAGGTCTGTATTTTGTTTCTTTGGAGCTGGTGCTTATATTGTGGCATTTTTCTTTTTATTGGGGTGCAGCACAAATCTCTTGCACAGCGCAATGATTATAGATGAAACTCCGCTGACAAGGAGGTGTTTAGCACAGGCCCTGGCACAGCAGTTCTTTGGATGTTTTATATCCCGAATGTCCTGGTAAGTATTTTACCATTTTACTCTCCAGAAAACTGGGAGAATCAAGGGACCTCAAATTTCAACTTGCTTATTGCATTTTCTCAGAGTTAGTGAAACAGTATCTCTAGAAAAGGAAAAAACAAACCAACCACACAATAATAAAACATGCTCAGAAAATGAAGATCCATGAATGGGTGGGTTGGGTGGTTTGTGTAAAGGAGAATGTGAGATGATATGGTCGAAAGATGAAAGATTGAACGTCTCAGAAATTATTGCTACTCAGTAGACTACTTCGGCAGAAGAGAGGCTCTCTTTGTATCATCGGTCAATTTCTATTCCATATTTTGGATGAGGAAGTGTAGCCTTCATAGGAAGCACTTGTGGAGCACAGAAGTTCAGAGAGGGAAATGCAGAAATTACTGATAAATGGGCAAATTCACTGGGGTGGTAAGCTGCCTGAAACTCCACTGCTCAAAAGATCTCTGCCAGCTGCCTCTTGTGGTTCTGATCAATGTTTATTTTAAAGCCTTTTTCATACACTTTATATTTCAGGGACAGGGAGCTCATTCTGTTTCTCATGGCTAAAAAGGATGTCCTAGAGTGTCCTGGGCTTAAAAAAAATTAAATAAACATAATTTCAAAAATAGAATTTAGTGCTATTATAATTTCTCTTGCTCTTCTCCTATTTTTCTAGCCTATTTCCATTCTGAAGACAATTTTTAAGTCACAGTGACTCCTTGTTTTAATGTCTTGATTTTACTCACTTCATCCTACCCTGTATGTCATTCTCCTATTCAGAATTCTAGTTTGTGATAATTTTGCAGGGTTTTTCCCATATTTTTCTCTCTTGGAACATAACTTTTAGCAGGGGCATTCAAATGACTGCCCACTAAATTATGAGATGGGTATTTTGTCTACTTGCTGCTCAAATCTTCTGCATTGCGTTGAGATGTTTTTCACCAAATGAAGGTCATTAGCAGTTGTTTCAACTCGAATGTCCATTTCCGCTGTTTTATTGTTACCGTTTCAGCTAAAATAGTTTGGTTCTCTAGTTTAATCTGAACTCCTGTGCAAAACTTCAGCTTTCCCTGGCTTTCCTCTTCCAGTGGTCCCGTCCAAGATGCCAGGTTACATAAATTGGTTCACAGCTCATCAGACTTCGAGAAGTTGTTATATAACTTGCTGAAATTTGCAGCTATTTTGGGATGGTCAAAAATACCAAGCCTTGCAAAATACCTTGTTGCAATTAATGTTTCTTTCTCATTCCAGGTCAGATGAATGGGTGCTAAAGGGAATCTCTGGTTACATTTATGGTCTTTGGATGAAAAAAACCTTTGGTGTTAATGAGTATCGTCACTGGATTAAACAGGTAACAATGTCATAGCAGTATTTTCTGTATATTTCAGGCATTTTGCATCAAAGAAGATACAATATAAACCCAGATGATAATGTAGTCTTGCATTACAATCTGAAGAATTGTTTAGTAGTGATAAAACTTAGAGCTGAAATATTTTTACCACTTGCTGCATGGAAAAACACCAAACACGCTAACCAAAATATGTTTCTGTGACTGTCTGATGAATAATAATTTGCCTTGTCTCTCTGTGCAATTAGTTTTCCTCTCTTTGTTTAGGCTTTTGCCCAAAATGCAAAAAAGTAAACAAAAGTATTTTATTTCTTAACACTTAGAATAGAATATGGGATTCTTAAGGGGATAGTTGGTGAATTTGTTATACTGTGTTGGCTATCCATATAGCCAAGAAAGGCTCCAGTGGTATCTTGGATCAAGAATGGAACAGGTATTTTTTAGTATCATTTCAATGCTAAATGAAACTGTAAAAAAACCAAAACAAAACTGTTGAAGATATTTCTTTTCTTGGAAATCAAATTTCAGTCTACACCTTCTATTTCTATAGCTAATGCTCTGAGACTGGCATTTCTGAGTGATAGCATCAGTGACTCCTCACTTTTTCCAGTAACATTCATTCACAGAAGGATTTATATCTTCTTTCTCACGTTGTCTTAGTCTCCTTATTCCAAAAAACAGATTCTTAACCCCACGGACTCCATTTATATCTCTTACTCACATTGGGACCCAATACAATGTCCTTATCAGCCTAATGTAGATTCATCTCACTAGTTGTGTTCAGTCTGTGTTAAAGGTGTGGCTACTATAGAGAACAGCAGAACTAGATGAAGGTCTGTCTTGAGTGTTCACAGCTGAGTGCAGTTGCCTCTGGATATTAGCTGCTCGTCTTTCCTATGAGTTAGTGAAGTGCTTCAGCATAGAACTAAGGGATGCTACTGTCACAGCCTCTGAGTTTTCTCTACTGCTTTGAATGTACAGTGATATGAAAAGCTTTCCTGTCTTCTGAAAATAATGTCTCTATTTTTCAAAGTTCTGCTTTTCTTAATGTATGTTTTTCTTTTTAGGAGTTAGATCAAATAGTGGCATATGAACTGAAGACTGGTGGAGTTCTACTGCATCCAATATTTGGAGGAGGAAAAGAGAAAGACAAGTATGTTTAAGTTGCAAGTTATTACAGGGTATATTCTTATGGGGCATTAATACAACATCCCTTGGGTATGTTGTGTAGCACAAGGCCACAGGCTGAAGATCTTCAGCTGCTGAGGGCATGTAGTCTTACAGAGTACATCTTGAGTATATTGCATTGCTGTTGTTTTGTTTGTTTTTTTCTTTAAATCTTGAAGGGTATTAGTAATAATTAATGTTTCTAATATTGTTATGAAACTATTTTTTAAATAAGAGGATGGCAGAGAATATGGAGCCAGAAATTTGACCTGAGCTGTTTTTTGGGGTGCTGGTAGTCTTTAGACTATTTACAGTATCATGAATTTCACTTTTTCTGTGTTCTTTTTTCTATTCACTCTCAGTTAACACCTTGCAATTTTACACTAGGATTTCTTAGTCAATAGGAGGGAGAAAGTATTAGATCAGTTATCTGTGAAGTACCATTGTGAGCTACTGAGTTTGTATTTTCTCAATAATTGTATCTTCAGTATTGGTAGCTTAGGAATTTTCCCCTTTTACCCCTTTTGTGCTGCTCCTGTACTACCCACTGAGAGCGTTAATCACTGGAGATAGAAGAGTACTGCTAGAAGTCAGATCATTAAGTGATGGAGACTTCAGTGACAGCCTTTTGCTGGGTGTCCTACCAAACACATTTGCATTAGAGCAGTCCCAATTAATAATAATATGAAGAAAAAATTAGGTTAGCTAATGATCCCATTTTTCAACTAAGTGGGAAGTAGAATAGGGAAATAAATCACTGTGGGGAGAATAAATTTTCAGGCACATACATTTATGTGCAAAACATCCCTCATAGATTCTTCCTGGTTTTGTGGTGTAAGATAAATACTGATCTCCAAAGCATGCACTTAAAAAATCTCAAAGCCTGGGAAAATGACAGAAGGGATACTGCAGGGTAACTTCTGTATGGATGAAAGCTTCAAAACGAAGCTTTTTGTGTTACTTTTCTGTTATGCTCTCCCCTCTCAGATATTGGTTCTCTTCAGCCTTTGATTGTGCTGGTACCACCCTGTTGTAACAATTAAATACCTCAAGAAATGCATGTTGATATATTACAATTGAAGAAGCATATTAACCAGTTCATGTTGGAAGTCCAGAGTGTTTGAGAGCATGGGTGTTATAAATTTCCATGGATGAACCAGTTCAACTTCCACTTTGACAAAGCTTCTACATCCATATTGCAAATTCTCATTTGGTGCCAATTCACTAAGAGCTAGAGAAGTACAATGATTTAAGACAAATATTATCAGAAGAACTGCATTAATATTGAATGAACTACAGAACACTACTGTCAGATGCAAACGTGCCTTAGTTTTGATTTGCTGTTAAATAATGTAACCAGTACCAGATTCAGAGTATGGGTTGTTCTGGCTTGGTTGTAATTTTTGAGAAAAGAATTCTACCAAAGTCAGTCAACTGTATAATTTGAAGCTGGATAAACAGCTTTTATTCTGAGACCCAATTATTATATAAAGTCCGAACCACAACCTCCATTTCCTTCTTGAATTTCATGGTTGCTAACCCTTCCCTACCTTGGAATGGAGAAGTATCCAAAACACTTTGATCAGGAGAGCTTTTAACAATTACCTATCAGCTAGAAACAGCAAGCAGTAAACCAAATGTACCTTCTTATTCATATACCTAGGAAGGGTAGTACTTGCTTAAATTTAGAAATACTTTTCTATCTTCTTAAAATGTTTAAGCAGATGTATATGAGTAAAGTCAGAGGAGTCTCACAGTAAATAGAAGGATGGAAAAAATGCTATGACGTTGCAGCTACCTTGATTCTTGCCATCTCCTAAAACCTTAAGCACTGCAAATAAGAAGCTAAGTGCTGATCCTGTCCTAGTAGAACATTTTTGCAGGAATATGTGCTGGGCATTCTTTCAGCTACATGGAAAGGCTGGTCAAAGTTGAAATGGCTTGTTTGGTTGTTCAGGTTTTTGAAGACCAGTCTTTTCCAGGTTTGGCTTGAAAGATCAGGCTTATAGCCCTTATCTTTGATCATTACAGTTCATGAATTATTTCATTCAGTCTCATGGAGTCTTCTTCTAAAGTCTTTGAATAAAACAGGAGTCTGGTCCATCTGGAAATGGTTAAGTGAGCTTATCTGTGAGTGAGAATCACAAGGAAGGAATTCAATTTCATGGTCAGAAATTTTAAGTAGCTGGCATTTTCTGTGTTGAAATGGACAGTTTTCAATTCTCCACCAACCAGCATAAAACAATCCTGGATTCCCACTTCTTAAGGAGTTGGCCTGACATAGTGTGGGTCCAGTTTCTTTAGATGTTTGTTATTCATTCATGGAAAACTCAAATGTCCTAGGGAAAAAACCTAGAAGAAAAAACACAGCACAGCAAAATACAGTGGCTGATGTCTTGATTCATCAATAAAATCGTGCCAGATTTCTAATTATCTCCACTTCTCAATTTTAAAGGGGGCTAAAAAGTCTTACTCTTTTTGAGAATTACATTATTAAAGTTACTTTTCTACTTTGAAACTGGGATATAGGTCAAAATGTTTGTGTTCTGAAATGCAAGAGTTGGGGGAGAAAATGTTAAAGCTCGTCAAGATTAAGTGTTTTGGTGGTTTTATTGCTCTAGAGACACTAAGGCTATCCAGAAATCAGTTCTGTTTTTAGAAGATTCAGGGTTTCACCATTTGTTTCTCCTCTGATATGAAATGAACTTAAACTATTTTAAATATTTTGCTTATAGACGTGAAAGGTATGTGTGAACACAGTTCAAGTTATGAAAAACAGCATGGCAGCTGTCACATGGAGCTCTGCCTAGTCTTCCTTGGCATGTTGTCTGATTTAGAAGATAGCAGTTTGCCAGAGTATTGAAAGCATCAAATTTATAACTAAGACAAAAACAAGCGATCCTTTGGGCTTATCACATGAAAGTCTGCAGTGAATTTTACAACTATTACTTTTCTTTGTTTAAATCAATGCTGCAATTATAAAACATTATGTACAGTCAGTTTAAATGGAAGTAGAGCAGGGGAAATGTTCATTCACAAGTAACTTCTGGACTCAAGTCACAGATTACGTGCTTTGGTTGCTGCTGCTACTACTGTCTTTACAGGAATACCCAACATGTATTACCTGCCCTTATCCTCTCTACAGAACTTGATCTGTTCTGGATCCCTACACCCATGTCACCTTTCTGTACAAATGTACAGTGATTTTAAGCATGTCATAATTTAGAACTGTAAAGCAATAGAAGGGAACCTAAATTAACAGATGGTGTAGTTATAATCTTGGTTCCTGAGATACATTTCAGGTTTTGTACCATCTAATGCAAAATAAAGACCTGTATTTTTTATTTTTCAGCCCTGCATCACATTTGCATTTTTCTATCAAACACCCTCACACACTTTCCTGGGAATATTACACTATGTTCCAGTGTAAAGCACATCTTGTTATGAGACTGATTGAGAACAGAATTAGCATGGAGTTCATGTTACAGGTAAGTATTTAAATGATTATGTGACTATAACCAACTTTTTCTTGTTAGTTTCATTTCTATTCACTAAATGGATTTTAAGGAATAACAAAACAGGTCATTGTAGTATCCCATTTATCACACTTTAGTTGTAACTAAACAGAAAAGCTTGTTTTATATGTTGAAATATTTAGTTAAAGTAATAACTTTTTATCCTTCTAGGTTTTCAACAAGTTGTTGAGTCTGGCCAGCACTGCTTCATCTCAGAAGTTCCAGTCACACATGTGGAGTCAGATGCTTGTTTCCACATCTGGGTTTTTGAAATCTATCTCCAATGTCTCTGGCAAAGACATCCAACCTTTAATAAAGCAGTGGGTGTATCCTTTCTATTCTTAGTCTGAATTGTTAGTATGGAGAATGAGTTTGTTTTTTAATTGGCACTGTTAAAGGAATGTGAAGAAAGGTATGAAATATCTTTGCTTAAAACAGTTAAGAACATTATTCTTTGGTTTAGATACATATGTGAGCCACAGGTTCACTGTGAACTCCTTTTGTGGCCATTCGTAGTACACTGGCTTTTTCATGTGTTCTCTACTAGGAGGAATTTCATTATTTTAAGTTTTGCTTTGAAAGAAGCACAAGAACTCTGCTGGAATTCAAGGCCAAATTATACTAGAGGGATTCCAGAGGACACTGCCCATAGAAATATGCTGAAGTCTGACATGGAAAATGCTATAGTCTGCTGCATTTTAAGATGTTATTTCCAGTAAATCACCATGAAATGAGTAACCTAAAGTGCAGACTGATAATTTTAAAATACATTGACATTTAGTATCTTGGTAGCTTGTGTTAATATTACCATTTCAGGTAAAATAAAAATCTGTGTGTGTAGTCTTTAAATTTTAGTGATATTAAGGAAGAAGATTTCTTATTTTGGATTTGGGTTAGGGTAAATTTGAATTTGCTTCATTTGACAGGTTTAATTGGTATTTTTCATTAACATGGCTGCAAACTAAAGTAATCCAGGACTGCAGCAAAACTCTACCATACCATACAAAAGCAAGTATTTAGGCTTCTTATTTGAGCTTACTTAATAATGTTCATGCATTGCAATATCTCACTGCATAATTAATATTTATAGAGTAATATGAGAACTTAGAATTTTATCTACATCAAACTATTCATAAAGTATAAATATGTGTTATTCTAATTTCCATACTTAGATATAGCTGCAGTGTGAATATATAGACATCTACAACCCTATTTTCTTCAACTACTTGACACAGCTAAGTGTCAGCTTTACCAGATGGTAGTTACCCTGAGCGGGGTGAATCTTAACTACATCTGTTCTGTAAGCAAGGAAGAACTGTAACTCAGATCTGGGGATTTTTCAGCTGCTGTGGACGTTGGCCCTAAGGCACATCCTGTTAACTATAAATTGGGCTTAATCCTGTGGTTGCAACCTCCCTACTGTGCTTCAAGCACTGTTGCACCTGTGATAGATTTTTACAGTGTCAGAGACTTCTTTAGAAGCGCACGAATGAACAAATGTAAGTGCTTGCATTTTCCTGATTTTCTTGAGGTGGGGGACTATGGGAATGAAGAAGCATACAGAAAGGGTGAAGAATTAAAGTATCAAGAATTATGTTTGTTTATAACTACTGCACTGTTCATTAGAATTCCTATACTGCTCATTAGGGACCAGAGTGGAGTGGTGAAGTTTTATGGTAGCTTTGCATTTAATAGAAAACGCAATGTGTTGGAATTGGAAATAAAGCAAGACTACACATCTCCTGGGACACAGAAATATGTGGTAAGGTCAATTTTCCATATTTTACCTGCATGGTACAAGCATGATAAATACATTAATAAGCATCATTTTAATGCTGATAACAAAATCTTGTGAACTTGAAGGGTCCTCTTAAAGTGACAGTGCAAGAACTTGATGGATCATTCAACCATACCCTGCAGATTGAAGAAAATAGTCTTAAACATGACATACCTTGCCATTCTAAAAGCAGAAGGTAAGAACTACATTGCAATCTGCAAGTACTTTTAGTATGGGTATATGAAAACCTGTAGTGCATTTGATGATAAATACATGGTTGAGGCCCTATCCCTGGAGGTGTTTAAGACCAGGCTGGATGAGGCTCTGGCCAGCCTGATCTAGTGTGAGGTGTCCCTGCCCATGGCAGGGGGGTTGGAACTAGATGATCATTGTGGTCCGTTCCAACCCTGACTGATTCTATGATTCTGTATACTTTTTGCAAGTTTGATGTTTCTGTTTTCTTAATCATACTGAATCAGATTTACTTGTGCTGCAGTGAATGGGAGAAATCAGAATTTACTACTGTTTATGGGCAGCAAGAAACCTTATATTTTATATGCAGTTGTTAACTATAAGTGATTTCATAGAAGTTTTATAAACAACATACTTACGTAGAGCAAGCTTAAATGCCTTTTAATGGGAAAGCCAAATTAGGGGGAAGACAAATATAGTCCAGAGGAATAACTGAAGTGAAGATGCATGAATGAAGCAATTGCATAGCTTTCTAGAACTAGAGTGCCACAGCTATTTTCTAAATCTAATGAACAAGAAAAGTAACAGTTTTCCAAATAGATTCTCTTATTTTCCTTATGCATTTTATTGTCCTACTTTGACCTCTGCTTCTCAAGGTTGTATGCTTGTTGTGAAAATGCTGAGTTTAAACCAATGTAAAGTATTGGTGATTATCATTTGAGCAGAACTGATGCACAGCTCAACTCTGCAAATATTTTTTGCTGGAGAATGCATTACTTTTTGGTGTGATGAAATACACAAGAGAGTGCTTTCACAGGCTAAAACTTCATTTATAAATGTATTTTTGCTAGTACAATAATTAATGCCTTTTTTTTTTCCTGTTTTCTCTTCTTTTTTAATAGAAACAAGAAGAAGAAGATTCCACTGATGAATGGAGAAGAGGTGGACATGGACCTTTCTGCTATGGAGTAAGTTATCTTGTGGTAGTTTCTCATTGTGAGTCTGAGCCATGTTCCCCTTGTCTAAAGCAAGTTATTTTGAGTGGTTTGATAGTAACGTGCTTCATTATATGACTGGCAAATTTCAAGACTGTACCACATTGCTTTGCTTTTCTTCTGCAGCAGGGAAAATGTTGGCAGAGTGTAAAATGTATGGGTCAACTACTACTACTTCTGATCAGTTTTCTAAAAAATCTGAGGCATGATAAGTTGATACAACAAATTACTTCATTTTCTTACACATTTTTGATTATATCTTTCAGCTTACTTTATAAACAGAATGCAAACAAGAATTTGCTTGAAACAAAGTAAGAGCAATTTTTGTTGGACCTTGAAGACCATTTAACTGGCACTAAGAGGAGTTCCTGAAATCTGTGGTTAATTAGGAAAAAATCCTTGTAGATTGAAAAGAAGCGATTAAATGCTTTGTACTGAAACTCATACTGGCATTCAGTTGGGACTGCTTAGCTCTTTGGAAGCAAATTCTTGCTCAATTTAAATACTTGCCTTACTCTTCCTGAGCTGGAGCCAGGGGTACTCTCAAAAATACTGAAAATGTTGGTAACTTGTTTGTTTGCTGAGGGAAGTAAATAATCTGCTCTTAAAAACTGGTGGTGATTCTTCTTCAATTAGCATAAATATTTGTGATTAGTCCTGATCAATTATGTTCAGGCAGCTATTGCATTACATTGAATTGAAACTTCTTAAAACTAGATTTGAGTTGCTATGTGATTTTATACTAGTCAATCATACTTTATCTGCTAACCTTGTGATCTGCAATGCTGTTGTTCTTCTGTCCAGTCTGGATTCCTCTGCTCCAAGCATATATGATAATGTTAACTCTTTTCTACTCTTCTGAATCTGGCATATGCAGTCTCCTATTCACTGTCCTTTCATGTTTAGCTACTGTCAGGACAGTAGTTCTAAATATTCAATAGATGTATACAGAAATATATTGAAGTTACACAGTAATTTACCATGAACTCAGATTTGTAGGTTAAAAATACTAAACCACTGTGTGCCCTGTGAAATGTTAGAGATTTGAACTGGTTGTCCTGGGAGACTATAGGTTTGCCATCCTAGATGCAGGAGGTCGCCCTAAGTGACTCTCTGAAGTCCTCCTCTTAACTTAGATTCTTCTATGGTTCATTGAATGTAAATACTTTCACTCATAACGATTTAGAGCATCTTCTGAATAGTCTTGAAATGTTGTAAGCTATTAATTTTTTTTCATGTCTGTTTTAGTGCTGATTCCCCTTTGCTCTGGATAAGAATAGACCCTGATATGTCAGTACTGAGGAAGGTAGAATTTGAACAGTCTGATTTCATGTGGCAGTATCAGCTTCGGTATGAGAGAGATGTGGTTGCACAGGAAGAAGCCATTCTGGCACTGGAAAAGTTCCCTACCCCAGCGTCACGGCTTGCACTGACCGATATACTGGAGCAGGAACAATGCTTCTACAGAGTGAGAATGCTGGCCTGCTTCTGCCTTGCAAAGGTGAGGTCGTCTGGGTGGAGTAAGGGAAGAATTCTGACAGACGTGGTAAACGCTTGAAAATGGGTCAAAACTCATCACAGTTCTTAAACTGGTTTGATATTTAGCTTCTTAAAAGTGTTTGCCAAGTATTTTGACGTGACTGATTTGAAAGGAAAGCCGTATTATTTTAGTCTGTAAATGGAGACTGCAGGCGGCTTTCATAATTGTCAAAATTGAGATGTCAGACATGAAAACCACAAGGGATATTTCCAGATTTCATTAAATGGCAGAAATAAAAGCCTTTTTTTTCATTTTTTCAGAGCCAAAGTGAGGTTTTCTTTATTTTACTGGGAAGTTCCTTGGCCTGTATATTGAGAACTCTGAAGTGCTGAAATTCATCTCAGTGAATACAGATTGTGGCTCTATATAGTTTCAGATTGAATAGGGGCACAAAATAAATACCAGGTTTTTCTGCTATTAAACATCAAGAAGTCAGATAATTGCCTTCAAAAGGCAAGATCTTTATTCTTTAAACCTGAAATTCACATTAAGAAACAAAATTGGAGAGCTCTATGAAACCACTGAGAGGAAACACAGAAGTATAAGCATGTTGTCAACGTCCTTTTATGGATATAAAGGCATACTTACTGACAATGTGTGGAGTCCAGATTATTGGCATTTAGCTTGCTTTCTGTTGGATCCCACCTCCTGCCATGCCCCTAAACATGGAGGGGTTTCATAACTGTGTATAGCATTTACATTTTAGGCCTTTATGTTTTTTAAGTTACACTGAACCAAAGGATGCAGGTGTACCTCACATCTTTTTGAGTAGAAATAACACCAGACAGGTTATTTGCATTATGCCGTGGAAAATGTGCAAATACATTTAATTCTGAGTGTGTGTTCTGTCAATAGAATAAGTAGAAAACTTGTATTTTCTCACTATTTAATGGGAAGTTGAAATGAGTCAGAACAGAGTATAAGACAAAAAAATACTAGAAGATGATAATGTAACTACTGTTGATTTAACTTGAAGATACTGGTGTCCATCTATGGATTTTGCAAAAGCAAAAAATAAGTAGTTTTAAAATGTGTCAGCATTTATATCTCCATTTTAATGGAATGGTGAATATCTTCTAAATATGGTAAACTTGGAGACTATTTTGTTGGTTGAGTTGTATTTTTACATTGTTGCATAAATTTCACATACGCAATTATTTTCTTTTCATCATCATGCTTTCTAAGCAGTTTTGGGGATTAAACTTCCTCTGCAGGTACAGCCATTATGTACCTTAGAGAAAAAGCTGTACCTGCATTTTTTTAGTTCAAAGACTTCAGTTACTGCAAAGGGATCAGCCAGTTTGACCACAATATTTTCTCACTCTGATGTTCCTTTGAGAAAAGTAAGGAAATGGTTTTCAGTAATAAAGCACCCATCTTACATAAAAGCAAGGGTGAAATGGATTGCTACCTATCTTCAGAGAGCCTCTTTCTTTTCTTTCTCTTATTGCCTAAGTAGTACCCTTTGAAACAAGCTACATAATTTAGAAGGAAATAATTGAAATAATTTTGTTCTGTGTGAAAAGATTTTTTTACTTAGTTTGTGGTGAGTCTGTACTGATGGAAACTCCTGCTAGATATTTAGGGTGCTTGGCCCCATTTATTTGTTCACACAGAGAGACAATCTATCACCGGGTTCAATCTGTCATCAGGCTGAGGTGTTCTTCTCTGCAGGTTTTTATTGTTCCATACAGCAAACATATGAAATCTGGGATGCTGGGAAGATACCAAAGTAGTTTTGCATTTGTGGAGCCTTACCACCTTCCACCAAAACAGACTTTAGAGCAAAAAATTTGTCTTGCTGCACAGTCTCTCTATGAATTACAGTTAAAGTTAGATAGAGGTAGCTGACTGGCCTTTCACTTTAGGGGTGGTGTTTTAGTCCTAGAGTGATTGAGCCCTTCTTAAAGTCTAGGCTGAGGTTACTGACGGAGTAAATTTGGGAAATTGGTATTGCAAAACCCTCTTCCATCACTGGCATCTGTGGAGTCAGAAAAGTTGGCTTAGTAAACACAGAATTTGCTTCTAAAATTTAAAAGAGAAAATAATTAGGAACAGACATTTATCATGGAAGGATAATTAGTTGTAGCATCTTCCAAGTGTAATGACTTTCATAAAATACACTTTTAATGTAGAGAACATGTTTTGGGGAGGACAGTGAAAACCTAGCTAGAATATTACCCCAACGAAAACGTATCTATTTGAAGGACAATATGTTCTTGGCAGTTACCTTTTTTGATTATAAGAAATGTGTATTTTTGTATAGCCAAACTAAATTTAAGAGGTGATGTTAATACAATTTGCCTTCCCCTCTAATTGCACAGATTGCAAATTCCATGGTAAGTACATGGACAGGACCACCAGCCATGAAGTCACTCTTTACCCGAATGTTTTGTTGTAAGACCTGTCCAAACATTGTGAAGACCAACAACTTCATGAACTTTCAAAGCTACTTTCTGCAAAAGGTAAATTCTTGGTTTTTTTTTTCCCCAAACTTTTTTAAGAGAATTACCAAAATACAAAAATTATCTCTGTGGTTGACAACAGCAGGAACATGCTGGATGTGAGGAGGAAGTTCTTCACCATGAGAGTGGTGAAGCCCTGGAATGGATTGTCCAGGGAGGTGGTTGGGGTGCCGTCCCTGGAGGTGTTTAAGAGCAGGCTGGATGAGGCTCTGGCCAGGCTGATCTAGTGTGGGGTGTCCCTGCCCATGGCAGGGGGTTTGGAACTAGATGATCCTTGTGGTCCCTTTCCAACCCTGACTGATACTATGATAAAATCCTGGTTTATCCTGACATTAAAAATCTAAATGGACTAGTTCTTTTTTTTCATATGGCACCCATCTATTCTGTCTGACTCAGAAATCAGTTAAAAGAATTATATCAACTTTTTCTGAGTAACTGAAGTTAAATTAGCAGTTTCTTCAGAGGAATGGAGTACACTTAATAATTGTGAGCTTGTTATTAAATAGAATTTATTACACAGTAACAAAGCTACTCATTTTTTAGGTGAATTCAGCACCTGTCTTAGTCAATGGCAAGGATATCACACTGCAAATAAAATCCCAAATAATACTTTAAACTGGTCTGCTTTTTAGTTCAAAGCACTGTCATCCTCCTTGCCCTCCCCTTTTTATTGTCAACATCATGTGTTGCTACAGCTTATTTTGATATTAATGCAGAGTTTTTTATTAGAATCTACATTTGTTGGTTGTTCAGTGAATAATAAAATTAGTTGGAATAGTTTTATCTCAAGATTCAGTTTGTAATTATATATTATTAAATGTCACAGATTTCACATTCCTGGTTATGGAGAAAGCTCACATTTGGTTTTCTTAGTCCAAAGCTGCTTCATCTTTCTGCCCACATATCTTTCCTGGTGATTTTGTATTTGTCTTGTCTTGTTGTCATTGTTCCTTCCCTACAATTTTTTTCCCTTTTAATTTCTTGTCCCAAGTTTACAGATCTATAGGAAGACTCTTAAATGTATGTGAATGGAGCCTACTGCTTAGCTCATTCTAAAACAAATATGTAATTAGGCTAACATCTACCTGGCCAGTAATTCTTCAGTCTTCAGTGACTGTATTGGAACTGTACCTCTCAGTGGTAATGGCAGCTTCACCTTCACATGAAAGCACCCAAATCCAGTGTCTGTCTCAGAATTACTTCCATTGTAGGTTTCTGTGTTTCATTATTTTACATTTTTAATTTGTTGCCTTTTTTAATAGTGCTTTGATTTGAGAGCATTTTCTTGGATATACAGAGGCCTCGAATTTCTACACTATGACTGATAATTGAGCATTAGTTACATAGTTTGATCTGAAAATGATATAGCACATGGTATGACTTTCAGAAAGCATTTATCAGAGATCCGCTCTTGTAAAGTTGCTCACTGGTCATTTTCAGAGCGTAGTTCTCTCCAGGGTGCAACTACCATTGCACTAATGCAAGAATGATGTTAGTATTCATTTTATTACACAGACTATGCCTGTTGCCATGGCCCTTCTGAGAGATGTTCACAACCTCTGTCCTAAGGAGGTTTTAATGTTTATTTTGGATTTGATCAAGTACAACGATAACAGGAAGAATAAGGTAAAGAATGTGTTTCTTTTAATCTTTCACTTTTTTTTTTGTTGAAAAGAGTCTTGGTTAATATACTGCATGATGGTTTATGCCACTAATGTAAATAAATGCCTAGGAGAGTTGTTGAAAAAGTGATACACTAAACTAAACAGAATGTTCTGTAACTGACATTTTTATGGCAGCATTTTTGGATGTTTCAAAGCTCTTTGTGCTTATTGCCTTACTAAGGACCTGCCTGTCTTCATTTGCAGACATACTCTTTTTACTTTGTTCTTTTTCATTCTAGACCCATGTGCATGAGGCTATGTAGCATGGAAAGCTAAGCTGATTTTTTATGACCTTGAGAGGAATATTTGAAAGAGCAAGGAAAGGAAGTAACATCTTTCAAAGATATATAGGACTGATTGTGGGTTCTGAATGTCAGCTCTAGCACATAGAATTGGATTGTCTTCATCTAGTTGAAGAACAGCTGAAACACAGAGTAATACTGTTCATCACTAAATTGAAGCATCTGAATTGTAACTGTTGTCATATAAATTTCCTTTCCACACAGACCACCTCTGAAGGGTGATGAGGTGACCTTTAATATCATGAAATTATACAAGATTACATCTTTCTGGCTACAACTGCTAAGAGCCTAGTACAGTCGTTCCAGTTAAATACCCCAAGTTAAGTGGAACAAATGTGAAGTGTCTTAGGCGTCCCTTTCCTGTGTGAAACACATACTGTAACAGGGCACTAGCTGCAAGATTACTGAAACTGAGTAAATGCAAGCACTGGTAGTTGTAGATTGTGGTGAGTTGTGCTAACATCTCCCCACCACCAAAGGAGAAATCCTACCTTGATTAACCTTGATGACTTTGATACTGAATATAGAAACAGGTAGTTCTAGATGCTCGCATTTAGAAATAAGGGCTTTTCTTTGCTGTATCTGGAGAATTTGCAATGCCTGATTTTTCCACTTTCATAAAACAATGTAGAGCCATTAATATGCTTGTCTTACAGAGTGAAGGTTAATGATTGATAACGTGTGTGTTTGCTCAATCACTCTCAAATCCTTTTTCAGATTAAATTTATTCCTGTGTTGCTCTTTCATGCAATTTCTCACATGGTTTTTGTTCTAAGATCTTGTTCTGTAACAGTGCTTCGACACTTCCTGACTTTTACTTGCTGTTTTTGTCTAGTTTTCAGACAACTACTACCGTGCTGAGCTGATCGATGCCCTAGCCAACTCTGTAACTCCTGCAGTCAGTGTGAACAATGAAGTTCGAACACTGGATAACTTAAATCCTGACGTTCGACTTATTCTTGAGGAAATAACTCGTTTCCTAAACATGGAGAAGCTTCTTCCCAGCTACAGGCATACCATTACAGTCAGGTGTGGTTTAATAATTGTTCTGCACTTGAGGAGAGCAGACACATAAATGCTGGGGTTTTTTTTGTTGTTGGTTGGTTGGTTTTTCACCTTTAGTATTTGAGATTGTATCTTCTGTCTCTGGACCTTAAATGCCAGCTTCCATCTAATTTCCAAAAGCTCATAGTGCAATTTTGGTTTGATTGTTTTTTTTTCTTTCAACATTAATTTCTATTAGTGTAGACTATTTGTTAGCAGGCATAAGTTGTTCATGCTTATGCCTCTTTACAAATAGAATAGAATAAACCAGGTTGGAAGAGACCTCCAAGATCATTGCGTCCAACCTATCAACCAATCCAACCCACCTAAACAACTCAACCATGGCACCAAGCACCCCATCAAGTCTCCTCCTGAACACCTCCAATGATGGTGACTCCACCACCTCCCCGGGCAGCCTATGCCAATGGGCAATCACTTTCTCTGTATAGAACTTCTTCCTAACATCCAGCCTAAACCTCCCCTGGTGCAGCCTGAGACTGTGTCCTCTTGTTCTGGTGCTGGCTGCCTGGGAGAAGAGACCAACCTCTGCCTGTCTTCAACCTCCCTTCAGGTTAAGCAACCTCTTCTCCAGGCTAAGCAACCCCAGCTCCCTCAGCCTTTCCTCATAGGGCTTGTGTTCCAAACCCCTCACCATCTTCGTTGCCCTTCTCTGGACATGTTCCAGCAAGTCAACATCCTTCCTAAACTGAGGGGCCCTGAACTGGACACAGTACTCGAGGTGCAGCCTAACCAGTGCAGTGTACAGGGGCAGAATGACCTCCCTGCTCCTGCTGGCCACACTGTTCCTGATGCAGGCCAGGATGCCATTGGCCCTCCTGGCTGCCTGGGCACACTGCAGGCTCATGTTCAGCCTACCATCGACCAGTAAAGGTAGCCTTGTAATAGTACCTGTAGAGCGCACAGCATAACCTGAGCTGTGTTTCCTCTGTAAGTTAACACAAGTGTACTGAAACCAAACAATGACTTAGACAGAATGGGGAATTCTGATTGTGTTTCAGCCTCATTCAGAATTGAAGTGAGTCATGTGTTAATGCTCTGAAAGTAACATGTTTGTTTGGATAATGTAATTCTAGAAAGAACGCACTGCCTGATTTGCAGAAAGTAATTGTATTCTTACCTGGCATTCTGTACACCTAGTGTAAATTTCCTCTCTCTGCCATATAGCTGTTTAAAAGCTATTCGAGTGCTTCAGAAGAATGGTCATGTCCCAAGTGATCCTGCTCTCTTCAAGTCATATGCAGAATATGGACACTTTGTAGATGTCCGAATAGCAGCACTGGAGGCTGTCGTTGATTATACAAAAGGTACTTTTTGGTTTTCAAGTATTTCGACACCTTTGTGATGTAGTAGAAAAATGTAGTGCTCTGCCTGAATAACTGTTTTCTCACTTCTGTGAGGGCTTTATTGTTTTGATCTTACTGCTGTCCATTCTGTCCATCTCAAATGAGATCAACAGTGGAGGATTTTAAGGCAATTGGAGTCTTTGAATGTGTCTGGTGGAATTTGGATGTACAGAATGCAAGCAGACTGTCACACAGAAAGCTGCAGAGGGGCTTCTTAACAAAGGCATTTAGTGATAGAACAGAAGGTAGTGGATTTAAATGGAAAGAGGGTAGATTTAGATTATACTAAGGAAGGAGTTCTTCACAGTAATAGTGCTGAGGCACTAGAAGGAGCTGCCCAGAGGATACCCTGTCCCTGGAAGTGTTCAAGGTGAGGTTAGTGGAGCTTTCAGCAACCTGGTCTAGCAGCAGGTGTCCCAGCCCATGACAGGGGGTTTAGGACCAGATGATCTTTAAGGTCCCTTCTGGCCCAAACCATTCTGTGATTAATTTTGTGAATTCAGATCTCTGCTGGTGCTGTGTGCCTCTGTTAGGCTACGTCTTTGTTCCTCCCTTCATAAAGTGTTAGTGGAAAGAATTGCTGGGAAATGGAAAGCTTACTCATCAGCACACTTCCTTTAGAATAATCTCACTAATTCGTCCCACCCGTTGGAAAGAAACTGATAGAAATAAGGTTTTCTCCTTGTATTCTTGACCTTTTTATGGCTTGAATAAGAAAGTGTTTGTACTGTGAAGTAATATGGCACATCTTTAAAACAGCTTTATCAAATGTGTTGCTGTACAAGCAAGATAGGCTAAGTTGCTTGAAGTACTCTAAAGGAAAGTAAAACTTGAATGGCAACAAGTAGTAGAAAGATTACTTGAAGAAATCAGTGAGCTGAACATAATTTTTGACTGAGCTCATTGTGAGGTCTGGAAATGATGGATTACAGCATTGTTGTACCTAACTGCCTTGCTCCTTGCCAATGGCTTTTTCTCCAATACAGAGGTAGCATGCAAATATCTATCTGCTGTAAAGTCAGTAGAGTTCACAGCACCACCTGCTATTTAACTGGTCATTAGTATCATTTCTTAAATAGCACCTTCCCGCACTGTTAGCTTGTGCTTCTGCTGTAAGACTGGCAAGTTTTTGGTTAAGGAGTAAATCCAGAAGCTCAGAGTACTAACTGGCTTCAACTACCCATAGAGAAGATAGCAGCACTTGTCTTGCACATCCCTAAACCTGTCTTTGGAATGAGGAACGATTGGCTGGCTATTGCCAAGAGGTCTGATTTTCATTGTTCCCAGTTACCTGGTTTTCAGTTGATACTGGATATTAACCAGCAGCTATCAAATGCCTGTTGCTTATGCCAAAGCTGTCTTTCAACAGTTCTTGTAAAGGAAGCTGAGGGATTCTGTAATTTTCATAAAAAGGAAAGTCTGTATTTTCTGGGACAGTGTGGAACTCCCATGTTTTTCTGTCAGCTCTCAGGGTAGGAATAACACTACTGTTTTTTTAAAGTTACTTTAAAGGAAAGAATTTCTCCATGGAACTGAATAAGTTGTTTTCTTTGCTGTTACTGGTGAAGGCTTTTTAGAGATATGATAACTAAAATGCATGGGGCTGCATGTAATGACTTGGACAGTTCATCTAAACTGGCTTGAAGTAAAGAGGGTTTATTAACTTTTTTACAGTTAGGTTCTGATAGTTACATGACTATGAGTATTTGTATGTATACAGCAATGCAGTCACAAATTTAGAAGAGGTAATGACAAACTATTCTAAATAAATATCCATGGTTATCTGATCTCTTTAATGTTAGTATAGAGTCTTGGAGATGCTCTGCTGTAGTTGGGAAGTGGTACATTATCTCTTGTAATATGAAAAAATCTCAAGGGGGATTTTACTTCAGAAAGCAGTTCCTTGTTTTTATGTCTATCAGAAGTATGAAAATCAATGCATCTTTCTTTTCCCACAGCCTTCTCCTAGACAAGCTGACAAGATGCAGACAGGGTGGGTGGTCTGTTAGATGGGTTGGAACTTGGGTCATGGGCCACACTCAGAGGGTGATCAATGCTTTTCACTTGGGATGGCAGCCTGTCACAAGTAGGGGTCCCCTGGGTAGCATTTTCATAAATAATCTGGGCAGTTTCACCAGGTTTGCTGATGACACTGAACTGGGTGTTGAGATGGACACTTTGGAAGGGAGAGCCATCTTACAGAGAGACCTGGACAGGCTGGAAGAGTAGGCGAGCAAAAACTGTATGAAGTATCTTTGTAGCTGGGGAGCAGTGTTTCCGTTTTGCAGTGTTACTCTGACAATCCAGGGCATTTTGTGATGTAACCTAAATTCTACCCTAACAAACTGATACCATTTCCAACAGTGTCAGGCAGCACTTTCACAGAAGTATGTGCTGCTGAGCTTCCAAAATTCATTCTAATTGTGAAGTATAATGACTTAAACTAAAGAAGGCACTGAGATAAGTATGCTTGAAGTTTGGATTGAACCCTCTAGTCTTCCTCATTCTATCCTATTTCTGCATAATAATTTTACACAGATTTCCTGTGCATGTGTTGTATATTCTCTATTCCCTGGGGAAAATATTATACTTCTGATTGCTAAAAGGATATTTGATGCACTAATTCTAGGAAGCACACAGTGTCAGCTTGATCGTCTGCTCTGTGATCTTCCCAGTCAGTGCTCACAAGTGGTATTTACCTGTTAGTATGTCAGGTTGATGGGCTTTGAAAGATAAAGGCAGGAAGGAGTTTTGTGCACACACTTCTGTTTTGAATTTCCACTCTAATTAATGAAATTCCTTTTTAGTTGCAGTAATTCAAATTCTTTGTATGTTCTTTGTGGTTGTCTTGATCAAAATCCTTCCAGTTTAGGTGTATTTGTGTGACATTTTATTTCTTTTTTGCAGTTGATAGGAGCTATGAAGAACTACAGTGGCTGCTTACTATGGTCCAGAATGATCCTGTACCATACATAAGGTTAGTGAGTTGATAAAGAACCACTATTTCTATTAATGCTGAAACTACCAACTAAATTCTTGGGCTGGAATCATTAGAGTAGAACAAATGCTGAACTGCTTCATACTTCTTCTCAAAACTGATTCCATATAAACTGAAATGTATTTTGATATTGCAGCAGTTCACATCTCAAAAATTAACGTAGTGTGTTCTTATTCTCCATCATATTGTTTGTGCTCTTTATGTTCTGTGATGGAATTCTGAAGTTAGAGGTCATTTCCTGATCATAAATAAGGTGTATAAATCTGATGCTGCATTTGGCAATAAGACTTTGTGACATGTAGAAGAGAGGAAGATTGAGACACTGGCAAACAAATGTTTTGCCAACAGCAAGTGTAAAGCAATTGTTAGACTGTAGATGGGGTGAAAGGACAACATGAAAATAAGGTGTAGTTTCTAGTATTGCCTGTTGCAGCATTGTTTTCAGCAATGAGTGAGTGGATATTTTAGCACAAGATTGTAGGATGTTAGGGGTTGAAAGGGACCTTTGAAGGTCATCGAGTCCAACCCACATTCATTATAGAATAGAATTAACCAGGTTGGAAAAGGCCTTTGAGATCATCAAGTCCAACCTATCACCCAACACCATCTAATCAACTAAACCATGGCACTAAGTGCCTCATCCAGTCTCCTCTTAAACACCTCCAGTGATGGTGACTCCACCCCCTCCCTGGGCAGCCCATTCCAATGGCCAATCACTCTTTCTGTGAAGAACTTCTTCCTAACATCCAGCCTAAACCTCCCCTGGTGCAGCTTGAGACTGTTCTATTGGTTCTGTTGGTGGTTGCCCAGGAGAAGAGACAAACCCCCACCTGGCTACAACCTCCCTTAAGGCAGTTGTAGACAGCAGTAAGGTCTCCCCTGAGCCTCCTCTCCTCCAGGCTAAGCAACCCTAGCTCCCTCAGCCTCTCCTCAGAGGACTTGTGCTCCAAACCCTTCCCCAGCCTCATTGCCCTTCTCTTCTCTGGACACGTATATAAACCTTTGAACATCAAGGCTCATAATTAGAGTTTCTCCTCAACATAGGATCATAGCTGTAAAATTGTTCTCTGTTTCTTAGAGGGAGATTTAATTTCATTTATATCTTTTTAAAGAGGAATTTTAGTTTTGAACTGAGTGCAATATGTAAGCCTCCCCTAAAAGAAAAGGGGGGAAAACATCTTCAAAAACTTTCTTCTACTAAATGTGTAAGGCAGCAAGGGGAAGGCTGGCTATACAGAAAAAACAGTTAAATAAGTAATTAATCAAATAATTCTTTTCATTCATAAAATTCTATGCCAAGTTTAAAGGAAGAAAATGGGGGGAAATGTGTCTAATTTTAGCTCAATGTGCAAATACTGTAAGCAAACGTGGTAGTGCAGAATCTGTATACACCAGTGTAACTTAAGAAGTTCCTTTCCAAAAAAATGTACAAGTCACTGGGTTTTTTTAATATCACTTATAAGCATTTAAAGTTATTATGTCAGTGTAGAATCATAGAATTGTCAGTGTTGGAGGGGACCTCCAGGATCATCTAGTTCCAGTCCCCGTGCCGTGGGCAAACACACCTCACACTAGATCAGGTTGCCCAGAGCCACATCCAGCCTGGCCTTAAAACCCTCCAGTATCTAAGGGGGTTACTTGCCAGTGTTGCTCTTTCCCTCTAACTATCAAGTTAGTGTGCAATTTTTACTGAAGACTATAATGTAGCCTACAATTTTGTACCAAACTGTTAAAAATTGTGCTGTTTTGCACTCTACTTTTCATCTTTAAGTTACATTGCTGATGGTAAATCTGTGTCTGTGCACATTGTGGGCAGAAGAGTAAAATTGTAAAACATTGGTTAAAAATTTGAGAGAAATTCTGTGTTTGTATAAGCTTGTAAAAATATTGAAACTGAGCAGACTTTGTATTCTTAGTGTGTTCATTTGGATATAATAAAGATGTCTCTGTCTCTTTTTCAGGCATAAGATTCTGGATATGCTGACTAAGAATCCACCTTTTACCAAGAACATGGAGTCCCCATTATGTAGTGAAGCTTTGGTAGATCAGCTTTGGAAACTAATGAATTCAGGTTGTTGGGGTTTTTTGGTTTGTTTATTGTTTCATTGGGTTGGGTTTTTTGTTTTGTTTTATTGTAAGGTGCTTCATTTTAATTAAGTGTTAAAGACTTAGTTCAGAATATGCCAAGAGTTCCTGTAGTTTTGACAGAAACTGAAAACTCAGTCTCAGAAGTTCAATATCCTGCACATACCTCCAGAACATTCTCAGTGTTTCTCGTTCTGTTGTCTACTACTCTAGAGTGCTTTGATATACTTTGACATAGGATGATTTTTTTGACCCACACGTCCAAAGCATGTGTTTGCTCAAATGGTGGTGTCTGTTACCTTTTTCTTTGTCTGGCTTTAGAATAGAATTAACCAGGTTGGAAAAGACCTTCGGGAGGATGCATCAAGTCCAACCCATCACCCAGAACCATCTTATCAACTAAACCATGGCACCAAGTGCCTCATCTAGTCTCTTCTTAAACACCTTTAGTTGAGGGAGAATATAAGCAGGATTACACTTGTACAGATAATTTAAATGAGATGTGTCAATTTGCCTTGTGTGATTAGGAAAGATCCTTATGAGAGGGGAGCTTGCATCTTTACCATTGACCTGTTTTTCATTACTGAAGCAATTTTATCCAGTACTGACAAATGTCCCTTTAACATGAGGACAGACTGAAGGAGTTGGGGCTGTTCAGTCTGCAGAAGAGAAGGCTCCGAGGTGACCTAATTGTGGCCTTCCAGTATCTGAAGGGGGCCTACAGGAAGGCTGGGGAGGGACTGCTCAGGATCTCAGATAGGGATAGGACTAGGGGGAATGGAATGAAGCTACAGGTGGGGAGATTCAGGCTAGATGTGAGGAGGAGGTTCTTCACCATGAGAGTGGTGAGACCCTGGAATGTGTTGTCCAGGGAGGTGGTCGAGGCCCCGTCCCTGGGGGTGTTTAAGAGCAGGTTGGATGAGGCTCTGGCCAGCCTGATCTAGTGTGGGGTGTCCCTGCCCATGGCAGGGGGGTTGGAATTAGATGATCCTTGTGGTCCCTTCCAACCCTGAATGAAACTATGAAACATGGGGCACATTACTAAATGGATTACATATAAACATTTGTATTGCTTTTTGAGTCATTGAAGGCTGTCTGTTCTCTATGTATCATAATTTTTAGTGTTTAAAAGTTTGTCTACACTCCAGGGGCTGAAGTGGGGAGAGTGCTAGTGCAGTTTTGTAGTATGTGCCAAGTGTCAGGCACAGCAAATAAATAGTTTTGATGTTCCCATCAGAGTGTTTTTTATTTTTCTTGAGAGAAGAGTGTGTGTAGTGTTACTTGCAACCATTGCCTCCTTTTGCAAGTAACAAATAGGGTATACATTCTTATTATGGTTTATGGGGCTTTAAGTACTTAAACTTTTATGCATCAATAGGATACAATGTTTTGATTTATTTTCTGTAAAGGATAACTGTAGACTTCCAGGGTGCCTTGAAAAAACGTTTGTTAATGTGAGACAAGACAATAACCAGGATTGAAGCTGTATGACTCCAGAATCATGAATTGCTTTCATTTTACATAAGCAGACTCTGATTGATAGATGTAATTTTTTCTTTTCTTTTTTCTTCTGTGGTGTTATGCATTAAATGGATAATGTTCACACATTCCAAAGGTGGCTGGGAAACATAGTAATCAGTTGTATTTAAGCTGGAGGGCTGTGCCCAGAGAATGGTGGTGAGTGGGAGGCCAGTTGCTAGTGGTGACCCCTAGGGATCAGTTCTGGGCCCTGTCCTGTTCAATATCTTTACTGATGATCTGGATGAGGGGATTGAGTCTGTCATCAATAAATTTGCAGACAACACCAAGTTGGGAGCAGGTGTTGATCTGTTAGAGGGTAGAAGGGCTGCTTTCTGTAGTAAGAATACATATATGCAGTAAGAATGCAAATCAAAGAATTGAGTGTCCAGTGAAGTAGATGACATAGTAATGACATCAGAAAGCATGTCTGTGCACTGTTGGTTTGTGTTGTCTATTAGTGCATTTTCCAGAAGGTAGAAATCTTGTCAGACTTAAGGCTTCTCCTACATTTCATGGCAATTGCAACCAAATTCATTGATACAGGATGCCAATTTGGTAATAAAATGTTCCATTTAATTGTCTGCCAGTAAGACCTAAAGTGAAACTTTAAAAAGAAAAAAGCATATGGATGTGATTATTTTCCTTTTTTCACTATGTTATTATAGCACTTAGTTTCCCATTCTTCATCTACTGAACTTGGGCAGTTTACAACCCAAACAGCAAAGTCTTCCTTTTAAACAAGATGGTGGCAGGTGAGCTTGAGTTGTTAAGAGGCAGGAATAACGAGGGAAGTGTATCTTAAGCACAGAAAATATTATTCCCAAATGGATCCAGATCACTTAAAATATTTTATTTGTCAGAGAGGAGAAGGTTGTATCTCTGTCCTAACAATAATCTCTTTTGGATTTTAGGAACCTCACATGACTGGAGATTGCGATGTGGTGCTGTGGACCTCTATTTCACACTTTTTGGCCTCAGCAGGCCATCTTGTTTACCATTACCAGAGCTTGGACTTGTTCTGAATCTCAAAGAAAAGAAGGCTGTTCTTAACCCAACAATTATCCCTGAATCAGTTGCAAATAATCAGGAGCCTGTGAATATTGCTAACAATCATGGACAGTCAGTAGGATTTCAGAACACCGTAAGCACAAACCATCTGCATACATCCCTTCAGCTGGCTCAGGCCTTGCTTTGGTTGCTGTTTTAGTTCTGTATTGTGTTCAAGCTCCTCATGCATTACCTAAGCTAACTTTTACCTTATTATTCTTGATTCCTTCCACTTGAGAAGCTTACATATAACATAGCTTTTTTGGCTTTTTGTGTTTTGCATAGTGTATGCAAGCTTTTTACTCTTTTTTTCCCCTGCTAGTCTCATAATTTCTGTTCTTTATAAAACTTTTTGTATATTGCTTCTGAGACATGATGTGATTCACAGAAATGTTTGATGCTGTGATTTAAAACTGTTTCTTATTAGTCTAATAATACTGCTTGTAGACAAATTGAAAGCCTTCAATCAGTAAATTTATTACTGATTGAAAGTTGGAACTTTGGCACATCTTCATTGAACACTTGAATCTGACAATTTGGTACTGTGCTCTGAAGGATTTGTAACAACTTCTGAAAAATTGCATACACTGATATTTTTCATGCTTTGGAGGCTTCAGTCCTAACATTGTGTAGTTAGAAAATAGATCTTGTAAGCCACTTCAGTCCTATTCCTTACAAATAACTGCCATTCCTGTAGGCTAAGTCTTTTTGTTGGACAAGTTTTAATTATGAGGGGAAAAAACTCAACAGACAGGGAAATAATGAGAATTTTTCTTAACAATTTCAAAGACTATGTTTGATTAAAACTGCTTAGGATTAAATCCTGAAAGAGAATGTCAACATGTGATCAGCATGTTTGAAATTCTTTCTACCCTTTTGAATGGGATGTTTACTGTTACTGCATCGGTCCCATCTAAATCACTTTTATTCATAAGCGTACTGAGTGCAAATAGCCTTGCAGGCTATTTCCAGTAGGGGGAGAAAATTATGATGGAGTCAAATATCATTAGAACTATAGTATGTATTTCAGAACATGTACTAAGGCCTAATTTGGTAAGCATAAGCATCAGAATTAGCAGGAGACGCTTTTGGGGCAGATTTTTAGGCTGCGGTTGAGTAAACATCCAAACTTTTTTAAGCAGTCTTAATTAAAAAATCTGCACTTAACTCTTTCCTATACTGTCCCTTGTGCTAGCACAGTTGCTGCATAGTGATCAGGATGATCTGGTTGAAAAATACTTTTTCTTTTAGAAACACAAATTTCCTGTTGGGTCAGTTACCTGGTCCAGTTCATTGTGTAGTTACTTAAGGGCAGATAGGTATGAGGAAGATGAAGAGGTTGCTTCTTTTAGCAGCTGTGCTAGCTTCCACTAGTGGGAAAATACAGCATTAGCATAAGCCTCAATTAACACTTCATCCCTTGTATCTTCTCCTATGCCTCATCTCCATTCTCCTACCCCTTACTTTAAGGTTATCATTTTTCACTGCGACTCCCCCAGAATTCAGGGGATTTGCTTGTATTAAAACAAAGAAATACATCCAACCAGTTACATAACACAGGGACTGCCTCTCACATCAGCCAAAGTGTGTCCAACAGTTTTTCACAACAGCAGTGTGTTGGGCTAAAAAATAGAGAAATAGATATTTGAGGGGGAAAAAAGAATTTGCAGGTGATGGAATACATCAGATTAACTAGATTCTTTAATGCAGACTGGTTTATTCTGAGAGCACAGACATGTTAAAATCAGTACTGATAGACTTCTGACACTGAACTTGCAAGGAAGGTTAAAGTCATAAACCACTTGAGAAAACTGAATTTGAATTGTTCAGGTCAAGAGTTTATGGGGCAGGGATACTCTTTGTAGGACAGGAGAGCAGCACAAGTGGAGCAGCATGTGGTCTTGAGATTCTATGACACAGCTTTTATCTAGCTTTTAGTGGGCCTTCAATTACATTTGCTTCTGTGGATACTTGATTTTTCTGTCTGTATTTTGTATATTGGACTTGTTGGAACACCTGTCTCCTATTTTACTTACTAGCTGTGTAACTTAGTAGACTGTCCTGCAATTTCTGTGTTCCCTTGACCCTGTTTTTGTTGATAATCTAAGCAGTAATAGACAAAATAGTTTCACTCTTTTAAAAAAATACTGTTGTCAAAACAAAATAACCCCCAAGTTTTAATTTCTGGTTATTATCTGTATTCAACAAAGCAAGCATTAGTTTTTCAAAGCTAACTAAAAGATAAATCCCATGTGTAGATCAGAGGTTATCACAGTTTTTCAGCTGAGATCTCAACTGAGGAGAGTCTGCCAGGCACAGATTTATAGAAAGGCTATTCAGAGGCAGCAAATGTTGTTGCACACCAACAGTACCATGATTGTGAGAAGGGACAGAGAAGATGCCAATGCTTAGATATGCAGAGGGCGCAGGAATAGAAGTAAAGAGAAACTATGTTTGTAGCAGAGGTTGGCACAAATCCATACAGGGTTTTAGAAAACACTTTTTGCCAGTACTACAGGGAAAACTTTGTTCAAATCACCCACTTTGCTCAGAAGTGTTTTCAGCTATCAGGTCTCTTTTAGGCTGAAACATGGCTCTTGCTATCTTCTAATTTTAATCTTTTAATGCTGCTTCAGGAGGATGATCATCTTATTAAGGAAACAGCATCCAGCATTTCTGGTCATCAGCAGGGGGTGAAGAGGAAGGCTGATATGCCACTCGGGTCTCCATTGGAGCCAGGGCAAATACTAGAGAAGAATGAAGACAGTAAAGTCAAACTCAAAATCAGAGTAAGAAATGGAAATTCAACTTGCACAATATGTAGGGTATTTGGAGTAACAGCAGTGGCTTCTGCTGACTTCCCTTAAAGCTGTGTTCAAACAAAAGATGTGTTATGTATACGTCTACAGTAGTTGTTAGGCTTACTTTGGCAAAATCATTTCCCATCAGATTCTTATTGGCTGGCAAGAACTAAAGTTAACACTTAATGCTCTTGTTCACACAGCTTCAAGGTAAATTGGAGAGAAGAAAAAACACTGACTTTTTTTAGTTCCATTGAACTTTTACTCCTTTGCAGTGGTAGATATCATTTCCTTTCCCTCTCACCCCCAGTTTACCTCAAAAGTAAAACATATTAAGTTGTATGTAATGATATTCTTAGAAGTTATTAGCATCTGCTTGTTTGTTGTTTTTTTCCCCCTGATATCTTAGTTCTCAAACTCTCAAGAGGAGGAGGAAATTGATATGGACACAGTTCATGACAGTCAAGCCTTTATTTACCACCATTTGAATATGCTGGAGAGACCATCCACACCAGGTATGAGTAGATTTATTGGCAAAAGGATAGCACAGGTTTCTCAGCTATTTCAGTTGTGGGAGTTGTTTTTGCTACTGCTCATTCACATACATACAACATTTGTTAAGTGTCAAATGTTAACTTAATTCCTGGAAGGGTGGAAAAGGGGGCACAAGAACATTTCTTTAGCTTCTGATGTATTTATAGACAACTCTGTACGTGTGCATTTTCATACATATCTAAGTAAGACAAGTAAGTTTCATGCTTATAAAAGTGAAAAGCTAAGGTGGTGAATGGTGCCACATCCAGCTGGTGGCCAGTCACCAGTGGCATCCCCCGGGGATCAGTGCTGGGCCCTGTCCTCTTTAACATCTTCATTGATGATCTGGATGAGGGGGTCGAGTCAGTCATCAGCAAGTTTGCACATGACACCAAGTTGGGAGCAGATGTTAGTCAGAGGGTAGAAAGGCTCTGCAGAGGGACCTCGACCGACTGGACAGATGGGCAGAGTCCAATGGGATGGCATTCAACAAGTCCAAGTGCCAGGTGCTGCACTTTGGCCACGGCAATCCCATGCAGAGCTATAGGCTGGGGTCAGAGTGGCTGGAGAGCTCCCAAACAGAGAGGGACCTAGGGGTACTGATCGACAGCTGCCTGAACATGAGCCAGCAGTGTGCCCAGGTGGCCAAGAAGGCCAATGGCATCCTGGCCTGCATTAGGAATAGTGTGGCCAGCAGGAGCAGGGAAATCGTCATGCCCCTGTACTCTGCTTTGGTTAGGTCGCACCTTGAGTCCTGTGTCCAGTTCTGGGCCCCTCAGTTTAAGAAGGACATCAAAAAACTTGAACGTGTCCAGAGAAGGGCAACAAGGCTGGGGAGAGGCCTTGAGCACAAGCCCTATGAGGAGAGGCTGAGGGAGCTGAGATTGTTTAGCCTGGAGAAGAGGTGGCTTAGGGGTGACCTCATTGCCCTCTACAACTACCTGAAAGGTGCTTGTAGCTGGGAAGGGATTGGTCTCTTCTCCCAGGCAACCAGCACCTGAACAAGGGGACACAGTCTCAAGCTGCGCCAGGGGAGGTTTAGACTCGAGGTGAGGAGGAAGTTCTTCACCGAGCGAGTCATTTGTCATTAGAATGTGCTGCCCAGGGAGGTGGTGGAGTCACCGTTCCTGGAGGTGTTCAAGAGGGGATTGGACGTGGCACTTGGTGCCATGGTCTAGTCATGAGGTCTGTGTTGATAGGTTGGACTCGATGATCCTCGAGGTCTCTTCCAACCTTAGTTATACTGTGATACTGTGAATGAATAAAATAACATGAAGCTGAAATAGCACTCTGTAAGAAATCAGGTAAAACTAGTTTTGCCATAGCTGTCATTAAAAAATAAAAATTTTGAAGATTGGCTTAAAAAAATATATCATTTAAGCTATTTAAATGATTATGATTACAAATTATTTTATAACTTAACATCAGAAGATGAAAAACATAGAAGCTTCAAAGATGCTTAGAAGGGATTTTCAAAGTTGGAGAGATTGCATGTATGAGTCAAATGGTTTCATTCAAGCATTTCTTCTCTCTCCCTACTTCTCTTTCTATCTTTTTTTTTCATAAAATATTATACAGAATTTCTTAAATAGTAGAGTTTCTTAGAAAACTTAAGGCAGGTCGAATTTCCGTGATGAACTTCCAGCTTCTTTGCTTATCTGTCGCTAGCAAAGAAATTCAGCGCTTAGTCTCATCTTCTCAAAATGCTTTAACTGCATTTGTTAATTCTAGTTCCAGAGTGTGCCAGTGGTGCTAAGCTCAGGTAGTGTGACTATGTAACAAAAATGTTGAGAGATCTTTGGGACACATCCAAAACAAGGTTTCACGGTTGCAGTACTGCAATGTGTAGGAAGTTAAGTATTCAGCCTTAAAAGTAGGATTCACAGTAATTACCCTGTTGCTTGTTTTTCTGTTTTTATCCAGTGGTTGCCTAATGTAAAACACAAGTAGGCCTTAGTTAGCAGCGGGATCTGGAATGCTGGTTCTGTCTTGAGTGCCCTAGGTCCTTAGCTATGCTAACAGGTGACCTCATCTGCTTTTCCTGTGACCTGACAATTTAATGGCCCTGTTTAAGAGAAGGGCTGGTGGATGTTCCTGCTCCGAGTATCCAGCTGGGGCTGGTGCCTTGGTGCTGGCTGGGAGCATGGAAGCTCTAGGCTCATACTCCCCTAGGGGCCTGGGACTTAACGCTTTTCCTTCCTTGGCAGATGCTCTAGCCAGTAAGGGGGTTTGTTTTGGTTTTTATGAAAGGTAACTGCTGTCATTGCTCAGCAAACAAATTAAGTTCATATGGGGACATAAACCACCAGGAGGTCTAGTTTCTGGATTCCAGATGGCCCTTGGTTACTGACGTGTGCCTGTACAGCCAGCTCCACCGGGATGGATTTGCTGTTGGATAACTAGAGTAGCAAAACTCACAACTTTTTGCCTAAAGCATTTCAGCAAAGGGGAAGGCTGCATATAGGTTGTTTTCATGACTTTAGGAGCCTAATTCCCCACAACCTTGACTTTATAGCTCTCAGAGCTACTTCGCATTTTGTCCTCAGTGTTATGGTTAACCATCACATTTTCTGTTACGGCAAAGCATGACACATCCAGGGCACATGAGTGCAAAGCTGGTCTGCTGAGGATTAGTATTTATAACTCTTACATGATATTTTGCAACTTCTTTTTTCTTTAACTGGATTTACACACTGTACAGAATATCAAGTCATAAACATAAGTCTGCCAAATCCTTCACAAATAGGACTTATGGGACCCTGTGTACGCCAGCTCTGTCTTTCAGGACTGTTGCATATTAAATTTGCCCTAGAGTTCAGAAAGGGGTAAGGTCTGATCAGGAGTGGAGTAACAGCCAGTTGACTGCAGCTTTTGTAGACTTAGAGCAGACAAAAGCTACTTCAAGTTTCACTTGTATGCTGGATGACCTTGTCACCTCTGCCATTTAGACATTCAGCACATTGGAATACATTTTCTTTCCTAGGTGATAAATGAGGCAAATGGCTGGGTTTTGCCACAGAGTTCATTTTAGATAATAAGTCTTTGAAAAGCATTATTTTGAAACACTTCAGATGAATTTCATTTTCTTTGGTTTGTGCAGTTAGAAACAGTTCCACTTCTTTGCTTCTAAAATTTCACCTATTTCTTATGTAATTTTTTGGAGAAGCAGAGATGTATGAATTTCAGACTGAGTAAATAAAGACAATTCAGTCTCTAGGAGATGACACACTTCTGAGAAGAAACATATAGGGGAAAAATAAAAGCATAAATGAACAAATCTGTTCCCACATAGGAGTGTTCTGGTTTACAAAAGAGTATTTCCTGAGGACCTCTGCGTTTTTCCAGCAATCATGGAGGATGGCTGAGTTTCAGTGAGTGATTATTGTGAAATAGACTGACAGTGAGTGCTGAAAGTCTCAGTATCTTGTTAATGAATCTGTAAGAGCTTATATCTGTCTCAGTGCTGTGACTCTTACTTGGAAGGCCGTGAGCTCTTAGTCCATACTCAGTTTTCCTCTCACAGCTGTGCGTTATGTCCCCATATGTCACATGAAATGTTAGGTCATCAGCTAAACACAGCCTGCAAACAGCAGCTGCCAGGAGGAGGGTCATATGGGGTCCAGATCCTGCCCTATCTGTGGGTTGGCCTTTTTTTTTTTTTCCCCACACTCCTCACATCACACCAAATGATAACTTGGATTTGTTCAAGTTTAAGTAATCACCATAAAGCCAGGAAAACATTTAAAGTAACAATTTTAAAGCCTTTTTATTTTCCCTATGCTTCCGCTCACGGATGCGAAAGGGTAGGGTTAAGACAGACTACAAGGGCAGTGTTACAGGGTTTTGTACTGTAATAACAGCACTTTTGTAGTCATCCTGTTTGTGATGATAGAACTGTGGACTATGGTAGTTATAAGAGACCCTGAGTATTTTTTTAAGAAGTTACTGAACTAAACATCCATTATGAACTCTTTGAAGAATGTTGTTGTTGTTGAGTATTCATGTGTTCTAAGGGCTGGAAACATGGTAACTTCCTTTGAGCCTCTAAACCTGTGCAAAGTCATGTTTGTAGTATTAGAACAGATTTCCATTTGCTACCAAACCATGAAAGAAAAGTAGTAGCATTTCCTACTCTTATCTCAAGGTGAAAAGAATTTCAGGATCAGATTTTGTGTAAGAAGTAGATTTAAACTCTCATTTCTGACTTTATGGTGGCTTGTCGTGGGTTGTTGGCTTCAGTGAAACCAGATGAAGAAATGCTTCTTTCACTTTAATATTTCACTCATCTGAAAATGTAACACTTCAAAATTAACCTTGAAAATTTTCAGCTATGTGTATCAGTGGCTACTAACTGACCTATTCTGCTTTCAAAAGAAATGCCTGATTGTCCCTTCATGATTTATCAGTGAAGTTGCACATGGTTATGGCTTCACAGGTCACAACTACTAGACATTTAGTTAGAACTTTCTTAGCTATTTTCAGGAGTTTGATAGTTCCTACAAAGCAGTTTCCAGTTCTCATCTGTATTTTTACAAAGGGAAAAACAAAAGTAAATACAGCTATGTTCTCTGGGCACTGGCAGTGTTTTTTCTGATTACATTTGGGACACATCTTGATCATTCCAGCTCAGATCAGAAAAATCCTTTGGCCATTCTAAAAATCCATTTGCTGTTTTCCAGGATAATCAAAATGGAAAAAAGTTCACAAAACTTTGAAGGTCTAGACCACACTCATACTTGCTGGTTGGATTGTGGTCTTGTTTATCACATTTACTGTCTGCAGTTTCAGAAAATAATGATTTAGCTGGATTGGATTGTTTCTGGAATGATTCAAAACTGGGTTCAGCACATACTGCAGTGAAGCACAAAGTGAAACTACAGTAGTCATTAATGTTTGAACAGTGCATTTATGACAGTAGATTTGAGTCTGTGTTGCAAATAACCACATTTCATGTGTGGATTCAGTAGTTAATCGGAATTCAGTCTGAAGTGTATAAAAAGCCCAGTGCACTGCAGCTGCCCTGAGTTAGCTGTAAGGGCACCAGAACCTCAAAGTTCAGCCCTTAGTTAGTGGTTCCCTGCCAGAAAGGGTTATGGGAACATCAATACATGAACAGATAACTGAACACTTCTTGGATATGAGGACATCACTGACAATGAATTTTTGCTTGACTTTTTAAGGAGGGAAAAATAGAGACTGTAGGCTGTGGTGTTCTACCCTCTTCATACAAAATCAGAAGTACAGGAGAGACTATATAGAAGGTCTTAGGAAAGTTGCTGGCATCCTAAAGTCTCAGGTTGCACGTTCCCAAATTCTAAAGGCTCATTAAAAAAAGTAAGAGTAAAATAAATGAAACAGTGTACTTAGCAATATTGTTCAGTGTTCATGTACCAGTGATTCTTTAAAAGGAAAAAAAAAGAAAAACTTAGCCCAGGTATTTGATGGACAGAATGTTATAATTATCTGACAGCTATTTTTATTGTGACAAAAAATGTTACTTTAAAGCTTATCAAGATCTAATCCTCTTTCATTTCAAAAGTGAACTACAAGATCTGTGGTTTTGTGTTTTAGTGTATCTCACAATATCTACACAAGTTTGTGTAAGTCCCTGTGACAAGGTATGCACAAAGTTTCTGATCTTTTTACCCTGGGATGGTGATCCTGTCTGATTTTAAACACCTACCCATCTAGCTGGAACACTGCAAAGACAATAATTGCCTAGGAATCTCCACATCCCAAGCAGGAGATCCAAGTGGATAGACACATGGATGTGCATTTTTTTCCAAGGAATGCTACTAACCACTTCAGAAGTGAGCTCCTGGCCTCACCCTCCACTTACTGCGTGTTGCTGTGATTTGAGGGTTCCAGTTCCACTCCCTCTGCTAAGAGGATGTGGGTTCCCTGCTGGAAGAGGGAACGCTCAGTGCCTCCTTGCAGCAGTACTGCTACTCCTGTTGCCATGAGGATGATACTAATACTCTGTAAAGCGATTCCTGTTTATCCTTGCTTTCCTAGTTTGGCAGGTTCCTAGCATGGACCTTTAAGCAGATGTTAATTAAAATGAAGAAAAAGTTAATGGTGAATTTTACAGGTACAAATCTGCAGAATTTTTTTGCAGGGCTTTTATGGGTCCCTTTTTTACAGTAAGCAAGTTCAGTAGTCTGTGTACATCCTTTCTGAGCCATTGGCCAGGATCAATGTATTTCAAAGCACTCTTCCAACAGTAGGAGGAAATACTCTGAATAATGTTTACTTTTGCATTTAAAAACCCAACAGATTGTAGCTATCATTGACCTTTATGAAGAAAGTGTATGTGTCTGTCTCAGTAAAAGTTTGTAATGATCATCTTTGATTTCTTGCTGACATTCGTGCCATGTTATCAGTGTTGACTGTCTCCTTAAACATCAGTAGTCCTTGAGTTGCACTTGGATCCTGTTTCTCCCCTTCCTGGAAGTCTTCCTGCCTTATTTCAGACTTTAGGTGCTTGTCACCACCCAGTCAGTCCTGTTGTCTTAAGCAGCTGTGTGTTTGCTCCCTAACTTGCTCCAGTCAATGATGTTTAACTGCTTTAAACAATCAGATATTTTTTAATAACCCACCTGAAGTAAGTAAAGAAGTGATGTTGCAGACTGTTGCCTTAGCAGAGCTGGTAGTTCAGTAATGAGCAGGACATTTGTAAATATGGCAGATAGTGCAACAGGTTCAAGACAATCTGATTGCATCCCCAGTCTTTGCTGGTACTTGGCGCTGCTGCTACATCATCCTGGCAGACTTAAGCCCATGTGCTTAACCCAGCTATACTGGGTTAAGATTTTTACAGTTCAGAGACTTAGCTTTGTTTTGAGGTTGTTACAAAAGTAGCATCTAGAATTACAGGTTCAGTTTCCATATAAAAGTAACCCACAGTTTGGAACTAATGAAGCTGTGAAGTTCTAAAGGCTTATGTCATATGTGGGGTTTTTTGTTTTCTTTTAAGTTGACTTCAGTTTGCCTTGTATATTTTAATGCATCATGTGCCTTCAGCTTGAGAACATGTTAGAATGCATCTGTACCCTAGATAATCTTCAGACATCTTTTATGGACAAACCCCAATCAGTCAGTTTTTGCCACTACCTTGTACTGCTGGTAGCTGTGTTTGTGTCACTGCCACAGCTCACCTTGTAGTGCTATGGCCTGTTTTAATGCTGTCAAATACTGTGTGCTTTGGTTTTCTGAGGTATAGAAACCATGCCTTTTCTACTAGCCTGGGTTAGACACACTCCTTTTTCCCCTGTTCTGTCTTCAGCGTAATGGTTGGGTTTGCATCCTTCCAGCTGCTAAGGAAATTTTTCATGTATAAAAGCTATATGCTTTAGAGTGATTAGTTTGTGTAGTGAGGAAAGGCTTAGGTACAGTTTGGAATTCCCTAACGATTAGTTAAACTGTGAAGCAGTCTTGTAACTTTATACATCCATTCCAGTATACTTGGGTGCTGTCTGCACTGAAAACACTTTCAGGTGACAATGTAAAAAATATTGTAGTGACTGGGCCTTGAAGTCAACCAGTGGAAGTCTGAATTTGTGTGCATACCTTCTTCCTGTACTTTTGTATACATTAAAAAGTGAAGTCATTATCAGTTCTGTATAACTCTTTGCACTGATAACATGACCATACTACTGCATAGGTTTGATTAAATAATTTATTTTTTTAAATACTGTGTGTTAGAGATTTTTAGTCTGTGGGGAGCTATTGTACTTTAGCCTCCCTTCTGACATCAGCAGAGTTTTGTATTGAACCATATTCACGTCTTGCAGTTGAGCCTAAATGTACTCCTAGAGAGACATTGCTTTTGCTGATTAAGACTTTGGGCAATAGAGATTGCACCATGTCCCATAAGAAGTCATTGATTATCCTCACTGAAAAAATGTTTTGTATTTTTCTTCTGACTTCTAAACACTGCATGCAGGTGTAGGATTTGTTTTTTTCCAGCCATGTTTAAGACCAAACAAAACCCAGAACAGCTGCACTGTCTAGAAACTTTCCAGTATATGTGCTTGATTGAAGAAGTCCTTAATCTCTTGGATAAGGCTGGAAAGATTGCATGGAAATCTTTTTCTGTGCTTCTTTGTCACATTACAGGGAGCTGGCTCTTCACACTTCCAGGAATCATTACCAGAGACAAATCATTCTTGCCTTAAAAGATCCAAAATCTGCCAGTCAAACAAAAAGATGTACTGGGAAAAAAATGAGAAATGATACAATGTAAATTTGTTGTTATTTAACAGGGTTTTCTTTTTCACCAAAAAACTAGGGGGGGGGAGGGGAACCCCAGAAATCTGATGGTACTTTTCTATATCTTCAAAGCATGTTCTCACAATGTAAGTTGATTCAATTTCTGCCTAAAGGAATTAGTCTTCCTACCTTCCATTGTTTAGCCTCATGAACAAGGTTATCCTGTTGCCTTTTAATCCCTGCTATTGAAGCTGTTGCATTTTTTACCTCTGTGAAAACTGTCATCAGTACAGGAACTTCAGTGGCATGTTCAGAGCCTTTTCTGAAAACAAAAACTCAAAAAGCTAACAGTGCAAGTATCAAAACAGATTGTGTTTGCATGCTTAAATGGTAATGCAGATTTTTATCTAAGATTTCAGAATTTCTTGTGCTTGAAAACAATGCAGGATAAACATTTACTAACCCCACTATATCCATTCTTTCAGGTAAAGAACAGTCTTCAGGAGATATAAGCATGCATCCTGTCTCTGCAGCTCCACTCTCTGTGTATAGTAAAGAAACAAACTCCTCAAAACATAGTGACCACCATCATCACCACCACCACGAGCACAAGAAAAAGAAGAAGAAACACAAGCATAAGCACAAGCATAAACATAAACATGATAATAAGGAAAAGGAAAAGGATCCCTTTGCTTTCTCTAACAGTCCAGCCAGTGCACGATCAATCCGTTCCCCATCACTTTCAGACTGATAGCAGTGGCTTCTCTGGAGTTACCTGGCAATGTTCTCTGACTACTTAGAAGGATGTATATAACCATAACTTCTATCTTTTTTGATGGAAATAAGAAGATGTCAATTGCCTTAGCAATTCAGGAGCTCTGTCACTGTCCTTGTCTTAAGCCTTCTATTTGCAGATGCAGTTGTTGAAATAATCTGATTCAAAAAACATGTTTGCTGATTCTGAGTCATTTTGTGTTTCACTGTTCTACACACCTCCCACTCTTTCTTCCATCTGAAACAAAGAAAGCAGCTCTTTATGTAAGAGCCCCATGTCCACTGGCAACCTCCTGCACATCGTGCTGACCATGTGCACTGCCAGAGCCAATTATGTTTTAATCCTGTGAAGAATGTTACGAGGCAGAGTACCTTTTAATCAGAAGAAGCCAATGGCCAGACCTCTGGTGGAGCGCTGTTTCCAGACTAGTATTGCATAACCAAACGTAGAGCTCCCAAGAAGACGGATTTGCTGCAGTCTTCAGTTGACCTGTTCCTTGCTGTAACCATTGCAGTGTAACATCAGGATTTTAAGAACAGTACATAGAACATTTTGCCTTTTCTCTTTTTTTTTTCCCCCTGATACTAAAACTCTCCAAAACAAATTGCAAGCTGCTTTTAAGCTGGGGGTATTTATTATGGACGTGACCCTTCAAACACAATGACAGTTCTGCACTGACATTTTTGGAGTTTTAGCAAAATGCTTAATGCATGTTTGGTCCTGTAATCAGGCTTTTAAAAAACTCAATAAAGCTTGCAAATTTCTTTTGAGAGGCAGATCATTTTCTTCAGGCTTGACATAAAAACATCCTTTTGAAAGATGGCTTATATATTTACTCCTGCTGAGAGGTGGGTTTCTGGAAGCATTCTATGTGATCCACTCATGAATCCACAGGAGGAAATGCATTACTAGATTATGTCTGAGGCGTTAAGTGATGAATGCATTTAATTCTTTAGCTGTGTTTTATGCAGTTTACTATTTACACCCAGCAAATGTTTTATTTAAAACTTTTTAGAGGTTTAGATGCTGCACAATCTCTGCCCCTTTTTGCATTTTTCTTTACTTGTATCTAGAGGCAGGGGTTATATTTCCATGCACTGGTGGAGTTCTGCTGTCCAGAGTTCACCTCACATTTAGCTTTCTAGAAGGTAGTTGTATTTGGGTTAATTTTGTTGTTGTTTGGGGTTTCTTTTTTTTTGGTGTTTTGTTTGTTTTAGTTTTCCCAAATTCCTCTCAGAGACTGTTTCTCCTTAGGACAAAGAGAGAAAGTTCCACACAGACCTGAGAAGACTTTTTTTAAAGCCATATTCTGTTTCATGGAAGTTAATAAATGCTTTTATATTATATACCTGCTGGTGAATCCTGTAGTTTTTGTCATAACAAACTATCTCAAGAATGGAAAGATGATAGACTCAGGTGTTTTGTAATGCACATATTTTGTCACTCAAATACTGTGTCCCTTTAATACTGCATGTTCTAATTTTGTACTTGGGACACACGTTAAGGTATGTTAGGGCTGGATTCAGACATGACAGGCTTGGGTAGCATTGCAGCCTCACCCCAGCTGCTTCCTTGCCAGCACCTCCTCACATTAGGTGAAGATCACCATGTTGTTTAGTCATGACTGCACACTTTTCCAGCTTAGGTAAGCTAGAGGTGCAACAGGAGCAGAAAGACAGCTTGTGTAGAATGAGGTACTGAGCATGTTTTGGGCTGACCATGAGTGCAGCTCAGCTTGGCACCTCTCTTGAGCCAGGGAGCTGTTACATTAGTACCATGAACTGTGAATCGTGGTTGGGAGGCTATAGTAATAGCTCAATGGAAATATATTTAGGTGTTTTTCCACTGAGGCAACAGTGCCAAAGGTGTTTGTGGCAGACCTGGGCTAATGAGCAGTGAAAGCTGGCATTGTTTGGGAGAGCAAAGGCAGATGGGTTTATGTTTTAAAAATGAGGTCATGGGTAATTTCTGCTTTTGGAGATGTGGATTTACGCTCTTATGCTGAGGAGAAGCGTATTGTTCTGGGAGACAAGCACAGAAATGAGGCATAGCTGTAATACAGTGATTCTGCCATCATGGATTGGGCTGTATGACTAAGTGAACTGTTGAATAGATGCTAAGAAAATATGATGAAGACACTTAGAAAACAGAGAGGGGTGGGCAAATCCAGAAGGATTATTTGGTTTCAAGGTTGTGCCATGGTCATGATTCAGAATATCCATTACTGTGTTTGGTGGAATACAAAGTAAGTTTGAGGTCTGCAGGTAGTGCAGTGAACAGTGCTCACAAACCTGGTAGATGTGCTCAGTAGTCAGGATAATCCAAAAGCATCAAGCTAAAATTCAGTAGGAATGAATGTGCAATACTAAACCTGAGGGAAAATGAAGTGCATGAAAGCAAGCTGCGCCTCCCATCTTGTGAGGAGTAGTAAGGGAAAAACAACTGGTTGTACAGAGGTGAGCAACTTGAGACTATTGCAAAAGTTAACATTCACTTGACAGGAATTCCATGTCCCAGTTTGGTGGCCAGCAGGCTGTTACAGCTTATTTCTCCTCTGTCAAGACAAGGCATGGATGTTCCTTGTCCCTAATGGACATCTCATCATATCAGAGTCTGAGCAAGCATCTTTCTTGTGTTTGGAGCAGCATGCATAAAAAATGTTTCTCTGTCTCAAATGTTTTTATCAAAGGATGCAGTCATCTTAAAATGTTGGAATTAATGTGTTTGTACTCAACTATTTGAGTAAGTTCAAAATACTGAATGTTTCAGTTGCTTTCTTTTTATGGCTTAGATTCTTTTTAAAATACATATTTGTTGCTACAGGACTGAAAATCTTGCAGGTGCTAAATAAAACACTCAGCTAGGACAGGACACAGAGTAGATGAGAGAATTAAGCTTTTTGTCTGTGTGCATCTTTTCATGGAAGAAATTCAATTACATTGTAGGAGAACTGATAAAGACCTCCAAGGAATTGGTTGCTGAGGAGGTATGAAAACCTGCAAAGAAAATAGTCTAGAGAGAGCAGCTGAAAATAGGTGGGGGTTTTTGTTTGGTTTTGTTTTGAAGTTCAACAGTTTCATTGGAGACAAATCATAGAACCACCTGGTTGGGAAAGACCTTAAGATCATTGAGTCCAACCATAAGTTGGATGTTAGGAAGAAGTTCTATACAGAGAGAGTGATTGCCCATTGGAATGGGCTGCTCAGGGAGGTGGTGGAGTCACCATCATTGGAGGTGTTTAGGAGGAGACTTGATGGGGTGCTTGGTGCCATGGGTTAGTTGTTTAGGTGGGTTGGATTGGTTGATAGGTTGGACACGATGATCTTGAAGGTCTCTTCTAACCTGGTTTATTCTATGTATTCTATGTCACTGTACACAGCTGTTAGATCATGTCCCTAACCACCTCATCCAGATGTCTTAAAACACCTCCAGGAATGGTGACTCCACCAGTTCCCTGGGCAGCCTGTTCCAGTGCCTGATGACCCTTTTCCTGAAGAAATTTTCCTAATATCCAAGTTAAACCTCCCCTGGTGCAACTTAAGTCCATGTCCTCTCATCCCGTCACTTATTATCTGGGAGATGAAGCTGGCCTCCATCTCACTACAACTTCCATTCAGGGAGTTTTAGAGAGTGATGAGGTTTCCCTTCAGCCTCCTCCAGGCTGAACAATCCCTCACTGGACTTGTGTTCAAGACACCTCACCAGCTTTGTTGCCCTTTTCTGGACATGCTGCCAGGAAGGGGTTGGTCTCTTCTCCCAGGCAACCAGCACCAGAACAAGGGGACACAGTCTCAAGCTGCGCCAGGGGAAGTTTAGGCTCGAGGTGAGAAGAAAGTTCTTCACTGAGCGAGTCATTCGTCATTGGAATGTGCTGCCCAGGGAGGTGGTGGAGTCACCATCCCTGGAGGTGTTCCAGAGGGGATTGGACATGGCACTTGGTGCCACGGTCTAGTCATGAGGTCTGTGGTGACAGGTTGGACTCGATGATCCTCGAGGTCTCTTCCAACCTTAGTTATACTGTGATACTGTGATCACCTCAATGCCCTTGTAGTGGAGAGGCCCAAAACTTAACACAGTACACAAGGAGCAGCCTCACCAGTGCCTGTTACAGGGGTAATAAGATCACTTCCCTGGTCCCACTGGCCACACTATTTCTGATACAGGCCAGGATGCTGTTGACCTTCTTGGCATATTTTCTAATGTTCAGAGGAATGGTGTTCAGCCCTTGGCAGCCCAGCACAGCCCCAGCATGGTGGAGCCAAGTGGGGAGAGGGGCAGCGCCAGCGCCTGGCATGGGTCAGGTGGCTAGGCTGAGGGTCACGCTGGCAGTTCAGTGGCAATCACTGACTGGTTTGATCGAAGTGTGAGCAGTGATTCACCTCCACGCACAGCTGGTGTCCAGCACTGTGTTTACAAGCTGGCCTGAGAACAGGCAGCTGAGCAGCATTTGCAGCCCAGAGAAATAAGTTTAAGATTGTTTGTTTGTTTGTTACTAATTTTGTGAGTTGTTTGTTTTGTTTTGTTTTTAACAGGTAAGCCTACTGTGAAAGGTCCTGGGCATGTGAAGCTGAGTTAATCATGTACTATATCATTTCCAGTCAGAGACTTTAGATTTTAATATAAAATTTGTTCTGAATGATTCCAGGATTTCTCTCTATATTGACTTTATACAGCACCAATCATGTCCTGTGTTAATAATGATCTTACCAAGGTTTGATTCTGAAATACAGCAAAACTTCAGTAAGATATATGGAAGTGAGAGGCCCTATTGTGAGCCAGTGACCTCTGTGAATGAACAAACACATCACCACTGTAAAATGAGATGCGCTTAATAGCTCTTCACAATGGATGCTTGTACATGATACACATCAGCATACTGTGAAGTGGTTTGTTATGATAAGACCACAATGTAGAACTTTTCTGTTGAAATGGCTCTCTCTCTCTACTTCTTGGGAAATATTTGTGCAAATAAATATGTGGGTTAGTGAGGCAACAGATAGTTATTTGTCTCTCAAGTGTGAGTAATGTAATGTGAACAAGCATTAATGACCTAACTCCTTAATTCAACAGGAGATCCTTATTTTTCTTACATGCTAGCTTATTTCTTAATATTTTGGAATCTGTTGCTCAGTGTGTGTTGTGTGTGTTCCCAGGGGAGATGAATGCAAGCTACAAGCTTTGGATAACTCTCAGTTCTGCTCCACTTTATCATCTCTTGGACTTCTTCAACTCAATGGCTGGCAACTACATGTATCTGCTCCTTGAATCGTCCTCTAACGTCTGCCTGAAATAATGAAAAGACTTGCAGTTTTCAGAGGACATGAGAGGTAGAATTGGCCAAAGCATCCATGTGGTTTAGAAGCCTTTGCCCAATTTCCAGAAGAGACTCCAGCAAGGAGTTATCAAAGACCTATGAATTTCTGTGAGAGTTGCCACTTTGATACCCTGCTGAAGCAGCTCACACAATTGCTGTCTCCAGGGCAGGGGCCGCAGAAGGGAATGGGTGCTTCAGCCCCAGCAGTTCCAGTGAACTCTGGGGGTGTTTAAACGTGAGACAAATGTGAAACAAAGTTAAGCTATCCCAGGGAGTGAGGAACTAAGAAAATGCATGAAGGACTGCAACAAGGGAACTGGTAACAAAGAATAAAGACAAAGGAACATCTGAGAGAACAGCAAGAAGAAGGAGAGTCACAGAATCATCCAATTTGGAAAAGAGCCTTGGGATCATCGAGTTCAACCGATAACCCTACATTACAAGTACTCACCCCAAAACCACATCCCCAAGCATGACATCTAAATGACCTTTAAACACATCCAGCCTATTCCAATGTCTGACCACTCTTTCGATGAAAAAAATTTCCCTCATGTCCAGGCATTTAAGAAGGTAATCCAGGTATTTAAGAAGGTCATATTTCACTTCTCTGTTCAGCACCCAGCCTGAGATGCACAGCTCTGATTAGGAGAACTGCTGAGTCCAGTACAGCAAGTCTCTAGTAGTGCCTACTGCATCTGTAGTGCTATATAATGCTGTGAATTCTAGATGCTGTGATTCTTGAAGTCTTAAGAAAGGCTTTTTAAATTGGTGGAAATGGTTTGTTAATATCTCATCTGAAAACTGTGACAATGCTGCCTTTACCTCAAAGGGATATTTTGGAAACTGCTTGGACACTACTGCAGGGGTATCTTTCGATCACCTTGTCCACAGAACAGCTCTTCATAAATAAGTCAAGAATTTGTATGCAGTGACTGTGTTGGGCTGCTCTGTATTGCTTTGGATATCACTGGCAGTTCCTGGAAGTTCAGCTGGTCCTGCAAACCCAGTGCACAAACAACAAAGGTGTGGTGCTGTGCCCCTTCCTTCTTGGCACCAGCTAGCATTGCAAAATGCATCTGTCTAGGAGAAGGCTGGCTTGATATTTCTGATCTCTAATAGCTCCCTGACTTGTTTTACAGTGTAGTGTTGATGAAGGGAAGCAGATGGTGCAAGGTACTGTAAGACTATCTGCTTGTTGCTGTGGATGATGTAGTTTGAAACACGGGTCTACAGCACCAGGATCTGGGCAGAAAGCACCTGAGTAAACAGGACACACTGGTGTCAGAGCAGCAGAGTCATGAATCAGTGTCTTGCCAGAGGACATACTCCAGTGGGAGTGGGAATCTACCCTAGTTTGAGTGACTTGGAGTACATTTGGGGTATTGCATTTTGCATTTAAATGACCATGCTGATACTTCTAAGAGAATGCTAATGCTGTTGTTACAGAAATTTAGGTATACTAGAAAGTGCAGGAGAAATGTTGGCCTATGTTGCTGTCTTCTGCAACACAGAACTGGTCACTGTCTTGATCAGTAGAAGAGAAACGTTCATCCAACCAGGAGCTCCTTCTGCAGAAGGCAGGAGGTTGTCCTTCAGCCATACTGCAAGCTCCCTTCAGCCTTGTTCTGCATATTGAGCACCATGTGCCTTCTCAGTATTTGATTGCAGTTTCTATTTGACAAGTGGCTTTGGAGCTGGGGTGGAATATAATCCATGTTAGTGGCTCCTTGCCATCCCTTGTTATATCTGCCTGCTTTAAGGTCATTGCAAAACATTAGATGGGCTTCTGGTGAAAATAATTGGCTTTCTCTTTGGACAATGTTCCAAATTTAGCACATCCTCTCCCAAGCTTACCAAAGCACTTTCCTGGAGCTGCATCAAACCCTAGTGTTCAGTGTTTACAGCTTAGTGTTAATGCCTGCTGGAGATGATGTTGCAACAGTGAGAAACCCCTGTCACACTTTGAGCAATGGTCTTGTTTTCTGGAAAGCTCTCTAGCATATTGGAGATGTCAAATTTTGGAATAACATACTGACTTTAATGCAAGAATGATCCCCATGGGCCCTGAGTCTTTTATCCAAAAATCTAAACCTTTGTATACAATTATTGCTGTTGATTTCCAGTCTAGGGCCTTGTCTCAAATTCCCCCCAATTTGGTGTCATCAAAAAAATCTCACAGCTCTTTGCAGATAGTCAGAGAGAAGGGGGCGGCGTTAGGAGATCATCTGAGTTTGAAGACATTGAAGGAGCCCTGGAGTAGTAGCTCTGAAGCTAAAGATTTATAAAGTGATTTTATGTATTGTATTCCTTGACAAAACAAGGCAACTCTTCTCTGCTTCTCTTCATTCTGCACAGCCCATGCTCCCCAGGGATGGGAGGGGTTCCTTCAATTAAATATAAACAAAAAAGTCAAGATTCCGTTGCTACATGGAAAATAGCAATTATCATTTTCCCTCTGAATGTTTAAAACCCTTTACATATTTTAACTCTCTTACTCTTCTTTTCCAGGGGAGGAAATCCATTGGGCTTAAACCTCTCTACAAAGGCCTGGGTAACCCTATCACTGGAACGCTGGGTTGCTTTGTGTAATGGATAAAGCATGGCAATTGGGGGGGGGGGGGAGGAGGGGGGTGGTGTGTGACAGAAAGTGCCAGCTCCCAAACTGTTTCCTCAGACGTTCATAATGGTTATGGATTTGTCCAGGGAACCTCTCAGTTTTATCATGAAGTGTGAACTTAGACATACAGTTGTTGCAGCTCCAGCTCAGAAGTATTTTTATGGAAGTGAATTTCTGATACCGCAGTTGCTTTGTGGCACCATGCAGAGGGTAAGATTTAGTATCAGGTAAAGGAAGGAGTTGCTTTGCTGAATGAAGGGCCCAGCTGTGCCTTACTGCTGTGCCTGTGGCTAATGTTATTTCTGATGAGGCGTGTTTACTTACTTTCACCATGACTGTCTGGAAATCCCATGGCAAGGAGAGTCGGAACATTTGCCAAATCACTACTTCACTCTTCAAGTCAATTGTTTCGTGTTCTTTGGTCTGGTTCACATTAAGGGTTTGCTCCATTGCTGCCTTTGGTCATTTGGGGTACATTGATTAGTTGTGGTGGGTTTTATAACAAACAGGCCTTTTAGAGGGATTACTCCCCCCTTCTCTCACCGAGCCTGTGGCATGTTAGTAAATCTAGTACTGGTCTCTTCTACTTCAGACACATTCTCTCTAAAGCAGTTCTTCCAAAGGAATCAAAAGCAAACTCTTTCCACCTTTAATTGTTATTATAATAATGTCTTTTGCAAAACAAATGAGAAAGAAACAGCCTATCCATAAAATGGAAGGAATGTAATAAAACTGAAAGGAGCTTAATTTCTTCTCCTGACAGGTATCTTATTTTTCCATACATTGAAACTGGCGTAAGAAAGAGAAGTCCTGCAAGCAGAGAAAGGGAGACTGGTGCTGCTTGAGAGCCAACTGGCTGTGTGAAGGGAACATTTGGCAGCCTGAAGGTCCGGCTGGCTGGGGTGCGCACTGCTGAGCCCCCGAGTGCCAGCACAACAAGGGGGGCTGAAGCCTCTCCAGGGGCCTCCTCCAGAGTGCAAGAGGAGATTTGACTGATAAAGACAGGCCTGAAAGGCTGTCTCAGATCTGCTGTCTGCAGTAGACAGAGGAGGCCTTTCATGGCCTGGGCTTGGAAGGCTGGCTTACTCCCCAGCCTCTGATTTAACAATTTCGTCTTACTTCCAACCTTAAATGAATGGCAAAAGCATAAGGGATCAGAGAGAGAAGACTGTTGCTTTGCAAGAGAGAGGCAACACCTTCTTGGAGCCCTTTGCAAGTTATGTTATTGCTTCTCTTACTTTCCCAGCTCCATACTGATTCTGCTGCTTTTACCTGTGGTGAAGAATGAGCTGAATCAATAGAGGGATGAAACTCTGCTGGAGAGTATGTGCTTCAATAATTAAGTCTTTAACATTAGTTTCTCATTTTGTTTCTGCCATGTTGGCTTTCTGTTCTGCTTCAAGAATTCCTGAGCATCTTGCAGGTAACTTGAGAAGGAAACAATATATGCTTATACTCTGTAAAGCCTTTAAAATGTAGACATGCCCCTTGAAAAGTTGTCTTTTAAAGTATTATTTTGAGATTAATTTTACTTTTGAAATTCATAGTGGTCCCCTGGAAGAATTGTTAGGACTGGTGGTTAGAGCAGCAAAATTTTACTTTGGTAGTAGTTACATGTTTCCTGGAAGTGCTACGAGCACTTTGTCGGAGGTAAAATGTGAGATTTGCACCAAGGTGTTTTTACACTAAGAATTATATGAAAATGACTGTCAGTGGGTAAGAAGAGAACATGGAAGAAGGCTGGGTGCTATCACTGCCTGAGGGAGCTGGGAGTATTTAGCCTGGAGAAGAGGAGGCTCAGGGGAGACCTTATTGCTGTCTACAACTACCTGAAGGGAGGTTGTGGCCAGGTGGGGGTTGGTCTCTTCTCCCAGGCAATGAGCACCAGAACAAGAGGACACAGTCGCAAGCTGCACCAGGGGAGGTTTAGGCTGGAGGTGAGGAGAAAGTTCTTCACAGAGAGAGTTGTTAGCTGTTGGAATGGGCTGCCCAGGGAGGTGGTGGAGTCACTGTCCCTGGAGGTGTTCAAAAGGGGATTGGATGTGGCACTTGGTGCCATGGTTTAGTACCTGAGGTCTTGGGCGACAGGTTGGACTTGATGATCTTTGAGGTCTTTTCCAACCTTATTGATTCTGTGATTTGGGTTAGGCTTCTCTATATTTGTTGTACTAAATGCATCTCCTTCTCTGAAGTAATAGATTTACAGGTAGGGTTATCATCAGATGCACAGTAGGCTGAGCCTTGATGTTTTTTCACCTTTTGAGCCAAACAGGTGATTAAGAATATCAACAGTGGTACTAAGAGTAACAAACCTGGAGGAATGGAATTGTTAAACTTTACACATGAACCAAAGAAATCTAACCTGAAATTAGACCATGACAGAGAGATTTCTGGAGCTCTCTGGGCCAGCTCAACAACTCTAATTAAGAAAGCCTGAAATATATTTATTTCATTATTGTGCTCCCTAATAGCAAACTCCAAATGGAAGCAAGAAACTCAGCTGAACACAACTTGGCAAGTTGCTGTGGTGTCTGAGTTGCATATGCTCAACTCATTTGGCTACACAGATATGTTATAGAAGGGGTTACAGCAGCTTAAACTGGAAATGCTGAAAGCCCTAATGAAAGGTTTGATATTTGAAATGTGGAGGAAGATTGTGCTCTGGGAACATGTCAAAAAACTGAGGAGGAGGAGCTGACAACACTGTAGCTGGATTTGAGCTTTCATTGGCAGAGAAGTAATAAGCTGAGAAAAGACTCGAGAAAGTGCAGGAAATCATATTGCTTAGACCTTCTAAGACCTCCTTTCTGTGCTGTCCCATTCCGTGACATTCATGTCACAAAAGCAGTCAAGAGCTGTCAAGAAACACAGTGCCAAGAGACAAGACATGGCATATGAAGAAAATGTATGTGTTCAGATCTCAGCTGCCCCAGGCCTCTTGGTATCCTCTCACAAGCCCATACCTCTCTGTTCCAGCCTTGCACAGCCCTGTCCTGTGCCTATGAACTGCAAAAAAAAAACCCAAACATATTCCTCATCCCCTTCCAAAAAAACCCCACCAACCAACCAAAGCCAAAAACCCAACCCACCCACAACAAAACAAAAGGTCCTAAACTAAAGAATTTTAGAAAATACCCCCATGGAGAAATAGCTTTTAAACCCTTTATTTAGTGAAAGGTGGCTAAACAAGTCAAAGTGATCACCAGCTTGAATTCACTGTACAGGTCCTTGTCTCTGCTGGGAAGTGAGGGAGTCTGGTTGAAACCGAATCAACAAAAGTAGCATTGATGGTAAGAGATCCTGCAAGAATTAAAGCAAAACCTTTAGACATACAAATAAACATCCATTTCTTGGCATTCCTATACACTTACTTGCTGTTGCTGCTGCTTGTGAGCAGCATGGGGCTGTTAAGAACTCTGCATCTCATGCCTCAGGTCTTGCTTACTCTTCAGCCTCCTAGGAATTTATAGGGTGCCACTGATTTGCCTGCTTTGTTTAGGCCACCCTTCTGTAGTATTTCATCTCACCATACAGCTAATTAAATATGCAAGCACTTGTGAGTTATGGCCTGTCATGGGAAAATTCTGTCACAGATAAGCCTCCAAATTTGCTACTGTAAATCTTGAAAGCCTAATAGACATGTGGTTAAAACACAGCCATAAATCTCTTAGTGAGACAGAAGGCGAGGAAGGAAACCCATGGAGGGCTGGTGGAGTGTGTGTGTGTGTTCACGACAGCAGTTACAAGGGAAAGGCTCAGAGCTCCTCATTGCTGCCAATCCAGCCCCATTAGTGTCTGAAGTAGATTCCTGGGTTTGTACCATAGCTGGAAAGTGATACTTCATGTTACTGAGAAATGCAAGCACCCACAAAAGCCATCAGATGTTTTCACTTGAGTTCGAGAGAAGAAACATTGCAAAATGTAAGGTTCCGGTCCTCCACTTCTTGATCTGGAGTATGTGGTAATCAAACTGTTTGTCTTTAACTTGAAAGGTACAGCTAACATACAGCAACTTTGAAATATGCTTAGATGCTGCTAAAAATCTGTCCAGGTGCAAAAATTGCCCTGGTTTCCAGGAAATCTGGTGAGGCATTTTCTCGTATTTTTGTATTGTAAAATATGAACACAAAAGAGGAGGTGCATGCAGATAGACTGTGGAAAGGATAGATGGAGCTGCCATGGTCTCTTTCATCATGACAGAATGATTCCACAAATAGCTAATTCAGTACTGCTGCGTGTGGTGCTTCTGTCTGCCTCCCATTCCACTTCTGGAGATTCCTGTGCATCAACCCAGAGGCTGGTTTTGCTAAATAGCTAGAGACCAAGTCCAACCAAAATCAGCAAGGGGGAAAAAAAAAGGTGGGGGGTTATGCTTTTTGGTGGAGACTTAAATACCCTGGGGGCCAAGTGAGGGACAGAGGTTGTAAAAGGAGGAGGCTGTGGAGCCAACTGGATGCTGCGGAGCCAACTGGATGCTGCTGGACCCCAAATGTGCTGGGCTGCAGCTGAGACCCTGCTTGTAGAAACCAGTGGGGTGCAAACTCCATGGGAGTTTAAGCATGTGGTGGTGTCTAACACTCAATGGTACTTAATAAAAGGTGTATCCATCAAGTAAAGGGCAATAGAGCTAAGCTGCAAGCTGGAGACCTTGAGGATGCAGAGGATTTTGCGAGTGGGTTTGGAAGAGAAAGCCAACTTGTTTGGGAACTACAAGGGGGAGGCTGTTCCCTGTGTGCAGTATGGGGACACAGCTATATTAAAGGAGACATTAATTGGGAGCATGGCTGCAGCACTGGTTCAGGAAAGCTGTTTGGTGCTTGTTTATGTCCCTTCCATTCCATCAAAGCTCGAGCACTTCACTGAATAAAGGCATATGGGACCAATAAAGCAGATTTAAGGAGATGGAGTCCAGGTGGCAAAAGGTATAATGGGAAGTGACTTATGGGAAAATGTGGCATTCAAAACTCTGGTGTTGGTTTAGGTGACCCTGTAAATCCAGGCCCTGCTTTTAGTCAATGGGCCTACTCATGAGAGCTAAATTGCTTGTGTTGCAGGATTGAGCCTACTGAAAGGAAGACTTTTCAAGAAGGTCCAAATAAATGTTGTAACTCATGCGTATAGGGCTCTTGTTTTTTAGCTCTAACCCAGTTATGAACACAGCCAACCAATTTGCCATAATTTGTGCATTTGATTGGCATGTGTTTACAGAGGGGAGATCTGAATTTATTTTAAAGAACTACTTTTCCCCTGATTTCCTTATCCTTACCTTAATCCTTCTCCACAAAAGAAGTTCAACCCCTCCCCAAAACCTCCCTTCCCCCACTTAAATGCAAATCCTGTACAGTCTACTTTCCACATGCATATAGATACTTTGCAGTGAAATGAGAGCTTTGCAGTAACCATGACAGATTGGGCAAGCAAAAAACAAAAGGCCTTCAAGTAAAATAATGCTTTGTTAGATCTTAATAAGGGGAAAAAGTCCCCCTAGAAATAAATCCTCCCTCAACACGATTCTCTCATGAAAGAGAACCCTTCTACGTTGAAACCAAATGTTCAAAAGCTCTGAGCTTTGTTTTATTAACACTCGTAATTTATTCTTCTTAGAAAACATCCCTTGCAGGCTACCAGAGCACTCAGTGTGGTGTACATCATAATAAAAACTATTTAGAAGGCAAAAATGTTAGAACAAAAACAAAACCCTTTAAGCTTTTGTGAATAAAACCATGCAGGGGGGTCTGGAAAAAAAAGGACACAGATGTGAGGAATCAAAAGCAGAAGATAAATTGCAAACAGGAATATAAACCAAGCCTTGCAAACAAACTGGAGTGGTTTTTAGAAGTCTTGAATAGTTATATATAAAACACAAGCCAGAGATCATTTGTGCAGCTCCCCCCCCCCCCCAAGCAGTTCCTCTTCAGCATCCAAAACTGAGCAGGCCACTTAGCTCTCAGTTTTTCCCCAGAACCAAATGCATTTCAGTGTAAGAGCAGCTGTCATCATGATCCATACCTGCTCAGTCTAGCAGTTGGAAGGCCCTAATCCATGTTGCAGCTGGGCTTGCAGCTTCCTTTTGTGACAGATCTTCTGTGGGCTTCACTTGAGTTGTTCAGTCACTTGAAGTAGCTTTTTTTACTCCAATAAGAATTAGCTTGTTGCTTTTTCCTTCTGAAAAAAAAATCAACCCATTTCCCTGACCCCCACAAAGGCTGAAATATTTATGTTCTCTCCAGATGATAACTTTATTTTCAGGAAGATGAATATCCAGACATTACAGTAACGGTGACCAACCTGCTGGTCCTGAATTACAGACACTGCATGAACAACTCAGGTTGTGCACAGGGTTGGCTTTAAGCAAGAAAACCAGTAGAAGGAGAAGGATAGGAGGTGTAGAAAGCAATGTTTTAGTGATATGGAAAGTAGATAAAGCAACTGTGGTGTTAGCCCTCAAGCCAAGGAGCAGGATCTTGCCCGATGTTGATACCACTCAGCTCTTTACTGGCCTTATCCAGGATCTGGAGTGCCCTGTGTAATGGCACAAGTGATAAAGCTTTAAGTTATCTCAGCAAGTTTGTGCTGTCTTAGAGGAAATCCTTAGCCCATGCAGAGCCTTTTCATGCTAGTCAGGGAGAACTGAACTTTAGTTTATGATCTCTGTGGTTCATCACATATCCCTGCTACATCTCCCCACACACGTTTACCTACAACTACAGTTTGTGGCTATTTCTCTTCCATCCCAAGCTCCCCAGGGCAGATACTTTCAGGGAGGTGGATCTTACCAGTGTAGATTCATAATGCTGTGCTATTTCATAGCTGTTTGTAGCCTTGTATACTGTCATTAACAGAGCTCAGGAGGGAAGGGTTAATTTTTGGCAAAGGATCTATAGAAGCCTTGGGTCTGATGACTTTTCAAATTGAAGATACTGAAGATAAAGGATAGCATAATGTTTTATTATCACTCATAATTTATTCTTCTTAGAAAGAAGAATAAACAGCATAAACTGAGGATAAAGGATAGCATAATGTCTCTGTTGGTGGGCAAAGTCTAGTGGAAATAAAACATTTCAGGACAGGAAAATTGTCACTGAAAGAAAGAAGTGATATACCTTTTGAGTATGAGCAAAACTTTATGCAGCTGTAGCATCGTAAACTAAGGGTTAAGCAAAGGAAAATATGCCCAAGTAAAGCCAGAGATAGAAGACCACATCATCCATTCAGATTGCAGAAGGGGTAATTCCAGCCATGCCTAGAAGGTAGCCAGACAAAGTATGTTTTTTCCATTAGCTCAGTTTGTGCAATTATGCTTGTACAGAGTTACATACTTCTGCACAGTTCTAGCCACAGAAGCCATTTCTTCATGCTCAGACCTGTTTGCAGGAGGTGAAACTGAGCTGGGACATTGGAGCTGCAGAGAAACTCCTAATGAAGCAAGACTGCATGAGGTTGTACTTTGCAGGGGGTGGATGGTTGTATTAAGCAGTGTATTAAGCAATCCCCCGGGATATTTTTCAACTGTAATTCATGCTCAGTCATCAAATATGGAACAGATTAACAGGAAGAGGGTTTGTATATTTCTTGTAAGCCACAATCTTCTTTTATTTCTGACCATCTACAGTACAATGTCTTTTTAAGCACTGGTCTTGTTTGATTGTTGGGGCTGTACTACCCATGGCACATTTAACTGCCAGTATAATTTTCTGCAACAGTGCTGTTTGATAATCGCCCTGAATTAATACAGCCCACTCTCATGAGACCTTCTCCCCCATACACACAGGAAGGAAAGCAACACAAAAAAACCCTCTCTGGGTTGAGATAAAGAGTTTTACTGGACAATACACGATCACCTTAGCCTATTTGCAGAAAAGTGCAGCAAAATGCAGAAGCATAAGCAGAAGTCAGTGATAGGCACAGTTCCCCCCATCCCAGCAGACAGCCCAGTAGAAAAGAGCAAACACCCCAAAACTAGAAACCAGAAGCAGCAACTGGAACAGGGAGCCTCTCATGTTATAATCTGAACTTCAAGCCCCAAGACACTTGCTCCAGCCAGCGCTTTCATTTTGAAGCTGGCAGGATGGCAGTGTGGTATTGAATATAAGCAGCAGATTTAACTCAACCCATGACAATAATGAATGCAGAAAATGGAAGCATTAAGAGGATTAATGTTCAGAAGGTCTTTTATTTCTAGCAGGCTGGCTATAAACATGGCTTTTAAAAATAAGGCCTTAGCTCCAGAAATCCATAGACAGGTGCTCAATGTGTGGCGTGGTTTAAGTGCATAGCTATTCCTTCTGACTGCACCAGATTGAGGAACATGCAGATTTCTGATTCTGATGAGAACAGCAGCTTTAAAGCTGAGCCTGTGGAATCTTTTCTCCTATGGGGCTGCAGAGATTCAGTCTCACCCACTATCATCTCCCTACATTCTGAATATTGAGAAAGAAAGGGTTTTTGTTTGGTTTGTTGTTTGGTTTTTTTCATTAACCTTCCAGTACAGCCTGGCCTGGGCTACATATGAAAGGATGAAACCATGACCTTCAATAAGTTTTCCCCTCAGAACATTTCCTGGGTATTAATTTGTGAACCTAGTATACCTGGAAACTTCTTGCTTTGGTTTTCATTAGACTGAATGTTTTGCATGGTCCAAACAGGACTTAGGTGGATATCTAATTTCTCATCCAGGACTTCCAATCCATTGCCTGTCCACCTGAGCTGCTCCTTCAGATGGGAAACAACTCTCTGCCACATCTGGAAAACTCCTAAATGCAGCAGCATTATCCAGACATGCCCTGATCTGAGCAGCTTGTGCATCCTCACTTTCTAAAGTCAAGTCCAGGAATCAGATCTGGTATCTCTGCTCATAGCTCACCAGGAGTCTGCCACAGGGAGAAGATGTTTGATAAAATGCAGTAACATACATAGATAGAATAAATCAGGTTGGAAGAGACCTTCAAGATCATCGTGTCCAACCTATCAACCAATCCAACCCACCTAAACAACTCAACCATGGCACCAAGCACCCCATCAAGTCTCCTCCTGAGCAACTCCAATGATGGTGACTCCACCACCTTCCCAGGCAGCCCATTCCAATGGGCAATCACTCTCTCTGTATAGAACTTCTTCCTAACATCCAACCTAAACCTCCCCTGGCACAGCCTGAGACTGTGTCCTCTTGTTCTGGTACTGGCTGCCTGGGAGAAGAGTACACTGCACTGGTTAGGCCACACCTTGAGTACTGTGTCCAGTTCTGGGCCCCTCAATTTATGAGGGATGTTGACTTGCTGGAAAGAGTCCAGAGAAGGGCAAGGAAGTTGGTGAGGGGTTTGTAACACAAGCCCCATGAGGAGAGACTGAGGGAACTGGGATTGCTTAGCATGGAGAAGAGGAGACTCAGGGATGGCCTTACTGCTCTCTACAACTAAATGGCTACAGTCTGTAAAAGAGCAGTGGTGCACAGATTCCCCTTTGCAGAAGGGTGTTAGATTTATGTGTAAGAAGGCTGCCTTTATGAGTAGAAATGCATTCTCAAAGCCCATCCTGTGCCTTTTGAGTCCTTAAGGACAGACACTGGCCTTCACTGACAGCACTGTGTGCTCCTCTGACCAAGCCCTGCCTCGGGCCACTGCCTGTGCTGGAACTGCGCTCGATGGAGTGTGGTAATCCTGACGAGGCACTATCTAAAGCAATATCCACCACTCCCCACGGCACCTAGAGACAGCAGCCTCTGTTTTGCTAAACAGCTCCATTTTGTTTATACAGAGTGAGAGAGCTGACTAAGATTTCTTTCAACCAAGTATGACTCAAAGAAGTTGATAGCTGTATGACCAAGAGCGCTGCGGTGTTAGACAGGGGCAAAGGTCTACCAAAATATTTTTAGATTACAATGAATATCTTGGGAAATGGTAAATCATGCTAGTTCATGTCACCCATGCTGAAACAAGGCAGAGTGGGGAAGCCGGTGCTTGTGTCCAAATACAGGCAACACAAAAATTCTGTGAGAGTGGAGAAAACATTTAGTTTGTTATGTAAACATGTCTTTATTCATCAGAGCACTTGTAACAAATGAGTTTTAGCCCTTCTGCTGCAGAACAGATGTGTTGTCCTGGGTTAGCAAATAATTGGAAGTGATAAGGTGAAATGGAGAAAAAAAAAGAGAGATAAAAAGAAAATATGAAAGTCAGATGGGGATCAAAGGATTAAAGAATTGTCAATGGCACAGCAGGCTGCACATTAGCTTCTGGGGGAGGTGACATGCATCTTCTTTTACACAGAATTCAAACAAGTATTGGGGATCACAGTGCTGGGAACAGCCTGCTATGAGGTGAAGAGATCTGTGAGTTTGTTAATTTGTTTCTTCTTCCTGGCTATGTCTTTTGCTCCCTTGTGTTAAGATTCACATAGATATTTTGCTCCTACACATTACAGAACCTTCTTAATTTTTCAAAGTTATTTGCATTTCATGCTTTTATAACTCCAATTGGATTTGTATCTACAATTATTTGACTTGACAAGCAAAAATACTGACCTGGTAGCCAAAAATTTCTGAATCCCACACTTGAAATCTGGCTGCTTCTATGGTGTCTGTGCATTACCACAAACCCTCTGCTGTCATCCCAACAGCAGCTTCATTTCATCTACAATAAAGGACCCACCACCTATTCAGCAGTTCCTCAAAGCTTTGATTTTATCCTCCTTTTCAATGTTCCTTCTCTTGAAGGACTGATGGTGAGGGAAGGGGCTGTAGGGAGCAAGGAGGGTAGACAGGGAGTCAATAGGGAAATTCGTACTGGAGTCTGATTTTGTCTGGGGGATGGAGCAGGTTTTATTTCAGGAGGAAGCTCCTTCTTTCCCAGGTGGTACAAGCACACAGACGTTTTAGTACAAGCACACAGACTTTTTACAGTAGAGAACATCTCTACTGTATGCTCTGTGTGCAGCAGGTAGGGTGGGGATGTGTATGACAGATGGATGGACGTGACTCCACTTCTGGATCTCATTGTGACTGCATCTTTTAAAATGCTTTTCCCTTAAAGTAAACCTACATTGCGATCCATGGGCTCAAAGACACCAGGACAAGATGATCTGCAGAAAGCTCAGCAATTAAGTGTGAGCAAGTTGCACAGAGGGCTGAGCATACACAAAGATCTCTTCAAGATTTATAACTTAACCAAATTTGGCTGGAATTTGGTAGGGATGGCTGAACATATTCATTTAACAAAAGCCATTCTTCCCTGGTCCTCAAAGTCCAATCTGTTGCTCTAGTGTGTGTAAGACTGAGATCTGTTTATAGCAAGGACAGGCAACTTTGCTTAACATTAGCTGTAATCTCAAAAATGTTTGGCATAGTTTGCCTTAAATTAAAAATAGATTAACACCCCCATCTCTTTCCAGCACAAAGATGTCAGTGCTAATGTTAGTTTGTCAGCACAATAAACAGCAAAGATCAAGATCTCAGGAAAAAAAAATGAATTTAAAATTGGCTCACCTTGAAGAGGCACACTGCTATTAACCTTCCCTGTATCCTAACAAAGAATTGCCCTGAGGGCCTTTCCTTTCCCCTGCTACATCCCCAACCTTCACTGCAATATCCCAATGGGAGGGTGATAAATTCCATCTCCACCCCTCCACCTCCAGCCTAGCTACAGTGATATTTGGATATCAGTTGTGCTATGTACTGACAGCGCTCCTGTTTTACATCCAGTCAAGTAGGAAGCCTTCAAAAGACTTAAAAATCAGAGTAACAAAACAAATTAATTTATAATAAATAAGTCACTCCAATCCATTAAAGATCTGATGCATACATTTAAAATTACGTGCATTCTAGCAAAGGTGGCCTGAGCACCTTTGGAAGCAGCTTGTAGGTTGCCTCAGGATGTAGGGCTGGAAGTTAGAGTACACTGGCTCTGTAATTAAATTCCAAGCAGCAGACAAAAGCACTCCCTCCAGTTAGCAGATTCTGGTGAGGGATTTTGAAAAGTGAAGAAAATAATTGTATCCATTACTGAATAGCTCTATTAAATGATCAGAAAGAGCTCAGCATCACCTTGTTATCTGCACATGACCTCTCCTGAGGCATTTGTGGCAAAAAAAAAAAAAAAAAAAGGAAAAAAAAAGGAAAAGGAAAAAAAGAAGAAAAGAGAAAAAAGAAGAAGAAGAAGAAGAAGGAGAAGAAGAAGACAGATGAAGCAAGTGCCTCAGACCGCTGCGTTTGAAAGCAGAGGTTCAGGACAGGGACACTTTCCATGGAGTCATTTCAGACAAAGGTCACATGTGTGAATATCAAATAATTCCTGAAAGCAGTGCCTTTGTCCCCCAGCTGTCTCCCAATAGAGCCATTGTCCTGCCAGGGCAGCTGGCACCCTGACTTCAGCCCCACTGCATTGGGATCCCAGGCCCAGGGTGGCGAGGCAGCCCTCTGGGAGCCAGCCCAGCGCCAAGGCAGCCTGCGACCTCCACAGGCAAGCACATCCACTGGGAGCTGCTGCTGGGACGAGGGTGAAGCAAAGTTTCCACATCAAGCTTCAATCATGGAGAAAAAAGACCCACTGGTACGGTAGGAGCGTCTTCCCTTCTGCCCCATGTGTTTCTCTGGCTTGTTAAAGTAGTCCTAACTAAATATGATTACAAGCAAAGTCAGGCTGTGAAGTAGCATGAATGTGTTTTTGCCAAGTGCAGCTTAGACTGGGATTTGGCAAGTTGGAAGTCCTTTCAGTCTGCATTCAGGGGTGATGTTGGAAGTGCTCTGATTCATAAGTAGAGCATATGATTTAATGCACAGAGAAGAAAACGTATTTTAAAACCCATACTAGATCTCTTCCAGCTTGTTTTGCCTTCTGAAGATATCTTCTCTCTTAACTTTTTTAATAGTAACTGCTTTTCATATATATTGTTACCTTACAGCAATGTTCAAATTGGCATCCAGCACAGACAAGCAAAGTGTCTTGTCTTTGTTTGCATTTACCTTCCACAATATTAAGATTATGCAAATACATCATTATGAATTTAAACCTCCCATATCACATAGCTTTTGATTTATATTCAAATTTCCAGCATCCATGCACTGGTTAAGGCCTGAGCTCAAGGCCAATCTGTCTAAATGAGGTTCCTATTTCAGATGTCTCTACCCAAGCTTTTTTCCCCAGAGGATATACATGGATTTCTTTAATCAGGGCAGTAACTTCTCAAAGATTTGTAATTTTTTTTCATAACTCCCTATGGTGCAAATGCAAAGTGCTGATTAGAGAGGCATGTTGATAAGGAGTTAATTGGACAGTGTATGCCTTGTAGTTCCTCTCCATATGATTGGACTCATAATGGGTTTAATTACTCTGATTTTGAAGCATTAATCATTGAATCCCTCTTTTGAGTCTCTTTTGCTTCTGATTTGCTTAGATTTTAGTTGTGATTCGCTTCTAATTACCACTGATCTATGCAAGCTTCCTGCCAGCAATTATCAATGCTGTACAGGCTGTTCCTCACTGCCACCACATCTGGGATGGAAACACTGAGCTCTGTGAGTCGAAGCAAGGTGCTGGCTTGCTGGTTTCAAAAATAGAACATTGGTATTGTGAAGAAGGTACTGCTCCCTTTATTTCAAAGACTGCCTTACTGGAGTGGTGTTGAGGCTCTTTCTGCAGTTTACACAGGTGCCCCAGATTTCCCTGCTGGATATGTGGTGGGCAGGTAGGCTAGGGGCCAGCAGAGTATGACCTGGAGAGTAGAGGGAGGTAGCAGGTTATCTGTATCTAAAAGAAAGAAGAGGCTGACTCTCCCCCTACCATTTGGTTATCCACAGGTGACCTGGTGAACTGTTTAGAGATAGCTATGGACATTTTGAGAGTAAGAGAGAGCTTCTCATGAAGTCCAAGGCTGGAGAAATCTTTCCTCCTAGCAAGCTGACCACAAAACTGTGGTCCACTTGTGTAGCAATATTTATTCTAGAAAATCTTGCCTTACTTCAGAGGATGTAATATGATGGTTAAACGATGAGTTTAAAGTCACTGCAGTGGGGAGGTTTCCAATTATTCATCAAAGATGCCAGCTGAGTTTGAATGCCAGACAGCTAAAAATCCGTTAGTATCATTCTTGAAAGCTGGAGCTGTTAATAACAGTGTTTGCATAGCAGCCTTTATCTGGGGACAGCAGATGTAATCCTTTGACATTAGTTGAGCTGGAAGTGGAGGTAATGAGTATTTCTGAGAGCTGAATGAAAAGTGGTGGCATGAGACTGCTCCTGGAAGCATCTGAATTCCCATGCACTATTTTAAGTGCTTCACCAAATTAATAGGTTACTGATTGAAACAGAATATCTGTTATTGCTGACAAAACAGTAACAAAAGCTGGTTTTCATGTGCTTGCAAAGCTGATGGCACCCTTGCTGGATGGGGCTTTCGAACCTCCCAGAGCCCATCTTCAGTGCTGCCAACTGCACCAGCCCAGCTGGGATCCACTCTCCCTTGGGCTCATCACCAGGAGAAATGATGACTATGTTTGCAGAGTGTCACACCAAATGATATCCCAGGACTGCTTTGTCTCAAAACCCATGAAACTCTGTGCACTCCACACATTGAGAGCAAAGGGGAACAGGGGCACTGGCACTTTGGTACACAAAGAAATGTAAATACAGAAATAAATAGATGTGGGCACAAGTGGCATTGGAGAACTATTTTGCTATTGTGTACTGCTCAAATTCCATTGCTGGCTAGTGCTGTACATGAAAAAATGGAGGAGATACAAAATCATAGCATGTATGCTCAGATCCTACCTTCTTACCCTGAGTCAGGCACAGCTTTTCTTCTACTGCAGACGAGCCTTCCTTGTCTCTGTGACTGGGAGAAAACGTGTGTCCTCAGATGCTCCCTTTCTAATACAATTCCTGTTAAGTCACTCTCTTTTAACTTCTGTGGGAATCTTGATGCCCTCCTTCCACTCTTTATATTGTGAAGTTCCTCAAAAATTTAAAGCCCTCTCCTTTGTTTACCTAATTTCCTAATGTCTTGTAGAGATTTCTAATAGGAAGCTGTGATGGGTTGACTTTGGCTGGCTGCCAGATGCTCACCCAGCCACTCTCTCACTCTTCCTCCTCAACAGACCAAAGGGAGAAAATAAGATGGAAAACCTCATGGATTGAGACAAAGATAAGGAGATTGTTTACCAGTTATGGCAATGTCACGGGCAAAACAGGTTCAACTTGGGGAAAATTAATTCAAATATTTTGACAAAATAGATTGAGATAGTGAGAAGACAAAAATTAAACTAGCACCTTTCTTTCCATTTTTTCCCCTCAGACTCAGCTTCAATCCTCCATTTCTGATTCCTCTATCTCCTTCCCATCACCCCATGTGGCATGGCAGGTTGTGATCAGTCCGTCACTGCTCCTTCCTTCTCACACATCTCCCTGTCTCTGACTGGGACTGTCTGGAACCAGCTGTATCCAGCATGAGGCAGCCTCGACCTCTTTTCAGAGGCTCCCCAGCAGACCCTGCTGTGCCCTGCTGGCACCTGGGCATAAACACCCAATACAGAAGCCTTACCCCTTGACCTACATAATCCACAAAAATAATCTTTGTTTTGTTTGAGGAGTTCTTGGGAATTCATCCTTGAACTTATTAACTCTGATGTCAGCTAGTCTAGAAACCTATGCACCATTTGTGGAACATGGACAGAGCTATTCCTGCCATTCTGCTCCTGAAACCTCCCGTGGCAGCTACTTCCAACCCCCCCCCCCCACCTCCCCACCTGCAATTTCCCATTTTATCCTCTTCACAGCTTTTTTTGTTTCTTCCTGTGTGTTGTTAAATATGATGTTTAGCTGAGCTCCTTCCTCTCATCCCTGTGGTACACAAAGAATGGGATATATGAACTGTCCTGGGTAATACCACTTTGTTTGCACAGGCTTTGTGAAATGCCAAATGTCAAGCTTCTGGCTTTCTGTTGGCATGTGTTGAAGTGCAGGTAGCTGTAGGGACATGGCAGGGTGTGCTCCCGAGGCTGCTGGGCCACACCTGCCTTTAGCCAGGACTAACCCATGAGATGTTCCCAGACAGGTCCATATGCTTGTGCTTACACACAAAGCAACTCACCGCTTTTACCAGACACAGATAATTTGCAAGGGGGAAGTGTGCAGATCTGAAGACAGGATTATTTTATGCTCTGTAGCATAAAGTTCTCAGGGAATCACTCCAGGTTTTACAGAGAGCCTGGGACAGGATTTGAATACTTCCCTCAGCACTTTGCAAACAGCATAACAAAGCAGAGGGGAGGAATACAGCCTAGGGACACCTCATCCCAAACCTGTGTTTTCAATTACGTGACTCCAGCAGCTTAACTCTGTAGAATTGCTCTGCAGAGTTGAGCAGTAGTTTGTTAGTCTTTTTTTTTTGCTATGGGTTGGATCAGACGTTGCCTTCAGAGGTGTTTGGATGCAGCATATGGGAGAAGGGGCAGCAATGGACAGTGAAATGAAGTTACATTAAGTAGTCCCAGCTGTTTTGCAGGCTCTCTGTGGATGCCAGGAGCATCTGTCTCTGCCCTGAGAAACTTCAGCAAATAGAATTTCGAGCTGACTTTAGTATTTTCTTCTGTGAAAGAGAGGTTTACTGGAGTGGGGAAGCCTTCCTTACAGCAGTCAGCAATCACTAAACTGGGGAAGAAATTCTTTCTGAAAATCTTGTATTGCTAGATGGGAAAAAAAAAAAAAGAGAGATGAGTTAAAACTTATCTCTGTAAGATGATTTGATTTAAAATATTGAAGAAAGCTATTGATATTTAAGTAGCCACCTCCCTTAGAGCCTGTTTAATCCATTCAAAATAAATCATTCTTTATTCCCTTCCAAAGTTTTAGGCTAGAAAGGTGAATAAAGTATTTACATCAACACAACCCCCTGATAATCCTTATACAAACCCATACCAGCAGAGTTGCATATTTTTGATTTCTAGCACTTTCCTTCAGTGTTTTATATTGCATTCCTCCAGAGCTTGACATTTATTCAATTACACAGTATGATAATGGGTTTGAAAAGCAGTCCAGCCACGGATCACATTGTTTTGTTGTTGAGACTTCCCTTATACTTTCCTCACCCGTGGAAAACAGGCAGAACTGTTCCAACAGGATGTTTTTCCCTTTGTACTTTCTTTTGTCATCTTTTTCACTCAGCTGTAATCTGATGAAAAAAAGCTGGTGGTCGACTAAAGTGGTGGTGACATGGTTCAACTTAAGAATCTTTGTGATGCTTGGAACATGGCCCACCTGTCCAAAGTGACTTAAAAAGTAGTTTGCAGTTGCTTTATGCTTTTGTGCTTTGGCATTAGAGCAGGCAGCAGGAAATGCATGTTAAGAAATGCGGAGTGCTGATCGTATGTGGCAGTGGCACTGCTCTCCTTGGGAGCAGCAGGGAGCTGCGGGGAAGAGAAGAGTTTACAGTACCCAGCCTGGGGGTCAGACGCAGTAGCAGTTTGCAGATCACTGAGCCTCACAGACATGCTGCTTCCAGTGCTGAGGTGCAGAGCAGGGTACTCATCCAACTTCAAAGCCTCTCAAAGGGAGAGTATTTTTAAACCTGACTCGCAGTGTGGCCCCAGGAATGGCTGTTTAGGGCGCGAGGGATGGAACTGATGGCAAGGACTCATCAGCCTGCCAGGGCTGCTGGTAGATGCTTAGTATCTGGACTCAAAGATTTTATTTCTGTTCTGAAGGGAAGGGGCAGAAAATCCAGTTATTTCCAAACTGATCAAATATCCCACTCTTCTCAATAGCTGGGGATAGCTTAAGCTTGTGTACCTCATAAAGATATGTCTTTTAGCTCTGAGATAAATCAGTACCCCCAAAAAGCCATTTCAGATGAGACTAAGGTTGTGACAGTGTTAACTGTGTCCTCATTTGATGCCTTTTTCTTTGAGCAACATCTTGAAACATTCCTACTGCATCCTTCTCCACATTGGGCCGCTTCATTGGACCACTCAGTGAAGCAGATCAAGCAGTTTAGGCAGCTGTTAATAATTGCTATTTTTCTTTTCCAGAGCATATATTTTCCTCATCAGTTGTCCTAACTTCTTCAGGATTATTACTTTTTTTGTTTTTAATTTAATAGAGGTTTTTCTTATCTTTGTTCTGGACTGACTGCATTTAACAGTGCAGTCTTGCAGTTCTTATGCAAATAAAATAGCCCTGCATTTGAATTGGACTTGTGTTCATCTGAACTAGGCTCAAGCCCCAGAAGGTCCTCAGCATTTTTTCTTTTCTTTTTTTGATCTTAACTGCCACACTGCCACAGCCTATTCTATGTTGGTGCACTCATTTAACCTGCCAATAAAAGCTTTCATAGATGCAGACACTTCTAGGTTACTGTAACAGCAGCCAGTTCTTCAGTCTTCAGATGCCTTCCTATGCATACAAACAGGAGGAAAAGATGCCCACATGAAAGCATGCACCTATTTGTTGTGGGGCAATCTTCTGTTTCCACCATGACCCCACTTCAATTTCTTCCCCAGAAGCACTGGTGCTACAGAGCATGGATCAAGTTATCATAATATCAGTCAGGGTTGGAAGGGACCGCAAGGATCATCTAGTTCCAACCCCCCTGCCATGGGCAGGGACACCCCACACTAGATCAGGCTGGACAGAGCCTCATCCAGCCTGGGCTTAAACACCTCCAGGAACGGTGCCCCAACCACCTCCCTGGACAACCCATTCCAGGGCTTCACCACTCTCATGGTGAAGAACCTCCTCCTTACATCCAGCCTGAATCTCCCCACCTCCAGCTTCATTCCATTCCCCCTAGTCCCATCACTACCTGATATCCTGAGAAGTCCCTCCCCAGCCTTCCTGTAGGCCCCCTTTGGATACTGGAAGTCCACAATTAGGTCACCTTGGAGCCTTCTCTTCTCCAGACTGAACAGCCCCATGTTCAAAGCCTCATCTGCAGGAAAGTTGAGAATATTCCTAGTGACATATCCCTTTCAATGGAAATCAAACAGGATTTTGCTGTTTAGAAAATCTCAGTGGTTTGGGTTTTGTAGATTAACAAGAAGAAAAATCCTGAGTAAAATACTTCTTTCTTGAGCCAAATGCCAAACAAAAAATTCAAACAAACAAACAGAAACTCTTGTTTGGCAAAGAAAACAAATTCAAGCAAACTCAGAGTAAACAAAACAGTATTAATTAAATCCACATTTTACTTGTGGGGAAGAGATTAGCACTTGGAAATGTTTTAATCATATCCAAGCCTCGAGCCTGATAAGTGTGCCAAAATAGAGTTTGGGCTGAGGGTAAATGTGATTAAGTAGGAGAGATACGTTGCAGGATTATGGCAGGAGTCCCCACAAGAAGTTTCATGTATCCAGGAAATCCAAAGCTATTATACTACTGAGAAAGGTTCAAACATGGTAAAGGATGTACATACAAGTCACAGAAAGAAACCAGGACTGTGATTTGAAGTCTAGAAAACCTGCTTTATTACATCTTTAAGTAGCTTTCCCATCTGTTTTTGTTTTGCCTTTTTTTTCCCCCTGCTTAGCTTTAACCCATTGTTTCTAAAGGACTATGTTGTGGGTTTGGTTTTTTTTGTTTGGGGGGGACTTGTATCACTTGTGAAAGCAAATAAATTAACAGTTATTGTATATGGCATATGCTAGGTACCACTGAGACCTCCAGACTCCTGTCAGGGGGTAGACAGGTGATCTTCATACCGCTGAAGCCTACATCTTCTTTTTTAAAGGTGGATGCAAATCTGCTGATAGGCACTTGTGACCTCTGCCACCACCTCAAGCAGAGGAAAGCAGAAAACTCAAGGACTTGTTCAGCTTCATAATAATAATATTATCTAGAAAATTAATTGGGAAAACTTTCATTTCTTTGAAAGCTATGAAGGCATACATGCTGGACTGGTATTAATGTTGTTACTGCCATATTGGTTGGGTTGTGTTGGATGATAGGTTGGACATGATGATCTTGAAGGTCTCTTCCAACCTGGTCTATTCTATTCTATTCTATTCTATTCTATTCTATTCTATTCTATTCTATTCTATTCTATTCTATTCTATTCTATTCTATTCTATTCTATTCTATTCTATTCTATTCTATATATGTGGTTCATAGCAAGAAGTGTAATGCCCTGTGTTAGAGTGGCTGGTCTGTTAGCTGTAGTACTGATGGAAGAGAGACAGGCATTCAGGCATGCAAAGCTGTGTTGAGGTCACTGAAAGCTTCTCTCCCTTTCCCAGCTGACCTAACTGTTCTGATAAGAGACATGACCTTGCTGGTAAACCTTGTTTTGCTTGTGTGCAGGCACAAATGGTGACTCTGTGTGTAGGGTGCACTTCAAGCAAGGCCTCACCACAATCATCAGAAGGGGCTCCAGGAGCTGCAGTGCTGTCTTCACATTGATAGCCCACATTTAGCCACTGAAGCTCTCGTATCTGATGTGTGACACAGGAGAATTTTTTCCTCTGCTGCATTATGCCCTCCTTTTCATTTCACCATACTACACACCTGGGTTTCAGCCCTCATCCCAATGTGTATACAAGTGCTTTACATGAGTAAAGCATCTCCTTTTTTCTCTCTGGTTAGGCAGAGCATGCAGGCTTGGTTTTGGACAGACACAGATGCAGTACAACTCTGTTTTCTGTGGGACGTGGTAGCCATCCTGGGAGAGCTCTTTCCAGGAGGGTGAAGTGAGGCAGGATGTGACAAGCTTCACTGGTCCACGTGCTTTGCTGATCATCCTCAGTGAGGTTGGGGCTGGATCTGGGTGCTTACCTCCCAGCCCTGTGAACCCTGCAGGCACTATGTAGGGTGCTCAGAAATGCTGATGGACCTATAGGTGCCCAAGGCACTCGGTGCCTCAGGAGCCGGGCTGCAGCACACCGCAGTTTTGAAGACTTTAATTTGCCCATGATTGCCCCTGAAGGTCTGGCATCCCTTTATGGGTCTTTCTAGCCAAGAAAGTCATCCTCAGCACGCTCCTTCAGTGCACCATGGTTTGCATACCTTGCCCTCAGGGCAATGATGAGCAGACAGATAACTAGTGACTGTTAGTCATGCCTAAAGGTGCTGTCAGGTGGTGATCTGAGGAGTGAGGAGTGTGTACTTTCATGAGCACAGTCTGGTTTGTGGGTCTTCCTAGTCTCATGGGGTAGCAGCAGGCACGATGGTGCAGCTCCTCACCACTTAGTCCTCTGCAGGGAAACTATCTCCTTGACAAAACGCAGTTTTTATGTGTTTAAGAGAAGATACATGGAGAAGCTTCTGCAGCCCTCACAACATGTCCTATAGCCAAAAGAAGCAATGGTATGACCCCTATCTATACTAATAGCTTCTTTCCTAGTATACACTGCATACCATACTAGTCCCTCAATGTGAACATCTGTGTCCTCTCCTACCCTTTACAATCAGAAACTGATCTTTTGTTTCCAAACCATCTTACCAGCCATTTGACATCTGTCACTTGCTGGAGTTTTTTGCCTCCATCAGGCAAAGAGGACTTCTCAGTGACACTGTTTTGGGTTTTTGGGGTACTGGGGTACTCTTACAGGCTGTGCAGAAACAGATCCCTCGTCCTTCAGAAACTCTTATGTATTTTTTTTCTGCATACCCAGGCTGGACAGCCACATTTCCGGGCACCTGTATGTGACTGCAACCTGGATCCTGGGCTGATCTCTGCTGAGGGTCTGCTCAGCAGGGACTGTTCACCACAGGTCATCGCCCTCGTACACTGATTCTTATTCTCTTTTTGTCATCAGACTGCTGACTCTGGTTGGCTTTGCTGTCTGTTTGCTGTCCATTTGCTGCCCTTGCCCTCACACACTCACCTTCCCTTCCTACTCTGTTTTGTTTATCAGTTGCTATGCTAGCTGAGTGTTAAAGATGTTTGGGTTTGATCTATAAAGTCCTATAAAAATGTGGTTTAAATTCCTTTATACACAAAAATCAGCTGCTCTTGTTATTGTCATGCGAGCTACCTAGATCTTCCCATATTCCTTTTGGCTGCTGGAAGCTTCTTCAGCCTCACAGTAGGCACTGCTTGAATTTCTACACCTTATCAAAAGGTTTTGTTGTTCGAAGTTGCTGTTTCATGTACCCGACTGAATGTTTGTATTGGATACAACTATATGTGTTTGAGTGGGTTAAGAGCTCTGGGACACTCTAAAGAAGTCCTTCACTTTTCTGCTTTTCATGCTGCTGTCAAGTATGCTGGAAGCTTTCACACTGGCTGCCTGGACACCTGATGTAGATACATCCAGCACCCAGTGCAAAGGCGAACAGGAGAAGGGGAATGGTCGTGGCTGTGAAAATGTTCCAGCAGCAGGACCTGCTCATGTAAAGTGCCACCTAGTGGCTGCTGGGAGTTTTGCACCGCAAGTTAAAGGGTACGATCAGGCAAGCCAATGAAGCCAAGGGCCGTGAAGAATAACCGATGAGCAGGCATCCCATATTTCGTTGGTCATTTAAACATTCCTTTCAAATGTGTTTCATTTAAGCCCTAAAACTTGCACCGAACCGCTGCATTTTTGGCCCAGGAATACATTATTTCAGCTTGAATGTTTCCTATTCTGATGACTAAAATGACCATTAATTGCCAAAAAAGTTAATTGATGGTGATCCTAGCAATGAAAAAAAACCCCAAAACACATTAGACCTTGTTTATGCTAACAAGTTCCTTGTGCATCTACGTGGGGGCTTCAAGCAGAATTCTTGTGTAAAAAGATGATTGTGCATCTGAGTATGTGGTCAGTTCAGAGCTACTGGAAAATGTGTCTTACATAACACATATGTAAAAGATTAGCAGTCCTCATCATCTATAGTTCTAAAGGATACTACACCAGAGCTTAATTAAATCAAGGAAAATTAAAATGAGCTCTTCTGTTGATGCAAAATTGTGCAGTTTACAAGCTGCAGAGAAGTTGCATGAATGGAAAACTGAAATATGTGTTTCCCAATCAGTAGAAGTCATCCACAATGCTGTAATTTAGGAGGTTGTTTCTTGCTGTATTTTAATGGGTGACCATTTTTAACTTATGTTGGAAATTTCTTTCAAAAGAACTGACCACCAGTGTGTGTTAGGAGGATAGCCAGGAACAGCAAAGGCTCGGTAGCTCTGAAAATGAGGCTTGGGCACGCAAAGTTGGCCACTAGATTTGAAAATTCATGTGTGTTTTGTCTGGGTCAGTAAACCAAGGGTCCCATGCTAGAGGAGAGTTTGGGGCTGCACATTCCTATGTTTTGTCCCTGAGATAATGAACTTCATTAACTGAGATACATAGGCAACGCTGTTAAGTGACTTTATTCATGACAATCTTGGTTTCCCTTCTGCTGTTGCCACACACACCTCTGTACTTGGGGTGAAGTTGTTTGACTACAGGATATATGTGAGGCTAAGGGTCTAGGAGCAGCTAGTGAAAAATGTTGGTGATTACTTTTCTCTGAATCTTTATGCACAGTGGTGGGGGTTCTAGAGAAATATTGCTTATTGCCACCTATTTAGTTTTCAACCCAGCTAGTGATGAAGTGATCGTTAGAAGATGGGTCCTGACTTCACAGTTCTGGTCTGTGCAAGGGAGACAAATATGATGTCCTGGTAGCTAAGATGTGGGTCTTTTCAGGTTGATTACATTTCCCTGAACATTGCAGTGAAAGATGCCACTGTACAATGGAGCCACTTTTGTTTAAGAAAGTACTATAAAAGGTACCAGCTTCTAGGCAAAGGCTATCAGGCTGGTAGCCTAACCCTGCCCTGTAAAGCTACCTGGTGGGGAAGGAGAGATATTGCAGCAGGTAAAAGGTGCCCCTAAACAAAGCTCAAGATTGTACATACTTAATATTGCAAGGCAGTTTAAAGAAAACTGTTTCTTAATGCCACTACAGATTACAGGATAGGTCCCAGGGGAGGCTCAGTCTATCTGAGGGCTTATGAACCTTGACTCTGCCCCTTTAAATGTTTAATTGTTAGTAAGCACTTCAATGAAAAGAGCTTTCTTCAGAGAAAAAAAAGAAGGGAAAAAAAACCAAAACAAAACAAAATAGCAAATTACACTTGTAAATAATTTGCCTTGGCAAATAATATTTAAGCCACTGATTTGAGCTGTAATTCTGCCCAGTATTGTGATTTGCTTTGTAAATAGAAGCCTTTAGCCAAACAGCTAGCTTTCTGTTATTGTTGATGAAAATGGGAAAATGTGGGGCAGAGGGAAGGTATCACTTCCCTTCCTTTCTGGAAGCCTGCAGTTTCCAGCTAGTCAGATAAAACTGCTTGCGTTTCCATTGATCTGCACCACTACGGGAGAACGGTGTTGAAAAATAACCCCTTGCTCTGAAGCTGTCCCCTTGGCGGGTGTCTGTGTGTGGGTAACGACCGGAGCCCAGTTAGAAACTTCAAGAGAAGCCTTGGAGAACGAGATGGGAGCCAGAGCTCCCAAAACCTATCCGGCTGTTGCAAGGTCAGCAGTTGCGGCTGTGTGCTCGACCCGTGCCCCGAGCCCACCGCACCGTGACGCACGCAATGCTGGGTGACATTTGGGGGTGGCATCGGGATATTTTCATTTCACAGCCCTGAGTGAGCTTCGCCCCCTTCTCGGGGAGCCAGATGGAGACGCATTTGGTTTCTCTTTTAACCATGTTACTTTTGCAAGGAGAATAAGCCGAGCAGGAACAGCTATTGGCTGCAGCAACATAAGAAAGCCCAGCTCTGCCAGAGGAAACCACATAAAAGCCTGCGTGTGTGTGTGTTTGGGGGGAGGGCGCAGCGAGGGATGATGCCTGGAGCTTCTTGTACTCGGAGCTGCGATTTGTGAGTGAAACATGATGAAATCACCCCCTGGACAAATCACACGAGCCTGTCAACCTCACCAGGTGGGATTACTTGTAGCTAATAGCCCGAACTCCCAGAGCAAGCAGAGCTCTGGGCTCAGTAAAAAGAAAAGACGACGGTGCTGTGCAGGCTTTTCAAGAATTCTCTAGTATGGCTAAGAAGGGCTGCGTCCACTCACACCAGGTAGGGGAGGAGAGGAGTGTGTTTGCTTTTGGAGGAGGAGTAGCCCGTCGCTCCTGAAAAAGTTCCTGCAAAAAGGAGCGTTTCAGCTTCAGAAAGAGATGTTTTATTCATAAACCCCTTCTGGTTTGTGTTACTCTCCAACGGTGACGCTACCAACTGCTGCTCCAGTGATGGGAACTGCAGTGCTGGGGAGCTCCAATGTACAGAAGACCATCTTTGCCCCTTTAATCGTAGTGCTCTTAGCTTGAAACTCCTGCTTTTTGCACAGTTTGCTTACTTTGCTGTTTGCTTTTGCAGGTTATATCTTTATTTGCTTTTGCCTTTGGAGTAAATGTCTGCATGGGATTTACAACAAATCGATTTAGGAGATCTGAAGAATGGGATGAGGGCCCGGTCTCAGGTACAGTAACAGACATAAATTGTACATCTCAGTACCCTTATGTTATATGCCGTGGTTAGAAAGCACTCCTACGTCGAAACAGTAGTTTGCTTGTTCCTTTTCCCTCTAGGATATAGAGAAGACTAAATACCTCACCGAGCCTCAGTCAGTTGACCTTTGGGACTCACCTATAGGTCTCCTATTTACTTAAACTTTTGCTCTGTGTGCATGTGACTCTGGAAAATCTCGCTTATTTTAGGACTGAGCACTGTCAGTCTCAGAGAGACCGATCTCATCAGCTCCTACATAGCAGCTGCCGTGTTTTGCGCTCCGCTCGGTTTCCTTTCTAGAGCTAAGAGAAACTCCCCGATGGGTTTAAGGGTTCTGGTTTTATTTTGGTAGCTATTGAAGTGGTTCCTGGAAACTTGATTAATGCTTTCAAGAGGCACTGGTGAGAAAAGCTTTTGGGATTTCTGTGGCTCCTGAGGTCATGCTGGTTTGTGAACAGTAGACGGCAGACATCTGACAGCGGAGACGGCCAGGGAGAGGAGAGCAGGTGTTCGTGCAGATGTGCCGTCACTGAGTCCTCTGTTTTTCGTTTGCCTCTTACTTTTTTTCTTTGGAGGAAAGCAAGAACATGACACAGAAGGGACTGTTGTTTGTGTTCTGGGGCAGTATAGAGTTTTGTGAGCTCAGGCATAGTCCAAGTGGAAAAATATAGAAAATGGAAAACTAGTCGAGTAGGCTTGACTTGTGTCTCTGTTCCTTCCTTGAGCAGGAGAAAGGAATCCTGTGGTCATTGACTTAGAGCTGGTTAATATAACTGAAGTGAAAGGGTCTCATTTGCAATGCTCGTCTGTAATGATAGCTCCTGAAGTTTAATTATGAAATTGTTTACCGTGGGCAGAGTTTGTTGTGTTCCTGGTAATGTGTTTGGGTCCTTCACTCCTCTGCCTTTCACAGGAATTGGTGTCTAATCATAGGCATAATCAGGGCTGCTGATTACTGAGCAGAGGCATTTTAGGTAAACAAAAAGATAGCGGCTGTTGCTTTTGATCTTTATACAGCAGTAAAAAACATTTGCTTGAACACCAAATTTATTTCTGTTGTTATCTTCTAGTAGGTTAACCATAGAGCAGTTGTGTGTGTGTATGTGTGTAACAGTGGCTTGAAAGATTTGCTTTTCATGTTCTTCAACACTGGGCTCCAAGCTGCTTCTTGCTGGTGGCTGTCTAGGCTTTATGGCAGGGCTGTTCAGCTGATTTTTTGCTGAAGTCCCAAAGGTCTGATACTGGGGACCCGTTGCAGCTCATCAGTGTCAGCCCTTCTGAGCCAACCAGCACTGTTCAGCACTGCCAGGGCTGGGATCAGTAGCTGCATGCTTTTTACAGTAGCAGGAGGTTTAGCTCAGAATTCCAGAAATATAGGAAGAAGTACAATATCTCTTCCACGAGGGCAGGAGATAGGATGCTTTTGGCAGTCTGTTGAGACTTTGCTTGAGAGTAGACTTGCACCAGCACCTGGCATTGGAGTAGTTCAGTCCAAGGTGCAACAGTGAGAGACAGAAAAGTAACAGAGGGTTTTGTCCCTTCTGTTTATCCAGCTTGGTTACTTCTGTTGCAGTAAAACCAGAAGGGTGTCACAGCAGAGAATGAAGTATTGTATGTGGTCACATCTGTGTACAGGAGAAAGTGAACTCTTTCTTGAACTCTTAGTTAAGGATGTAATTAAGATCCCCAAGTCACATGATTTTTCAAGTCCAGTGCAATGAAATATCCAGAATAAAAAATTAGTCTAAATCTTTCTTCCACATCACTCTGTCTTGACTTATTTCTGTGTTTCTTGATGTTTAGAGTTAATTATTTTGGACTGACAAAGCACTCTCTTAACCAACCTCTTACTGTATAGAGCAATTTGTTATGTCTACAGAGGTGTGCCATAACTGTAAGCAGATTTCAGTTTTCATCTATCATGGAATACCTCTGAGTCAAAATCAAGATGGTTAGATTTTTTTCTTCCTGGTCCCTTAGAAATGTAGAATGTAGATCATGGAAATACTGTAATGCTTAGATCCCTTCTTCTTGTTACCTTTTTACAGGGTACAGATACATACAAGCCTTTATGCATTTGAGATGTTTAATATTTGTGCCAAAAAAATGTATTTGACTTTTTTTCCCCCCACTTCCAATTTCTAAAGGACATCAGAGAACCAAGGCTCCTATATTTTTCCATATCTTTGCCTTTAAGTTGTTCTATGAGGTTTCTAGATGTCTTTGCAAGCACTTTCAAGGAAAAGGGCCTCAGTAGTCCCTTGAGGCATGTGTCTTGGTCATCAGAGGATGTTAGCTTAAATTTTGGAAGGAGAAACACTGAAGTTTTTCTCATTGGATTTTTAAGTATTCATTAAAAATGGAGCCACATCTTTCTTGTGCTGGAACAGGTAGGATGCTTTCCTTAGTTTGTGTGACCTTTTCTTTGACATTTTACTCACTGCAATGACATTCTGCAAAAATGCAATCTCATGATGTTAATATTATCTAGCAAAACTGATGTTCCTGATGTTTTGCATGGGTTCCATATGGGATCCAAAGTGGCAAATCCATGCCAGGTAGTATCCTTCCTGTAATGTAAACATGTTGAATTGTGTAGTCCTGTGACTGAAATACTTGAAATAAATAGTAAATAGAAATAGATATTGAAATCAGACAGGAGCAGGCAGTTTGATATGGCACTTTCCAAGGTAAATGTAACACATTTACAATGGAAATGTGATAATCTCCATGGAGTGAATCATTATTATCCTGTGTGATTTCTGCTTTTAACCTATAAGAGGCAATCCTTAGATGGTTGTTTTGAGCTTAGTTGAGGGGAGAAAAGAAGTATGGGACAGTATGTGACAGGTTTATGTATTAAATAAGGAGGGGAGATGCCTCTGCCTGCTACATGGTCGGATTGCAGGAGTTGTGGAGGGATGCAGGAATTTTGAAAAGGATTTTGAACTTGTGTAGGTTTGTTCTGGACAGGGATCTTATTTTGTTAATTTGTAAATTCCCACTAGGGCTGGAGCTCCTGATGAAATATTTTCAAATGATTCTGCATGCACCAGTACCTATGCCATGGCATTGTGCACGACCTGAAAATCAGGGTCTGGCTGCAAATGCAAGGTCAAGCATGATAAACAAAGGAATGATCTTAATGTGTTCACAGATCAGAGGAATAAAACCAAGTCCTCTTTTGTGTAGCTGTGTGGAAAATGTCCTACATTGGCTCAAGAGGTGTGACTTGAATTTGCGAAGTAATGTGGGATAATTCATCACATCTGTAACACAGTGGTTGCCAAGAGAAGTGAAAAAGTAACAGACAGGGCAGCTGGGGTCAACCTTTCTTATGTGAAATGGAAACCCTGTTTGCACTTACAAAAGGTAGAGCTGCAGGAAACCTTGAGCAGCTGTGTAGACCTTCTCTACATCCTGAAACATGGTCATGTATTACTGAAGCGCTCCTCTAACATGTTCCTCAAAATCTCCAAAAGCAGAGACTACACAGATTCTGATCTGCATGCTGCAGATATAGATACATCATGTTTAGCTCCTTGGAACTCCAGAAGGCCAAAATGTTGTTTGCTTTAAAATAATAACTTAAAATATGAAGACTGTGCTTGAAGGGAATGTACCTATAGAGTGAAATGTTACTGTATGATGTTACTCTCTCTAAGCATTGCTGACCTGATTGAAAACCAAACCCCAGACACAAAATCCAGAGGCAGCCATGGTCATTTACTACTACCTTTCCCAGTAGTCATAAGAATGCGCCTTGACACTGACATGATCCATGGCTGCAGCCATGTTAAGTTTGGTTAACTCAGCTAGTACCTTATTGTAGGATTGATTTACTGCCAGGTTTGCTCCCTGAAGTGGTTTATGCTTAGTATCCAACCAGTTCAAGTCTAAGGGAAGTTGTGGAGTAGTAGTGCTGTCAGTGGGAGTTGATGGTCTGCCAGCTGCTGCAATGTCATCTCCAAACTCCCCCTTTATCTTCTTTTCCATCCATTGTCACAGTGTCTGGAGAATGACATCATGTTTAGGACAAGATTTCTCCAGCTTTTGTGGAGACTAAACTTACAGCTATGCAAACGACTCAAAATGATATAGAAGAAAAGATCAGAGCTGCCGCTTCCCAAAAGTGCCCTTGCATCAGTCCTCTAAAAATTATACTGCTAATCCTGGTGAGACTTGCCAAAACCAAACCATAGTCTGAAAGAAAACAAACCCCAAGACAATTTCAAAGGCTTAATTTTAATAGGTCTCTCGAGGAACAAAAGGCATTGTGAAATTTTCCCTGGAATACCTCTGTTTTTAAAGAATAACCCACAGTCATTGTTTCATGAAATACAATTAACCCTAGAGAGTGACAAGCATTTTTCCAGCTTCATATAAGCTGCTATATAGGATTCTCTTGTAGGAAAAAATGTATAAAATATCTAAAAATCTATAAATTACTAAGCTTTGAAAGAAAGAGCAGAGTGTTACATGTCAGCTCTGACAGTAAGGGCCTTTACTAATTAATAGATTATTGAAATCCACAACATTATTCATGCTTTTCAAACTGGCAGTCCTCTGTTTGGCTATATGCATCAAACACATTGATTTCCTGCCTTCTTCTATGTCTTAAGTATTTTATAATTCAGTGCTCTGTAGAAGCCACCAAAATGCTGTGCTTCACCAATCCATTCATTTATGGAGCATCTCACAGTTTTCCTTCATGCCTGACATGAATTTGGTGCCTTCCAATATAACAAACCAAGTCCTGCTGACTGCATGTAGATTAAGCGCAGTCCTTTCCTGTGTAAATTGCCCAGTCAGCCATGAAAATGTCACTAGGTTTCTGAAAAGAAAGGTCTGCTCCTGAGGAATGATTGTAGCTCTTGAAATGGGGCCTTGGAGACTTCAATACATTTCTGCTAATGATCTATAGATTGTTACAGAAGTAAAGCCAGGGCTGCTGCTTTGCAGGACATCACAGCATTCTGCTTCCTTCTTTCTTCTTTTTCCTTTTTTTTTCTTTCCTTCCCCCCAAAAGAGCAACCTTTTTGGAATGTGTTCCTTTGTTGCTGTTGTTGTGGGGTGGTTTTGTTTGTTTTCTTTCTTCAATCGACCCTTCTTCTCTCCCTGCTCCCTTTACCAGCGCGGGCAGCCGAGGTTTTGCTCATCCAAGTGGTTTCGGGGCTGAGACACCCATCTCACCGCTGCTGGCCTGACAAATGTTGCCCTGTTTCTTATTCCACACAGTCCTGTCTGATTCCCCCTGGATCAGTACCTCTGGCTCCTGCAAAAACAGATGCTTTGAACTTGAAGAGGCAGAGCCTCCTGGCTGCCGCTGCGACAACCTGTGCAAGAGTTACAACAGCTGCTGCTTCGACTTTGATGAGCTATGCTTAAAGACAGGTAGGATGGGTCTCCTGTCCTGCACTGCCAGGCACTGTTGACAGCTGCTTTCTACAAGCAGTTGAGACCTGCCTGGTGAACAGGTGCTCCCTGCCATAACCTGCATCTCCTTACCTCACCTCACCTTGCCTTGCCAGGCAGGCTTAGCTCAGACCAAAATGCAGCCTGTATTCCCCTGCAAGGAGTTGTAGGCATGTGTATCTATTGCTCCTCACTGCTGGGATCCAGCCATGCCTTCCAGGGCAGAAAAAGCAGGGTACTGTTCATTCGAAGTGGAAAGTAGATCTTCTGATACTCAGTAATCAGTGCTCAGGCATAGAATCCTAGAATTGTGAAGAGTTGGAAGTGACCTCCAGGATCATCTACTTCCAATGCCCTTGCCATGGGCAGAGACACCTCACACTAGCTCAGGTTGCTCAGAGACATATCCAGCCTGGACTTAAAAACCTCTAGGGATGAGGCTTCTACCACCTCCCTGGACAACCTGTTCCAGTGTCTCACCACCCTCATGATGAAGAACATCTTCTTTAACATCCCATCTGAATCTGCCCATTTCTATTTTGGATCAGTTTGATCTTCAGGTTACATTGAAAAGAGACATAGTAAAGGCTGGAGTTTGGTCATTCCATGTCAGCCAGTCTTTTGGTTTGTTTGTTTTTTTCTCCCAAGTGATACCTTTGAAGAACTGGAGCAATTAATGCTTGCTTGTGCATTGTGGTTACTTGTGAAGGCACCTCAGGACCTGGGAGCTCTGAAGTGGCATGGGTCTTCTCAGAGTGGGCTGCAGGTGACAGGCTGGCCTTAGTACCCTTGTCCCAGATTCCAATTTCCAGCTGTCAGGATGCATATAACACACTGGTAAAAACATCTGACTTCCATTGATTGGACCCTGGGGGATGAAAATACAGCACAGGGTTTATTTTCTTTGTTTTTTGGGTGTTGGTTTTGGTTTCTTCATGAGTCATTGGTAAAGAAAACTTTAGAGAGGGCCATGAGTTATGTTTTACTTCTTAGCATAGTGCATTTAAATTATTGTTTGTACCCATCTTCTCGAGTGTTTGCACAGTGGTCAGAGTTGACACAGGTGCCTTCTACTTTTGCCACTGAACGTTTTCTTGCTTAATCAGAGAATTATACTTCCTAAGCAGCCAGAAGTGAATCGTAGAAACATAGAACTGTTTCAGTTGAAAAAGTCCTCCAAGAACAGAGGCCAGCTGTTAACCTAACACCTCCATGACCCTTAAGTCACCTCCCAAAGTGCCATGTCTGCACACTTTTTGAACACCTCCAGGGATGGTGACTCCACCACCTCTCTGGCTAGTCTGTTCCAAAGCCTGCCTATGCTTTCACACCTTTTTTTTTTTTCCCCCTAATATCTAATCTAAACCTTCTCTTGTGCAACTCAGAGGCCATTTCCTCTTCTTCTATCATTTGAGATTAGTCCAATGATTAAAATTGTCATTGCCATGCTTGAGAGTCTCAACTTTCTCAGTTCTGGTTATAATGATACAATTTTAATATCTTTGTACATCCTTGGGCCCTATTCCAAAGTGTAACAATGTACTGACCTTGAGAGATCACCCTAATTCAGACAGGCCTTTAGGTCCTAGTGTCGTTTGCAAGCTGAGAAAAGCTGGAGTGTTTTACAGTGGCTGTGCCATGCTTTTCCTTGAAGGACAGCTCTTGTTCTCATGACTGCAGTTGGTGCTGAATCTCACCTTATAGGTGAGGAACTGATGGGAGTGTTTATTCATATCAATTTACAAACACATAATCTCTTTTAAACTTTCTCTTCTTTCCTGTGGATTGAATTGTGGACTCAGATAGTTGAGAGAAAAAGTCTTGGGTAATCCATTAACACGGGAATTCTTAGTTTGTGGCCCCACCATTTATCAGTCAAGATCCTTCTCTTCTTTCCATCCTTTTTCTGGCATTCAGGTTGTACAAAGCCTGGAGTACTCCTGAGGGTAGCAGAAGCCCTTGTATGTGGATCTTAGAGGACACAAGGATCCTTTTAATTTGTGGTTGGCATGCCTGCTTCAGAGATCTTGAAATCACTAAAATGGGGCCATAAATTTTACACCCAACTCGACTGACTTGTCAGGATGGTTTCAGTGAGTACTTTTTGTGTTGCTTATAATCTCTTGTTCTTGCTTACCTTGTGAATATTTTAGCTCGGGGCTGGGAATGTACCAAAGACCGCTGTGGAGAAACCAGGAACGATGACAATGCTTGTCACTGCTCTGAAGACTGCTTAAGTAGAGGAGATTGTTGTACTAATTACCAAGTCGTTTGCAAAGGTGCGTCTTTCGTCTTTCTACCCCTTATCTTTTCAAACCTGATACAAAGCAGCCCTGTGGGTAAAGAGTTTTTCTTCTAAAAGAGGAACCCTCTTCTTGTTTTGTTCTGATGGGGAATTGCATTAGTAATTTTTTGAGTGTTAGCAAAGATGAATCCTTTCAGTCTGTGAATGGTAAAAGGATGTTGTCTTTGACGGTAGAGATACTGATTAGAGAAGAGTCATAAGTGGGTGAAGAAGAGTTCAAAGTAAAACACAAGTGTTCAGGTGCATTTGTCTGCTTCACAGGGAAAGGAGAGATATCTGATGGTCTCAGAAGGAATGGAGCATTCCTAGATATGTTATCTCTGATTCAAAGACTTCTTCCCACCCTCAGCACAAAAGCTCTTGCTCAAACTACTTGACCTAACACCTGTAGGCTTTGTTCCTTATGGGAGGGGAGTTGTGAGACTAGGAGGGCTGTAATTCACAGATGGTTGGCATGGGCTTCAGATGGCCATGCCACCTTCTAGACAAACCATGGCTGCAGTACAGCCTGGACTGGCCTGTGGGTGGATGGGCTGTGAAGGCTTAATTTTCATGCTCTATGCTTATCTTCTGAACTATGTTCTGCATCATGTAATGTGTTTCACATCAGGAGCAGGTCTTCCAATCCTTGCTAATGAGCTCTGAAATGTCTCACTATTGTACCTCAGAAGGTGTTTTTGTGTGTGTGTGTGTGTGTTTCATTCATTAACTTCACTGGTGGGAGGCTTACAGTTTGAAAATTTTTCCTCCCCACCGTTTTGGCCAACTGCATATGTTCAGAAAATGCTAACAGTCCAAATCAGTACACTGACAATGGGTGCTTTTTTTCTAGTTGAGTTTTGCTGTTGGGAATCCAAACCAAATACTTATCTTCCAGCAAGTCCCTTAGATTATTTTCTCCACTTTACAAAAGAACCTCCAAGCTGAGACTACTTAAATACTGGGATAGTTTTCAGTCCTTGCCTTTTTGGTGAGCTCCCCCTTACAAGGGTCAAGACAGAGGAATGTCTATGCCTCCAGCTTTAACATATGTAATCTTTAATTGGCTAATAACAAATTATCTCAATGACCCTGTCACTTTGACAGCAGTAAGCTTTATGTGAGAACAGTGTTTCCTCTTCATTCATTTTTTTTTGCCTATCTGAGAATAGTGTGTTGTGTTTTCTTCCCCCCCTGCCTTGGAAATTGTCCTTCCATCTCCTGTCATGGTCAGTTGAAATTGCTGCAGGACACATTTCCTGTAGATCTTTTCCATGGCACTTCCCACACTTTCCCTTCGACCCCCCCCCCCCTTTCATTCTAATTGAGCTGCAGTTCCTTTAATAGTGCCAGGTTCAGGAAGTGCACCTGATTAGTTAATAATTTGTTTTTCAATTGACCCGTGAAAGTGCAAGTCATGAGCCACTCTGTAGTAAGCACCCAGCAGTGAAAACTCTAACATACTTGATTACATGAAGTAATTTTAACTAATCTAGTTCAGAGAATATTAATACTTTTTTGTTTTATCTGTGTCTTGAGTCTCACCTGATCCATGAGCTAGCTGATCAGCTCTCTAACCGGCTGGAAACTATTTAGAGTTGTTTTTCTTCCCCAGAGTGAGTTTTGTTTTGTGTCTTTAGCCAGCTGAACAAGCTCTTGGAGACATCAGAGCTGGTGGGGTGGAAGGTGGAAATTCACAGCCAGAACCAGCACTACCTGGTTTTGACACATTGAAGAAAATTCCAATATGTGCCTACTGTGCCTAAAGTGTTACCATTGTCTCCTGAAATCAAGGGACACTTAAGTCTGGTTTTAAGATCTGTTTCTAGGAGTTCTAGTTTGGGTGTTCTTCTTGAATAGAATGTAACCAGGTCATTTGTTTAGCTTTGTCAAAAGATTTGCTCATTGTTCATGGGAAGTATGACAGGACAGCCTCTTTGACTGGAACTAAACTTTATTTTCCTGAAGTTTTTTGTGAAACCTGTACCTGTGTCCACATAATTTTATTATTATTATTATTTTTCTGAAACTCCAATGTGAATTTTCTGGTAGGAGAAACCCACTGGGTGGATGATGACTGTGAAGAGATAAAGACTCCTGAATGCCCTGCAGGGTAAGTGTTTCGTACCCAATTGCAAAGCTAACTGCAGCAAGGCCAATGGTCTCCAGCTCTGCCCTGGGCTTCTGAACACCACAGTCCTGTACTGTCCCTGTCACACAGGCTGAATGGCAGTGGACTGGATGATTTCCAGTGCTTCACCATTTGTACAGTTAGGCTGATAATATTGTAAAGCTTTTGCCTTTGAGTTTCCAGATGAGTAGTGCAGTGTATGATATGTGAACTTGAACTCCTGGTGTTTGATCACTTGATCAAAGATAGATTTGCAATGCTTCACTTGCACACATGAGGAAGATAACCACACATCCTTGAAGTCAGTGGAAAGGTTTAGTTTTTTCTGATTTCAATAAAACTAAGTCATAAGTGAACACAGTTCAGGATTGTTGTTGTTTTTAGTTGAATTTTGTACTTTTACTGTGATTTTCCTAAATGAAAGGATTTCTAAATTGCAGTGGGATACAGGCTTGATTTGGTGAGGTATTTGAGCACATGAATAACATTGAGAAAGTAAGCACTTTTGGAATCACTTAGCTCACTGTTATCCTTAAAGGTAAACGTCTGCTCAGGTGCTGTGTTGCATTGCAGCTCAGTCTGTGCTATTAGGAGGTTAGTTCAGAGGAGATAGGAGCCCCTGCTTGTCCTAGTGATAGTGATGGCTCCATATACCTGCAGCAGGTAACTAACATGAAAACCCAGCTGTGTCTGTCCAGGATACACATCTACCTTCTTAGAATAGATGCTACTCTCAGTAGCAGTAGTAAATAAAAGTATAATAAAGTATCATGAGTTATCATTTTAGTATGTGAGAATGAGCTCTTCCTCTCAGAGCTCACTCAAAATGCCACATGGACTTCTGTTCGTGAAGAGAGAAAACCAGCTGTTGTGAGATAGAGTTTTTAACTACAGATTATATGCTAGTGTGGGTGCTCATGGATACTGTTTTTGTCTCATTTTTCATCTATAAGGACTTGGACTTTCAAGCCATGTGCTTTTAGCTGCTCAGGGAAGGTATCTTTTATGCTGGAGCTCAGCCCTCTCACTGACCATGAGTGAACAGTGGATGTTAGTAGTGTGAAGATTATTGATTTGTGTTCGTCTCTTAAGTAAACAAAATAATTGTAGACATGCAGCATATTCAGTAACTGTACTTCAGATTCTTTGGAGTGTCAGTGAGCAAGTGGAAAGAGGAGGAAAAAAGAAAGCACTGCTTTACATTCCTACTGCTTTTACTTTTAGCTTTGTTCGTCCTCCTTTGATCATCTTCTCTGTTGACGGCTTCCGTGCATCATATATGAAGAAAGGGAGCAAGGTCATGCCCAATATTGAAAAGCTGAGTGAGTACATCTGTTTTCTTACAATAAATGAAAGACAGTCTCTTGCTTTTCATTGTTTGTTGAGCAACAGAAGTCAGCATGGAACTGGTGGGTAAAAGAGCTGCACCAAATGCAGAGCTACTCCACCTGAAAGCCTAACAAAGATTAAGCCTTTTTTTCCACAAGAGGGAAAAGGCAGAAGTCTCCTTTGGTTTAGGTAGCATTACCTAGTTCCTTGAAAGCACACAGCAGTGTAGGGAGAGAGCTGCTGCTTTGGGGAATGTCGCTCAGGACCAGTGACCTTCAGGTGGTTTTGCCAACAAAAACCACATCTTCAGTACCTGATAGGTATCCTGCACTCTTAAAGGCTAGTTAGGAAGTGCCCATGAAATACGCCACTTGATCCAGACATAGTGAATGTGTGGTAACTGGCTGGCAGCCCTGCACTCACCTTCAGAAGTGTTGATCCTCCTGTTTGTGTAGCCATCTATGTAAAGGTCTTCTCTAATCGAAATGATTCTGTGATCAAGAGGCTGTGGCTAAAGTCCATTGTGAAACCGCAGCTTTAGTTTGTTACTGAAAATTAGCCTGCATTTTCTCATGCTATTTTACTTATCAAGATACTTCTAATGACTCTGGAAGCTAATTCAGAAGAGAAAACAGTCTAAGGAAATCCATAGTCTAACAGTACATAACAGTAGCCTAACAGTCTAAGGTTCTGCAGTTCTCTGGCTGCATCATTTCAGTTGTTTATTGTGAAGTGCAAAGAGTGCGTGAGTGGATTTACTACTGTCCCGTAGGGAAACCTGCCAATTTAAAGCAGCAGAAGGTTCATTTAAATTGGTTATATTTTAACCAGTTTCTGCAGCAGAGTCACAGCAAATTGCTTCCTTTGTTTCTATTTTTCCTGTCGGAGAGCTTCACTTCCTAATGTTTGTGTTCACTATTGATTTTTTTTCAGGATCTTGTGGAACACATTCTCCTTACATGAGACCTGTCTACCCTACAAAAACCTTCCCCAACTTGTACACCCTTGCTACTGTAAGTTCCTGGGCAGGATTTTTGGTGATAAAAGTGTTGCACTGCAGTAGAAACACAGGTTGTGGGAAGTAAGATTTTTATATTTGTAACATTTTTTTCCCTTTTAACAGAACAGCCTCACTGTCAATCCTTTTCAGTCTTAATTTATGTATTTTCTTCAGTATTTTGAATGCCTGAGATATACATTGTCTCAGAAATTCACCATGGTACAGGTTTACAGCTTCTCTCTGCTTTCTTACATCTACTTTCACAGTTCTTTGTGCTGCTGTGTAATTACAGGTCACATTTTTTTTCCTAGGGGGAATAAAACCACCCCTGCCCAAAATACAACCAGCAGCTGTTCCTTCATTGGAGTAGCTGAAGTCACTGGGGCTGAGTTAGCAGCTGACTTGCAATTTACAGCTGCTTAGTATGTCTGGATGCTGTTTTGGCCCTGCAGTAAAGCAAACCATCACCTCTGCACTCCAGTGCCATAGCTGGTGGTCAGGCTTTCTCCACCCTGGCATGAAGCTGCTCCTATATGACAGTGACAATGCTCTCAAAGTTGGGCTAAGGTGCTCCTCACCAGCACCTGTCTGCCCCTCCCCACCCCCTTTCCTTTTTTTCCTGTAGCCTCTGTACAAACGGTAAATGGAAAAGAGGGAATGGGGAAACTGAATAGCTGGGGATGAGAGAGAGCTAAGAGAAAGGGACAAGAACAGAAGCTTCTTAAATTGCCTTTACTGCTAGACAAATTATGTTGTAAAGCCATGGCTTTGGTTGACTTGCCTTATTTTTCTTGGGGAAAAAAACCTCTTATCTCACAGGGGCTCTGCTGAAGATAAAACACAGAATGGAAATGCTAAGTGTTACTCTTGCAACCAGAGAATGAATTACTGTTTCCAGAAAGGCCAGTTCATGAAGAGGAACTGAAAGTTCAAATCAATCTTCTTTTCATAAATTTTTGCTTACTTTAGATGGTCTCAAACTAAAATTTAGCCAGTGTGAAAATAACTTAAAGCATTGAGTAACATGAGTCTTTGTGCTTTTTAGCACAATTCAGTCATCTCCTACTGCTTTTGTTACTACAGCCAGTTTTAATAAGCTTATCTTCCAGTTAAAACCTTCTCTGGTGTGCAGTTACAAAGAGATCTGTTTTACAATTATGTAGTGGTATCTGCAGATAGCTGTGAAGAACTGAATGTGTGGGATTTCACTAATTGATTTACTTCTGCACAAAGGGACTCTATCCTGAATCACATGGAATCGTTGGCAATTCGATGTACGACCCAGTGTTTGATGCCAGCTTCAGTCTTCGAGGGCGAGAGAAATTCAATCACAGATGGTGGGGAGGTCAACCAGTAAGTTTCATATTCCCTCCTTCTTCCCTTCTCCCTCTCTTCCCCTCCCCCTGTGCTGTGGGACATAGCCAATAATAATAATTTAAAACAAAGGCATCTGTGAACAATTTGTACCTAATTTCCCTCACCCCCTGCCCTGGCTGGCCCTGTGTCTATCAATTTAATGTTACATTTTGAGGTGGAATTGGCTTTTCAGAATAATAAAGCCATTGATTATGGGAAGGTGCTTGTGTTGATAAGTATAAATTAGACATAGCTAGGAAAAAAAAACCACCTAATTTTAGTCAGCAGTTTAACACTGTATTTTCTTCTCTGTGGCATAATGTTTCCTTTTCATTATGGGTTTCTTAGGTCTCCATCCCAGTAATATTCTTGTGGCTGTTTCAGTATGAATGTTCTGTCATCACAGCATGGCACAACTTCATAATTATTATTTGTTATGTCCACAAGTGATGGCTGTTACCTGACTTGCTGCAGAGGCTGTAGACAGCTGTGAATTAATTTCTGCCTTGAGGACCGTAGCAGTGGCTGAAGTAGGTCCTCTTTCTCAGATTAGTGTTGGACTTTGGTTTCTCCAGGTCTGAATTCTAGGCAAGGAAATGGCCTCTTGTGTTACTCCAATTAGGAAGGTCCCCTTGCTTCTGCTACTCCTATTATTGCATGCTGTGGTCACTTGCTTTGCCAACAAAAGTGGTCTTAATAAGTTTTACATGTAAGCAGCAAAGGTACATGCACATTTCATTGCACTGGTTGTTTAGTTTAAAAGCTCCTTGAGCAGTCTGACTGGTTAACCCCACAAAAAAATGAGGTGATGGGGAAATTGGAAGGGGTTTGAGAGCACAACAATCTGTCATTGCTGTTTGCTGAAGTGATCAGTGTCATCCCCTAAATCTCTTAAAATGGAAATATCCCTGGAGACTGCAGGAAGTTACTCAGATGGTTTTAGGCTTAGCAAGTGCATGTGTTACTTGTCTGCATGTGGTTTTAGTCTGCAACAAATGCAAGACAAGATAATTTGGAGCTGCAGGCAGATGTGTGACTGGCAGATGTGTCTGGCTGTAGCCGAGCCACAGTGAGGCATTTGTGCTCTTGTAGAATTTGTCAGTGTAACAGAGTGTAGTCACTCACTCCCTTGCCCAGCTATGACCTGGGTTAGCTTTTAACACCAGTTACATGGAGAGGTGAGAGTGAGTAATGTGTCTAGCTATTATCCTTCTAGATGTAAGCAAAGAAGCAGGATCAAAACTAGGAGCAGTGAAAAGGCAGCAGCAGGTAACCCTTTCCTCCTCAGCTACAGCCAGCACCACACAGCTAACAAAGTGTGCCTGCTGCAGCCATAGACAGTATTGTGGCTGAGCTGCAGTGTGACAGCTTGTTGAGCAACATTATGCATTGCAAATTTAATTGTGCATCTTACCTTAATCACAATTAGGTAAGAGTTTGTGGGGAGCTAGCTGCTGGGGACTGTACAAATGTCTCTGTATTAAACTATACTTCTAAAGTACAATATAAGCCTATAAATACTTCATTACCTGCTGAGCTGAGTGAAGAACATTTGTAATTCCCACACCCACCATTGGAAAAGCCTATGCTGCCTCAGAGAAGTAAATTTTGTTTCTGGATTGTAAATAAGGGTCATGAAAAATGTCAGCTGAGAAGAGTTCAAGGAAGTTACACAACAGTGGATGACCATATGTTGGATGAAATCCTCAGAGGAGAGGGGGAGTGTTGCATACACAAATAAGGATGATAAAATAAACCAGCTGAAGTGTTAAAAAGGAAAAACACACAAACAATGTAATAAACTGGAAATGTCTTCATAAATGGAAACAAATGTGTACAGGAAGGGCTGTAACTCTACTTATTATGTAAGTTTAACAACTTGATGGAGTGGGCATAGTAGCTGGGTTAATGAGGTGGTATGTAATATGTCATATAAATGATAGTCTCTGCAAATGGGAAATTTGTGCATTCTATAACAGAATTGTAAATTTCTCTAAGAAAAAAATGACCTCCATCTACCTATGGGTTAGTCACAGCTCATTTCTCTCTCCATTTGAGAACTGCCTCTAAAAATCACATTGATGCACGGTGCCAAAACCGCTGGCTGTTGAGAGACAGGGCAGTAGAGTTAAGGGAGGTGGAAGGGAAGTCTGGAATGCATGTCACAGAAATCTAGCCTGTCACGCTGCAGATTCATCTGCTTCTTTTCAGAACTTGGGTCTCACGTTGGAGTGCTCAAACAACTGCAGCATGGCATTTGGTTTGCGCAGAATTAGAGATTACTGTTTGTTTTCCACCCAAGAAGGTAGACAAAGTTTCTGGGACCCTCAGCATCCTATTAAAGTTCAAACTGCCTAGAAGAGAATAAAATCTAATTTTCTTAATCTCTGAAATAAATTTCTTGCTCCTGGAAACTGGCTCATTGTATATGGCGTTGTTCAAATGCGAGGCTTTGGCATTGTTTGTTTTTCTTCTTTGTGAATTACTTGTTCTAATGCTCAGCATCTTGCTGGAAAACAGGCAGATTAGCATGGACACCAGTGGAATCTGGCAGATGAATAGCTGAATGTTCTACACCAGGAATTATGAGTTATTAATTATAATAGCAATAGGAAATGAAGAAAGAGGGAGAGGGTCGTTGACAGCCTTTTGAGCTGCTTGTGGGACTTCCTGAAATCCAGTCTCCGATTTAGCACACAACATTGATTTATTACATAGCCTTAAAACCACCTTGTATTCAAAACAAAAGTGTTTGAGAGGAAACAGCTGCAAAACCACTCCTTGTACTGCTACAGCATCTCAGAAATGGTGAGCATCAGCACCCGTGCTCTCAAGGGAGAAACTATTTTTCATGATACTGAGACTTTGTTTTCATCTCGAGTAATTTTAAGCACTTTAAGCAAAGGCCAGCTGCCTTTTACTTAAGCAGTAGTTTTCCATATCTTGATTTGCTGTAGTGAGTTTAAGCTTACACTATAGACAATATGTTGCTTTTTTTTTAGTGATCTTTCATGATGCTTAGAAATAATCCATTGGCTTCCCCAAGGTCAGAATACCACAGATGTAAAACTGCCAGCCTGTGGTTAATAGGGACAGGTAGGCTCCTTCAGAAACTTAACCCAGCTTGGATGCAAGGATGCTTCCCTTCTCAGAAATAAATTACTTTTTAAATTAATATTTTTTTAAGGGCACCTTGCATGAAGCTTCCTTTTCACTATTAGCCTTGTAAAGAAAATGCAGCACTCAATAAGGACCCAGTTTGAGATGCTGAGATAATCCTTTAAAAGGGTCATGACATTCCTGGATAAGTCACAGCATGTCATGAAGCTGTCTTAACAGTTTGCAAACTGCCTGTAGACACTACCCCTCATCACTACACATCTTTACTGGATATTCCTGCTATCATCTAAATTCCATGTTCTCTATGGATCTTTGGGATAAATTGTTGGGGTTTTTTTTCTCTGTTTATTGGAATCTTGTTGATTTTGACTACCTAGTGATTACAGAAAGCACTTATTTTCATTTGCTTGCCTTCTCAGTCTGACATTGGCAGGATAGGTAAGTCTGTAGGAGCCCAGGCTCTGCAGGAAGCTGTCATCTGCCTTTTTGTCATGAATGCATTTTGCAATCACTTTATAGATTGATAGAGGAAGCAGAAGAAGGCATGTCTGTAACTTTTTATAAGTATTTCCTTTGGTCTCTCTCTGGAGCTATGAAAAAGCAACAAGGTTCTTTGAGTGTGTCTCATTAGTTAATAGACTCTGTGTACCAAAATTTTCTGTTTGGGTAAGAAGGCAATGTTTGGTTGTCAAGGCTGTGATATCACAGAATTGTCAGGGTCGGAAGGGACACCAACGATCATCCAGTTCCAACCCTTGTGCCATGGGCAGGGACACCTCACACTAGATCGGGTTGCTCAGAGCCACATACAGCCTGGCCTTAAAAGCTTCCAGGTGTGAGGTTTCCACCACCTCCCTGGGCAACCTGTTCCAGTGTCTCACCACCCTCAGGGTGAAGAACTTCTTCCCAACATACAATCTACCTATTTCTAGTTTTGTTCCATTCCCCCCTAGTTCTATCACTACCTGACACCCTAAAAAGTCCCTCCCCAGCTTTCTTGTAGCCCCCTTCAGATACTGGAAGGCCACGATAAATTTTCCTCAGAGCCTTCTTCTCTCCAGACTGAATAGCCCCAACTATGTAATTTGTGTCTTGTTGGAGGGTAAGGAGTGTGGAAGGGACTACTCCACTTTTTACCTTGTTGGCAGGACAAATTGCAAATGCTGCAGGAATGCAATCTTTCCCACCACCCTGGTATTAATTCACAGAATTTCAGGGGCTGGAAGGGACTTCAAACAATCATCCACTCCAACCACCCTGCCAGAGTAGGATCACCTATGTCAGATTACACAGGAACACATCCAGGCAAGTTTTGAATATCTCCAGAGAGGAGAATTCTGCATTCTTGCACCAGTCTTGTACATATTTCTTTACCTGAGAAATGCTGATTTCCCCTTTCCCACCTTTGCCTCTGCATAGAAGTGGTTTCCCATTCCTCCATTACCAGTGTTGGCTGCAGTGGGTATACATGCTTCCTCTGCTTTTGACACGAATCTCTTTCCCTGGTTGGCGAGTGGGAGCATCTTTGCGCAATTTGGCAGGATCCAACTTCAGAGCTGTGCCGCCTGTTAGCCCTGATCTGAGATGTGCTGCTGCTGGTTCTTCCTTAGTGCAACAAGTACAAAGTAGCCTTTTCAGAGTTATGGGGTCATACTTATTAATGGAAGTTTAAAAGTAGGGAGTTGCCTCACTGTCTGTGTGGATTTTCAAAGAGAGTTCAGCAGCCAAATTGATTAACTCTGTATGTAGTATCTGTGTGCAAATGTCTCTAGCACAAGAACTTAGGGCTTTTATGTTCCATATGGCATTGCCTCCTAACCTCTTAGCCTGTCTATTTTCATCCATAAAGGAGAAGAATAGTAATCATTGAACACATAGGATATAAAAGTGACAGTGATTCAACTTTCAGAGTATGTTTCATATACTTCTGGAAACCCATCTGTGTTATTTCTGGAGACATTTGCCAGTGTACCAGGACCGAATCTTTGGATCCATGATTGAACAGGTCTTTTTTGCATTGGAAAAGTTAGATGCTCTTTAATTGGCATTGTATGAAGACAGTGGTTAATCTTTGATTTTTATCTTTAAAGAGTTATTCCCCTCCTCTCTGCATAAGCAAATCAGTTCAACTGATGGTTGCAATACAATAAAGGCTTGTCCTATATGCAAACCAGGGGTGCACATCTGACATAGTTAAACTACTGACTACAAAATTCTAACATACTAACAGTTAAAAGCTATTTACATATGACAAATAAATTGCATAAGCTCACAAATGGTACTGACCTTGCAATGCCTAACAGCAAGCTTTATGATAAGTGACCTGAATAGATGTGATCAGCCATGGAGCATATATAATGCATTGCATTAACAGGCTGAGTACTGGAACATCTAGAATTAATTTTAAGACTGTGACTCTTAACCTGCAGAGGAAAGGGAACAATAAGCCTTACTCCCTTCTACTACCAGTTGCTTTGTATGGACAAGGTTGAGAGGGCATCAGCTAAGTTTTTTTTTCTAGCCTGCACCAACTCACAGCCTACCCCTGTTAGTCTGCAAGACTGGTCACTTAGGAATATGCAACTAGAAGCAAAGTCCATTTACTTCCATTACTCCTGGTTCAGAAAGGTGTTCACACTGTCTTTACATAGCATTCATGAAGCTCACTCTGTGCTTGACAGGATTAAAAAGTAGCTACCACCTTCTTGCAGGCATGCTGGGTACTTTGGCAATGTATGTAAGGCTTACTTATTAATCTGTCAGGATGACTACTGTTTTACTTGCTTGGCCAGAGAGAGACTGTCTTTTGGCACATGTTTAAAATCATTACCTAAAATAGGTCATGGGTGATTTCAGCAGTGCTAACACTCAGGAGCAGCAGAGGACAGCTTCAGTTGCTGAGGGTGGAACTTGACTGGTCTGATTTAGTCAACCAGGCAGACTGGACTGCTTGGACCTGTGTAAGCCAAAGCGTCAGAAAGTCAAACTGGAGTTAACAGATGGTAAAATGCAAATACTGAATTCCCTGGACTTAGTTTGTTGGTACCTTCCCAATGATATCTGCAGAATATTTAAACTTTGCTGGAACACAAACACGTTCAAAGAAAAATAAATCTACAGTAGCTCTGTAGGAACAATGGTTTTCCAAGTACAGCAAGACCAAAGAGCATGACAGCAGTGGAGCTGACACTCCTCATGCTGAATTTGTATTTGACCTCATTTCTTTGCCATGACAGAGTTCCACTCCAGGTATAAATCCACAAAGAAAAATGTAATTGCTGTAAATGTGGGCCCTTTCTCACCTGGGAAGCCCATGAACCACTAAAGAACATGGAGTAGCTCTTTCTTTAGTTAGATGCAGGGTCCAGGCAGGAGTTCTATACCCTGTGCTGAATTAGATGACACAAATGAGCTTGTGGATGCATCCTTGCATCGCAGTCATACCTCTGCTATGTATGGGCTCGGTGACCTGATTAGTGGATTGACTGTAGGCACACTTCCTCACCAATCCTGTTTACCTGCGTGCTTCTGTCCTGTCCTTTCAGAGCTGATATTCTATGAGCACTTGAAAACAGTATCTCTGTTATTCAACAATTCAAAGCCAAATTCCAACACAAATTCAAGGACTTTTCTTTTTCTTTTCTTTTTTTGGATGAGTTACTTTGCTGCCTCATCATCTTCTCATTGTCATCGTGCAACCCCCAGTGCTAGTGTGAGACTGGGTCAGCAGAGGCTGGAGGGGTTGCTTGGAGGACTCCCTGTTTGGTAGCAGGTTAAGCACAGATTAGTATAAACCAGCTCTGAAATAAGACTCTCAAGGAGAAGCTCCTGAAAGCAGAGTAGGATGGAATGCATGTATGTGGATGTTCTGCTCCTTACTCTTGTATTTATTCAGTAAACCACAATTTCTACAGAGTTACCATGGATATATTCTTCCCTGAAAAAGAGGATGCATTACCAAGAAGTTAGAATATGATGTAAACAACTGATCTCTCATAGCTGTGATTCTAGTTTGACTGGAAGGAGTTCAGTAAGCTTTGGAAGAGCAGAAGATGAGAGAAAGGCAAACATGGATAGTTTTCTCATAAATAATATAACAGTACCTAAATTTAACTGCTGCCTTGGTGTGCAGCAAATGATCTTTCATCAGACTCTGCTAAATTTATTTCAAGTAAGACTGATAGGTGAATAATTCAGGCATAACATTTGAATAATGCCTGCCCAGGCGACAGTTTATAAATGTCTGTTGGAGGGTAGAGGGCCCTTGAGTGTATTGTCAAAAAGCTGATTTAAAGTAAACCAAAGATTTTGCAGTTATTAGGTAAGGGAACTACATTTTGGCTTAACTGCTCTTATAAATTCCAGTATGTGTAAATAATGGGACAAATAATCTAGTTGTATACATAAGGCTGTCCTTTAAGCCATTGCCACTTTTGAAATTGGTTTTGAGATAATTTGGATAGTTCCTTGCAAGAGAAATTTAGTTCTATAGGGCTACAAACTCATATTGTTTGGTTTCCTTGATTGTGGCCCTTTCTGATATTTGGTTATTTTCATTCCCCTGAGTTGTAGGTCTATATAAATATATATATATATACACACACACACACACACATATGTGTATATATATATATAAAAAGGAGAGTGAGTGAAGGGAAAGAGAGAAAAAAGGGTAATGAGGATAACCATGGGTGTGGTATGGTTTTCATTAGAGGAAGATCAAACCAGCCAAGGCTACTCTTGCTCAAACAGAACTAGAGGGGAATGTCATGGATATTTGTAGAGAAACTGGGAAAGGAAGCTCTGATAACCTGTTTTCAAAGCATGAGAAGAATACCCTAGCCCCAGTGAAGCTAGCAGGTATAAACCAAACAAATATAAAAATGCACTCGGGCAGTGTGTGTCTACGTTGTGGAACTTTGTGCTGCAAACTGATTCAGAGGCAGAAAAGAGGTTTGAAGGACTGGGGGGAAAAAAATTGAAACATTCTTAGAGATTGCTTCCACCATTTCCATCAATCACCACTTCAGGTGATCTCAAAAAGTTCTTGTAGAGGAAGGTGTCCCTCCCTGCTCTCGTTGTATCCCTGCTCACTCATCTGTGCCCTTTTTTTTGAGTACTCTGTTCTAACACATCTTGTGTTGAAGGCTGCTAGTGGTAGAATATGGCAAAAGAAAGGCATTTATGCAGACACTGATTAGTGTTCCGCCATGTTCTTTCACACCTGATTATCCTCCGAAAGTTGAACAATAAAAGGCTCAGGCCAGTAGTGGCTGGTTTTTGGAAAATAAATGGAATACTGGAGAAATTCCTGAGCCAGGAATTTTAATACTTTAAAAGAGATTTAGGAGGGGTGAAAGTCTGCAGCAGAGTGACCGGTCCGATTCTGCAGAATTCATTTAGGTTTGTCACTCCACATGTTCGAATTGGGGGATGTAAGCTGAAAGTTGCAACTTTCACTTCTGGGCTCAGAGTGGAAGAATGTGTCTTGAAAACATTTTCTTTTGACTAGAGAGGGTCATTAAAGATCTGAGCACCTTATAATCCTCTTACTTTTTCCTCATTAGATTTGGATTACTGCAGCCAAGCAAGGAGTGAAAGCTGGCACGTTCTTCTGGTCTGTGTAAGTGTCCTGGGTTTGGGTTTGTGGGTTGGTTTTTTTTTGAGATTTGTGATAATAATTCAGAATTGATTTGTTCCAAGTGATTAAGTTGTTTTCCTTACTCTAAGCGTTTGGTAGCCTGGAGACCGCACCTGTAACTCTCCCTTGTTTCTTATGTGCACTGTTTCTGATAAGTTGAGCTGATGCTGGAGTTTGCTGCTCTAAGTTTTATACTCATGCAACATTTTAGCAGTTGTTGGAGATGTGTGACTATGCAAAAAATTGCTTTCTTTCATGTCACAGCGTGTTGTTTTGCCTCCTTAGTATTGCTAGCAATTTTCCTAGTCCTCCAAGAGTCTGTGGAAGGCTCTTCTTGTCCTCTTGTGTTATCTGACATGAACAGCCTAATTGTCTCAACAGTCTGACTGACTCATCCATTTTACAATCCAGGCTGACCTGTCAGTGACACATCCAACTTCCCTTTCCAAAAAGACAGCCTGGACGATCTTTGCTGTTTCTTCTTTTGTTTAATGGTTCCAAGTTATTTTCCCTTATCCTAACTGAGAGATTTTCCTAACTGAGAAAGAATTATTTCTATCATTTCTGAGTTCTGAAGAATTTGTGTGCACCGATCTCTCTTTCGTTTTAGTGTCAGGATTGCAGGAGCAGAGAGCCTGGGCAAACTGTCAAGGCTGAAGTACTAAGGGGGTTTGCCTCTTTTTTTTGTGTGCGTGACTGCACAAGGGATAACCAGCTTTGCTACTCTAAATATCATACAGCATATGGAGGGAATAATAAAATATACCATGTACAATGCTGTTGATAGGCTTAGGCTTAGAAGACATCTGATAAAGCTCCAGTCCAGTGCTCTATAAAACAAAGAAATTAGGATAGGATAGGATAGGGTAGGGTAGGGTAGGGTAGGATAGGATAGAATAAATCAGGTTGGAAGAGACCTTTGAGATCATTGCATCCAACCTATCATCCAACACCACTTAATCAACTAAACCGTGCAACCCTATCCAGCCCCCTCCTAAACACCTCCAATGGTGGTGGCTCCTGATTCCTGAGCTCTACAACTGCATTGTTACCATAAACACCCTGCCCAATGCATGCTTGGGGATATAAAATATGATGGAATGTTGCCAAGGATATGTTATGTGAATTGCAATAGCAAGAGACTGAGACTTTATGTACGAATGAAACCTATATGCCTTAAAGGTGCATTATCTAATTTGGGACAAACTGGTTTGGGGCAGAGTTTTCAGCAAGCTACCTTAGGAAACCAGAAATATTAAAAACTCTTAATTGAAATAATGGATTATTCCTCTCCCTATTGCACAATTAATAAAAACTGAAAATTGGACACTAGCCAAGATTATAATTCTGGTTTATGAGAATGCCTTCTTTGCAAATGTTAACATGAATTCTTATTTTTATAGTTGTTTTACTACCAAAAGTTCCTTACATAGTTGGAGACTAAAGACCCCTGTTGTTCTACAAGGCATTCAAAGCTAGCTTGTTTCAGAATGGCTGTTGGTATCTCTATTTCTCTGTCAGACATTTCTAAAGAGTGCTGAATTCAGTCCAGCATGGTGAATCCAAGATGATTGTATTTGATTCCTGCCTTAGGATTCTGCTGTTGAAATCTGTGGAATCTGAACTAATTATATAACAACTAATTATAAAACAACTAACCTGTAGAGCTTTCCTGAGATGAGATATTTGGGACTTTAACAGCTGTTTATAAGGTTAGTCATTTTCATGGTGTGAACTTGGCCTCAGTAGCCAAGGAAGAAGTCTCAGGACTTCTGAGTCCTGACTTCTGAGACTCAGGATGAGTCTGGTCTGCAGAGTGAAAAGCTGTCAAAGTTGTGCAAGCCACTGTGCTGATAACCTGGTGTTTCAGATGGCTCTGTTTTGTTTTACACCAGCCTAGTCCTCAGCTTGGTTACTATTAAGTCAGCAGGAACTTTGCTGGTATCTTCAAGGCTACCAGGGTAGTAGTTTAAACCTGACATGTGCAATTCAATGGTTTTTACTCACGCCAGCTGTCCAATGGCAGCACTACTGTGTGCAACAAAGGTTCATCTGGATTAAAATTATCAGAATGGATCTTCATTTACTCCTGTTTAGAACAGTTAGATTTACTGCTTTGAGTTCTGACTGCAGTTAGAAACTTTTAATCCTTTCTTTTGGAGTGTGTGGACATGCAGCACAGTGATTCTGTTTGTAAAATGAGAGCTAGTATCAATCAAGCAAGAAGATACAGCATACTAAAAGCAAGTAATACTGTTGTGATTGATTTTAATTATGTTAGAATCAGTTCATAGCCAGGCTTTGTTGATACTGCTTTTCTTCTATGATAAAAAAAGTATATTTTTCTATTTTTTGGTTCCAGTGTCATCCCCCATGAGCGCAGAATATTAACAATACTGCAGTGGCTAACCCTTCCAGACAATGAAAGGTAATTCCCTTATTGCTATCTGCTTGTTTGTTGCACACTCTCACTGGCTTGAGGATTTGCTCAGAGTTTGTGCTTAGGTTTTCTTGTTGGTGTTTTCTCTTTTATTCTCAGCTTTTCACCATCAGCATTCTGATTCTTCTCAATAAATGTATGGTGTGAGTTTGCTTCATCTCAAAAAAATATTTAGTTGTGTGGATTAACTTGGATTGTCCTTATCCCACTGAGTCTAATATGGTTTAACAACCCTACAGGCACTGGAAGTTGCAGAACTGGACCTTGAAGACTGAGAAAATGTTAAGACTTTAATTAGGAGTATGTTGTATTTCCCACATGCTGCTGGCTGCAATGCTCAGGCGAGCTGCTGTTTTGATCTCTCCTGCAAGACTTAGAAAGAGCATGTGTCCTCAGATGGTACCCCATGTGCCTCCCTGCATGTGTTCTTGGATTTAATAAAACTGTAGAACAACTAATTGCTTAATCACATCATGGAAACATATGACTGAGAAACAGCTCCTTTTCCATAAAGCCAACTCTCATTGAAAGGTTGACTTGATTTGGCTTGACCTTACAGGTCTGGGGTTTTTTTTGTTGTTGTCAAAGGCAAGCTGTCCTAAACAAGACCTCTTTCTTTCTTTCTTTCAGGCCGTATGTTTATGCTTTCTACTCTGAGCAACCAGATGCTGCTGGCCACAGATACGGTCCTTTCAACTCAGAGGTTAGTGCAGATTTTCTTCTGCACTCTTCTTCTTCTGTGTCTCAAATACAGTTTGGAATTATTGCCACTGCTCAGGAGTAATATTTTCTAGTAACTTTTTTCACTCATTTGTGCAGCATGCTTCCCCACTGCCAGAGAAAGCAAAGTTACTGTCTAACAGATTTATCATGTGAGAGTCGCTTCTGAGAGAAGGAACTGCCTGTGCCTTTCAGGAGGTTATTTCTCTGTGTGATGTGATAATGCAAATGGAAAGATTTATCTGGCAAGGACTGAAGTATATTTGAGTTCAACAGCATAATTTCACTTCTGTCTGCCAGTTTATCCTTCTTAAAAGTAATAAAAATATAATGCATAAAATACCCCCAAAAAAATGCAGAGAAGAAAAAGCTTTCTCTAGAGCTGACAGCCTGCAGTAGCTGAAGTAATTCCAATCTGTCATGAGCTGTAAAAAGCTGCTGTTTCCATTTTCACATAGGCCCTGCAGGGGTTCTGAAAGCTTGGCCAGTACTGTTCCCACAGGACCCCACTGCTGAGTTTGGAAAAAGTTTTGAAGTACTGTGAGGTATTTTAAGGAAAAATTCTGTGCAAAAAGCCTACTGTGGTTTAACCCCTTCTTTGAGCTTTGGATATCTGACTGGGTCTAAGGAGTACTGCTTCTCTGCCAACACTGTCTAGGTTGCAAGAAATTAAAAGGCTATGCACTTGTCTGGGATTTGTGGGGAGGTAAAGATAATTCTGCACCCGAATATCCTACTACTTCGGGCAGCTGAGATCTAGTACCCCTGATGATCTCTGACATCTGGCAAAGGTCTTCTAGTTTCAGTGCAAATGTATGCCTGCCATCACGAGACTTTCATGCATGGCTTTTAAAGAGTAAACAAATGTATGCAGATCTTCAAAACCTGACGGTGTCTCAGATACCTCCCTTTTGTAGGAACTACAAATCTTCTCAAGCAGCCAGGTAAACATCAGTAGTTTCTTGTGTAGGATACATTTGATACCTGTTCTTTACTGGTGAGGAGAACAAAGAGAAACAGTATTCATTTTTGTTGTATTTTTAATATGTTTGAGTTATTTGGGCTGTTTAACTAAGTTTGAGGTAGTTATGAACTTCTTTGTCAGCAACACTGCATCTGTAGCAGTTTAAGCCACAGTCTCAGAGCAGTGGATAAGAGGAATTATTCCAAACCAGCACTGCAACACCATACTGGATAGGAAGAAATAATCCTTTTTCTGGATAAGCAGTGGTTTAAATCTGCCAACACTCTTGCTAAATTGACAGGCATTGGTATGTCTCCATATTGCCATTTGGCGGAGAACAAGAGAAACCTCTGACTCAGTCAAGCAAGGTGTTGAGAATTAGAGCTCTCTGATTCAAAGATGCTTTACAGTTTCTCTTATGGAATTGTTAAGAGCAATATTGTGTGGGTTGTGACTGACAACTCTAATTCTATTTATCTGTAGACAACCACTTCCTTCTGAACAGAGTTGTGGGGCTCTTTCCATGGACTTAACGGAGAATACGAAGTGATGGCATTTAATTTGTTCCTTGAACTGTGGACTTTAACAAGCTAGTTTAGCATCCAACGTGGTAATCTAGTTTCAGGTTAAATATAACTATGAGAAAAGTGAAGTGTAATTGTATCATTATAGGAAAAGTCATTATCAAAGCAAAAAGGGGGATTCCTATGAATGGTTACCTGAAGATTTGCCTCCAATTGCAAAGCAGTGCTTAGGTTCTTAATAAGTTTGAATCAACAGCTTATGAAAGTTTTACAAATGGATTTATGCCATTTGTGTTAAACACAAGAAGAGTCTGACACTGATTTTTAGCAAATTGAGAACAGACAAGTTAGCAGATGGGGATGTATTGGCTTGCAGTTCAAACAGCAGGCAGAACTTTGTGAATGGAAATTTAAATAAATGGATGCAGCTGTGTGAGTGTGCAGATGCTGAGATTTGCTATGGGCCTGGCTGTAGGAGAGAAAAGCTAAGAATTATTGGGGTTTTGGGGGGGTTGTGACACTGTTCTCAATATAATTTTTAGGACCTATTCAGTTTCCATAAACCAGCTAGGAAGAAAGTGGATTCTCAAAGGGATCCCTTTCAACTGACTCCCTGGTACTGAGAGAATGACCTACCCATGAAATCATTCTTTTCTTGCATACAGCTGGCAGCAGATAGACATTTGGAGTAGTACTGACCATTTAATTTTTCTTCATGCAAAGGCAGATCAGCGAGACAGTAGTGTTCAAAAGCAAACTCTTCACAATTCTGTGTGGTATTTAAGATGGGCTTCTTATGTCTTCTTTCAAAAAGTGAAGAAGCTATTTGAAATGTGAGGAGTTTTCTTGCTGCATTTAGTAGGCTGAAGAACAGTTTTATACCTTGAAAATGTCCAAACCTGATAGATGTCTCTTAGAGAAAACTGAATGTTTACTAGAACTTGTTATACCAAACAATGTTCAAAATGTATTTTAAATGTATGTTCTTAAAGGTCTAATGGCATCCATTACTGATCATTTTCAGTTTCCAGATTTCAAAAGATGGCACTTACAGCCTCACACGACACACACAACAGCTGATGAACAGAGTGTCTTAAAAGCTAGAAATAAAAGGACTTAGATGCATTTAAGCTTTATCGGTGAATTGCCAGTGCTGTCGAAATAGATGGAATGCAGGTTATGGCCACTGAGCACTAGACTTTGCATGTCTTCTAACATTGTGGATTTCAGTGTAAACGAGTTGCTATCTAGGTTTTGGGGTTTCCTTTTTGGGTTTTGTTTGTTCATTTCACTTTAGGTTTCAGGTTTTAACGTGAGACATGAGTGAATTCCTCAGGAAGCATTCCAGTGATGCCATTACCTTTCCAGGAGTAGCTCTGTGACTTTATCAAATATATGCTTGCTCTTGATTTTACTTCTGCATCTTTTATTTTTGTTTTCCCCTGCTCTGTGCTTCTGCAGTTGAACTCCGGTAGGTTGGTCCATCTGGGTCAAGAAGCAGAGCTTTGGCTGGCTAGTTCCCCTTGTGATGTTACAGTTCCCTTCTGTAAGTGGGGAGGGATTCGTTTCCCTCCTCCATAACTCTATTCTGACTCTTCTTAAGCAAGACTAAGATTTGGCTGGTTAATAAGAACTTGGCTTTCATTTTTGTTTTTTCTTTTTTATCTCCTAGCTAACTTTAAAAAAAAAACACCAAAACCATAAACAAATTCTAGAAATGTACTACAATAAGAGCTGTAAAACACATCGAAACCTGGCACTGCTAAGCCATTCCTGCTGCTCCTCTAACATGCTGTCTTGAGACGGCCATTTTCAGTATTCAGACCTTGGGTCTCCTGCGCTCGTGTGTTTCTGGCATTGTAGAGCTTTGTCTGAGCTGATTCAGAGACAGTAAAATGAGAATCCTTCCTTTTCCTGCTGCTCCTCTCATCAGGACTGCACAAAGCTTGAAGCATTTTAAAAACAGAAAACTTTGGTGCTGCTTTATTAAAATGCCTTTCTGGAGAGAGACGAATGAGACTGGACTAGAATCTCCTTTCCAGCTGCTTGCCTTGGAAGCAATGAAACAGCATGGCAGATGGTAACATCCCCTTCCTTCCCTTCCCTGTTTACATAGCTCTGTAACTGAACCAGCTGTGAGAAGCTGCCTGAGTACATAGAGGTTAAATAACACCATAAATCTCCAACTCTCCTCAAGCCCATTCAGCATGTTCCCTTATACACAACATATCATGTGCTGCCCAGTAGGCATCATCTCTCAGCACTTCACATGCAATCCTGAGCGGCGCCAAGAGCCTATGACTTGTGTTAGAGTCAGTGAGGGTGGTACAGCTTAAAATTATGAGCAAGCTGATTAATGGAATAGTAGTTTTTTTCCAGTTATATCACACATTCCCCACCCCCCCTTCTACCCTGCATATTTGTGCATTTATGAACAATAACATTACTCAATAAGATGCTGCAGTGAAAGTGCTAGGACAGCAAATTCTCAAATTGCCCATAAAGCTGGCAGTAAGGCAGGTAGCAGGCTAGCCCTGCATAGCTGATGTGAGATGTGAAGAGTAGAAGCTCCGTGCTGAGTCACACTTTCATAGTTTTGCCCTGCAGACCTGCAGTCCCCTGCTGATGATTTCAGTGGGGTGTATGGCCTGGCACACCATGGTAGCACCTGCTAATGCTACTGATGATGGGTACCTGGTGTCACTGATTCTGCCAAGCATTAGGTGTGGGAAACCTTGCAAGAAAGCCATTTGGACTGAGCAGGCTCTAGTACTCAAACTGTCAACTGAGTGAAAAGTTGTGATTCTACCATCAATCTACCCCAGATACTCATTAAATTGTATGCAATTAAGGGTACTTAAATTGAAATTAAGGTTACTTACATTTTGATAATATTAATGGATTACTATTTGATCAACAAACCTCCCCATATAATTATATATTTTGAAAACCAGAAGCCCAGGATAGTTTCTGAAGCACCAATTTAATTTGCTTTTATACTGTTTGCTCTCATAGCTGCTGTTCTGCTTTCAGTACAATTTGGTGGATTCATCCTTAAAGTAGCCAAATTCTAAATTGTCCAAAAGCTTAAATTTTTGAAAAGGCCACAGCTTTATGCTTCAGGATTATCTGGCACAAGTAGCATTACTATCTTATGTGAGTTGAGACAGGCTTTTTTTCTGAGTCCAGACATCTCTCCCTGCCAGTACAGGAGAGTAGTTATGGCTCCTCTCTTACCACGCCTAAGACACCTAAGAGAAAGCTTCCTCCTAAGAGGAGACAGGAAAGACCAGTTGCAGCTCCAATGAAAAGAAGAGGAAAAGTACATAGAGTGGATCAATATTCTGCGGAGGCTCGTCGGAAGAAAGTAAGTTTACATATGTTCCAAAATGTTATGATGGCAGTGCCGCCTTGTAGGCGCTGCTCCAGCTTTACTTTTCTCAACTTGGGAGTTTGCTCCATGCTTCAGGTTGGGATTTTGCAGACAAAACTTCTGTAAATGTACTGAAGGACCCAAAGGAAAGCAGCCAAACCAGACCAAGTCTTTTGGGAGCTATGTTTTTCTTGTTTCAGACTCTGCTTGTGTTAGGGAAGGTCATCTTTATAATGAATCTCTTTATATTTTTAAATCCGGCCATCAGCTAAAAGCAATGTCAGGTAAATCCCTGGTGGTGCTGGCTTGTCTGAGCTATTACAAGTTCTGCAATATGCTGTAGCTTCTTTTACACCCCAGCCAGGTGATTGTTTGCAATTCTACGTCGATGGTTTTGTAAAAGTCCTGAAAATGTGGCTGATAAAATCTGAAAGGAAAATAGCTTCTTAAAAAAGAAAATAAATGAAAACTGTGTTTTTTTAGCCAATTTCTGACATTGGAAGGGAGGGGATTCTTTTTTACCTGATTTCTGAATATTTTATTTGCACTAGGAATGATGCATAAGTCTGTTTTCACAAGGATAAGGACAAATGTGAATTGCTTTCTTAGGAAAAGGGACAAATAGAGGAAAGTGGTCTTCCTTAGTGTGCTGCCTTTTCCTGCTGGCACTAGCACACACACTGGGAAAGGTTATCGACCACTTCAGTATTATTTTCATTCCAAACATTTAACTCAATAACTCTTCAAATAATCAACTGAAATGTTTCTCCTATAAGCTTTGAACAAAAGCCTTGGCACTTCACTCTATCCAAAAAGGGACTCTACATAACTTGTCTCAATAGCTTTTTTCCTGGGGGTGGTTTTGGACTTGTGTGATTCAAGTTCAAATGGCTCTTTTGAGACCAATTATTTAAGTGTAAAGTTGTGGTAGACAGAGACACTCAAATGATCAGGTATAAGAAAAGAGGAATTTTCCAGGGAATTTTTAGCATAGATTTGCCAGAGAGGAGAACTGATAACTACTGTGGATGGCATTGCTATTACTCATTTGTCAATCTAAATTATACCCTTCTGGCCTATAGTAGATAGTTTATAACATTCTGACTGATGTGACCATATGTGACTCGGTTTTTTTTCTCCTTTTCCTTTCTTTCTGTGGTGAAAAAGTACCTCACTCTTACTCCTAAAGAACTCTTCCTGATAAGTCAGCTGTGAAAATTTATCAGTTTTATTTCACACACACAAAATCCTACTGTTTTTAGTTCCCATCATATCTACAAGTTAATCTTTTGGTGTTGAGAGCAGTGGAATATAGTACAGGCTGGATACTACCATTTTTGTCTTAAAAGGATAAAGTGAAATTCTTTCTTCCTTCTAATCAAACTCATTCTAAAGGAAACTGAAGAGATAATCCAGTTGTGGTCTCTGTGTCTGAGATCATGGGATGTGATACAGAATCCCAGAATATATTTGGAAAAGACCTTCAAGATCATCCAGTCCGACCTTTGACCCAGCACTGACGGGTCAAAACCAAACCACGTCCATGAGTTCCAGGTCCACACACCATAGTACCAACTCTTTATTGTTACACTGTCTTAGAGATCCATATACCCTGAAATACAAAATGTTTCCATTCAGCCTTCAAAGTCTTGATACCAACATTAGGTCAAGAAAAGTATACGCAGGAGTGTTAAGGTTTTTACCAATAAGTCTTTGGAAGTTGCATTTGGGAAAGAACACGAACTGTAAGAGCAGCATGTCCACACAAAAAAACGCTCACTTGAATATTCCACCTACAGCCAGCCTTAGACTGCAAGAGCTTGAGCATTATGTAGAATAATAAGAGACAGCTGAATTTTAAACCTGAAGAGAGACAGGACAAAATGAGATGAAGAAATAGTCATGAGGGCCTTTCTAAGAGCTGCTTTGAGCACAGTCAAGTAGTGAAAACTGCAAAGCTGAAGGGATTTATGTTTTTTGTGTGTGTTGGTTTTCTGTGTGGGATTTGTACACTTCTAAACGCAGGATTTTTCATTTATATTGACCTCCTTGCAGGTTCTTACATGTCTCTGCAAGTTTACTGAGTGAATTGATGAAGAGGGTAGCTAAACCTAATTGCCATCACTCAGGAATCCTTGATATCTCTGGGAATACTCTGGACTTTTTGTCTTTTTTTTTCTTTTTTCTTTTTATTTTATTTTATAAGAAGTGTTAAGTCTGCTGACAGAAGTAAACACTAATGGGGAATCCATCTGGATTTCCAGCTTCCTTGAATAAGCTTTGGATTCAGAGCAAAAGTTGTACTTCCTTATGTGATGGATTTCATACATAGAGAGTTTCGTAAAAATGGAATTCCCATTTGTCAAAGAAATTCTTTGAGAGCAGAGGAATGCTGAAACCATCCCCCCCCCCCTAAATTCCAAAGGTTTCAAAGATTTAATTAAAATGTCTGCTTATGCTTTCCTGAATTAAAATACTTCAAATTTTCACTGCTCACCTGAGCCACTTCCATACGCTGCAGAAACTGTTCTTCCTATTCTCCACCATGATTCCATCTCTCACGAGCTGCTTCTCTGTGTATTTATAGTGCCACATGGGGGATGACATTTCCTACCTCATCTTACAACCTATCAGGCTCTTTCAACATCCATTCTTTAGTGGGTCAGGCAGAGGGAGAATTTCTGAACCCTCTCTTTCTGGGTCACACTAACATGAAGTTGGGTGTGTTTTTTTTCCTTAGAAAATTCTGCCCAAACCTAGTTTTATCTCCTCCAAAATTTGTTAGCATTTTGTTTGTCACTGGGAGCATGTTTTGTTGTGGATACTTGGACCAGCCAAATCAAACAGCCGTGTGACGAGGAGGTTGGCATATAGCGACAAGGAATGTTTTCTTCTCAAAGCAAAACAAAATCTGTGTCCTCTGCCTAAAAGCTTGCTTTAAACTGTTTCCCTTCTCTCTGCCATCTGGTAAAAAATGTTGCATTTTCTTGTAGCTGAAAACAGAGTCCTGTGAAGGTATCTTAGTGTTTTCTGTTTTGTTGCTCACTGAGAAGGAAACTTGCATGAAGAAATCACAGTACTGTATCCATGTCTTCTGGGGCCTGTCGACAGTTTTGCCAAAACTGCCATTTGAGATGTTGGAAACTCTTGGCTTTGAAGGTGAAGAATGCTTCCTCTGAGCCCCATGTGCTACTCAAATGACTTGCGTGTTGTCATCCTAGCATCAGATGTCCTTTGAAGTCAATTTCATTAAGTGATTTGGCATATGAATCCTAAACCCAAAGCTTAATTTTGTGTTAATGTTTTGCCTGAACCACCCACATAAAATAGCCTTTTAAAAGCACTGCTGTTTATCTATAAGAAGCAAACTGAACCCCAGTGTCACATGCGTTTTTCTAACATACATACTTTGTTTTGCCAAATGTACATGTGTCCATGGGATGCTTAGCATCAACCATAAAGATCTTCTGCTGTCTTGTGTCAACACCTCAGCAGGGCTTTCTCATGATGAAATAGTAATGTGGATAGAGAAAAGGAAATGGTACAATGATTGTAGGTGTAACAGCTCAGCCAAGGCTTTGCCTCTTGACCTAGATGGTTATCCTATCACAGTTGTGCCAAAGGACCTCCACTGGTAAAAGAAGTGAGAACACTTCAGTGACAGAATTCACTTCTTTCCTTTCTGCATATCTATACAGATGATGGTGAATCCCCTGAGAGAGATTGACAAAACAGTAGGACAACTAATGGATGGACTGAAACAGTTGAAATTACATCGATGTGTCAATGTCATCTTTGTTGGCGATCATGGTAAAGTAAACAGTATTCTTTATCAATATATAAGTGCTTGAGCAATGTAGATGTGCATATAATAGGTGTCTTAAATGAAAATGCCATTCAAGAGATTTTTGTGCTGATTTTTTTCTGTCAGCTTAAATCCCAAAAACCAGCCCAGCTGGTGTAGACTGGCCACTCAGAACACCTGTTAGTTGTCATTGGTGGACATCTCTTTCACAGCAGTGGCCTGGGTATTTACATCCCCACTTAGAATTTTTCAAAGCTTGACATGGTTCATAGCACATCCAAGTGCAACTCCATTGCACGTAGTAGAAGGCTATAATGTGCCTAGAGTAATCCTTCTGGGAGTTTTTATAGAAGGAAAATAGGCAGTAGCACTGATCTCTTTGTGAAGGAAGGAGTAGGACTTTAGAGTGACACATTTTCTTGTCAATTAGTGAGTCAAGTTATCAGTTATCCTGCTGGGAGAAGGACTGGAATATCTGAAAGGGACTGTGACCAGTTTGGATGGAAAATGTCATCAAGAAAAACTGCAAAGATAGTTCAGACTCAGGTGGAGAGTCACCTAAAAGCAGATAACTATTTGGTGGGTCTTACTCTTTCAGACATCAGATGAGGATTGACAATAGAGGAAATCATAAATACTATCAAAGACAAGAAGAAAAAGGTTTTATTAAAGAAAAATGTGACCATGTTTGAGATAAACCTGTTTCTGCATTATTTTTTAGTGATGCCACCAAAGTTCCTGTTCTGTTTAGAACTCTGTTTATGACAGTCTTATAAGAAGTGCTACATTAGCAATAAAATGGCACATGAGTCCTTTATGGCAGTGGGGAGAGAAGGGTAAGGGGTAGGGAGGATTTCCAGGGGAGGCAGTTTGGTGCTGAGAACTGCCTGTGACTGGGAGGACATTCCTCTCTGCCACAAAGGGCTGCAGGAGAGAATTGTTTATCTGCAGCTGCCTTAGGACAGACCACCAACAGACAATACCTTTTGTGTGTGAGCCTTCTTAAAATCCTTTGTTTAAAAAAATAAATAAATCCCAGAGCAGTACACTAAACTAGAAACAGACTTTGATTTTTTTTCCATGAGCTTAGTTTGCAGAAGTGTCAGTGCACACATGGTATATATGGTGCTTGTTTCTACAGTGCTGAGACTGGTATTTCTCTTATGTAGGCAAGTGCTAAAATCACCCCTAGTTTGGCTCCTGCCAGTGTCTGATGTTGGAATTAGATGATTGAGAAGAGCAAGAATGAGGTTAATCATACACAAACCCTCCCTAACTAACTAAAAAAAAGAACCCCACAAAACAACCAAAACCCCCAAACCAACCAACAAAACAAAACCCACCCAAAAACCTAACAATGCAAAAACCCCCAACAAACAAAAGACACAGAATATACAACAACAAAAGAAACAGAATACACAACAACAAAAGAAACAGAATACACAACAACAAAAGAAACAGAATGCACAACAACAAAAGAAACCACATAGTCAGTTTGGGGTCTCTTCCTGTGTTGTTTTGGAAAATGTGTTCATTTTCAAGGATTAATTCTGCCTTTTCCTTCTGCAGGGATGGAAGACAGTACTTGTGAAAGAACTGAATTTTTAAGCAACTACCTGACCAATGTGGAAGATATTGTTTTGTTGCCTGGATCTTTAGGGCGAATTCGACCTAAATCTAGTAATAACCTAAAATGTAAGTTCATTTAATTGTACCCCTTACGTCCTGAGGACTAAACCCCACCCCTTCGTTGGGCTGATGTTGTCCAAAGGGCAGAAGTTCATAGTGTGTCAGCAGGGCACTTGGAAAGAAGCCTACTGAAAGCCACCTGCTTGCTTGCTTCCCGGTCTGTAGTTCACAGACCCCACAGTAGTAGAGCTGTGTCAGGCTGATGGTTGAAGTCTTCTTGGTTGAACCACATGCTTGTGCAGCAAAGAGAAGTAAAACTCTTGAAGCCAGTTTCACAAGCCAGCTTACACATTATTGTGAGTTTATTCATGCGTTTCTTGCCTCTGCCAACAGAAATATGATTTGGAAGATCTCAGCACTACTCTGATTGGATATAAAAAAAAGTCTGGTACCTTTCCTGAGTTAAGGGAAAACTGGGAATTATAAACTTTGAATTCAGTAGCTTCATACTTTTGGCACAGATGAGAAGCTGCATAGGTTGCTAAATAGCAACAAGCTGGGGAAGTTGAGAAGTATGAGGGAGATTAGAAAATGCATTGAGAGTAAATGTTGACGGTAGATCTTGCTGCCTTTTGCACCATGCTGTTAGTAATTCATCCTGACTTGGTGTTTGAGATTAGCTGATCTTGATGAGAGGGCTCAGGCAGGAGTCCTCTAGTGAAACTGACCCTGTGATTTAAAGCATTACAGCATTAAAGCATTACAGATCTAGCTGCACTGCTACTACTCTGAGGAGTACTACTGCCTTCAGGGCAGCAGCACCAGGACAGGGATTGTACCAGCACTGTGGCTGCCCTGGTTCAGTGTACCAGGGCAAACCTGGCTTTGCCAGCAGGTTACTTATAAATTAACTACAAGTGCCTATGGTTTTTTTTGCAGTGTATGCTACAAGGCAGCGTTTGGTAGAGGGGAAGACCAAATAGCTGTGACAGCCAGTTTGAACCCCTGTAACACTTCAGATAGAGTTTGCTTGAGGACAAGTGTTATAAAAAAGTTGATCTTTGATGATGACATATTCTCAGAATAGTAGCAGAAGTCATAAGAATGTGGTAAAACTTTCTTAGTTGCTGATTTATTATGCTGATTTATTATGCATTTAGTCACTATAAGCTAATGTACCTGGGTATTTATGCTCCAGGTATCTGGAACGAGCGTGTAAAGGTCTGTTGAAAACTTACTAATCTAGCAGAAAGACTGAATTCCTACACCTCACTATCTACTGAAAATTTACATTTCAGTTCTGAGAAGACCTTTTTTTTTGTTAAAAAAAAAAGAAGAGCTTGCAACCCTTGAATTCCCAAATTGCTGAGGAAAATTAGTTTTCACTGGAGGATGAATGGCAAACAGGTCAACCATTCTTACTGACCTCTGAGTCACACTACTCGTTTTCCCACAGTACCATGTTCCTCAGTTGACCTCAGTCCATAGCTTGCTAGTTTGAATATTTGCAATTGTTTATAAATCAGCAGTTTCAATATAAAACCCAAAGAAGCACATTCCTTAGTTTTAGAACTGGGGTCTGCCCCCATAAATGGCAAATTACCAACACTTTCATTCCTCCTTCATTTTCATAATAAGTGGTACTGCCTCAATACTGCAGACACACCTTTGCAAGGAGTAAGCCTGAAGCTTGTGATTTGAGAGTCTGTAGAGCTCATTTCAAGGTCAGCAAGATTCTGCCTTAATCAAGCAAAACAATCATAGTTTAGCAAGAGATTTAAATTTCCTAATATTTTTTCCTTTAGCCTCCTGTTTTTTTTCTCTTAGGACTAAAAAATGTTCCCCACCTCACTGAAGAAAACAGTATTCGTGTAGGCTGTCGCTGGTTTGGAGCTTTCTGTATCTTGCCTCTCCCTTTAATAGTCCAAAGATGTATCCACAGCTTTTTACTGTAGCTTTCAATTTGCTCTCTAGTAGCCTAAGAAATATGTTAAATGTTAAAAGGGACATCAAATGGCACGTTACATCTCTTACTGTTTCTAGAGATGTGCATTGTTCTGTTCAAACGTACTTTCCAACGTTTTCAATGGAGGTCTTTGTGCTTAGGGATAATTTCTTTTGGGAGAGCAGTCAAAAGGCTTGAAAATGTACTTCCAGAAAATGGAATAAATAATTGAGCTAAGACCCAAGCCATGGAAGAGTGAGCAAGACTACCTAAGGAACTACACTATCACAAAGTATAGGGCATACTTCAGTATACCCTGAAGTGGAACTTCAGTTCATATACAGGGTATCTTACCTGATATATACAGTGCGCTTTTAGTAAGATTGCTTCTGTAAAATCACATCATTACCTCGTGTTTTATTCTGCAAATTGTTCATCTTTAATGTTATCTTTTTTTTTTTTTTGTTCCCCCTTCTTTGCTTAACAGATGACCCTAAAGTGATTGTTGCCAACCTTACAGTAAGTATTTATGACTGAGAGGTATATTTCTATACTGCACTGTTCACTTCACATCTTATTTCAGCATCTCTTATTAGACAGGAAAACCAACCATTAACATGAATAGCACTGGTTAGGACACACCTTGAGTACTGTGTCCAGTTCTGGGCCCCTCAATTTAAGAAGGACATTGAGACTCTTGAATGTGTCCAGAGAAGGGCAACAAGGCTGGGGAGAGGCATCAAGCACAAGCCCTGTGAAGAGAGGCTGAGGGAGCTGTGATTGTTTAGCCTGGAGAAGAGGAGGCTGAGGGGAGATCTTACTGCTGTCTACAACTACCTGAAGGGAGGTTGTAGCCAGGAGGGGGCTGGTCTCTTCTCCCAGGCAACCAGCACCAGAACAAGAGGACACAGTCTCAAGCTGCACCAGGGGAAGTTTAGACTTGAGGTGAGGAGAAAGCTCTTCACAGAGAGAGTTGTTAGTCATTGGAATGGGCTGCCCAGGGAGGTGGTGGAGTCACCATCTCTGGAGGTGTTCAAAAAGAGGTTGAACGTGGCACTTGAAGATGTGGTTTAGTAGTCCTGAGGTCTTGGGTGACAGGTTGGACTTGATGACCTTTGAGGTCTTTTCCAACCTTACTGATTCTGTGATTCTATAAAGAGTGTTAAATAGTGCCCTTTATGAGTACAGATTAATGCTTGTCATAGATTCCACTGTTTGCTGCTGTAGTAGCTTTTATAACCTTTTTGGGCAACGCAGAGCCAGAATCACCCTGACCATGCTGACTCCCTGAATTGAGCCTATTTATTCATTTCTTCAGAAATGGAAAATAATCTTTCAGGGTAAATATTTTACCAGCACTTTCAAGATGCTGAAAAACTTTGTTTGATAGCCTTCAACTATAATCTTTCTTTTAATGGAAAAAAAAATATGTTTAAACTTAAAAGTTAATTAAAAATATATCAGTTTTTGTAACCAGATGACTTCAAATATATCTGCAGGTTAGATATATTTATTGAACATTCATCTTTCCTCTGAAACTTGAGCTCTGCTCCAGTTAGGATCAAATTCTTCCTTTGTGAGCTAAGTGTGATGTTGTGCATGATGCTTTCAAAAAGGCTGTCATGAGAATGAAACTTTCATGATACATATTTGAATTGGCTCCCTAAGCTCCTCATCTTACATAATGACCCCACAGAAAGGGATGGACCACATACTCTTTAAGATGTACACAACAACACATCGTCAATAACGACTCCAGTAGCTTGATTTCTGCACTTCGAGGTTTTGTGTGCATCTAAACTAACCGAGAGCAATGTTGTTTGTAACCATTTGTTTTTCAGTGTAGAAAGCCAGATCAGCACTTCAAGCCTTACTTGAAGCAGCACCTGCCTAAGCGCTTGCACTACGCCTACAACCGAAGAATCGAGGATGTCCATTTACTGGTGGATCGCAAATGGCATGTGGCAAGGTACACTCTTACTTTTGCTTCCATCTGGAGTTTCAGCCTTTTGTTCTTTCTTTTTTTTTATCCCTGAGGAAATGAGACACCTGGAATTGTCAGCATCCCATTCCTGTACCCTGGGAGCATGAGGAGTTTTGAACTCCTGATTGAAGTTCAGTCATGTTTGATGCAGGGAGATGTGACTCGGAACACAAAATTGTTTTAAAGTGTGGGGAAATCAGTAGCTGGATAAGAGGGTAGAAGCCCTGATAGGTTTCCTCAAGTAGCTGTGTGATTTTGGGCTGATTAGCTCAAGTAGAGGAGCTGATAAGCTTTTTTAATGAGGTGCAAGCCTATTCCAACCAGAAAGCAGGAAATATGGTAGGAAGAAGGCAGCATGTATTTGACCAGGGGATGTTAGGGAACAAGAGACTGAGTGTGTATAGTAAGTGAATGGAAAGGAAATAGAAATATTGGCAGAGTGGGTGAACATCTGAGAACATGTGGAAGGGTGTGACAGGGTGGCCATCAAAATGTTGGCATATGCCTCTGAATTTTCAGTTATAAGATATGGGCAATTTGTAATATTATTTGATTATTAGATAAAAATGGAGCAAGGAGAAACAAGCTGGCACATACATGCAGAGTGAAAAGGAGTAGCTTTTGTTTATGAATTGTGAACCCCCTTCTGATTTAATGTTCTTTGGTTTCTTTCTTTCATCTTTTGACACATTGTGTATTACAGCTGCATAAAGCTGACTCAGTGATTCTTGGAAGATGACACAGCTTTGGGCTCATGGTAGTCTGCTGTGAGCTTTAATCTGACAGGAGGTTTTGCCCATATAGGTGCCAGGCAAACACACGGTGTGTTGTAAGTGCCTTTTGACATCTGTGCTTATCTTTCCATGAATTATGCAAGGATCACTCTGCTGAAGCAGTGAATGAGAAACTCCAGGTGCTTTCTTGCATAACTCCAGTAGCTGGCTGGCTGGCTGCCCCATGTAGTTTCTGTGGCTAGGGTTCATGTCAAAGAATCACACACTGGATTTTAGGCCTATTAAAGGTTTAGTTTTAAGAACTTTACTGTAACTGATGGGATGGCTCAAATTAATTCACATGTAGTAATTTCTTATTAATGACATCAGACTTTCCTGGACTTATTTCTTTAGTAGATTTTCTGAAATCTAATTCACTAATCATTTATTTGTAATATAACTAAATAATTGTGTAGTCACAGCCAGGAAAATGGTAGTTACAGACCTAATTGCTGTAGCTCTAGTAATTTGCAAGGCCAAAATCAAACTTCGGCTCAGCACCATTTTGTTGCGGATGAAGAAATTAACTTGTGGGATAACCTGGTCCACTGCCTGTGGCCCTCATAAAACTGTAAAAACACAGTCTGGAACAAGCTGGCAATTAGAATTCCTCCATTTTCCACGTATATATAAAGAAAATCAGTATCAAGGTGATCATTTGCATTCCTGTGACACAGCGCTGATTTTTCTCAACTATTCATCTTCATCACAGTCTTTCTCCTTTCCTTCCAGCTTTGTCTATGCTCCTCTTTTCTTGTTTATTGGGTGGAAGGCAAAGAGGTGAAAGCACTTTACAGCATTGTGTGGCATTTGCAGCATTGTAGCAACACTAAAATGCTTCTTAGAAGCCTCTGTTGGCCTTTGGAGAATTGGAAGAGTGTGGTCCAAAATACCTCCAGTATGTAGGAAATTAGGTGATGCTGAAGCAGTTATCAGTGAGTAAGAGCTGGCTCTTAGATTTGCAGTGGCATCAGAGGGAGAAACTCTGGGGTTGTTGTATGATCCTACAGTCTCCACCATGGTTATTAAAGAAAGATAAGCAGTACATTGCATCCCTCCTACCCTCACAGTATGTTGTCAGGTCAGCCACCATCCCTACACCTTTTAGGAAATGTTCTAATGCTTTTTCAATTTAGAAAAGCTGTGGACGTTTACAAGAAACCAACGGGAAAATGTTTCTTCCATGGAGACCATGGCTATGACAACAAGATAAACAGCATGCAGGTATGAGCAATGCAGTAACCTTTGTGGTAGGGTCATTGAAGGCAGAAGAAATTGAAGGTCTCTAAAATGTAAACATTCACTGAAACCCCACGTACCTTGTAATGCTCTTCTTTTGTATTCTTCTCTCTTCCTTATTGGTTTTTCTTTCTTTTTTTTTTAAGACTGTTTTTATAGGTTATGGCCCTACATTCAAATACAAGACCAAAGTACCTCCTTTTGAAAATATTGAACTATACAACGTCATGTGTGGTAAGCTATCTGCTTGAGAAACTGCAAGTGCAACACGTTGTTTTTGCTAATAGGACTTTGTTTAGGCAGCCATGAGCTCATACCCTGACTCCCTATCAGTGTCTCCTCCCCTGACCCCCTTTCCCATGCACTTGCCCTTTGGCAGTGAGGTTGAAGGCATGTCTCAGGGGCCTCAGTTTGCTGTGCTTTAGCAGCTGGCCAGTAGAGGTGGGATAACATAGTTTTGCTGAGTGCACCTTGGCAGAGATTAAATACGCTCTGCTACAGGATAGGATAGGATAGGATAGGATAGGATAGGATAGGATAGGATAGGATAGGATAGGATAGGATAGGATAGGATAGGATAGGATAGGATAGGATAGGATAGGATAGGATAGGATAGGATAGAATAGAGCAGAGCAGAGCAGAGCAGAGCAGGTTGGAAAAGACCTTCAAAATCATGGAGTCCAACCTATCACCCAGCACTATATAATCAACTAAACCATGGCACCAAGTGTCCCATCCAGTCTCTTCTTAAACACCTCCAGTGATGATGACACCAGCACCTCCCTGGGCAGCCTATTCCAATGGCCAATCACTCTTTCTGTGAAGAATTTCTTCCTAACATCCAGCCTACACTTCCCCTGGCACAGCTTGAGACTGTGTCCTCTTGTTCTATTGGTGGTTACCTGGGAGAAGAGACCAATCCCCACCTGGCTGCAACCTCCCTTCAGGTAGTTGTAGACAGCAATATGGTACCTGCACCTCAGAAGGAGGTTTTTGTTTAGACATGGCTTCTTCACATGCATGTCTCATGGAGTAGATCAGGGGCATCACTTTGTTTTCTGTGGCATCTCCTGGTGTGACTTGTACTGTACTTGTACTGTAGCCACGAAGGAGAATTTGATGATGTGTGTAGGTATTCTTTAGGCTCTTCATTACTGATTTTCCAGGGCAATACAACTTTCAAGCCAGAAATGTAATTTCAGTTATTAAATTAATATTATTTTCCAAACATGAAGTACCAAAAGGGTAACTGTCCTCTATCTATAAAGCACTGCGCACCAGATGGTTGGTGTAAGGTTAGCACATAGGTTTGCATTGGAAGTTGTTATAACAGAACTGTTTTCCAGTGTCTTGATGCAAATTAATCTTCTTGTCATAATAACTACCATGCTGTTCAGGCAACATCTGCAATTTTATGATTTGGACAAAATGTTAGTATTTTTGTTACGTTGGAAGCATTCATTAACATGTTGTGGGTGTAAGTAGTATTGCAAATAAATGTCTTAGCTTGGTAGAGATGCTACTGAGTATGTTTAAGAGGCGATTGGACATGGCACTTGGTGCCATGGTTTAGTAGTCATGGGGTCTTGGGTGGCAGGTTGGACTTGATGATCTTTGAGGGCTTTTCCAACCTTATTGATTCTATGATTCTATGTTTGCAATCTAATTATCATTTTTCTGTGGTGCTTCCATAGATCTGCTTGGTTTAAAGCCTGCTCCAAATAATGGCACTCATGGAAGTTTAAATCACCTGCTGAGAGCCAATGTTTATAAACCAACTGTGCCAGATGAAGTTGCTAAACCACTCTATCCTGTTGCTCTACCTTCTGCATCAGATTTTGATATAGGATGTACGTGTGATGATAAGGTAAGTGTTTACAACCTGCTGATGCTTCCACTATAAAGAGTAGTTGCCTAGTAAAGTGGCAGCCATTTTATCTTGAAGGGTTTGATCTGTAAGAATTCCCCAGATCCTACTTGTGACATGTGTGAGCAGGGTTTTGGAACAATGATGGCTTTTTGTAAAACAGGAAACAAACAACAGAAAATCATCAGTGTTTTATAGCGCTAGTTTTGTTTTGCTAGATGCCTAATAAAACAAGATGTCAGCATGTTCCAGTGCTCCTAATCTTGAATTTATTTTATTTTATTTTATTTTATTTTATTTTTTGGTCTTCCTGAGAAGAACAAGTTGGATGAACTCAACAAGCGTTTCCACGTCAAGGGAACAGAAGGTAAGACCCCAGGGCCTCGGTTAGTAAAAGCTATTTTTGTTTTCTTTTGGAAATTACTTTGTATCACTGATACCAGAGAAATTCCTGGTTTGGTTTAGTTAATGTGCAGTTGAGGCTTCTTTTCAAGTAACTGTCAAAATAGCACACAGACATACAGGAGATTAAGTGCTGCTCACATAAGGGAAAGCACACTACCTTTTGCTGTAACCAGGGCTAAAGTGCCGTTGAAAGCGATAGGAGTTTCAGCTTTTGCTTTCCATTGCCTTACATTTAATCTTTGCTGTGGAGGTGGAGAGATGAAGAAAGGAGAGGCTGCAAGAGGCAGTTCTCAATTCTACCACAAGCTATAAATGGTAAAAACCACTCAGACCACATCTGCACACTGTGTTTTACCAGGATTGTTCAGGCTGGTTTCTCCAGGTTGGGGGTAGGAAAGATGTAAGCATTTAAACCAATTCCACTTAATGGTTTTTAGGGTTTCTGTTAAGCTGAAGTAAGTCCTCCTTACATAAAATAAGCAGATTTCCCTGCAAGTTGTTTTGTTGTCTGGCAGGCTGCAGCACCTGTGCATGCATCTTCCTGTGTTTAGCTGGAAATTCCCTTCTCCTGCATACTGCACCATGCATATATAGCTGATATTGTTATTCATATGCAGAAGAAAAAGGTTATTTCAGATTCTTTTAAATAAAGCAAGGATATAATCTTTGCCTTAAATGAGGCTTCTTTTACTTTTCTTTCTTGTGTTGTATAAAAAGATCCTCTATTTGGACTCAAGCACCAATAAAACATGCCTGTTTCTTTCAAGTCTGTGAACAGTGTTAGGTTGCTTTCCTTGTTTCTATGTTTTGATTTCCAAAAGCCACCCAAGACTGTTTGCCAAATGGTTATCAACATCAATGAATCATGCAGCACAGTGCATCTGAGGCCTTGAGCAGCCAAGTGTAGTTGAGAAGTGTTCCTGCGCATGGTGGGGAAGTTGGAATGGATGATCTCTAAGGTCCCTTCCAGCGTAAGCCATTCTGTGACACGCAAGACTATCCAGAAAAATTATTTTTCTTCTATTTCTATGATTTTTTAGGTCTTTTTATAAGCAAGTTTGTCAGAGGTGGCATTTAACCATAATATAGTGCAAGTTTTGCAGAGCTGGAGGTGGTTTTTTTTGTAGGAAACATTAGGAAAAGGGTGGGGTTTGTTTGTTTATTTCCTTTGATATTACTGACAGAAAATAGCACATCAGCCTTCAGAACATGATCTGTATTGCCAAAGCAGAAAGAATAACCTCTTTTAGTGAGTTTCCACTTTTGCCTCTCTTTTGAGAGGAATATTAGAAAAAGAGAGAAAGCTTGGAGAAGAGTGACAGAAGTGATAGGATGGAGAATGATTTAAAGCTACAAAAGAAGTGCTAAGGACCACATGTGTGTCTGGTATGTGGGCAGAAAGATGGAGTCTTTGTGGTTGGAGACTCCTGTGGTTGGAGAAACACCCTCTCTCCATGCTTGGATGCCAACAAATGTTCAAGTGCAGAGGGAACTTTTAAGCCCAGAGTGGGTTATAAGCCTGGAACAGGGATCCCAACCAAACTATGAAGAACTGCTGCTCTCTTTGTTATAATGGCTCCTTAGCAGTTACTCAGGGTCAGTATTCCATTAAGGATTACTGTAAAATCAACATGTTTTGGAAAGCCAACCTGTTTTTATTTTTTAATTTATCTTTAAGGATTTCAGTAATGAATGTAACTGTAATGTTCTTCTAATCTGTAGACAAGCATCTTCTCTATGGGCGCCCCGCAGTACTGTATCGCACAAAATACAATATCTTGCATCACCATGACTTTGAAAGTGGCTACAGTGAAACGTTCCTGATGCCTCTCTGGACATCCTACACTGTTTCCAAACAGGTTTGTGATGTCTTTGTTCTGGAGAAAATGTATGTGAAAAGTCCTGTGAAAACCTGTTTAGTTATCTGTATTCTTGAAACCCTAAAATTCTCTTTTCCCCAAGCAGATTTTCCCGCCAGAATTTTTTGCCAAATACCATTGTTAGGGTGCTAAAAATCCTTTTATATTTTTTCCTTCAGGAGAAGAGTTTTAAGGCAGAAGGGCTGTGTGTTTCTTCTTCTGTTTTTCATTGTCTTTCTAAGTTTTGCTTGATGAATAAGCAGCAACTTCATTTGAATTTTTCCCCACAAAGTAATTCTTCTACCTGAAGGAGAGGTTCTGGAGCAGATGCAAGAGAAGGATTTTTGTTGTACGATCAGGTGCTTTAGTTTACTCCACGTGAGGCCTGTCATGTAATCTGTTTGAGTCTATGAAACAATTATCTTTCAACAATAAATGCTGGAGTTATTTTTCCTGTAATTTCTGTCGATGTCCCTCTTTTCAGGCAGAGGTATCAAGTGTGCCGGAGCACCTGGCCAGCTGTGTGAGGCCTGACCTCCGCATTTCTCCAGGAAACAGCCAGAGCTGCTCAGCCTACAGAGGCGACAGACAGCTGTCCTATGGCTTCCTTTTCCCTCCTCGTAAGTTCTAAGAGCTTTTCTGAGGGAGGTTCATGAGACTGTTGAGAAAGCACATGGGTAGGAACGGGTTAATTTCCTCAGAGGAGCTGCTTCTCACTGATGTCACATATGGGGCAGAGTGGAATAGAATAGAATAAACCAGGTTGGAAGAGACCTTCAAGATCATCGCGTCCAACCTATCATCCAACACCACCTAATCAACTAACCCATGTAACCAAGCACCCTGTCAAGTCTCCTCCTGAATGGATATATTACTCTTTCTGCACTTGCTGAGGACCAAAGGCCCGGTGCTAGAAGTTGCCAGCTCCATGAGCAATGCTCCAAACTGGTGCCCAACTTCATGCACCAATCCAGTAAAGAGTCTCAGTTTGATTAACGATGTTAAAAGTGAACAAAGAATTGCAGAGAATAGGAGCACAAGCAGGAAGACAATCTTCAAAAGCTGGCCTTCTGAAGTCAGTGGATAGATACTAACTCATATGAACTGGGAATGAAGTTTTAGTTTTTATTTCCAACAACAGGAAAAGAAATGTGCATTTAATTTATAAATCCAAATTAGGCTTCTGCATACTTTAAAAATTTCTACCATCCTGTAGAAACAGTACCAGTAGAAACTCCTATAACTGTGTGTCCTGGATTCTGCATTGGTTCAGTCTTAGAACAGTGTTCTTTTGGGGTTAGTAAATGTGCGAGGGACACAACTATCCCACAGCTGTGAAATCCGTTTCTCTGTCTACTTCTCTCAGTGGCTGGAATATTTTATGGTGAATTTCTGATGGAATTACTGGTGCAGAGGCTTGCTGAGACCTGGAAGATAATCCCATGCTCCTCCCTCTTTTTGTAAAAACCTGCAGATCAGCTCTCTGACTTTTCAGACTGCAAAAATAGAAAGACTATTAGAATATTTTGACCTGGTTGGCACTTGAAGCAAATATAAAACCTTACTTTCCATGTTCATATGTCACATAAAGACAGACTTTATGCATGTAACTTGCACTTCAGAATGTATCATTCAGATTTCTGTTCAATGGCAGTTGGTTAATCTCTGAAACCATTTTCTTCAAAACATTTTATTACTATTATTATTTGAATTTATGATATTTCATCTTATTAATATTTTTCTGGTTTGTTATTTTCAGAATTAAGTTCCTCTGCAGAAGCAAAATACGATGCTTTTCTAATAACAAATGTAATTCCAATGTATCCTGCATTCAAAAGTAAGTTCTCTTTGCTTGGCTTTATTTATTTTCCCAACAGTTTGGTTTGGTTTGTTGGGTTTTGGGGTTGGTTTGTTTGTTTGTTTTTAACCTGTGTGTTGGACTATGGAATGAATCAATGGGTGAATATAAAGTTCAGCTACCAGTAGTCAGCAGATAATACATATAGACATTTATATAGTACTAGGTATGGGCAGGCAAAAAATACCACAAGGAAAACCTTAACTTTTGAGGAAGGTTTATTATCCTTGGTGCAAGGCTAAGATAAGAGCACAGATGTGCTGTAGCTCAGCAATTTTACTTCATGCTGCAGTAATTCAGTTTGTGCAAGACATTCAGATTTTCTTGTCTATAGCCCAAGCTCATGCAGAATTTACTTAGGCAACATGCTTTTGCTTCTCAGCTGGAGCAACTTGAGAGTGCCCAAGCCTGGGCACGTGCACTTAGCATGTCTTAATTCAGGGACAAATTATTAATTTTTTACCTTTCTATTGATGCCCTTAGAGTGAGGTCAAAAACCTATAAAGATAAACAAGGGGAAACAAATTTATGGAAAATGCCAAATACTTAAAACCAGGTGAAACTTTTGGTGCTGCAGGGATATCATAGAATGGTGTTGGTTGGACCTTAAAGACCATGTAGTTCCACTCCCCTGGTACGGGCAGGAACATCTTCTAATAGACCAGATTGCTCAAGGCTCCATTCAGCCTGGCTTCTAACACTTCCAGCATTGGAGATGGCTCCTCTGGACCTACTGTAGTAGTTCCACATCTTTCTTGTGTTGGGGATTCCAGAGCTGGGCATGGTACTCCGGATGGGGTCTCACAAGAGCAGAGTAGAGGGGGAGAATCACCTCTCTTGACCTGCTGGCCATGCTTCTTTTGATGCAGGCCATCATATGGTTGACTTTCTGGGCTACAAGGGTACATTGCCAGCTCATGCTGTTCTCATCCACCAGCATACTCAAGTCCTTCTCCTCAGAGCTGCTCTCTAATATATAGTATTACTTTTCTTTTATGTGCACATCCCTTTTCTCTCTAGTTTTGCCAAGAGGCAGGAAAACCATCAGAGTATTCTGGTGGCATTTTTGGCTTGGCAGGAACTGAGAAGCCTTGGAAGAATCTCAAGAGCCTGTTCTTGTGAGATTTCCAATTCAGATTTGAGACCAGAGAGGTTTGGATAAACATCAAAGCCTATGGGAAACTTTTTCTTTTTAACCAGAAAAGAGTGTTTTTAACTGAGAAACCTCTGACTAGGAACAAGTGGTGATGTTTGCTGGAAATGTGAGCAAAGGCACTTAAGTGATTACAGACTGCAAAGTTATTGGGGATTTCCCACTTTCAAATCACTTCATAAAAATGCTCTTATGCAAATGTTAGTCTAAGCAAATTAGCTGAGATGCTAATCACAGAGCAACCCACTACCAGCAGCTCATTTTATCTAGTGGCCTTCCTCTTCATCACAAGTGGGTAAAGGATTATCTGAGAATAAATGCTGGAACTACTATCATTCCTGGGAGATGATGAACCACTATGTGTGCAGACTGCAATACTTAGAGCAGATGATAAGATTATTATATGGAGCATTTTCCACAACAGGGAAGCAGGTTTTATGCTATTCTGGCTTTGGTGACAGTGCTGGCTGCAGACACCCCCTCCTCTGCTTTGCTTTCATAATTCACTGTCCCATTCTGTCCGCTCAGGCAATAATTCTGTATCCATCTTTTCTGTAGTGAGTCTGACTTAAGCAGCTCTCGCTTAGATGGAGCTGAAGATGATGCCCCTGGGCTGGGTCTGCCTTTGCATTGGCATCACTGTCTGTGTGGCTGCAGTGGGAACTCAAGTTGGGAAAAGCTGGAAAACTCAGGAAGGGGAAAGCTTTGGTTTTGAGCTATTTTTATTGTAAAGGCTGATGCGCTGGAGAAGCGAGCAGCTGGAGCAGTGGTACTGCCAAGTGGTTTCCACAGCTGCGATTCTTGTTGGATAATTGCTTGTGGGGCCCTCCACACCAGCCTGAGAAGGGCCTTCATGTGGCACTGAGCAGTCTCTGGACAAGGTGCACTGGGGAACTTGCTGAAGCAGAAGCTGCCATCAGCATCCAGGGAGCCATGGACTTCACAGTCTGAGCTCGCGAGACAAGAGTTCAACTTTTATAAGTCTGAGATGTTTTGTTTAAACACACTTCTGTTAATGTCAAAAGAAAAAGGAAAAAAAAAAGAAGGAAAAGAATGATGTAACTGGAGATCCCAGTGTTTCCCTTCATTTATTATGGTTGAAGAGGGCATGGTGGGAAAGGGAGTGTCATGCTCTACCCAGAAGTTTCTGTAATGAGACGCCATACCATAATTTGGTCATCCGTGATGACACTTAATTTAAAAGTTGGACATTCTGTGTCCAGGAAGAATTTAACTGGGAGACTATGACCTTTGTGTTTCTCTTTCTTTTAAAACGTTTGAGTTTTGCTTTTAATCATGCTGTTCCCTTTAACTAGATAAAAACTAGCAACGAAAGCGCTTATGGGGACATCTGAAGTGTGTGAATAGCTGTTTCTACTGCTTGCAAAGGAACAGTAGCCTCTCTGTGCAATGTCTGTGGCAATGCCAGCCTCAGAGTGGTACCAAACATTTCCTTTATCACTGGTTGGGGGAAAAAAATTGTCAGAGAACAAGAAGTCTGAATAGGCTTTACTGATCAAACTGAATGTAGCTGTCATAAATCTGTAACGCTGCCTTTGATTTCTGCCACCATCATCTGTGGGATTTTTATTTTGAGGAGGGGAAAAAAAAAGTCTCCACATATTTTGACTTATTAAAACTGTGGTGGGTTTTTTTATTTAATTTTGATTTTTTTTTTCTTTTTAATCTCCTCCACAGAGGTATGGAACTATTTCCAAAGAGTTTTGGTGAAGAGATACGCCACTGAACGAAACGGAGTCAACGTTATAAGTGGACCAATCTTTGACTATGACTACGACGGTTTACATGACACACCTGACAAAATAAAACAGTAAGAGTTTGTCTTTAAGTTGGTTTACTGTTTCTTCTCTTCGTAATGGTTTTATCTTAAACAATTAATTATCTGCACATTATATAGAATAGAATAGAATAGACCAGGTTGGAAGAGACCTTCAAGATCATCGTGTCCAACCCATCAACCAATCCAACCCACCTAATCAACTAAACCGTGGCACCAAGCACCCCATCAAGCCTCCTCCTGAACACTTCCAATGATGGTGACTCCACCACCTCCCTGGGCAGCCCATTCCAATGGGCAACCACTCTCTCTGTATAGAACTTCTTCCTAACATCCAGCCTAAACCTCCCCTGGTGCAGCCTGAGACTGTGTCCTCTTGTTCTGGTACTGGCTGCCTGGGAGAACAGACCAACCTCTGCCTGTCTACAACTTCCCTTCAGGTAGTTGTAGAGAGTGATAAGGTCACCCCTGAGTCTCCTCCAGGCTAAGCAACCCCAGCTCCCTCAGCCTCTCCTCATAGGGCTTGTGTTCCAAACCCCTCACCAACTTAATTGCCCTTCTCTGGACATGCTCTAGCAAGGCAACATCCTTCCTAAACTGAGGGGCCCAGAACTGGACACAATACACAAGGTGTGGCCTAACCAGTGCAGCGTACAGGGGGAGAATGACCTCCCTGTTCCTGCTGGCCACACTGTTCCTGATGCAGGCCAGGATGGCCTGATTTTGGGGAGGAGATATAATTGTCTACCTTTTTCCAAAGTTATTATTCATGAAAACTGAATGCCTCTGTAGGTAGAACAGTGGTAAAAATAAGCAAATGGCAATTCAGCAGGTAACTGTTCACCTTGATTTTGAAATTAAATGTTCATTCATCTTTAAGGTGAAGTTGAGTTATATTCCAGTTAATCTATTTTCTCTAAAATTACCCAGAACAACTGGATACCACAGCCAACCCTAGCAGTGCTATTGAGGTAGATAAGTCTTTTCTTACTCCAGTAAAATGCTTTCTCTCTGTCCCTGAACTGAAGAAACCTTTCAGTGCTGGCATGTGGTGTTTCTACAGCACAGTATTAGAACATGAGGTAATTGAATGCTCATTTTCAGATAGTGTTTAGGAATCAGAATCATCTCAACAGCATACGTGTGTCCTCACATGTAGGGGAGGAAAGGCCACGCTGTTTATGTAACATTCTGCCAAACAAGTTTTTTGTTTGTGGGTAAATGTTTGCTTTCTTCCTCCAGGTTTGTGGAAGGCAGTGCCATCCCTGTTCCTACTCATTACTATGCCATCATAACCAGCTGCTTAGATTTCACTCAGCCAGCTGACAAGTGTGATGGACCACTCTCTGTTCTCTCTTACATCCTTCCTCACCGGCCTGACAATGACGAGAGCTGCAATGTAAGTTCTGCTGCACTACTGCAGCTCCATGGTAAATATAACCCTAGGACACATGAAACCGCATTACTATTAGATGCTAGTGCTCACTGATGTCCTGAATGAAAGCACAGGATACTGATTCTGTTGCCCTATATAACTCACATTTAACTCACTAGAAAAGGGCACTCCTCCATGACAACAGAGAAGATACGGAAGTATTACTGCACCTAAAATTGTCTGGAAGAACTGACATGCAGTAGATTGGCAGTAAACAACCTGTAGGTTTTTATATTTTAGCAGAGGCTGTCAGTGTATCTTCAGAGCTGATTGTAGGGAAGTTGTGTGTGTAGACATATTGTGCTGGCAGCTAGCCTGGTGTTTTGAATGAGGTCTCTTTCCATAAGCAGGTATAATACAGTCTGAATTGCTACATCTGCTATGGCTGTCTGAATGCATCAGACAATATGCTTGTATCCAACCCACACAATATAAAAGCTTCATGCTAAAACCTGCCAAGGGTAGTGTGCCAGTTCTTGCCATTTCTAGAACATGTCTTGATTCACAGGAAAAGTTTAGGTTAATGAAAGAGATGACCAAATACCTTCCCCATTCCTTTCCTACCTTTCTTTAGGATGCCATGTCCTGTAGCGTAAGAGTTGTGGTGAAGTACAAATGCTTTGGTCTGGTCAGAGCTGCAGAAAGTAGCATGCACACTGGGCAGCTGATGGAGCAGCAGAAGCAGGGTTGGGTCCCCTTGGGCTTTGGTGCTCTGCAAGGACAGCAGTCCTCCCAGGCAGCTCTATTTAGGTTTGTCCTTCCGCCTGAACTTATTCTCCCATTACACAGCTGTGTGGATTCCTGCACACAGACACTTCACTAGAGGCTGCCAGGAGACTGTTTCCTGAATGAACACATTAATGTTACGAATTTTGTATTGGCACCAAACCTTAAGACTCCTTTTCCAGCTACAGGCAGAAATAGTCATTCCAACTCTGTACACAATTCACCTGGAACACTGTCTCTTTCTTGTTCATCAAACATGCCTGCTTTCAGGTCCCTCCTTTTAAAACCATGCTTTTGGAGCCGTATCCCTCTCTTGAGTACGTCTGGCTTCCCCCTGTTTAGACTCTTAACTGCTTTGGGCAGAGATGTCTTCCACCAGAAGTCTTGTA